>NC_045951.1:9375000-10000000 GCF_004382195.2 Drosophila sechellia | reverse complement strand
ATAAATTATTATGTATTATAAATCATCAGAGAGAAAGCTAGATAGTATCCTCATTCATCTTTAATCCAAAAAACGTTATATTTTTTACAAGGTTAAGCATAAAAATTTGAATATGAAAAATGATATATTTTACACCTATATAAACTCCACCTTAAATACTTACAGGATGACCATATAATTACTTATAATTTCAATATAAATTAATAACTGAAAAGATTACATATAATTTGGATTCTATTCTTCTAGTCAGAAATCGTGCAAAACCCTCTTCTAAAATTTCAATTAATTTTTCCGGGTGGCAATTAAAAATTATAGATTTCCGTTTTTAGCCCCCTGTCAGTTTCGCATTAAGAATGGCATACTGGCAATTATGCCGTGGCCGACAATTGAAAAACCATTTTGCATTAACTTAATTATTTTCCATTCCCGAAGCGGCAATGGAACAGTTCCCCGTTTTATGCTCCGTTTATTACCGGGTCGCACGCACTTGTCGAGCTGCCTTCGGGTTCAGATCCCAGAACCCAGATCCGAAAGTATCTAGTCCGATAGCAATTGCCACAATGTTGCACGCACATGTCAGCGCAAAAAGATATAGATATGCACTTGCAACTCCAAGTTCGGTTCAGGTGGTAGCGCCTAATTATGGGCGGGCTATCGCTCATCAAATATGTATATAACGCAGAAAGATATACGACTGCAAATCATGAAACTCTTTGTGTCGCCCGTGGCAATTAGCACATTGTATGCCCGATCGGATAAGTTCAATGTGCACAGCTGGCATTATTTATTATTTTATAGTTCATAAATATTTATATCGGATCTTCTCCAGAAAATTTGTATGCATACAAATTATTAGTTCTTTTCTATTCTTAATTAATCTAAAAATGTTTAAATAAATCGCGGTAAGAGTTTCAACACGCGGTGAAGTGCTAGGACATCCACCTGAGAGCTTGCCTTGCAGCCCCTTCGTGACCCAACAAATCGATATGCGTTTTGCATGAGGCCGTGCCACATCCTCATCCCCATCCTGCAGCCCGTATCCTCGAGTGCCCGTGCATCCTCCTCCTGCCCACTTCCATTCCCATCTCCGGACTTGCAACCTCCGATAGCATGACGACATGGCAGGGCGCACAGGAAACCGAGCATGGGGCATGCGACGAATAATGCCAGACGCGACACTGAACCCTGTTCGTGCCCCAACCCCTGTCGCTTCCCCTTTAACCCACCACAGCCCACCCACACATACACACATACTCATACTGAAAGTAAACTGCTGACTGGCAACGTTAAAACCGGTAAATCTTCGTAGAGCCCGCTGCCTGCTCTTGTTGGCCTGCTATGTTTTTCCTGAACTGATGCAGGGTCTAAAGGAAAATTCAGAGGCAATGTGGGATTCATTGGATTTATAGGTCTGAATAATATTTCCATTCTCTTCAATTTATTACAAAGGTTTACCTTCCAATTATCATTTTTTGTATCATTACAAATTATTATATTTCAGTGAGTCAGTTACCACAATCTTTGTAGCTGCTTATTTGTGAACGTCTTATTAAAGAATATAAATGTTCAAAAATATTCTTCAAAAAAGAAACCAGTTGAATCAGTTCGATCATTAGTTCAAATTACATACCAATGTGTCATAAATGCGCATTACCCATTGCTTTTGTGATTTATATAGTACTGATCCCTTTCTTTCAGTAGGAAAAGCGTATCACATTTTCGGTGGGGGCTTTTCCGCACATTCCTCCCTGTTTGCAATCGCAGACAACGTTTGCGCTGCCTGCGTGGACGATGGGGGTTTATTTCGAGCTTACTTTGGCTTTCTTGCTAGGCTAAGCTCCGATCCGCCAAACATGCCGTCGCACCACCCACAATTTGCCGCCCCCCAATCTCCAAACTCCGAACTCCAGGCCCAAACTCCTGACCCCACTCGTTTTTGCTCTGGTTTGCTACTTTTGCACATTCTTTTCAATTTCAACGGCGACGCAAGGTGGAAAGGGGCAAATGCGCTAAAGGAAAAGAGGCCGGGATGGGGGCTGGCTCACTTGGGTTGGCCCAAACTGACTTGGCTGAGGCATTTTCTTTTGCAAAACTTTTGCAATTTTCTATTAAAGCAATACACACATGCATGTGGTGGTGGATTTGTCTGTATCCGCCCTGTATCTTTGTGCGTGTGCTGCCCGTCCGGGTTTTTCCTATTTTCCATATAAAATGGAAAATTTTCTTTATGTGGCCTTTGTTAGTTTTTCCACCCATGCGAAATGGCTTTTTCCCCCGAACCCCTAGCAGAAAGGCTGCACATTTATTCAGCAATTTCAGCAAATGTATTTACAAGCAACTCTCTTTCGGGCCGCCATGTTTGTACGCTCGTAACCTCAAAACTTTGCACGCATTTTCCTCAAATTGCGTGGCATTTTCATCTTCGTGCTGGGAAACTTTTTGCCTTTGAAAAGCCTTGAATAGTTTTTTCCCCTGCCGTTTGCTGTGGCATTTGCTTTTAGCATTATTTGCCAATTGCTTCGGTAGCTCCTATTCGACTCTTTAAAATTTAAGTCCTCTATTGCACATGGCGTATGCTTAATCAGGCAGCGTGTCCAAAGCTCGTTCATGCCTCAATGATGACATAAGCTTAACACTTGAGCGGCACACGCAGCGGAGAAGGAGCACCTCTGTCCCTCCAGAGGCTTCGGTAGCGCTTCAACTGAGGATTGGGAACATTACTTGTTGGGAAAGGTTACTTTTTAGTAAGGTAATCTAATTGATATTTCCCACTTTTATACTCCTCCCAGTTACCTAATAAAAAATTGTCTTTACATTTAAATTGCCAACACTATATAAAATACAAGGCGATAACTTATATAGCTATTAGCCATTATATTCATATTCAGTTAACCATATCCAGCTATAACCATCGATTTCCCATGATATCGTTTTCCAAACTTCCTCTTTATTTTCCCATCAGCTATTGTCTTTGTCTTCGCTTAACATGAAATTTGGCTGGCCCTTTGCGTTTTTATCCTTTTTTTTTATTTTTTGCACGGACCATCGACATTTGGGGCAAACAGGTGGACGCTGGGACAATGTGGCTGGGGAAATGGAAAATGCGGAAAATAGGAGCTGGACTCTAATGTGCTCGTGTCCAGGCGACCGGCAGTGCTCAGAGCCATTTTCTATTTTTATGTGCGCACAAACTGTAAAACAGGAGCGGGAGCATAAAGGCGATGAGGATGGAAAGGGCCATAAAACGGCAGTTCTGCCGCCGTGGCCATAACAACATGGCCAGAACCAGGGACCAGAGACAGCAGAACGACCAAGTTAACTGCATTTTAACGCGCATTTCAATTTGGAACGGATATAATTTATAGACGACTGACTGGCGCTCCCAGCTTATGGGTCTCCCGAGTTCGCAAGTCCCGAGTTTCTGGAGCGAAATGTTTGCCTCAAAATTGAACCTTGCGCTTGACTGCCCCCCTACACCTGCCCCGCCACGCCCCCTTTGCCACTACCAACGCCCGTATCTGGCCGGCATATTTATCTAGATTTTGTTTCGGCCCAGGCCGCCGCCGCTAACGTTGTTAATGTGAAAAATTTAATAATCAGCTGCGGCGGTTAAAGAGTTTAATGCAAATGCAATTTTGTTGCAAGTTCAGTGAGTTACATAGTTACTTTGTTTAATGATTTCGTCTGAAGCTTCAACTTTAGAAGTAGGCTATATTAAAAATGATCTTTATTTTTCCCAATTTTACATACTTCCTATACCTCCATAGTCTTTTCTTCCTGTAAATATAACACCTGTATTCTTAACTCCTTTTCTTTTCTTAAAGCAATACTGCCACTACTTTGCTGCCAAATTTGTCTATGACTGCAAGTGACTGGCTGTCTGTACTTGTGTCCTTCTGTCCATCTGACTTGCCATCAGACAGGCTTTTCGTCCTGGCCCTCTTGTCCTGTGCACTTATCCTGCTGATTCGGAACTTTTCCAAGCTTTTCTCTTTCGGCTGTCCGGTCCAGCGACGTGAAATTTTTCCACTCTTTTGCAGCCACTGTCTGCGTGCTTAAATTGAACAATAACCCTAAGTTGTCGTCCTCGAAATAATATTTTCAGTACCCTCCAATGCTGATTTCTCATGCGTCTCTTTCCGTGGAGTTGCTGTCCTGTGTCCTTTTTTCTCGTTTTTCGACATACCTTTCTTATTCACTCTGAACAACAGCGAAAATCGCAAAGCAATCAAATAAAATTTGAATAAAAGATTTTTGTCTGCCGTTGATTTGCGAAAATGTTGGTAAACTTGCGTTCGGGGGCAGTAACAACTGGAAATGGTGGGCGGTAACTTGTGAGTTTTCAATGGGGAGGCTGTTCGTGCAAATATGCGTACACACACATATAGGCAGAGGAAAAGTGGAAAAGTACACGAAAATCTATGCAAAGAGAGGCAGATGTGAGTACAGTTTCGGTTAAGTCACAACTTGAAAGGAATGTAAATCTACTTAAAAAACAGGGGGATCTTAGTACTGAAAGCATTTCGAGTGGTTGAGACTGATAGAGGGAAGATAAAGGAAAACTTTAAATGAAATGGCAAGGAAACTGTTTTATACTGACTTTTAGCGATGTAATTTTTATGATAAGTCATAGTCGTCTTGGAATTATAAAAAGTTGTGTATATTTATTTAAATAATTATTCAATAAATATTCTGTCGTGGACTTAATTTATATATTTTAAGACCTTATAATGGAAAAGCTTTGATATCAACAAGTGGAACAGGAAACGGTTATATTTCCATTAATTAATTTCTTTCCTTTTAGCACGGTTTTCTTCATTTTTACCCAAGAGGTGACCCTTATTAAATTATAAACATCCCTAAATAGACCTCCGCCCTGCTCATCATCACAATTTCCGTGACCCTGACCCAGCTGTGAATTTATGTTGACATTGACCTTGACCAAAAGAAAAAAAAGACGGGAAAATGCAAATTAGTGGAACCCGGAGACCCAGACCCAAACAAAATAAAAACAAAAACTCATTATAAAGCGTTGGCCATAGCAAAACCACCCAAAAATCCACACAACTAATTTCATTTCATACCGAATTACACCCGCAAGAACGGTGACGTCAGAGGAATAAGGATGCCGGGGCAAAAACCTAATTAGCCACTTTTCTTGTCCTTGCTATCATTTTCACTGTCACGGACGAAGAGCGAGGCGAAAAGAGAAGAAGTGAAGGAAAGGCAGTCGGGCTGGAAATGCCACCCCACTTCGAAGGTCGAGACCCAAAGGTTGAAAATGAAGTGAAGGAGAAGGAAATACTGTCCCATTAAATGGCCAAAAGGAAAAAAGTTTATTAACGCCACGAAAGTACTTACGCAATTTTTTTTTTGACTGGAAAAGGGAGAGGATATTCTGCGAAAAAGGTACACCAGGTGGCGCTTCGCTGACCTCGTTACGAAAGTGTTGAAAAAACTGAAGTGTTGACCGCAAATTGAAGTGGGGGGTCAAAGTTCACAGGCGCTAATGCAATTAACACTCTCTCGGAAAACTCGGGAAATTCTCTTTTAACCGCTCTCCATCAATGCCTCTCTTTCACAATCTGTTTGCTCTCTCTCTCTCACTCATCTGCCTGCGAAGCAATTCGCCGTCACTTGTAACGGGTTCACAGAAACGAAGGACAACGTTTTTAATTAATTTACATAGCTGTGAAAACAGTGGGCGTGGCTCAGAGTTTTCCATTTTCCTTCGTTCCCTTGTGTGAGTGCGTCTGGCTCTGATGCTGCTGTGTGCGTGTCCTTGAGTGAAAGGACATCGAGTTGGTTGCCAAAAAGGAACTGGGCGAACAGCAATAGAAAACTGACGACTTGCTGCAAGATTGAGGAATTCATTTGTGTTAGCTGGTTTGAGGGGTAAGGGGAGTTAACAATTCAACAATGGTTTCAACGGGTTAAATGATTTGGGGCTGAAGAGAAAATATTTTGTTAATGGTGGTTCGCATTGGATTTTGCTTGGATCTATAAAGTTTTTTATATTGCTTTAATTTCAAATTAAAATGAATTGATATATTATTGCAATATTCAACAATAGATATCTTAATAAATACGATATAGTATTATTCCATGTTATTAATCCAAAAGCTTATAAAATAGAAATAAAACTATATAAAATAGAAACATGTAGGGAAAGTAACTGCATTTCTTTATTATTATGCTATTTTTTTCAATAAACATTCCACCTGGGTACAATTTTCTTTTTAGTTTTTGTGCTACTTTATTATGTTATTTCGTTTTTTTCGTTGAGGTTCATTTTGTGGTGAGTAAACTTTAAACTCCGGCAAGTTGTTGCAACTTTGCGTGGCCACGCGAATCAGCGTAACTTAAAACGCCAAATGATTCGCTAACTTTTCCGGCACCGTTTTACCCCCATCTCTTATTACAGTTCACTTGGTTTGCTGTTTTCTCCCCCAGTTCTTTTTATTGTTTTAGGCAATGGCAGAGGAAAAACTTTGGTCAGGAAAAACTTTTAGCAGGGCGGCCTGTCAATGCAGCGCCTGAATATTTATAGACTGCAGTGAATATCGAGATGAGAGGACATCTAAGGTGCATGGAATCAACAGCATCGCTGGGCAAATAAAACCAGGAGCAGATGTCTTGACTCTGCGAGCGGCATGGAGTTTTCACACGCCGCCAGAAAATTTGCATAGGGAAATATTCACCGCTTAGATCGAAACCCTTTCTTTGTATTCTCCTAACGGGACGACAGAGAATTATATGGAAATTATGCAAATGCAGCCGAGGAATATCGACGATGTCCTTGGGGTGAGTGTGTGTTACAGACACCCAGGGTTCTGGGATCTGTTCGGTTTAATTGCAACGTTCCTTTGTTCATTTTACAACAGGACATCGGTTTTGTTTGCCTTTGTTGTGGCACTCAGCCTCCTTTCGATTGCCGAGTCCTTTTCTTTTGTGTGCGAATCGATTGGCAATTGGCAATAATCAATGGCATAAGTGCTAATTTGCATTGTCAGTTTGCCAGCCTGTCGGAGGGATTTGCCAATTTAATTGTGCCCTGCAGTTGACTCTCATGAATCGTAAATACGTGTTACATTCAGTCAGTCAAGTGGTGGCTTATTACGGGGCTCGATGGATGAATTAAACAAAAAGATATCAGTATCGGATCACCTCATAAAAATTATGGGGTAATGGAATGACATGTATGTATTTTTAAATGCAATTGGAAATAAACACGACATTAAAATGAGCAATTATTTAGGCATAACATAAAAACAGAAACATAACATGGTTTTTCATAAAATTTAATCTTTATTGCGTTACATTAATCCAAAAAAAAAAACCTAAGGTAATTAACTGAGTGCACTTATAAAAGCTTCCTTTCCTTTCCCATTTAGATCAAAATCTTTTTTCCGAACTGAGCAAATGCAACTTGTACTCCTAGCGACCAAATCAATTTCAAGCATCATAAACCCAACTCGAAATTCCCCGAAATCGAGGAGAAACAAAGCCGAGTGTTGGCTTTTGAGTGGTCTGGCTCAATTAACAGGCCATTAAAACTGGAATCGAGAACGCGCGGCAAACGGTAGCGCCTTGCAATTAACCAGGCTAATTAAGTCGCACCCATGAATAGGAGTCTGAAACGTGGCCCATAATGAGCCAATTTGCATGTTTAAAAGCGCATTAAGCGGTGACTCAGAAAACGCGACTGCCAAGAAGTCAAGCTTAAAACAAGCCCAACAAACGATAACCTTACTCTGATGCACTAGACAATAGTTGCCAAGGAGCTAAGATTTTCTGGTGGAAGTGCACTCGAAGAAGCATTCAAGTGGCAGTCTTATAGCTTATGGGAGTACCTAGTCGTTAAATACTGAAAAGCGTTTTAAACGGATTACAAAAAATCTAACGTATGTAAATAATACAACCAACCAACAAAGTAATAACTCCGCTTCTTGACTTAAATTTTCGGCCTTACTTAGCTTTTATTTTTGGTATAATTTTAGCATTTTTGTGTGTTTTGAAGAATATTTTTCCCAGTGCGTGGCCTATAAATTTCTCACTTGGCCATGTCAAAATACTGCTCGTGCACATCTGACCAGCGTAACCCCCATGTGAAAGCCGATTCAGCCTTTATTTCACATTCACATTTCTTGCCAAGCCAAAAACCGACTTTTTAGGGAGAGGGCCCAAAAAGAAGAAAAAGCCACTGCAGTTGGCAGTCACATTGGCCCAATGGCCATTTAGACATTTGGCCAACCATTTGTCTGCGCCAGACAGCGATGACGATCCGAATGACGACGGGGCGTGCATTTTGTTTACATTTGCTGGCCAAAAAAGCGAAAGACTCAGCCCAAAAGGGAAGCCGTTTCGGGCATTTTTGTTTTTTTGGTAGTTGGTAGCCAGCTTATGATTAATTGCCGCTTGCAGGCGCCGGTCCAACCTCTTCGAAACAAAAATACGAAATACCCATTTGAAGCCAGCAGACAGGGGCACTCAGACTTCACTTGTTAATACCGAAAAATTAACGCAAATTATTTCAACGCACGCTGCAAATGATGGCCAAGATAATTCCGAGGGGCAGAAAGCCCAGAAATGAAAAAGGGAGCTGGCTTCGTATTTAGATGGTAATTAAAATTGATGTGAGCTCATTTCAAATTAAAAGACCAGGGGGAAAAACCGTTGATTGAAATTGGAAATGATGTAGATAATGAATGTTTGTAATGGAAGAAGTTAAACCATCGCTAGGAGGTTTTCAATATCTATGTTTTAATGGGCACTAACCTAATACATTTCTTTAGGCTTCATTTGGAGACTAGCAGCTTTGTTCAATTGATGGCTCTTCAAAATCGTAATCTTTATTTTCCGATTTAATTAATCTTGGCTAACTGAACAGTACAGTGGTGTCATTCTCATTAGAGCTCCAACAATGTTTACTTGAACACTTCATTTCCTCGTTGCGTACCTCGTTTCATTGAATTGCATTTTCCTTATTGCCACGTTTATTGGCTCCATTCAGCATCATCTATCTACACTTCGGGCCACTTCAGATCCGATCAGTTCCATTGTGGCCATTCTCAATGGACTCCCACTTCAGCCGGCAAGTTGGTTACTAATTTTTTGCAATTGTATCTACGGGATCTATGGCAGCTATCTATATATCCAACCCGCCATCCACTTGTAATTGTATCTATGCAGCTGTCGGCGTTTCAATAAACCGCACTAATGAAGCCCATTCAAAGTGCAATGATGTACCAATCCCCCTCAGAATCCCCCCTCCCTTTTGGATCCCGTCCTTTGCGACTTTTCCGCTTGGCGTCGATTTTAATGGGCGCGAATATTAATGACATTTCCATTGCATTTGACGGAGTCCAAAGAAGTCCGGGCAGAAAACTCTTGTCAGCATAATTACAAGCTATGCCACCACATTTTTCCCACTCTGCGAATGGAATGTCTAGGACTATCTGGAATGCGTTCCTGTTTTTCACACAGCTTTTTCATTTTGTAGATAGTATCCTTAACTTAGTGTATTTTGAATTTTTTATCCACATATTGTTTAAAAAAATTTAGAAATTATTTTAAAAAATTATTTTTAAAACTATAATCCAGCTAATAATTTGAACCGTACTTGTAATAGTAATAGTATTAATTAGCTGCCTCCCAGACTTAAAATTTCCCTTGGCGAGTTCTCCATTCATTTTAGAATTGAAATGCATACATGGGGGCGTGGCGGCGGCCATGAGGAGTACGATTCGCATTCGACTTATCCCCTCATTGCGCGCCAAAGGTAAAGTGCAGCTGCGGCTGTGTGTGCAGACTTCTCAGCGGCACTGTTCCCGTTGCATGCCCCAATGCACTTCCACTTGCCGAGCAGCCAGCCATCCAACCAGCCAACCAACCAAACAACCAAGAACTCGAGGGGCAGCCGCGAAAATGGAGTGGTTGCGATACCTTCAAGTACGAGAATTATTTCGCTTTTCTTTATTTCCATGTTGCCATAATTGCGAGGTAGTCGTCGCTGCAATTCTTTCATCAAAGTGCGCCTCATCAGCGAAAAAAAAAATATATATATATAAAAATGAAAAAAGGAAAAATATGAAAAACCCTACTACTCTTTTTAGACTCTGTCTCGCTTTTCGCGCGGTAATTAAAGCAAACTGCGAATTTTTTTCGGCGCTTTTCAGAGCTGTAATTAAAAATGGCAAAAGTTTTGTTTTTGTTTTCATCGCTTTTGTTGCATGCAGCGTCGACTGTGTGGGAAAAAACCGCGTCAAAAGCAACGGAAATGCAATGGAACGGACCCGCACCCAGTCTCAGTTTTCCCCCCCATTTTCCAACCATTTTCCACCCAGTCCAGCCTCAGTCGCAGCCCTTTCCTTCGCTCCGTTTTTGTTTGTTTTATTTTTGGTTTTTACTTTTGCATGGCATTGATATGGCAAAAGTTGTCGGATTGCCGTTGTTTCGGGGCCTTTGGGCTTGGGCTGTTATGACCGCAAAATCAGCTTAAAGTTGTATAGTCCGATGGAGCTGAAAAGCCAGCGAACTGTGAGCTAGGTAGGAAAAGGCAAGTGGAAAAGGTAAGGGCTTTTTGCTTAACATCACCGAATAAAAAACGTTTTTCTTGCAATAACTACGTTTTTGTAAAGGCTTTAAAAATACATAAATTTTGCCAAAATAGGCAATGCACCAAACTATTGATTTTTTTTTTAACTATGAGTAATAGCATAGGTTTTTGGTTTCGTTTTCAATTTTAAAATAATACAACTTCTTAAAAATATGTATTTGGTATTTATTGTGTTTCAAAAGGGTTTAATATTAAGTTTCAGTACATGTTAACTTATTTTCGCAATTAACAAACTCCCTTTCAAAATATAAATGTATTCGAAATTGATTAACCATTAACCCCGCAATCATTTACATCCAATCAGCGTGCGCCGACACTCCTGACAATCCTGTCACTTCCCACCTCTCAATTCTGTCAATCAGTTGCGAGGAAGAAAAAAAATCAAGTCAAGACCGCCAACTAACCATAAATACACCAGAGCCGAAATACAAATTAAATTAAGCGACGAGACAAAAGGCAGACTTGCAGCAATTTACAGAAAAACTGCCAACAAATCAAATTGCCATAAAACCAGGGGCAGCACGAAAAGTAGGAAAAGGGGGCGGTGCCACCGAGGAGGGGGGGGAGGTGGTGTTGCAATGGCATCGAAAGGGGGCCAATTCCCAGATTGACAATTGCGGTGGCGGTGGTTGGCTGAGTAAATAATTTCGTCTTGGCCATAAAAAGGCTGTTTTTCAGTGGAGCAGGCCTGTCAATTGCCGGGAGATTGATGCCCCTGGATAATAGCGACGCGAACAATTTGCAGACGACAACACGCCGCAAAACCGAGGAGACAAACTTGGAGCTCCTTGGCCTTTTTTCCTGGCTAAAATAAGATGGACAAACACAAAAAAAAAAGAAAAACCAGAGACAGATGGAGACGCGACATCATCTCCAACGGTGGTCTGTGGCGACAACTGAATGACAACTCTTTAGGCCGTCCGCGCTAACGGTATTTTAGCTGAGCAAGTTATTTGCCCAAAAGCGGCCAGAAAACATTCGAAGTGTTGACATGGCTCAGACGGGTGACAAAGGCGCATGCGTGACACCCCCAGGAGATGGATGATTAATCCCGGAACGGGAAGGGGCATCGGAATTCGGGATTGGAGTTCAAACATAAACCAAGTCTTCGGGCAACTTCTCTATTCAATATGGTAAACAATTCGTTGCGTTCGAAGACAGGGACAAATTCCTGCCCAGCTGTCCCAGCTAAATTAGCCATCAAGATCATCGCGACTTTGACTCCGCGAAAGGGGAATTGTTTTTGGCCAACAGCTGGATGTTTGGATGGCTGGTTGGCTGTGCAGACGGGATGGCTGGATAGACAAAGGCCCCATTGTTCGGCCCTCCGGCAGGATGCAATAAAATGCAGGTGCATATCCCACATCCATCTCCAGATACAGCTTTGAATTCAACTTCATCTGCAGTTGCACTTGGGAAAATGTATGTCATATGTGTCCATGATTTTTAAACATATGTTTTAAAAATCGGTAATGTATTGGGGAAATATTTTTTATTTTTTTTTTGATTTTGTATTATCATGGAAAGAGCTTTTAATACTACATAAACAATACAATTTGCTTTAAATATGAGAATTGAGATGTATTAATTTCGAAAATATATTATAATAATCTTTTAGGAGTTGATCAAATATATTCTATCATTTTAGTAACTTATTTCTGACAATTTGTTAAATGAATCTATTTACTGATATTATGTTTTCAGTGCATGTCCTTTTCGAAGTGCATCCGAGTTGTGTTCTGGTGGCGTTCTCAACATGTTGCCAAGTCATTAACTTGA
This sequence comes from Drosophila sechellia, assembly GCF_004382195.2. Lineage (NCBI taxonomy): Eukaryota > Metazoa > Arthropoda > Insecta > Diptera > Drosophilidae > Drosophila > Drosophila sechellia. The sequence goes on along the minus strand of NC_045951.1, from coordinate 9,987,603 downwards.
GCCTGTTTCTGGCTTTTGTAGCATGTTTGTGATTACACGAGGTGGGGACTTGCATGGACGTGGCTACGGGAAATGGAAGAGGGGGTCCTGCGAGCAGGAACTGTAACAAAGGCGGCCAGGACATGGACATGTCGTTGCTGTTGTTGCGCCTTGAGCGTTTGGGCCATTTGAAAATTGCAGCAGGGTTGCAAGCAACCACTTCGAGCCTGGTTCTCTCCCCACCCTCTATTTTCAGCCCCTCCTCTTGTTTTCTTTTTTCCTTTTGCCAGCGCCATTGTCTCGCTTTCGATGTGCTTGTGTGTGTGTTTTGCTCATGTGCGAATTTTTTATGGCTCGAAGAAAACAACCCCCAAGTGGCAGACACGCTGGTGTGCGTGTGGCAATGTCAACTGGGGCGTCTACAAGCTGCTAAGTGCACTTGCCCAGCATTTCTTTCCCTCATGCTCCTTCTGCTGCTACTGCTGCTGCTCCCGTGTGTGTTCTTTCCAACCCCCAACCGCCATCCTCCATCTATTTGGCACACACATGTGTCACAGTCGCAGCTTTTCTTCTCTTAGCCATGAATACATAATGCCCTGCACTTGAGGCGGACTCTTTTTTTTTTTGCTACAAAGGCGAGCGGCTAATTCAGATGCCAGATTCTCGGCTCCAAGGGTCCGTCAGATAAATGCATTCTCTAAATGTTGCAAAAAGGATACACACCCCCTTGCATTTGCCTTTCGTCTTCACCCCGTCCATGTGAACAAATGGAATCCCCATCCCATGAATCTTTTTCTGTTCCTTCCGTTGCCAGTCGGCCGGAAAGTAATTAAAATCTGCGCTTAAGTGCAGCTCTTCAAAATGCTGCAATGAAACAAAAAAATAAAAAATGTACTTGCAAACTGAAAGAATAAGGAGGGGGTTCATAAATCGGACTTACAAATTTTAAAATATAAATAAACATTTATTAAAACAAACAGCTGGTCATGTTCTTAATTTGAGTTTTACAATGAGAATATAAATTTAACTAGAACATACGCCTTCTAGCGGCTGATAAAAGTAACTTTGAAAAAAATCAGTTTTAAAAGAAGAAAAAGAAAAATGATTAGATATAATTTGCATATCCTTGAACAGCTCACCAGCGCCCTCTGTTGGCAGGACAAAGTGTTCTCAGTGGCTTAGCAAAGACACATTTTCAATGGGAAGAGTTTCTGAGAGGGGAAAATCAATGTAGAAACATAGAATTCTCAAAGGGGCTGAAAACATAGCAGAACATCGCCAAAGGCAAAACGTAGAACTTAATTCACTCGAACTCAAACTCTAACTCAACCCCAACTCAAAGTTACCTCTCAATTAAAAAGTCTCAAAACTAACAAAGTAGCTCAACTCAAACGGTTACGAGGGGAATATAATTGAGTCGAAATAACTTGAGCCGTAAAGGATATATGTATGAAAGTACGATTGTATTCATTTAACATTTCTGACAGTTGTGCTAATTAATCGAAGCTAGTAATTGAAAATGAATCATTGAAAATTTATTAACGAGATTGAAAAATGGAAAAAATATATTATCAAACACATTTTGCGTATCTGCAGCAAAGTTATTAAGAATAATACATTATTTAAAAATAAATAATAATAATGTATCAATAATGTAAGCTGGCCTAATTGTAAGCCCTCATGCTTTTATATATTTTCATCAAAATTAGTGTGTATTAGAAAATCTAATTTTCCGTCGTAAAAGCCATTATGTTAATTTGCAAATATATACATATGTACTTCTATACAAACTCTCCAAACTTTTCAAAGTGACAACCTAGAATTTCCCCCCATTTTATTAAATCCAGAAACAAACTAAAGTTACGAAGGGGCCATGGAGAAGAATGCTAAGAGTTTTCAATATGATGCAAACATTTTCTACATTTCCCAAACTTTTTCCTTCCACACGCAGCTGGCGGGATAAAGTTTTTCTTCGATGGCGAGCGGAAAAAATCCTGGTAGATTCTCCATCATCATCTGAAACATCATTGTTCGCTCCGGGCACAAGTTCAATTCTCAAATGCAAACTGCAAATGAGCAAAAAATTGTCAGACCAGCGGAGTGGAGGAAAACTGTGAAAATTGAAATGAAAATTACCCATTGTGGCATCGGCAGCATTTCAATTTTCAGCTGCCATTTTGCACGTGCCCGGCGAAGGCTTCCTTCTGACTCCACCTACCTCCGCCCCATTATTCCCTCTAATGCTCTATGGCTGGTTGAATTTTCACCACTCTACCCACCCATAATCTTGGCAAATGCCTGGGAGAGCCTTGCATTTTATTCATGGCCTCCATCCACGTCCGACTTTATTAGTTATTTTCCGCTCAATTTGTGCTCCTGCCGAGGCAGGATAACAAGAAAAATTATTTTCATTTCATTCAACACATTCATTATGGTCCAAAGTAGAGTAGTCCTGTTTCATTGCCACACCTTTTGGGGCCCTTTGTTTGAGAGCAAGGCATGAATGAACTCAACGGATTTGAATTTAATTGGTGAATTTTTATCGGATTCCTGAAGCTTAATGTAAAAGTAAATGTTTAAAACATTCCAATAATAATATAAATATATAGTAAGCTTACAGTAACTAACTACAAAACTTACTCAATATTATATATTATATTATTATATAAATCTACTTACACTTTATTCGTCAAATACATTGTTTTGTTCGACATTCCACACTCTTTTGGTTCAGTGTATAATGCAGGTGCCAAGATGCAGACATCTTTTGTTGCAATTCATGTTGATTAGTGGCCGGTGAAGGTCGACTCCTGTTCTCCTAGCCTCCCTGGCTTTTCCCTTTTGAGAACCTTTTCAGCTGGTTGTAAGAAGTGAGAAAAGTTCACAGCTAATTACATAGGTTAGTTAAAAGTTTAGGCACAATTATCAACACTTTTCAAGGCGCGACATGATGGGGCATAAAAACTTAGCAGACACGCCCACCGCCGCCCACTATATAAGACCAACGCGAAGATCTGACCGCAAACAGTTTCTATTCGAAAATTTCTCTGTAAAGTTCCCCAAAAAGTAAAAAGTAAAATGGAAACGGTGAAGGATAATACAGCCAGGACCTTTATGGAATTGATGAGAGTGCCAGTACAGTTTTACAGAACGATTGGAGAGGATATCTACGCCCATCGATCCACGAATCCCCTGAAATCGCTTCTCTTTAAGATCTATCTATATGCAGGATTTATAAATTTTAATCTGCTGGTGATCGGCGAACTGGTGTTCTTCTACAACTCAATTCAGGACTTTGAAACCATTAGATTGGCCATTGCCGTGGCTCCATGTATTGGATTTTCTCTGGTTGCTGATTTTAAACAAGCTGCCATGATTAGAGGCAAGAAAACACTAATTATGCTACTCGATGATTTGGAGGATATGCATCCGAAAACCCTGGCAAGGCAGAAGGAATATAAATTGGCGAACTTTGAAAAGACCATGAAACGTGTGATCAATATATTCACCTTCCTCTGTTTGGCCTATACGACTACGTTCTCCTTTTATCCGACCATCAAGGCCTCTGTGAAATTTAATTTCTTGGGCTACGATACCTTTGATCGAAATTTTGGTTTTCTCATCTGGTTTCCCTTCAATGCCACGAAAAATAATTTGATATACTGGATCATGTACTGGGATATAGCCCATGGGGCCTATCTAGCGGGTATTGCTTTTCTCTGTGCCGATCTTCTACTCGTCGTAGTAATTACCCAGATATGTATGCACTTCAACTATATATCAATGCGATTAGAGGATCATCCATGTAATTCGAATGAGGACAAAGAGAATATAGAGTTTCTTATTGGCATTATCAGATACCATGACAAGTGCCTTGAGTAAGTGAAATATACTTCAACATATTCAAAACTCATAACAATTTAAATATATTTCTTTAGACTCTGCGAACACGTCAACGATCTTTATAGTTTCTCTTTGCTGCTTAATTTCCTCATGGCATCCATGCAGATTTGTTTCATAGCCTTTCAGGTCACCGAATCAATAGTGGAAGTGATTATTATTTACTGTATTTTTTTGATGACCTCTATGGTCCAAGTATTTATGGTGTGCTACTATGGGGACACTTTAATTGCCGCGGTAAGATTTAAATAAAACATCATGTAATTATTTACTTCTAAGTCACCAAAATTTGTAGAGCTTGAAAGTGGGAGATGCCGCTTACAATCAAAAGTGGTTTCAGTGCAGCAAATCATATTGCACCATGTTGAAGTTGCTAATCATGAGAAGTCAGAAACCAGCTTCGATAAGACCGCCGACTTTTCCGCCCATATCCTTGGTTACCTATATGAAGGTTTGAGGAAATATAAAAAAGTTTTTATTTTTTCTACTTTAATTATTGTTCCCAGGTCATCAGCATGTCGTATCAATTTTTTGCCCTACTTAGAACCACATACAGCAATAATTGAATTAGTAAAGCGCCTCTCTCTGCACTTCCCAAATCATCCACTTTCTGCAAATCGAATCGTTAATAGGGATTTTCAGAATCCCTTCAACAATCTACCCAACACAGCTATTCCCTGCAAATCGCTACATCTAAGCCATTCGAACTTAATGACGCCCTCGACACGCTTTGATAATATTTAATTAAAAATCGCATTTAAAATTAATAAGCTTAAATGGAGACCAATAGCGCCTGGCCGAGCACAAAAATCCGGCATCTGTAAAGGCACACGAGCCAAACAAAAATGGCATTTTTTCAAAAGGAATATTACAGCACCATCCACATAAAAAAGCGCCAAGAACGGGGACGCAAATAAAAGCAGCAAATGGGGATACCATCCAGCCAAAAGAGAACTCCCCGTTCTGACCTGGTAATAAAAGGAACAACATAAAACGCAATCACAATCATCGACAATAATCTGGCAGCAACAACCAACAAAAAAATGCTTATTATAAAATTTCACAGTTTTTCAATGAGCACAAACGGAGCGGAGCGGTGCGGGTGGGTGTACAAAAAAATGGTCGAGAGTGAGGGGGTGGAATGGCAATGGCTTTTCAAAATCATAATGGCAGCTAGTAACAAGAGTTTTGTGTGCAAATAAGTGGGCGGGGGTGGTATAAAAATTTGTTTTGCCATGGCGGCCAACCGATCAGAGTCGGAGCTGGCAAATACCACGTCAGCAGGAGATGCCCTCCATGTCACAACTTTCCGTGCACTGGAACAAATTAATGCGCTTTCTTTTTTAATTGGTCCTGTAGAAATGGATGTATATACTACGACAAGTCCATAGTTTTGAACAATTAACTTGCGAGTTAAAAATCTTACATACCATTTATTAAGAATTAAATATTTTACTCCTCTGTGACACTTTGTAAATACTAATACTTTTATAGTCATTATTTTTTTCGGTGCACAACTCCGATGTGCACGTCACGCGCGACCACTTAAAAAACCTTGGCCACCCAGCCTCCTGCCCCCATCCACTGCCTCTTCGTGCCCCCACCCCTTAGGCACCATCCCCATTGGGCCAAGCCCCCTGCCCCACAGTTCGTTGCATTTCCCCTTAACAGGCCGTTAGTCGTTATTATTTTGGTCCATTGACGCTGCGGGCCATTGCTATATAGTGTATACACAAGGTGAAGAAGCGAGTGCTGTGTGTATATAATGGCTCCTGCATATAAAGGAGGGAGGAGGGAGGGAAAGGTCCTTATGTACCACCCTCAGGATATGGACTCGAACTCGGACCATCCACCCTCAGTGACGTTGATGTCCCGTATTGGAATCGCGTTCGTTTCGTTTTGGTCCTGCTCTTGGTCCTTGGTCCTTGTCCTCCTCATCACCATCATCATCATCATCATCAGGAGCAGCAGGACGAAACTTTAGAGGTGGGCACAGGCACACTCTGAACCACCAGGAGGGCAATTTTTATAATTTTAGTCTCGTTTGCTTCGAATTTACTTTTTATTTTCTTTTTTCTCTCCAACTCTGTTTCTTTTCAAGCTTCCCTTGGCTTGACTCCTCCCTTCGTTCAGGACTTGTGTCCTGGCGGGTGGATGCTGTTTTTTATACCCCCCGGCCCCGATTTCTTCGGCTTGTTTCTTTTCTAACATTTCTTGTCAGCCAGCGGAGACAGACAGAGACGCATGAACTGGCAGTGAGCGAGAGGGCCAACGTAGATTTACTTATGTCCTTTGTATTGGTTTCTGTTGACGCCCTTTAACTCCCACCATCGAATGCAAAATGGCGTTGAGTTGACTGTATTGATTTTTGATTTATTGCCGATTTGCCTTGTTTATGCCAGGATTGCGGGCTCACTGTACGGGGCCAACAAGGCGGCTAATGTCAGGCCAATGATTAGTCATTGGCGAGTCAACTGTACGTTAATAAAAAAGAAGTGAAAGGAATGCAAGCAAGTAATATACTATCGCAAAATAGTAACACTATTATGTTTGCAAAAATTATATACTGTATAAAATCTTATTTGCATCAGCAAAAAGAGCAGTTAGTAAAGGGTCCTAATATTGCTCAAATTAAATACATAAATACATGATATATAGTTTTCATTATTCTACTTACTACTAAAGATGACTCATAAGACATAAATTTCACACAATTAGGTAAGTTATCTTGTATTGTTTTACCTTCATCCAGGTCTCCATTCTCAGTTCATTAAAAATGTCTGTTGTCCTTTTATCGAACCGTCTTTTCTGCCCATTGCGTCTATTCCTTTCGCTGATCATATTTCCTGTCGCATTTTTCCCCCATCAGGGAAAACATTTCGTTTCGTCTTTAAGAATCAAAGGAGTGGAAAAAAATTACTGATATAAACTACGCAAAGACGTAAAGAAATCTTTTTATTTTGTCCAGCGCTCAGCTCATCAGCTTTTAATTTTATACCCATCCTGGGGACCCAGGACGCCGGATTTCTCAGTACGAGTAGAGTCCAGGACTCGACGTCCTGAGTTTAAGACTCAGTCTCGTGGCAACTGGCGCTAATGAGATCCGAGCGAGGAGGCCAGGCAACTTTCCATTACGATGAGTTTTTCCAGTTTTTTTTGCGACGCTTTTCCTTCGCCTTCCTTGTTGTGTTTCGTCCTGGAACCTTTGTGTGCGAGATGGCTCGCCGTTCTCCCCATAGGACAGCAAATGTCCTTTGGCTTGTTAAGAAAATGTCGCTCTCTAATGCCCGTCAGGGGGAGACAAGAGTGTAGGGCGGAGAATTCTGGGGGCCACGACTGACTAGTTGACGTTGTTGTTTTTCCTTCGTCGCGCTATTAAATTAGAAAAATGTAAATTTATTTTAATTAAGATAAATAAGTAACAAAATGTTTTATGGAAATTACGTTAACAAGGCGTAGACAAGGGGGGAGTTGTTGGGTGGTGATGGTTGGCACTTTCGACCATTACTGCTCAAGGACGAAGGGAGCGGGGACAGCAGGACAACTGCTTTAGCATGCAAATACACATAATCAGCAGGCAGCAGGCAAACAGCTAACAACAAGCATGGAAAAAAAGCATAGGTCCTCCCACCTCTCTGGAAAATGGAATTATTTTTTCCATTTGTATATTCCGCCACTTTTTATGGCTTTGTTGAAAAGTTTTCCCGACTCTGCGCTCGTTTGTTTCTCGCATTTTTAAAAATATTTTCGCCCCATCTTTTTTTATTTATTAACATCGATCGATGAGTGATTCCTGTTTATATTGGCATTGATTACCCATGTACACACACTTTCGGCCGCCACTGTTATCGACACTCGTCTGATGCAGAAACTTTTAATTGAGTGCCCCCACCAAGGATTTAACAATTAATAAAATATTCCTCTGTTCTTGTTCAAATTAATCAGAGAATTAACAAAGCAAAAAATGTGTATTTACGGGAAAAGTTTGAAAAGTACACTTGCTATTGACTGGCATTTTTTTCATAATTCTATTTAAATGCTTTAAATGGAAATTTAAAGAGAATCCATATTAAAAGTTGTTGATCTTAAATGCGGCAGTATCTCTTCTGCATTATGAGCTCATTCAATACAATATATTACATATTTAATAAGTTAATTTTCTTGATATATTGGCTTTTTCCATTAGCACTCAAATAGAAATTTTGTTGTCTAAGTGCTCTTCCTTACTTGATGTCATTATGGCTGTAATTAAGTTTTCAGCTTCATGTTACTTGTCTTCAAGTGCGTTCTAATTTCCTTAGCCTTAGCAAAACCGCCTGAGAAAACCCAGCGACAACCACTTGGACACCTCATCCTCCTCATTTTTCATTCTGGTACACCAATGTCTTCTGCTTAGCCTGCAGCATACTTTTCGAGCTTAATGGTTTAAATATTTACTCGTAATTAAAATTCAGCTTTATGCACGTCAAGTGCATAATCACAGACCAAACCAGACCGGGCAAGGCCATTGAGACAATTTTTTCGAGCCCAGAGAGCTGACACCGCCTGAAAAAGTGGATGCCCAAGGATTCAGATGGTGGTGCACACTGTGTAGCTGGTGGAAACGGGGGGCAGATGGAGGAGCAGTTGGAGTCGCTGGATCAGAAGGAGCAGGAGCCAACATGGACGGCATTAGCCGTGGGGCGGAGTAAGCAACTGAAGATTACGTCGCCCCCAAAGTAAATGAAACTTATGCACAAATTACACAAGTCAGTTGACTAGCATCTACACAAATGCACTGAGAATTATAAGTATATATGTATGATTTTATACTTAAATTTATATACATTTTGTTTCTGAGCAATTGGTAATGTATTTATCTGTGCAATTGGTATTTTAAACTGACTATTTTACTTTATGGAGCCAATCAATTTGGTTTGATTCTCTGTCACTTATCAAGCTATAATAATTTAAATTTTATTTATTATTTTAATTAATATTTTCTCGGTGCATTTCACTTCGAACTCGCCTTCCTCTGCGGCTGACTATCCACTCGAGGCGGCGTCAGCACTGGTCCTGCTCATAATTAAAACCCGAGCTGAATGAAATCGCATAAAATGAATTAAACATTTTAAGGCTATTTAGAGGCGTAGGTATGTAGGTGTAAGCAGGGGGCGTGGCCGCGGATGGTATTGCTCTTGGGACAATTGCAGCGTTAAATGAAATATTAATGGCACGGATGTCGGTAAGGAGCGGCTCCCTCGGTTCTTGGCTCTAATAATGCGATGTTCCCATCCAGGACGAAGGAACGAGGATTTCGGCATAGAAGCAGGGGAAGCTTTTAATGATATATTTTCCTCCGTTTTTTTGCAACTTCTACCGCTGTTGTTTTGCACACACACACAGAGAGTTTTTCAAGTGCATCATTATTTGTTGCAAATGGAGGCTGGCGGTGGTGAAAAATCAGAGGCATGGCTTGCGGAGGCTGTGCAAATTCAATGCGCTGCATTTTTAATCCCAACGCAAGGTTTTTCTCCTCTTTTCAATGCCTCAACTCAAGTGCATGCCACACCCCCATTTCTTCCATCGCCCTGCACTTCATATGCAAACATTTATGATGACGTTGAAAAGGGGGCGGTGGGCGTGTAGTGGGCGGGGCCGCTGTGGTTCGCACAAAGGTAGCCCACCCAGCTTTTGTTTCCTTCGGTGGAGGCATGTGTGTTTGTGTCGAGTGCAGGCCGCATAATGGGATGTCTGATGAAGCTCTTAGTCGGCATAATTACTTTTTTTTTTAGCGTTTTTCACTCGCTCCCACCGCGCCAGCAAAGCAAATGATACTCTACAGGGTTTCAACGCAGCCTCAAACCCCACAAGTGCACCTCGAATGGCGGGACAATCAATCGGAGGCGGTTCCAAATTAAAGGACTAGGTCAAAAGTGCCGCCGCAAAGTGGCACTCAAATGGAACCAAAGGTAGATCATTTCACTGTCATTGCAAAGTGGTAATGAATGGGCCATGGAAATTATGTTCTTCAACCCAAAGATCTAAAAGCTGTAGACATCATAGAAAAGTGTGGAATATGTTACTATACTTTTAAGATAATGTATTCCACAAACACTTTTTTGTTCATTTTTTTATTCCCATTTTACATGGAGCTAGCAGAACGTTATTAAATACAATTTAACCATTCTTTCGTTAGTTGACTCATATATTATGATTTGTAAATATTCATTTAAATACATTTAGCCTGAAGATGTGAATAAATAAAAAGTCTTTTGTCGCTAATGAGGATTCTAAGCAATCGATTTAGGAAGAAATAGCGAAATATCAGCGGGAGGTGCCCGACCACTTGAGAGCCAATTAAAAATGTGTAAATAATTTCTACGACAATTACGAACCTCAGACAAAGAACCTCATACGAATATGAGTTTCGAGGGGAACTCACTCGCCAGGATGGCGAACCTGTAGCCAGGACCACCAGGTCTAAAGGAAGCGAATTTATGGCAACTGCATTAGCATAGAATGAGCAGGGTTAAGGATGGGATTGTCGAGTGGAGAGGCCCAAGAAAAGGACCGCTGGCAAATCATAAGCATAAATCGTGGGAAACGACGACGGCGGCGGTAGCAATATTCAAATTAGACGGAATGTCACTTCACAGGACACAATCCCAGCCGAAGGATAATGCGGCATTAGGCACTAAGGCAACAGTTTTGTCAACGTGGCTCGGTGAAAGGGTGAAGTAATACAATAAAAAAAGGTGAAAGATGAATGCCTCGTAATGAATGGAGATCGGTTGGTGACTGGCGTTCGCCGATTGTGTTCTCACAATGTGGCGATCATCTCTGTTTTCTATTTTTTAGTTTCCGTCTTTGGGATTCTGATTGCGATTGTGTCAAGAGGGGTCCAGAGGATGCTGATCTACTTCCCCTACCTCCCTCCACCAATTTTAATTGAAATCCTACCTGAATTCACCCGAATCTTGTCCAGCTGCATCCCAAAAAGGGGTTTAATTTATTCCCTGTCCCGGGATATTCATATGCGAAATGGATCAAATATTTTTATAAAAAATACCACAATAATTCGTCAAGGGAACCAGTCGAACCGGTTTCATATCATGCACTGTTATTCTTCTTTAGAAAGCCAGTCCATCTAAACAAAAGTTAAAGTTCAAACGCAAAGGATCAAGGATTAATGAATGAAATTTCTGAAGCCTCGAAACTGTTTCGACTCTAATGTTATGATGTTGTTTCAAACTATTTCGCGAGAGTAAATTGTTAAACTAAGAAAATTTAATACGAACTGTAAATGGTATATTTTTTTAAACAATAATAGTAAACAATTTAAACAATAATAGTACATTTAAGTCATAATATAATATGGATAATATATATACAGAACGCCAAATACGTTGTTAACTCTCTTAATTATTTTTACCATTAAATCTATACTTCTGTAACAAAAATTATTCCTGCCAGCAGCTGGATGAAATTCTCCATTTCTATGGCAACTTAATTTACGCTGAAATCCATTTGACTTTATCTGACATTCCAATCAAGTCGTCTAAAAATATGTTGAAAAAAAATTATAATAGAATGCGAAAAAAAAAATCGAGAAACTTGCCAACGGTCACGCCGTACAACTTTTGTAACAAATTTTTTTCCAGACCCCGTTTATTGTCATTTTTTAAGGATTTTTTTTCCTGTTTTCGGAGAGGCGTTGATGAGAAGGGGGATTCCTACTGGGTTCTCGGGCTCTGAATTCCGCCGATGATCGTGGGGTGGCACTGGGCTAATGGGCAAATGCCCACCCCTCGTTTTTTCCACGTACTGAAATAATTCAATTGTTCGTGCCGCACAGAAAGCGACGCGGAAAAATTAAAATAGTGAGGAACACAACACCAACCAAAAAGAAAAAAAAACAAGAGAAAATGCCGAAAAAAATCCTTCGTCCTGGCAACAATATTGTGCTGCGTACTTATGGTCTATATAGGTAAATATATATACCTCATGGCAACGGTTTCCTCCCCCCACCCGCTTCCCCTGCTTTACGCACATAATTTCCGGTTGGTTTTTATTAAAATCTTTTTTTCCAATTGTTTTCTGTCATTTGTTTTTTTTCCTCTTTGGAATCACATGCTGACATATTCTCTTTCAACAATAAAGAACCCGAAAAGGAAAAAAAAAACAGAAAATTTGTAATTTTATAGTCAAACTGTAACAATTTTTTGTGTCCTTACGGGGTGCTCCGTTCACTGGAAATGAAATTAAAATAAAAAAGCGCTCACTTTATGCTCTATAAATTTTAATGTAAATGGATTTTGGCCTGTTGTTGTCTTTGGCTGTTTCGACTTGCTTTGCTCACGCTTGTTAGCTTAAAAGCGCATTGCCACTGACAAGCTGTCGGCTGCATTTAGTGTTATAAATTTTGACTCAAAGTAGCGGACAAAAAATCGCATTTTAATGCCCGCTCTTGTCGAGTGGAAAACTAGATCCCGGTGAAGCGAATTTGGATAAATGCCGCGGGATCAAGTTAGATTACAAGGAGAGACGAAAGTATTTGGGAAAACATGTGCTTTCAGCTAGAATAACTGATTAAAAACATAGAAAGTTTACTAAAATGAAAATGATTAAGCATAGATATTTAAGACTCGGTATGTATAGCACTTGCCATTAAATATTATCAAATAAATTTGAGAAATTCAACACATATATTTAGAAAATTGCGAAATAGAAAACGTACCTCAAATAAGATTGATTTACTAAAGTATTAAATATTTAACATTTCTGAAAAATATTAATAAGGGAATCTTCCATTTAAGCACACTCACTTAACGAATATACCATTAATTCCATTTTCATTTACTTCTTGCCAAGCATAGACTTCATTTATCTCTCCTCGAATTCGGTTGATTAATAGATCTTGGCAAACCATCAACTATCCACCAATTAAGGCGACATTTTCCGGTAGATTTCCCCGCTTAGACAACTTCATCAGCATCCATCAAAATCTTCCACTAACTTGAAACCACATTAATCTGTTTGGCAACGTGAGAACATCAATCAACCAGCGTCGGGAAAAAAAGTGGAAAAATAGCAACAGGATGATGGCTTCTATATCTATTTTCCTCCCTCCAGTTTCACCATTTTCCACGTATTCTTTTTTGCAAAATTTATTGACAAACAAATGGGATTTTGACGGTAGTAAGTCAATAAAGCAGAGTCACAAAATTGTCAGTTTCAAGTGCTCGAGCAAATTTCACAATCAACAAAAGTGGACGACAAAAAAGTAAGCCTATTAACCTTTTTCTCCTCCGCTAAAATACAAAAAAGCAAAAAGAAAAAAAACTGTGAGGGGTTGCACCCCTGCTGAATCTCTCACCCCTGACAAAAAGTCAGGGTTAAGGGTTCAGAGTTCGGGGGTCAGAAATCGGGGTTCGATCAATGCTCACTTAGCTGCTGTTGTTGCTGCTACAATTTTGGCCACTTTTGTTGCACTGATCGATTGTGCGGTCGCTATTGATTGGGATATTGATTGTTGATACTCTCATTAGGAACCAACAAAAAAAGGGGGTGGGGATTTTGACAAATTATCACCCCTAGGGCTTTCCCCACCCATCGCCGCAATTTGCTGCTCATAATTGCATTGTCTGTGGCAGCCAAGTAATTATTTTAATACTTTAATTTGCCACCTGAGTTCATTGGCGCCTCCCGTGGGCTTTTCCGACCCCACTTTTCTGACCCTTTTGTGTGTCCCCGCCTCTTGAGGCCACGGATGCCAAATGAAAATGCCGCAGACGCAGACAAACCAACCAGAAGAAGTTCGTTTCAGCCAAAAAGCTGAGCGAGAAAAGTCCGCGAAAAATAGAAATAGATGTACAGTCACCAAAGAGCCAGTCCATCCCATCTTTGATGGAAATAAACATAGAAAAATTAAGATTAAAAAATTAAATTTAATCTATTTAAAATTATATAATTTCAAGACTATCACTCAAATAAATTGATAATTTTAATTTTAATACGAAGGATAACTACAGGTCCTTTTCATTCGAGTTTCACTCCAGAAAAAGTGCAGCTTTCCTTGCTCATCAATTTCACTTGCAGCTCATCTGAGAGTTCTTGTGGCTGACTCCCCTTCAGGGATTTCATTAAAAAATGCCTTAGCTTTTCCATTTTCCATTGCCACATTTGCAAACCGCAGAAAGTCAGTGGAAATGCGAAGAGAACGGGATATTTGCAGTCTGTGGGCAGGGAAAGAGGTCGGTCTAAATGAAAATGCCTTTAAGCCGGATGTTAAATTCCAGTTGGCTTTGGCTCACTGATAAATACTTCTTCATTATGCCGCATTTTTGAGGGCATTTCGTTCCGCCGCCTTTGCAAATATTTTCCGGTTAATAAAATTATTTGCAAGCCAACTTTGGCACCCCACCGACATCCGAAAATTTCTCCTATCGCCGCTGGCCAATTCAGTCTGGTTAGAAAACTATTATTTTTCACACAAAGTACAATATAAACTAGCCGCGGGTGTCCTTATTAAATTCGTAGCTTTCTCCGGGGAAAAGGCAGGAAGGAAAGGACTGGTTGGTGGATCCTTGCGCCACGCTCTTGTAATTCCTTCAAGGGAAATCTTTTCAATTACAATTCGTGCAGATGGCTGCGTTTCCTTGGCTTTGCTTTTTTCTCCTTTCTCCATTTTCCCTCTGAATTTTCCCCCTTTTTTTGCCGCTGCCAGGCGCAAAAAGCAAACCATCGGCAGACAGTGGCAATTTCTTTTCATTTCGCGTGTCTCCTGTTGACAAACTGCTGTGTCCCTGCCTCGGGGAAATCCTCGAGTGGCGCTGCAACATTATAAGGATGCTCCAAAAGGGGTGGGGCGGGGCGTGGCTTTCACTTCAAAAGGTGAGCGGAGGCCTTGCGCCGCCTTGCAGTTAATTAGTGTGTGGTGCGCACTTCTAATTGCATGTGACAGATGCTGATGCTGCTGCAGATGCACTTGCTGCTGGATGGGATGAGAGCCCCATCTCACCTGCGGCCAGAATCCGTAGTGAAAAGCCAGAGGAAAAGGTCCAGGGGAGTGCTCTTTACGACTTCATAAACAAAGTCCAACCGGGGCGATCGGCCTGAAGTCCGCAATTCCTTTGCAGATTGCCCACAGTGCAAGCTAACTGGCTATAAACTAAATATACATATAAGATGTTTAAAATCAGATCGACATGGTAACAAGGCAAGCACTTTATTCCTTACAACAAATTATGGAAGCATGGATTTAATTTTTTAAGCATTTTAAGCCTTATAGTTAAGCTTAGAGCTATCAAAACAATTCTGAAGGAATTTAAGTTATATTTACGGCTGGATTAAAAGCACATTGGCTGGTCGTAAAATGCAGCTTATACCCATTAAGATAAAGTATTCCGCATAACTCAGCTAACATTTGGCATCTCTAAACCTTCAAAGGTGCTGGTGGTCAAGTCACCGGAATGGCTTGGGCGGTGCAAGGTGCACGTAAGTTATGCCGGTGGCTACAAATTGGAAAACCATTTTAGCGCTAATGAAGATCCACCCATTGCTTGTAGCGCCATCGCAAATAAAAAACTTTTACGACCTGACCAAAAGGCAAAGTAATGCCAGCCCATGGGCGAAGCTAAAAGTGTGGGCCTGGCCAAAATGAAGTTGCTTTCGAAATACTCTGACACTAAAATAACAATAAAGTATCTAAATCGTTATACACATGACTTCAGTGATTTTTAATAGTAAGAAACACATTATATATACAATTTAATTCAATTAATGGCTGATAATTGATAGTTGCAACTATTTAATACTGTCAAGATAAACGAATATAAATCTTATAAATTGATTGTTTGATTTCGTTAACTTACCATGTTTACATGTAGATTGATTTTCTTGCGGATGTAAGTTAAATTGAGTACTTTTTAAATTACAATCCATTCTGAACTTATACTTTGCCAGCCTTGTAAAGAGAGTATTTGCATTCAGTTCGGCCCACCTTTGGGCAATAAAAATTAGTTTATCGTTGACACTGATTGAGCAGATTCCCTAATGGAAGTGCGCTGGCCAGCGCCTTGGACCCAATTTATAGATCTATATCCCCTCGCCAGCCGATTGGTAACGCCCCCAGTTTGTCGCTTATCGATGGTTGTGGATACGCCCCCTTTTTGTTTTTTCATACGGAGAGCAACATTCTTGAATGATTTGTGCATTCATTAACATTTTCCGAACATTCGAATGGTCGCGGCAGAAAAAATGAGTTAGCCGATTTTGTCATTTTTGCTGACAAATTACAGCTGAATTTTATTTACACGCCAAACCGCAGAACTCTGACATAATCCGCTTAAATGCATTGGAGAGCTTTTGCCATAAATTCCAGTGCATTGTTCCATGTCACTAAATCATATCAACAGCGAAAATTTATGCCAGCCCACATGGCTTTTTTAGCCTCCTATTCCGATTCTGATTCGGATTTGGATCCCGTCGCTATCGTTTGGGTGGACCAATTAAAATGCAAGAATTGTTAATGCGCGACATTAAAATTCATTATTATTACATACGTTTATTACCTCAATCGCCGTTCACATGCCAGCAATTGTTGTAGCCGCCTGCTAGCCTGGCTCTTGCTCTATGCAAATGTCTGGTTAGATCGCTTTGAGCCATTTAGGCAGCTTAGCCACGATTCTAAGGCCAAACGGCAGAGGCAAGTGCAGAAGAACCAGGGGCGGCGTTTTCAAGGGGATCAAAGCTAAACAAAAGTTTAAGATATGCTTACTATATAATATCTTAGCATTTTGAACATTTGTTACCTCAACTAACATTTGTAGAGCCACTCGCTTTTAAAACCCCTTGTTCATAACTAAACTTATTCCTCAAGATGTAAACCCCTTGAAAACTACTTCCCTGTACTAAATCAGCATCTGAGACATGAAAAAAAGAACGTCACACGCCTTCTATTTATGGGCAACTCCTACCGTCTGTCAAACGCGTCAAAGACCAGCCCCAGTCTCTTGTAATTAATTGACAATAATTTCAGTTATTTCTTGTGTCAGCATTATGGAGATTTGCCCTCTCTGGCCATCAGGTTATATTGCATATATCCAGCTCATGTCGTCGTCCACCTTCGTTTAGTGTCATTAAGGCTGAAAAATGGCCCAACATGCTAAACCGCTTGCTAAACCCTAGCCATTAACAGATCGACGGTCTAATCAAGTCAGTTACACTACAAACAAGTATCGGACTCATATTAATATACTCCAATAAAAATGGATATGATTTCTACTAACTAAAGCTGCTTTATACAATTGAAATATTAATACTTTTTGTATTGATTTGATGCTGTTATAATCTTGTCGTTCTGATCTTATCCTATTTGCATAATATGGAAATTAATTTTTTTTTTCCTCTGCACCAGCCAAAGTCAACTTTATTTAATTTATGAACGAAGAGTCTTGTGGATGTTTTTTTTGCCATGCATATTGAGTTGTTAACAAAAGTTGTTTGCGATTGTCGACCAGCTGTCCGTCTGTTTGTCAGTCCCCGTCCATTTTTTCTATCAAATCTATCATCGAAGTCCGAAGCGCGACAATCTGTGAAAACCCCAGAAGGGCAGGCAGATCGATCGGAGCCACCCCTTTGGTCCGCGATGACCTCTGACCCGCTCAGATTCGTAGATGGCGATAGGCTAGACTAGATAGTGGCAGCTGCTCTATTTCGGAGGCAGGCAGACAGGGACCTCGCAGTTGACTGCACATCGAAAGCTGCCCGCGAGTGGGCCCTAACCCTTATGGGTTACACTGAGAAAAACAATCACAATACTAGATTAGATGCACTTTAACGTACACAATTATGAATGCATCCTAGAGAAAGAGAATGGATATTCTTTTAGCCATTGCGCTACTTAATAATATCTTTGGATATTAAAAAACTTAAGGAGTCTAAAGGTAAAGAGCATATGTAAGATATTACAATGAATTCTTGACCAAGACATTTAATCAATTTCATTTAAAAATATATTACAAATTTTAATTTTAAGTGTGAATCTCTGTTTTATCCCCGCGAATGGCAGCGTAAAAATTCATTCCGAAAACATTTTTAATATGCACGCACGGTGACCCGTGGTTCGCCGCTACCCTCGAACCCTTACCCGCTGACCGAGCTTGATTTGCAGTTCATTTCGGGATGCTACTGCGAACTCGGTGCGGAGTCCTGAGTCCTGAAGCGAGGATATTCCTCGGATGGTCCGGCTAGACAGCTGCACCGCCCCTTGCCGTCCTCCGCTGGCCGGTAATTACACGGGGCATTTACTTGGCCTTTTGTTTCGCATCTCGGTTCTTTCAAATTTATTTTCCGCTCCTCGGCGCTGCCCCTTGTTTGCATATCCCGGCATATCCCGTTGAAGGATAAAGGCGCGCGCTTAAATAAGCAATTACCGTGTGCCAGCGACCAGCATCCTGTCAAAGTCCTGCCCAGCGTCCTGCCGAAAAAATACAGAAAAAAAAAACTAGAGAAAAAGGGTTGAGCCACTCGGCCAGGACAAAGCGCCGCAGAAAAGGGTTCACAAAAAGGGGAAGAAAAATCGGACAAAAATACACACCACACTCACTCATTTAGCTCGTCCTGCTGTCGGTTCTGATTTAAATTTTTTACCATGACATGTGGCAACCAGACAAGGTCCACCCCGCAAACCCGTTCCTCATTTCTAGAATCCTGCTGCCCGCTAAAAAATCTCGTTATTGATTTTTTAGCCAGCTTTAAAAACGGTCAGACAACAAGTTCAAGTTCAACACTTGGTTGGTAATTAATTTTCCAGGGACCGGGCTAAGAGTAAAGTGCGTGCCGGGCTCATTAGCATAGGGCCCCGGGAGAAGGGTCATTGTGCTTTTAATTGGAAAACATTCGGAAGGACGAGGCCAATGGCAGAATGAAAACTCATTAAGATTTCGCCGCACAACCCTTTTCCGCCGGCTTTTCTGACCCAGTTTTCCACTGGCCAGCCAGCTTGTGACCTTCTTCTTCGTGTCCGTGGATCGTAATTAAGCAATTAGCTAGGAAACACTTTCGCCCTTTTGGCATTCCGCTCATGAACTTGGTAACTGACCCACGCAAGGTGAAATGCTTTGAGCCAGGTGTGTAAAATCCCCCTCTCTGCAGCACATCGTTTTGTTCACTCTTTTTGGGTATCTGTGGCTCGGCACTTCCTGTCATTCGTTTCGGAAATCGCGACATCGTGATTGCATTTGGCATATGCACATGTGCACTCGATGGCGCAGCTGGCCAAAAGGAGGGCCAAAACAACTGGCCATTGACCAAATGCAGTGGCAGTTGCAATTCCCCCTTTGCGACATTGACACATTTTTTCGTTTCATTTTTCGCAACGGGGATGTGTGTGTTCCCACGCTTAACTGACCCGACGCAATGTGGCTTCGGTTAAATGGTGAAGATTCGCCAGATTTGGGAAACCATATATGGTCTAAAGATTATTGCAGACTCTTTCGAAAATTTATAAAACTTATTAAGATTATTGATTTCGATTAATTATCTTTTTATTTATTTTCCTTTAGAGCGTATGCAACAGTTTAATATAAGGATATTTGTTATTATTTTGTTAACAGTCGAAATGAATTAACTTAATTAAAAGAAGGCTGATACCTAATTTCAATTTGAAATAAGTACTCAAAATATAGTTTGAAAAACTTTATTATCAAATTTCTTTAGAATTGAATGCACAGCACCTTGATATCTTTTCTTTATATTTGTCTGAGTAAGTTCAATTCATTTTATTTTTATCTTTTCAACATGATTCATTGGTTTGTGGATCTCTGGCAGCAGCTGCAACTTTTTGGCCGCGTGGCAAAGAAGCTTTGATCGATCGGGACATTAGAAGTCCACTTGATCGCATCTCCGAAACTTGATTTATTGTCAGACGTTCCGATCCTTTCGATTTCTTGGCTAAAGACAGGGCCATAAATTAGATCGCCTTTGCGATTGGCGGACAGAAAGTTCAGCAACGCCCGAAATTGTTCCTTGCCAGCAGCTTTAAGGACGAAGCGGCGGCTAATGAGGCGCTTTGCACGGCTCAAACGAAACCCGATCCAGGGCTTTTTAAGGGTCTTTGATGCACAGCGGAAAATAGAATAGGTGCTTTGAATGTAGATACATTTTAATGCTGAATATCCAAAGAATATTTGGTTAAACTTAATATGTACACAGTTAACATGATTATTACTTTTTTGCATAACCTTTTGTTTTGATGTTGGATTTTGTATCAGTGTAGTTACCCGCATGGCTGTTTACTATTGCATTATGCTCGCTGCTTGCCGCTTGCCTGATTTTTTGAGAGCCTCTCCTGCACTGAATCGTTCAGCGACGGCCCTGCCAAAGGTCATGGGTGGGGCCAAAAGGGGCTAAAAGGTGGAGGTGGCACAAAGGGGGGCTGGCCTGGCAACAATTGCTGCACTGCTGAGCCCGGCTTTTGTGCCTTTGGTCGGTTGCCAACCGCAAATATGTTCGCGTTCCCGTTTCCCATTCTTAATGCGAATTCTCAGTCGGTTGTTTTATTTTCGCATTCTGCATTTGCTGCCATTGCAAAGTCAACTAATTGAATGTGCTAAACTCACCCACACACCAGCACAAATATCGCGTTATATGGCGCATTAAGCGCTCAGTTCTGGATTTCTTCCCTGACCCTGATGAGTCCTTCTCCAGGACCCCTCAGCTTCGAAGCAAATTATATAAGATATTTAATATGTTTCATTACTAGCATACATTAATATTATAACTCTATAATAATAAATAAAATAATTCTTATTTAGTAACATACATTCATTTAAAAACAACGTAGTAAAAATTGTATTGTGCAGGATTGTCTGTTCTTGTAGGGGATATATATTTAGTATATAGAAATAAATCAGTAAACATAATGTTCTAAGTTTCTGGCATCAAGGACGAAATTAGTGATTTTGCGCGGTGTGTAGGTGGTCCTCCACCATGACGGTAATGCTGATGACGATTCCTCCATTTCTCGCTGCATTTGTATGGGTAATTACCGTGGTGTGTGTGAGTGAGTGAGGGACGTCTGCTGGATGTCCATGACCATGGGGTGGAATTCTGCTCGCAGTTTTTTTCTATATACACGGTTTTTAGCATTTTTTTCACATTTCAACAGCCCGTCTCTTTCACTCTTACAACAGTCTCTCACCCTGCCCACATTTTTTCCCTCATTTTTTTTTTTTGCGTTTTACTTGCGTCGGAAACCGCCATTTTTTATGCGCGCCAACTACGCCGCCCTCTCTACACCTCTCTCCCTTTCTACCACGCAGCCCCTCTCTGTCGCACCCTTGAGGTGTAGAGGAGGCACACCCTCACAATGAAAATTTGCGCATTAGAAAAAATGTGGACTGTTCTCTGAGGCAGTTGTGGCATACAAAATGGATTTATTTAGCATTTTTAAAAACGATACGATTTTTGTTTCTATTTAATTTGGACAGGAATTTTTTTTTAATATAGTTATAGTATAAGTAAAACAAGAAAAAAACTATATTACAAAATTTATATAAAAGCATTTTTTTAAATAAATAAATAAACGCAGGAAATGCCTTACTTACTAAAGAGCTTCAAAAACAAGAAATAATACTAATTTCGAAGTATTTATGCAGATAACAATAATAATAGCTAGTTAAAGTAACTATGCTAATTCTTATCATTTTAATAAGCATATGGACAAGTTTTTAGAAACGCGCTCGTTACACATTTTGTATATAAAGTAATATTATTATTTCTTTATTTCTTAGGAAATTTGTAAGTACTGTTGTTTATTTAAATAAACTAATAATTTTACAGCGAAGCAGATTAGTTTCTAAATTTAACCGATTCACATTCCAATTTAAAGAAACCAAGTTTCAAGTTCGTAGGTTTGAGTCTTTACTGAGGGTTCCAATATTGGATGGTGTCTTTGCTTGCTGTGTTCTGCTACGCTGTTATGATAACATTTCATTTATACATGACTTGTACATTGTAATGTAAAAATTGTGTTAAAAAGATTGGTGGCGCCATCTATTCAATTATAAAATATATTTAATATTCGATAATTTAAATAAAATCACTGAACTTTGTATTTAAAGTTATGCATTTCAGGAATTTTCTAACTTTTTTCGAACCAGGGTAATGTTACGCTAAAAACTTGGCATGTTTAGAGTGTAGCTGGTATTTTTTCGCTCTTCAGTCACGGTTACACTCCGAAGGCCACCTGATTGCGCGAATTGCATTACTATCGAAACTTTAGTTAACAGAAAGTGCGTGCAAGACAAAAACAACATTGTTGCGATTTCGTTGGGGGCGTGGCCGCAACAATTCCCCTCAAGTGCAACAACAACGCAGCACACGGAGAGTAGAAGAAGAACAGAAAAAGAGGGAAAATCCGGGGAAACACCACGAAATGAAAAGCAACGTCAATCAGGGCGGTTACGCCCCACCCGGTTTTGGATCCGGATTCCAGCCAAATGCTCCGCCCGCCGAAGGATTCGGCTACCCACCGCCCAGTGGCGGCCACAACGCCCCCTATCCCCCCGCACCCGGTCTTCCACAGCCGCCGCCGCCCATGAATTACGTGAGTTCCAAAAGTGTCCGCTCTAGCCGAAGAAAATGCTAGGGAAAGTGGGTGGTGTAGAGGGTGCTTCTTGTACAAGCACAACACAACCATGACGTCATGTCAGTTGATGATATTTGCTTATTTATAAATCCACATTCACACAGTCAGTTTGCATTGGAATGAAAGAGATTCATTCGAATTGCACGCGAATCTCTGGAATCGGGGGATTCTCTTCCCTAATAAATTTACTTATGAATGTGTTTATGGCTTTAATATTTTCACTATGTTTTTCATTCATGCCAAAAGAGCATTTTATTACCATTTAAGTTTTAAACAAACTTAAAATATTACTCATCATTCATGCACAACCGCGTGAAGTTTTCATTATAATAAGAGAAGTTTTTAAACAAATGTATATTATTTACTTCATACATAAGCGTGCTGATAAGTACAGCTACATAATACAAGCCAGAGCACAAAAACTAATAGTAACGCCCCTGAAATAAAAATTTGACTCATTCTTTGATCAACTCCCGATCGTTGCAGGGGTTTACGCCAGGTCCTCAGCAAGCCGGATACGCTCCAGTTCCCCAAATGCAGCCGTACGGAGAAGCTCCGCCCTACGGAGCCGGACAACCACCTTACATGGGTGGTCCAGGTGGTCAGCCCCCGTATGCGGGTGGTCCAGGCGGACAGCCACCTTATGTGGGTGGTCCTGGTGGACAGCCGCCCTACGGAGGAGGAGCACCACCACCACATGCCTTCGGCGGATATCCTCCCGGACCAGCAGGACCAGGGGGACCACCAAACGCATTCGCCGGTTATCCACCGGGACAACCACAACAGCCCATCGTCACGCAGCCGGGAATGGGACCGGGAATGGGTCCGGGGATGGCCCCACAGGGCGGACCAGCAGGCAAGTAATCAAAAACTAGTCTGTAACATGAAACAAATGTTCAAAATGTTGGACTCACTTATTTCTTCACAAATCAGTGTGTTCAAATCATGGCACGATACTTTTATCGCTTTCTGCTTCCTTGTTAAAATTATTCATTCCATATCTGAGTTTACTTCTTATATAATCGTACTACGCATACCGCTGAATCAAAACAAGATCGCATCTTTGTGATGTGTCGGTGTGTCGTTGCCCTGCGATTGAGATAATGTCTAATCAGTTGTCTTAAGATTTCTTCGGGTGCAGGCACTGATCCCATCGTCCCAGATAGAGGTAGCTCGTCAAGATCGGTGTAGAACAAAGGTTCCCCCAGAAGCAAAGTGGGGTGCACATATTTACGTAGTCACTTTGGACAGTGTTAGAGAATTTGTGGTTCTTAGACCACAATCTATCAATTGTATTTTTGTTTACACGTGCATCGGATCCGTCCGAAATAAGCTGAATATCTCAGCCAGATCTTTGGCGCTTATCGGAGTGCCTAGCGTCTGCCTTAATTGAACCAATAAAATAATACAAAGCGTCATTTAAAACGCCCGATGGCGTTGATTTTTCCCGACGAGCAGTTAGTTCATCTCTGTGCTGCAGAGCAGGCAGTCGTGTCAGTCTGTAAAAATGTCCACCGAAAACCCAGCAAGTTGCGTTTCCACGCTGGACCTTAGTGGTGGCGAAAATCGGGGAAACCCGGAGGAATCTCATTCCAGGGGCGTAAGGAGCGGCTCCAAGGTGCTACGCTTCATCTGGCACACGCTGTATAGCCAGTACAATCAGGTCTGCTCGAGATCCCAGACTCTGAGGCAACTGGTTTGCAGGGAAGCCAACAAACCACTGCCCAAGAAACTCAGACACACCATGCGACTAAATAAGTCGGCCAAGCGAAAGGGCTACGAGTTCTACATAAGCGACGAGGACAGGAGGTAAGGAAGTCATATTATGGTCTCGACCAGAAATTGTTGGAATGAAGATGACAGGCTTAAAAGATGAACCTTTAAAGATTTCGAGAGTACAAAGAATGAAATACTCAGCCAGATAATGGATTATTAACAAATCATTAACATTAAGTTTCGTTAAGGTATGTCTTTTGTAGTTAGGTGCAAAAAACTTAATTCAAATTTTTTTTAAGCTAAAAATATCAGAATTATGTAAATCTTTTCAAGGTTTCCTTACATTGTGAAATTAAATATGTATTAGTAGAGTTATCTTTAGAGCCCGTTATAAAGACTATCTTTCTAGCGCCGATTAGATACAAGAGCCGATGGGTGAGGTAGCATAATAGCTTGTGGCTGGGGGTTATCCATGGGATGTGTCAGGAGGGGCATGCTCCATTGTGATGCTTCCAATTAGAAAGGCCGCGCAATTGTGTCGCTGACATTGACCAATTGACACACTGGCCACTGAACGCGCTGAACAAGATGCCCTTTTGTGTGCACTAATTTAATTTGCCCGCCAAGATTACAAGAAGTCGGAAAAAGAGAACATCCTCACAAAGTTCACTTTAAGTTTTATTTTTAAATTTTATTCAATCAAATGAAACCTTAACAGACAGTTAAGTTTAAATGGTGCTTCTTTGTTTTGGTTGTATGTTTGTTTTATTTTATGCATGCATCATTTTTAAGCCATATATATCTATTGAGAACGCATATTGATGAGTGTTATTTTTGCAGGAGACTGGATGAGTATACCTACCGGAATTCCGAACTGTCCGCGCGGATTGGAGTACCTTACGACTATCGACCAGCTTTTAGTTAAGCAGAAGGTCGAGCTGCTCGAGGCCTTCACAGGCTTCGAGACCAACAACAAGTTCACGATCAAGAACGCCCTGGGTCAGAAGGTCTATTTCGCGGCGGAGGACAACGACTGCTGCACGCGCAATTGTTGTGGTCCTGCGCGACCATTCGATATGCGGGTCTTTGATAACTTCCAGCAGGAAGTGATCCACATGCACCGCCCGCTGGCCTGCTCCTCCTGTCTGTTTCCCTGCTGTCTGCAGAGTATCGAGGTCTCGGCACCACCCGGCAATGTTATCGGCACCATTGAGCAGGAGTGGTCCATCTGTTCGCCATCCTTCCGCATTCTTAACCACGTGGGTGACACGGTGATGCGCATCGAAGGACCTTTCTGCACATTTTCGCTCTGCGGCGACGTCGAGTTCAATGTATGTTTAGAATATTCAAATGTTCTCTGTGATTTTACTAATATTTTATGATTCTCAGGTTGTTTCGCTCACTGGTGAGAAGATCGGCAAGATCTCGAAGCAGTGGTCGGGCCTGGCACGTGAAATTTTCACGGATGCGGACTTCTTCGGCATCAATTTCCCACTGGACTTGGATGTGCGCATGAAGGCCGTTCTACTCGGCGCCACATTCCTCATAGTAAGTGCTTCCTTTTAGCTAAGATTTATTGTAGTTATTTATCATTGGCCTCTGCCAATCAGTTGTATAGTGTTCATTTTTATCGGTTCAAGCTGTTAAGACGTCTGCAACGCAGACTTCGTTGGTGCTGAGGTAATGTTAACCCTCCAGCCTATCAAATCCGCCAGCTTAGTTTGAGTAGGCTAGTCCAGCACTAATTCCTTCACTCGTCAATGTTACCCACACTTAATGAATGCTTTCTGTTTGCCCCACAGGATGCCATGTTCTTTGAGAAAGCCGGAAATCAAGAGACCGATAGGCCCGGAATGCTTTAGGAATCAGGTGGTGGCTTGTGCGAGGATTGTTTATGCGTGGCAACCGATTGTTGTGGCGTCTGTGGCGATTGCGATTGCGACGATTAAATATTGTGCATTATCTTGAGTTGCAACTTTATCCAAATATCTTCCCGGTAAACTGTCGCTTACTAGTCATCTGATGAAAATGGATCGCACTAATGAAACTCCTTGTTAATTTTGATGAACATACTGAACTCAGGCTTCCTTCGAGAGGACATTGCCAGAATATAAAACTAATTTTAAGTTGGCATTTTTTGCTATTTCGCCTCATCAACGACTTGTGTAAAGTATTCAACGACAAATCTGCTTTATTTATGAATTTATATGGATGCTCTGAAGCGACAACTAACTAACGAAAGATTCGTTACTGAAACTTGTACTTTAAACTGTATGTTGAGTGTCTTATGGATAGAAGAATATATTTAACATTGTGTATTGTTAAGCATCAGTAAATTTATATATACCCCTATGGAACAGTGGGTTTTCTTTTTATGTATTACAACAAAACTTAAATAAATCATATACTTGTTAACGATGAATTGCTGGGACCCCCAGATAAATTCATAATCCGCAATAATAATGCTCGAATTTGTTAGGGATTCCATTCCAGGGTCATTACCGACAGGCTGGGTATCAGAATTCTTACTGCAGGGATTAGCTAGAGTACCCTCCACCTTCCCTACATTATTTTGTCTCACAACGAAAATGAATATTTTTAATTTTTTTGAATTTTTGAGAACTATATTAATAGGTGTTTTTCGGAGCAAGCTTGGTGTTGAAAACAATTTCCTCTCGATTGAGCTGGGGCCATCACTAAATCATCAGCTGATTTCGGTAAATGGAATCGGAAACCGGCTTTTAGCTGAACCAAAGAACTGAAACGAGTTTGCTCTGATAAAAATAAACTCAAATTAACGCATTGCACTTGGCTCAAGCAGAAGTTCGTTTTAGTAGTAAAAATGCAGGCGTTGCATGTTTTGGCATTGCTGTTTCTGTCCGGAGTGTTCGGGAAGGATCTTCAGGAGTGCGAGGATCTGGGAAAGGGAAGCCATCTCTGTCGGGAAATCGAGAGCTTTGAGCAACTGAATCGATATGTCCGTGAAAACTGGCAAAGTGTGAAGGTGGTCAATGAACACACAGGAATCGAAAGAGCAGAAGATGGGGAACTGCCTGGTCTCTCCAGGCTTTTGCAATTGGATCTATCTGAATCCGGTGGTGTGACTCTGGGCGAAAAGGGATTGCAAGATTTTAAGGCGCTGCAGAAGTTAAATCTTACCCACGCTCAGTTGGATGAGCTAAAATCAGAGCAGTTTTCCAACTCATCTGAAATGATAAATTTCGATGTGAGCTACAACGACATATTGGCTATTACTACCAAACTGATGAGTGGATTCGCCAACTTGGAGTACGCCAACTTTTCCGAAAACCTGATAGCAGTCATAGAACCCAATGCGTTTAAGCATATGAAAAAGCTGAGATTTCTCGATCTAACCACCAACTATCAGGAAAACATAACTCTCGGCGAAAATGCAAACTTGCTTTTCTTGTCTATAAGTAACAATAATTTGAGAGATGTAAGTGATAATGAATTTAGTTGAAAGCCATGATATATCCTATTTAAATCCTTTAGTTTCAATGGTGTCACTTTCGCGGACTGCCCAAATTGGAGGAACTGCATCTTCACAGCAATTGGCTGGAGCACCTGGACATGGGAATATTTTACGCGTTGCCCAATCTTCGAGTTTTGAATGTATCCAACAATAATCTATTTGAGATCAAGCGAACACTCTTCATGGCCCCGGGAGAAGTTGCGCCATTGGATCTACTTGACTATAGCTCGAATAATGTTAAAGTCCTGGATGACTCAGTGTTTTGCAGACTCAAGAAGCTAAGAACTCTCAATTTGTGGCTAAACCAGATAAACAGAATCCATCCGAGGGCCTTTTTGGGACTAAGTTCACTACAAACTCTGCACTTGCAGGGCAATAAGATCTCGGTTCTTCCCGATGACGTCTTTGCCAATCTAACTGATTTGGAAAAACTCGATCTCAGCAAGAATAACATAAAAAAGCTGGGATTGCGTGTATTTGGTGAAAGAATTCTCCGCAAGCTGATCTACCTGGATTTAAGCAACAACTACATTGCTGATCTGCATCCTCTTGCTCTTTCCTCTATGCCTTTTATTAAGGAACTTAGGCTCAGAAGGAATAGGCTGGTCAGTCTGGATCTTCGCATGTTTGCACCCCTGCGGCAATTACAATTGCTTACGATTAGCGAGAATCGTCTGGAGGAGATTGAAGGTGAAATTCTGGACACGTTGGATCGTCTCAATCATCTGGAGCTCAACAACAATCGTCTCACCTTCTTGCCGGATCTGAAGTCATCACAAAATCTTTTGCAATTGCAAAACATCACTTTGGAGGGAAATCCTTGGCAGTGTCTGTGTCTGGACGAGATTACCTCCTGGTTAAATGGTCGCCACGTGTCTTACGCTCGACCCAGTAGTGCCTACTTCAGTGGAAGGAAGCCCCTCTGCGTTGTCACGCCCATGGATAAATGCTTGCGCGAACTTCAAGAAACTAGAGCTCAAGGAATCGTCGAAAGCTATGAGAAGACATAACCTGCCTAGACTTGACCTTCATCATATTCACAGGACCAAGAAGTTTCAGAATTCCAATTTAATTTGGGCATAAATCTTGTTTACGAGATATACATTGGTAATAACTGGCTTCAGTAGAGGTTCAATATACTTATGGCTACCAATTTAAATCATATTTTTTCATCATTTATCACAGTAGTAGTCACATTCATATTTCTGATTGTAAAAGGCATTTGTGTCACCAGTTGAGAAGCAATAAATCAATATCCACTAAATGCTGGACTGCAGTTTCTGTTGTGGGTTCCGCTTCGCTCCGCTGACTGACTGGACGTCCGCTCCAGGATCCTTGGAGAAGCCTCCGTAAATCACAGACAATTGGATGACCATGAGGACAAAACTTTTAGCTAGCCAAAGTATTTGGCCAACTGTCGTAAAACAATAAAACGGAAGGCATGCGATGGGCAAAATGGGAGTGGTAGTGAGGGCGACTGGGGCGGAAAACCGAAGCAGAGATTTTCAAATACTTAACACCATTTAAGCGAACAGTTGGACAATGACAATGACGGGGGACTCGGATTGGGATTGGGAATTCCAAAGAGTCCAAGGTGGGGATTTGATTGTTAAGCGTAATTTAGCGCAAGAATTTTTATTAAAATTTCCAATTTGTTTGCAGATAAACTTTCTTGCTGGCCGCAATGTTCACTGATTGATCGATGGACTGGGCTGCTAAATGGTATAAGTTGGGCAGGCAGTTGAATGAAACCTAAGACTATATGAAGATGACAAGGGAGTTATGAATGTCTGAGCTTCCCCTTTTAGAACGGAGCAAGTTGCCGTGGTCTCGAACTCCCTAACTTCGCTCATTTGACTATGAGCCCAACTATATGAATAGGCTGCAGGGTCAGAGGTTTGAGCAAGTGGAGCACAAGTATTCCAGGTATTCAAACGGGCAACAAAAGAACAATGGACTCGGGAAGTTGGCAACCAGGACATGTGCAGCCAATGCGCAATAACGGGTATAAAGGGCGTAACACGGCGTATCCTTGCTCAACAGCTGCCATAAAAGTTTTACTCCAACGAGGCCTTCAAGTACCTTCAACACTCGGAGGCCACTAATTAAATTAAATTTTTGGTTTCACATTCGCTCGATGAATTAAGTGTCCTGTCAAAGGTTAAAGGTGAAAGGTAAGGGCTCCATGGGCAGAAGACTTTCGTGCGGAAAGCCTTTCCTTACGAGTCCTGTGGACACGGTCCGTTCAATTAATTTGGCCACAAACTTTGCTCGGACTGTTGTTTGCCCAATTTGATAGCTGAAATTTTCGGCCCGGAAGGAGTTTCGTCCATGACAAACTTGTTGCTCCCGTTCTTTGGGGAAATTCCCAGAGCCACCGAGCTCTGAACCCTTGTCAAACCAAAAATGAAGCTCCGCCAAGGTGTCAAAGACATTCTGGCCATCAATTTCACCAGATCGGAACCCCCTTCGACAGCCCAATGCTCTCGTAAAATAAATTCCAATTCTAATTCAAATTTGGTGCCCATCCAATTGGTCGGTTAATTACGTTCACGGCTAATTGCATTTTTGTGGCTTGAAATGCCGCAAAATTTGTTAACAAAATATTTGCAAAAACATTTTTGCACAATTAGCCCGATCATTGTGTGTTTTATGCCGCATATGTGTGTGCATATTCATTATGCGCATTTTTGCACCCGTAAAATGCGAAACTAGGATGGCACTTTAAATTACAATATTGGCGTTTTTGTGGTTGACTGCGTTTTTAATTATCTCAATCGGTAATATCGACAGCGGGCGTGTATTTTTCCTGCTTCGCCAAAGGAGCAACCCAGGCGAACTTGAAGGATCTTCGCTCCTTGACAGTTGAGCTCCTGCGCTTGGTCACTTGGGAGCTCTTGTCCAGCAGCAACGATAGCTCCGATATAGATGGAAGTACCATGGTATCAAAGTTCTTCGATGTCAGCGCTTCGTCCACCTTCTGGGTGTACTTCATTAGCTCCTCGTGGCATTTAAGTAGGGTTCTCCGGGACTTACTCAAAGCGTTTACCAAGTCATTATAGTCGTGCTTATTGCATATAAGAGGGGCCTTGAGGTAGGATGATAGCATTAGAATTTATAAATATGCTTAAACAGTCCTAGTACCTTCGATGCGAAACAGAACTTCATGTTGGTTTGGATGGGTCGGACGAAGTTGTCGCTGTAGTCGAGGTAGTTTCCTCGGGAAATGTCCAGGTCATTGTATCGCTCCAAACACAATCCCGTGTTGTGCTTCAGTTCCTCCTTCCACTTGGGCACTTCGAGCAGCCTCTTGGACAACTTTCTGATGCATCGGATGTTTTTCCTTGCCTTTTCGTCCAGTCCAGTCAGAGAGTCAGTTGTCTCCTTGAGTTGCCGATTTACTTCGATGATCTGCTGTAAAGCTCGAACTGTGTCCTGTTGTACTACTCTTAGTTCGTCGTTGTCCGAGCTAGACTGTTCGATGTCCAGTCTCATCTGGTCACTTTCTGAAGGACATTCGGCTTTGTTTACTTGTACTGGACGAATTAGGAGGCTCTTCATATATAGCACCCTTTCTCTCATCTTTTCTAGTTTATTGAAAGGCTTTGAAAGTTCCAACTCCGATGGACACTCCTCTTCCTGGATCGGTATGTTATCTAGAGCGGAAATGCTGCAGTGGGTCAACTCCGATTCACTAGGAGTTTCAAGCAGTCCAGGAGCCTTGCAGTCCATATTTTTAATTTTTTTTTTTAGCTTACTAATATATGTTCTGTGTAGTCTGAATGTGTACTAAGTCATGGAGTGCTCTGATAAAATTTTGTTAAAAGGCAGTGTGTTAATTATGAATATTTATTATCTTTACAATTTTTGTGTTACATATGAAACTAAATGTATGCTAAACTAAGAAAAGTAATGCCTTTCACAAAGTTTGTGTGTCACCTCTTTTACCGGTTCTTTAAGTTCTTTATTTATTTACCTAATAAAATTACTTATTTCCATGATGTTAAGATCATTGTTTCCAGTTTTGGTATTTATGCCTTCAGCGTTTTAATGAAAATGCCTGTCCGTAGTGCCACAAAGTATGTAGCTCGCACAATGTTGCATGCTGAAGAGATTCTTCTCCTTCGGAAAAGGGCACACACCTGAAATTTGGCAAAAAGGGGCTGAAATTCCGTACTGCTAATGATTTTTAATAGCCAAATTGCAAGAAGCTGGTCTGTGGCCTAGATGCTGCAGTGGGTCTCAGCTGCCTTCGTCCTGGAAATGCCTCTTAAAAGCGTATTTGTGGTAGGTCTCCAGGCCGACACACACACACACATTTTCTCGATGCGGTCAATAAAGTATGCAAAGTGGTAGCGGCAGGTGGGGGTTAATGTGGGCGGAAAGGTGGTCGGAGTGACCATGCTGACCTTAAAAACAAATTAGTGGCGCTTACTCAACAAGATTGAGTGGCTCGTGTATCGCTGTCATCGGCATCGTCATCGTTGGTATTCTGCTTTTTGGTCAGGGGCGAAATCAGAAAGGGGGATGGACTTTATTAACCAGAAGTTATGACACCTCTAATTTCATAATAATTTGGATTAGCTATATAAATCTTTTGTAAATAATAGTCATCTATTTTTTACATATTTCATTACCAAATCAACTAAATTAAAGTCAATTAAGTTGCAAGCATAGCTGAAACTAAAATCCATATTAATGAATTTAATTATGAATCCCTTTAATTCATATTTTTCCGCGCCACTGTCCGTCGACTACGTACTTTGCTCTTGCAGCCGGAGCAAAAAAGGAGGAAAAAATCTGAACTTAATTAATAAAAGAGCCTGCGGCCATTGCTCCTTGATCCTGTGACTGCCTACAGCATCCTGCTGCCAGAATGCATCTATTTATAGGACCCCATATATTAAGTGATGAATATTCATGCGGAACCAGGGGCCGACAATGAAAGAGAACTACGACCACTCCGATGACGCTGCAAATCAACAGTCGAGCATAATTTTTGTTAATAAAAGCGTGTAATAATTTGCCGCCAGCCGAAAACAGGAGTCGCGGGACGGGGAGGGGGTGTCGAAATGCCCAGCATGTGTTGCAAATGAAATTATGTAAATGTGACAGCGGCAGCAGCAACAACACAGATGTATCTGTAACTGAATTTTGTATCTTTTTGGTGCGACGTACAGCGGTTGAACCACGAAAACAATGGAACAGAGGGGGGACTGTTGGTGGGCGGGCACAATGCAGACCACATTCTCTGCCAAAACATGGCTTAATGTTGATTAGATGAATTAAACATGCAAAGCCCAAAACCAGCAGCAGTTGTTGTCGAATTTGGTATCTCTGGGCCAAACAATAAACGGCAGCATAAAATAGATATGTCCGTGCATTGCGTATTTACTGGGCTTGTGGGTTTTTCTGATGGAAATGAAATTAGTGCAGCCTTTTAACTTTTGCGCGGCAATTGAATAACTTTAATTGGTAATAAAACTAAGCCCACATTGAGCCGGAAATTGCGAAACTGCAGCTGGCAAAGCCAATAGCCAATTGCCAATCACCAATCACCAGGGTCGCTTCAAAGGGGTAACTACACAAATCCGCAATTCCCCTTTTTGACCGCAAGCTGTTTACGATCCTGCCAACTTTAATAGTAAATAACAACAATAACAAGCGCCGCAGGAGCAGCTGCTCAAAGTTTCAGAACAATACAAAAAAAGGGAAATTCAGGGAAAGCCAGCAGTAGCTATGCTATACCCAGAGAAAAGTCGGAGGAAAGAAAAGTTGGAAAACACTTTACTTTGATGACCGTCCAAGTCTTTTGCTCTCGACGTTGTCGCCATGGCTGCGATTCAAATGGCTCGCTTAATTTTACCCTCACCGCGGGGATTGTGGAAATTTTTTAATGACTCCTGGACATATTGTCCGCCCAGGTTGTCATTTCATCTTCGCCTCGTCGGGTGACAGGCTCAGTGCGATGGAATCCACTTTTCGGGAATGCAAAAGTGACAGTTTTTTTTTAGGTAAAAAAAATTCGCTGTTTCTATAACCTGGAAATTGTAGAACGGATTTCAAAGGAAGTACGACAAGGTGTCAGGAATCTGTTAAGGCAGAAACTTTTTAAAAATAATTTTCGAACTTGATCTTATTGAAATGCTAAGGTACTAATGCTAAATGCTAAATAGTACTAATGATACACATACCTGTATTAATAAATTTAATTTGAGATTTTTACAACTTCACATTTTTACAACTTTTGTTCCAAACGAAATCAATCAAATGCTTAGACATAAAGTTTGAAAAAAAGATAATGTATTATTTGAATATTAATAAAATGAGAGAGCAGCAAATAGTCAGCGATGAGGCAGATCGACTGCATCCATTTTTTCAGACGATGGTTAGGCCCAATCATTATTGATTTCCTGAGTGGATGCCCCAATCGCGTTCGCAGACTTATCTGGAAAAGGGTGAGCTCCAAGTAGCACTTGGGGCGCTTTGACAGAAACTTTCTTTTGTACATATTATTTATGCCAGGCTCCCGGGGGCTCCAGGCGGCGGTGGAATGGGTGAAATGGGGGGTCAGAGGTCCCCTCAATACAAGTGGCTCCTGTCACGGCTGTTATTGCTCTTTTATTTGTATTGGCTTTGGGCCTGGTTGCTACATTTTTTAATTTATGTAGCAGCTGTTGCTCCGGCGTAAATGTCAAATGCATTGGTTTGCTTTTTGTTTGCCTTTTTAAAGGGGGTTGGAAATGGGGGGAAATGGGAGAAAGTCAAAGCCCGGGACTCATAATGTGTTAAGTTTTCGCCCCGTCGAGTGAGTGGCTCGTGCTCGAGTTGTTGGCAAACAGTTTGGCTCCTTGGCCAAAACGCCGCTCCACTTCGACCAACTTCGAGCTTTAAGTGGCACTGAAAGTTTCACCCAAAAGAGGCCAGCAAACTAATTATTTAGTTTCGCTTCGTTCCGTTTGGCAGCGGCAAATGCCAAACGTCAGCCAAATATCAATAAAAACTCCAATCGAGATCTATTTCAATTAACTTGTTAAGAAACTTTTTAATTAACGGCACTGCAGCTCCTGTACACTTCCTTTTCCCTTCTTTGCTCCGCTGAATGCAGCCTGAATTTATGGCTGCTCCTAATTGGGCAACAATAAAGCAAAGGAAAAAGGACTCACAAGGGGGTCTTTAGAAATGGACGAGTCCTGTGATATGTAAATGTTTATAAATCAAGTTGCGACTGTTGGCGGTGACAAGTGGTCGGCCGACTGGTCGGACACTTGAAATAAATAAATAAACGAGCCAGAGACCTGTGTCCTGGTTAGTTCAACATTCCGATTCCCCTTTCATTCCGTTTCGATATAGTTCCACTTTTACTTTTACCCTCATCAAAAATAGACTGAGGGGAATTTTTTCAGCCTGACACCTTGTGATTTAAAAGCCGCAACATATGAGTCGGGGATCCTTGGTCTTAGTGATTTATACGAACCCCGTTGATTTACCGCCACAATGGCTATTAGTGGGTCCAGTAATCCCCCTCCCTACAATGGACACTCGATTTGCTGCTGTCGACAATTACATTGTCTAGACCAAGGCGACTGTCAAAACTAGATGCTCCTCCAGGACTCTGAGGACTTTGGGGCAAGTCGAAGGCATTGAATTCGAGTCGATTATAGAAATGACAAAAGCAGCTTGGCAATACAAAGCTAAGTAAATTCGAGTTTTTTAGCCGCTTGATAAATTGTGATTGTGCCACCGGCTTGGAGCTATTAATAAGATAAATGAGCGTCAATAAGTGTCGCTGGCACTTCGATTTCATTCCCGGCTGACTTTCTGACTTCCTCTGGTACAACGCGGCGTATGCGTAATTACCATTTCATATGCATTAAGAGGAGCTTCAGTCACACCGACCGTTTAATAGCCAAATAAGAAGCACAGAGGAATACGTTTATAATACAAATACTATAGTTTTAATATGAATACTATAGTTTTAAATGTTTTTATCTACCTTTGAACAAAGTAGCGAAAAGAACATATTTTTTAATAATAAATAGCTTAAAGCTGTAAGAGTAAATTTCATTGAATGTTCAGTATTCTACACTCATTATTAAATTTTTTAAAGGCACTTACAATTTTTTTAAGTGCTCTTGGATAAATTACTCGTATATGAGGTAGATGGGAAAAAGGAGCGGAAAAGGGAGACTCAAAGTGGGTAAAAGCGAACTGAAGCAGGAGAATCCGTTCCGATGTCATTAAGCGCATTTGAAAAATCATCAACAATACAAACGCGATGCGTTGACAATGCTGGCAGCTTGGACGCTAGCGAACAAAAAATAAAAATGAAACCGTATCAATAAATTGAAATGCGATCAATAATAATTATGATTGGGATTCGGCGATTGGACGATTGGGAGCCAGAGAGGCGGAGCGCGGGAAATTCTCAAAGTGAATACACCGAATAATTGCGTTTCCATGCAATTGCTCAATTCCACAAGGAGTCGCTGCCTATCGGGCACAATAGGGCGATTATCGATAAGTGAAATGGGGCTGCAGAAATAATCATTAAAGAATGGCCCCTCGCAAAACGGATGACACACTCAAGTTCTCAAAGGGCGATGGAAATAAGCGCTTCGGGCTTTTTCCACAGATGAATGTTTAACAATTACTTATCGGCGAAAATTAAGTGCTTCAATGGGAAGAAAAAAATAAATTTGTATTTTATAAAGTTTTTATATATGTTATTTGCAACAATTATTACATTTTAAATATGTTAATATTACAAACATTTTTCTAAAAAATATTTTGCTTAAACAAAACATAATCTGAAATTCACCGTGAAGTTGCAACAATTTTTCTATTCAACAATTATTATCTTTAATGCCCAATGGTTTATGAATCCATCCAGCCATTGTGATATCCCGCAGAGTTCCGGCCGCAAATTCCCATCGATGGTCCCATTGTTCCGGTTCCCTACTTTCCTAATGCCCCGATACAAATGTATATATACCTATATATATGTAGATATAACTATGAGTAGCCACGGGCCACCGTCAATGGCAGCGTTTAAAAAAACATTAGTTCAACTGGCTGGCAGCAGCAAGTTGAAGCCGAGTCTGAGTTTAGCGAGCGGGGAAAATGGAAAAGTCGAAGATGCCAAGGTCCAAGGTTTTCCCCGCCCCCGAATGTGAAAGATATACCAGCCGAGTGACCGCAAATTTCTCTGGCCTGCTGTCCAGTTCGTCACAATGGAAATCCAATTTAATTTAACTGATTCTGCACTTTGCACAAATCGAAGTGCCCTGACCAAAATCTCATCATTAAAGATGCGGTTGGGCTAAAACCGCAGGCTCCACCGCAAAACAGGCTGCATTTGCCAAGGGACTTTGGGGACTAAAGGGCGATCTCCATTACCATATAAACGTATATATATGTACGTATCTATATGTAGTACCGCACAGTACAGTGGGCACATCTAATTATTGTTTACTGTGCTTAAACGCCGGGAAAATTGAATTGGAACCAACAAAAAAATGCGACGAAAATCGAATTTGCGTCCGGAAGTTGGGTTTCCTTTGCGACCAGCGGACCACAAGACAGGAAACAGCAATGAACAGCCAGGACTCGCAGTCAGGACAGGCCAGCAAACAAATCCTCAAAGATTTCAGCTTAGCCCAAGGCAATAAGCAGCCAGAAAAGCGTAAGAAAAGCCATGGCAAAGACACAGGTGAAAGAGATTGCTGCACCGGGAAAATCTCGGCGGTAAAAAGGTGGCACAAATCGGGCAAATATTTGTATAGCTAAAGATTAACCACAACCTCTATTAAGCTAAGCTTTTGACATGCATTGATAGGGTATAAGTAAGAAAGCTCTTAGAATACCACGTGGAATTATTTATTAGAGGAAAGTAGTACTTAACTCTGCGTTTTTTCTCGCAATGCAGCTGGAGAGGATGACAGCGGTTCGGTTTGGGGTCTGCAAGGTTAGGCCCGGTTCACTAGACGTCAAGTCAATGTGGATTTGACATTTGATTTCAGACATTTGCCCGAAACCTTTCGCCTGCCCCGCACTCACATCCGACTTCGAATTTTTCTTGCTCTGGAACCTAGCAGGTTCGAGTTTCGTTTTGGGAAATGCAACTGACCAAAACCAGAGTCATCCAATTAGAAGAAAACACCGAAATGAACAGACCCAAGCAGCTGTCAAGTTGGCGAAGACGAGCATTTGCATTACGAATGCAAATTAAATTTCTCGCTCGGAATAAAAATCGGAGCTGCGGCTGTTGGATGGATGTATGTTTATAGGGTCCCTTTTAGGCACAACTTTGTGTGTGGGCTTTCCCTTCTTTTTTTAGGCACCTGACAATGCCCGGCAAATATTTACCTTATTAACAACGCGACTGAGACAGACATCGAGTGGCCATGCCAACGCCCCCGTGAATTTTCCCCAATTTTCACCTGGCTTATTTCCACCCTGCGCCCGAGAGTAGGCTACAACTTATGCTAATGCCCGCCGTTGGGTGTTAATTCAAACGACATTATTTAATGCCCAGCACACGCAACACTGAAAACAAACTGTGGCCAGCAAGTCGGATGTGTGAAAAGAAAGTGACTTTAATTAAACGTGTGTGTTAAGTGCCTTTGCATGGGCTTGCATAATTCAATGGAGCTCGACGAAAATTTCTACGATTGCGCAATTTCACTAGGCAACCTGCAGCTGAGTCACGTTTTCCCGCCACAATAGTTGGCGGCG
Organism: Drosophila sechellia; assembly: GCF_004382195.2. Lineage (NCBI taxonomy): Eukaryota > Metazoa > Arthropoda > Insecta > Diptera > Drosophilidae > Drosophila > Drosophila sechellia. The sequence goes on along the minus strand of NC_045951.1, from coordinate 9,949,144 downwards.
GGTACTAACTAAAGACTCCATATGCCTATTAAATCCGCATCGCCAGGTATTATTATTATTATTTTCGATGGAGAGAGCTATCTCTGTGTGCAATAGGATAATCGAAAAATTCTCATGTACCAGTAATTTTACACGGCCAGGCCGAAATTTGCATATTTATTAAATTTTATGATTGAATTTGATAAGGGATAAGGGCTGCTAAGCTGCTGGGCTGCTGAACTGGGGAAACCTTCGATGTGCCGAAGCTGTGCTGATTTATTGATTGGACTCGGTATTCAGTTTCCAGTTTCAGTTTCTTCCCATCGTCAAAGTTAGGAAGCCGAAAACTTGCGGTTTCATTAGCGAACACAGACGTTCGCATTGATTTTTGCTCGGCATCTCATGACTAAATTGGTTGTTAAAGCGAAAACATTAAATTAGTCAGCAAGTTTGGTAGTCGCAATGAAATTGCACAAGTTTCGCATTCCACGCCGTCTGACACATAGTAAACGTCAAGTTTTGTGACTTTATTTGAGCCCATTGCGATGTTTGATAAGGGAGAAAGTAGCATGGTTCATTCAAATGCCTTCTTCAGTGTAGCCACTAAATGTAATAAAACATTTGGGGATAATCCTGTTCCCTTGGCAGAGATTTTCATTGAAACTAATACGAAACTAATAACAAAGAAGTTATGTAATATTTAGGGGAAATCAGCTTAATATAGAATCAAGTTTTATGGCCCGACAACAGATGAAAGATACAAATTAAACTTTTGCTTGGCAAACACAAAATGTCTGTGGGTGTGAGGTTAACAATGCCAATCAAAATGTCCTGTGGTAAATATAAATGTGTTTAGGTAAAATTAATATGTTGGGGAAAACCAAAGCCTTGGAATAAATAATAGGCATAATAAAATATTGAGTTACCTAAACATCTATTGTTCTATTTAATTTTAGTGAAATAATCTAGTACGTTTTTCAATAGATTCCAAACACACACTTTTAACCAAGTTACGCGTTATTGTTGAAGAGTTAACCTCGTTATTTTGCAAAACAAGCAACAATAAATTTGATTGGAATAGAATTTCACAATTTTTGACCCAATTAGATATTTATGTTAATGATAAGAATTTTTGGATTTGTAAAACTAGACAAATGAAAAGACCCACAACAAAAGCCCTAATTATTTTGAAATGCATTTTTAATTTTGGTTTTCCTCCTAATTATTTTTAAAGCTATCTCTATTTAACTCAGTCTGTGATAACATATTAAACATACTAAGTTTCGCACAGACAAACTTCGAATTTGGCTGAGCTGAGCGATATTCAGAGGCTGCTGCATCTAAGTTTGAATTGACGTTGATTTGGCCAAAACCCCCATTCCCCATCCCCCTTCCCAAGCCCATCATCTCCATCTCTCTGTGATGTGTTGCGTGTTAGCCAAGTCGACACTTCAATTTGACAGTTTTATGAGCGTAAATGGTATTTTGTTAATGTAGTTGTCACTCGGTCGCCACGCCCACATTTCAATGCCTTAAAGTGTCAATTACCAAGATGAAGCGCCTACGTGCATGTATGTGTGTGTTAGCGGCATAAATAAATTATAAATTGCTTAGGGGCAACAGCAAGAGCAATTGGTCTACTATATTTACTCCGATTGCCGTTGTTGTTTTTCTATTTGCTGTGGCTGTGTGTCAATGATTGTGTGTGTGCTTCCCTTTCGTTGTTGTTGCTGTCCCCGCCTTTTTGGCCTCCCCCGCCCCCTTTCGGCCACCATCCCCCCTTTTGGCCATCCGTTATCGCCAGTGAAAGAAAGAGAAAGTGCCTGGAGCCAGTTTTTTTTCGGTATTTTTTTTTTCTTCTCTTATTTTGTTGTTCGAATTGTTGTCGATGTGTTGCTGATGCTGCCGGCGGATTGTTAGGCCGAGGGGCGGTTGGAAGGGGGCTGTTTTGGGGGGCGGGGCTGCAAAGAATGTCAATTTCTGGCCATAATGTGCCTCAGACTTTTGCTTTTCTTTGGAGCTGTAAAACAAGACCGAGGCACATACACACATTTGGATGCTCATCGGCAACATCGGCAGCTTTCCCTTCCTGTGCGACAGCTGAATTCCGCTCTCGGTTACACAGTACACTGAGAAAAAGTAAACACATGAGTGAATTTTCTTACATATATTTGTATTTACAATAATGGATATACATATGTACACAAAATTAAACCATCAATTGATACACTACAAAACTCTCGTTTTTATACGTAAAACTTAAAGCAGTTATCAAAAAATCCGCGAAGAAAGCCATAACTTTTTCCGGTGTGCCACTTGTCGTCTCATGGCCAACTTTGCATAGGCCTTGGCATTTGGTTATTGGCCCTGGAGAAGAAGTAGAAGCCGCTAACCTGAAAGTAAAAATAGGCATAAACAGCTTATTAGATGTCGTTTTAACGATCCCATTGCCGCCGATGACAGCTCTTTCTTTCCGTTTGTCAGACGTTTTTTTCCTCCATTTCTCCAAGTTCGATTTGGGCAGAACCAGCTTCATATGCATATCGGACTTTCGCTAATTGAAAGCCCGCGAGTTCGAGTTCTCTCTGCAGTCGGACACTCAATCGCTCCGTCATTCATTCGCTGCACTGCGACACAATTATGCCCAACCTCAAAAAAAAGAGTAAAAACGGGAAAAAAATGAAAAAAAAAACTGAATTGGAAAAAACTCTTCTTCGCGCACTTGGAGGTACAAATTTAGAAAACCTTTTGAGGGCACTTTCATTTACCATTTCTTGTTGCCGTTGATTTTGTTCGCTTGTATTGAAATTGCCTCGGTTGTCTTGGCTTTCGTTCGATGGATGGATGCGTTCGCTTATTGAATGCGAAATGAGGGCTGAAGGCGGACAAAGGCGGTTGCAAATGCACTGGGAGAAAAGCCATGGATGCATTTGGCTAGATTCCAAGTCATGGTTGTAAGAATAATATAAGTTGGGAGATTTCAGTTTTGGAATATTAAAAAAATGATCTGGAACCGTAGCTCGAGATAAAAAATGCGATTTGACACTTAAATATAAATAAATAATATAATATTAATATGAATATGAAGTATGAATAATCATTTCTTTAGATAGTTTGAAACCATTTGATTCTTATGTTATGTTATGCTCAAAAAGATCCTTACTTTAGCATGCTTTTTAAAAAAACATGATATTGTCTTTATTGGATCTTAAGATTGATATTCAGAATCGAATAAGTTGTAACACAACTTAAACCTTCAGTATCTAGACTAAATATCGTTGTGTAATATACCTATATAATCTATTATTTGGTAGTACAACTCTTTGGAATTTGCATTTTCTAATACCACCTCGGCTTTCGAAATTATTTCCTGTGCAGGAACTTAACGGTCAAGAGGGTTCGAGTTGAGTTGCCTATTGTGCGCGGTACGTGAATGAATTCATAAAGAAATAAAAACGAAACCAAAAGGCAGGCACATTGCGGGGCAGCCTGGAAAAAAATTGAATGTAATGCGCAAATGAAATTCAACGGCGTCAAACGCAAATCCAAATACAAATCCGGTGGTTTTCATTTGGCATTTGGTTTTCAGTCGGCGACATGCACTTTATATTCACTTTAAACAAAGCGAAATTAGAGGCACGCACTTGGCATTTAATCAGTACGCACAGCAGCAACTGCGATGGCAGCGATATTAGCCACTAACTATAAGCCGCTTTTGAAAATCGATTAGTCGCTTACAACCACCCCCTTCTATCTCACCCCCACTCGATTGACAGTTGGCGCCCCCCGTTTGGCCACGCCCCTGAAAAAGTGCCAGCCATGATTATTCCAAGCACACAGAAGCGCTTTCATGCATAATCTCACCTTTAACAGCCATTACACCAATACAACACACGTGTAGTTCGGTTACAGTTGGAAAATGGGAAAAGGGAAAAGCCCAGCCCGGGAGGCGAGTAACTTTGGGTTCGTGAAAAGCGGGAAAGAAAAGCGAAATGCGTTTGAGACAGCGACAAAACGTTGGTAATCAAATAATTTCATGCCTTTAATTGTCGGCGGAGGTCGGTTAGTAAGGATAATTGGATTGCCTGAATGGCGCTGGAACAATAATGAGCGTTAAATGAACAATGTACGTGGCGGTGGGCGGTGGACGGAGTTGTGGGCGGACCATTATTGCGTTAATAAGGAGTTTCACGGACGAAAAGCGGTTAAGGACTCTGTCGGGGCAATTAGTGGTAAACTGATAAGAGTTCATGAGAGGGGGAATCAAACAAAAAGCTTCGAAAGGGAAACGTAGATACAGATACTTTTGCCAATATTTAATGGGATTTTAACTTTGAATCGATTCAGGGAAAAACATGGTTTAATTGATCTCAAAGTAGAGGTTAAATTTTGAGTGCTATTTTTAATAATATAAATTATTCACGTTATACTTGTAATTCTTCTAAGGAAATAGATATAATATTACAACCAGTATTACTCACTATAAATAAATTTAATTAAATGTTTTCAAGCTCTGTTGTATTATTTTTTATCCTCGACAGTTGTTTTGGAATTGGGCCAAATACAAAGTATAAATTCAAACTACACCCAAGAATCACTTGAGCTCTAGGCGTGCATAATTAATCTCTAAATCTAGCGCCAAATAGCCCGACGGAAACTCTCAATTAGTGCTGCCAATCGCCGCCAAGGATTTTCAGCGGGTGGTATTTTTGGAGAAACTAAACAGCACAAGAACAACAAGTGCGGTCAAAATTAATAAACTGGAAAAACTTTTGCCAGCCACTGCCGCCAAACCCCGGAAATCCACTCAGTAAAGCCTAGCAAGTTGGCCAGAAATTAATTAGTCAAATGGGGCAGGAAAGCAGCCCTAAAATATTTAGAAGAAGCTGGATTTTGGATTGGACCGAAGGGAGTGGGTATACCAAGTGCAGATGTGATTGTTGACCCTCTGCCCGTTTTTCGTTGGCCACCTGGCTTGACCCCAGAAACCAAGCCAAACCAAGTGTCAAAGTGTATTAAGCCATTAAAATGTAAAATTATATGATTTTTGAACTTGCTTCGGCTTGACGTCCCCCCTCACAAATAGTTAAAGTTTGGCCAAGCGAAGAGTGTTGTTTGTTGCCTTGGAATGAAAGTTTTCTGGGCATTGTTCACTAAGCAGAGCTTTGTTTTTTTTTCAAATTGTTTTCCTATTTTTTTTCCTAACTTTTTCCATTTTTTTTTTTGGCACATTACATAAAATTTCGTAACATTCTGCGGCAGTCGGCAGAGACTCGGTTTCGGTTTCTGAAGTTGGAAGTTTAAGAAAACTCCACTGACCTGTTAACAGAGAGACTCTAGTATGCCATATAGCCAGTTAACTTGGCTCGCAGTGGCTCACAGTTGGCCAAGAAGAAAGTTATAGACAGCTACACTACAGTAAAAACAACTTTTGCCCAAGAAGAAGCAGCCATAAACGAGTAGAACACGTTTTACTGTTGGACTTTACCGCTCTCGCTGCCTCGGTCGACGTCGCTGCCGCAGTGGACTGCGCTGCCTCCGGCGACGCCGACTGAAGCAACAATTTTCCCGATTTCCCGAGTATGTGGGAAAGCTCTGAGTTGTGACTGTCAATTTTCCTCGTCCCGGACACTGAAAATGAAACGTCAGTTACTCAGTCAGGGCGAATCGAATTAATTACACCTCAATTTATCATCGGATGTATTTCTATCAGCCGTATTCACTCATTTTTTCCCCAATTGCCCCATTGCGATTTCACTTTGAAATGGGCGCTGGTTGGCGTCGCCGGACAGAAGCAGAAATTAGCACTTTGGGAACGCTCCTATATATCGGCCATATATGCATAATGCTCTTCGATCGCGGACGGGAGTATGCGGAATGGGGTTAGGGTGCGGAACGATGCCGGAATAAATCAATATTAATATAGCACTCTGCGATTCGCGACTCCAGGTGGCAAAAATGTTTACGTATGGCTAATACGGAAGGGGGGTTTATGAAGGAAGTCAAGGGAAAGAATTTGATTTGGCCATAAATCAAACAAAACTTTTGAAGAATGTGGTCAAAAGGGAAGGCTATGGTAATCAAATAAATATTTAAAGCCTGTTTTGTCACTAAATCTCTAAATTAACAACTAAATTTATGGCGCCTCTTAAAACGTTTAATAATGGAAATGTTTTTTATATGTGAAGTATTCTGATCGTAAGTAGGTTAATTAGGTTTGAAAATGTTCTCTTCAGCCCTAACCTGCATTTTATCCCACACAATTCTATTTTATGGCCAGGCTTTCTCATTTGTGTAATTGAAAATTTCAGTTTTATGATTCGTGCAGTAATTCAAATGGGTTTTATTGCCCCGGCTTTGTTCCATTTAATTTTTGTTTATTCAGAGCTGCTATAAAGCTGCCCTGCCGACTCAACGAGACTCGCCCGTCTTGGATTCTTAGATCATAGCTCACGAGTGTTGGCTGACAAGCCGCTAACTGTTATAGCTGGCCGTTTAGTGTGCCAAATACTTTCCCAGGCCAGCCCAGCTCGTCAAATTAATTGAAGAATCGAGCGAAGAGAGCCGCAGACGAGCAGAGCCAGAGAAAGACGCAGAAAGCAGCCAAATGTAAATTCACGCTTCGGGCCGAGCTTCGGCTTTTCCTCAGCCAAATTGGGAAGTTGCTAGGTTGGTAAGTTGGTAAGACGAGCTGGCTGCCAGCGATCAGTTGCAGACGGTCAGTCGAGCGAGACAGTTGTGTGCGCGGCGGTGTTGGAAAACCGAACTCGAATTCGAACCACTGAAGAGCCAGCCAAGCTCAGACCAGAATCCACCATCGACTCGAATCGAATTGAAACGAATCGAATCGAATCGCCACAAAAATAAGAAACCAACACAAACAGGTAAAGAGAGGCGGTAAAAAAGAAAGTCACTGCCCAAGAATCGGGCAGTAAGAAGGGGGGGCCCCGAACTCAGGACTGAAAACATTAAACTTCAAACTCAAAACTAAAAACCAACCAAGAAGCAGTTCGCCAGCGACAGTCTTTCACGGCAACTCGAGGAGATCGCAACGCTGCGAATCGGTCTATAAACCCACTACTATCGCTTGTTATCGGTTCTGTGCCACGATCAGTGAATAATACTTAGTCAAGGTTAGCCTTCGGATTACGAATACCACAAACATTAAGTGAATCAGTGGGATTATCCGTGATTCCCAATAATTTGTGTCACTACGCCAGCAAATTTTTAAAGTCGGTTTTGATATATGGCTTCAATATAGAAAAACAAATTTGTATTTTTCTTTCCTCTACAAATGGATAACATTAAATTATCCATATCACTGAAGATTGTAGACAATTTTCATATAAATAATTCCGAAGGAGTAATTTTCGGTTTTGTTGTTATTTGCAACAAAATTTTTCGTGTGATATTTTTCAGTTACTGGAACCTCAGTTAAATTTAGAATTCATAGTTCCCTTAGCTAAGCTTGCCTAATTGATTTCCTTAATATTGCTCACAAACTTGTGAAATCTAGAGTGAATTTCAACTAACCAATAAGACCGAGGGCGTTTAAAAAAGGCTGAAAGGTTCTTAATAAATTCTGCTAATATTTACATTACCCCAAAAAAAACTGTGAAATTGAACCAAGGATTATCATCGATTTTGCTGTGTGAAAATATGAGTATCCTTTAAGACAAGTTGGCATTGGACTAAAAAGTACGTGAAAGTGGAGCGGCATGCCAGCGATTTCGATCTGTTCCATTTAACCTTGCGGGAATTTTTTTGCGGGAAATGCGGGCGCTTGCGTGCCCAGTTTTTCCTGACCCCACCCACACTAGTTTCCTCCCCCTGATTTTCCTCGTACTCAAGGGAGGGCCCATAAAGCTCAGCTCGACGCGATGCAGCCTTGGAACGGGCCCAAACGTCTTGGGCAAGAACTTTTAATTGATTTTCAACTGCGGAAGGCAACTTGTGCCCGGAGTCGGACTCTTAACTGGCCGGGTCATAAATTGTATCTGCGGCAATTTAGGGCCAAGTACAATACACTACGAGTACAACACGATTCCCTTCCCTTCCCAAGACCATTGGCAATTTCTCTGCTTTTTATGCGCTCCATTTTCACATGTGCTGCTGATGTTGTTTGGTGTTCTGCGGTCAGCAGACCAAACCAGGCCGGCCAAACCGAACCAAAACCAAACCAAACCAAAACGAACTATATAGAAACGATGCGAACCAAGTTGAGTAATCATCTCTAGTGGCTCTCAGGTTTCTTCTGCCCAGATGACCCACATACGAGCGACTTAAAGCAGTTAATTTAAGTGTTTCCTGGCCAGTTTCAGATTCAGCTTCAGCTTCGGCTTCAGCTACAGCATCTCGACCAGTTTCAGCCAAGTTATAGTTTACACTGTTTACATTGGCCAGCACTTTGCTGCCAAAACAAAACACACTCGTCGTTGGGCAACGGGGCGGATGAATTGGGCTGTGCATACTTGCAGCAAGGACAAGCTATTAACTGAGCAAAGTCTGCTGGCAATTCGAGTGGCTTCAATTCGTTTTCCTCATTTTTCGCACATTTTTGTGCTCAGTAGCTGGTTCATGACCAAGTTTATGCAGCTTGTCTGTCAGTCAGCAGAGTTTTCGAAAGGGGATTCCCCTGTCCGACCAAGACTGCCAGCTTGTTCCGCCAGGTGGCGCCGCCGTGACGATAACAAAGTCCTAATTCAAGTGACGTGCGAGTGCATTCGAAAAAGAAACGCAAGCAAAGTGCAAAAACATAAGAGAGCAACGATAGCAACTATTTTTGCGTGGACAGTGCACTACAGCAAATTTAGCAAATTTTTCTGCAACATCATGGTATAAGGCTCCATATTCCATAAACTTTGACTGATGACCCAAAAACTTTTTAAAAATATATTCTAAGTTTATGCATTGCAATAAACATTTCCATATCTTTTTTAGCTTTCTGAACTTAAAACATCTGTGTACATATTCTCAGTGTTTGGCGAATTATTTTTCAGTACCCACAAAATTTAGTCGCAGACTTTTTAAAGGAGTGCCTCACCCTTTTGCTGTGATTTAAGCTCCCAAAAAACTCCAGCCAGTGCATCTGCGCTCCCCCAAAAAAGCGCTTACTGCAAATTTAGAGGGGGCGTGGCCGTTGATGCGGCACGTGTAAAGCTTATTTTTCTACACCACCTCGTGGGCCATTGTCTTGGAAAATTAACTGCAACGCAGCTGCGAAGACAAGGCTCCGCAAACATATGAGAAAAGCTCGAACAAAGAAGGATACCAAGGTGTAAGCATGGCAGAGGAAGCGTGGTAGTGGGTTAGGGTATGCAAATCCTGTCTGCACGTGGCCTTTTGTGCGGCCTGCATATTTATTGATATGACGCTGATATGACAATGCGGAAAGAGGACCGGAGCTGGGAGCCAAGGATCCAAGGAACCAAGCAGCTCCAACATCAAGTGGCAGCTGCCACGCCTCAGGCCACCGCCTTCAATAGTTACCCCAGTTCCACCTCGTTCTTCCCCCCCACCAATCGCACTCGCTCCCCTGAGTGTAAGTAAGTTTTGCTGGCTATGTGACGTGCAAGTGCACAGCAAACACAACCCAAATGCACTGGGAGAAACAGAACAAAATTCATATCTTCTAGATAAAAATTTGATTGATTGCGTTTTTTTAAGATTTTTTATATTTATTTAAATGATATGATTAAGTATAACATACAACATGAGTTGCACAATATTTTTTTTTTTAATTAAATTGGTTGTTTTTGTTTGTGTACCCCTCGCCCGGTATCTTTTGCATCAGCATCACGCACATGAATATTAATGTAGAATGCACACACGGTTAGCTGCGTTTTTATATGGGGGCATTAAAATATTGTATAGTGGGAGCAGCGTTCCATATGAGTTAGTTCCTACAATAGACAAGACCAGAACGGCAAAGAAGAAGAATCTGATGAAGAAGAAGCGAGAGCCAAGTGGTTGCCAAAGCTGAAGAACTGCAAGAACTTGAGCCCCCTTTCTTTCTGTCCCACGCCTGTCAGAAGTTTTGCATTGCATTGTTGCCTTGCCCTTTAGCTTTCAACCCTTCCCTACCCCCGAAAAGACCCAACAACCATCATTCAGTAACCCATAAAGCCCCCCAAACGCTTTTCTTATTCTTGCCTTTTCTGCGGCATGACGCGTGAAATGTTCCTAGTTCGGTGAAAAAAAAATGGTACATAAAACGCTTTGTGACCAGGGGAACGGAACGGTGCGAAAAGTAAATGCAATTTCCCCAAGACTTCAATAGGCAGGAGTTTATAAGTACTTCGAGGCAGAGGGGCCTTGGAAAATCGAGGGGCAAGTGCGGGGGCTTACAGTGGGCAAACTGCATGTGCAACACTGTGGCTTGCTTAGATTAAATTTATTAGATGTCATTAAAACAGTTCGCGATATCAAAAGATTCAGGAAACAAGCTATTGAGTATTTCTTGGTGGTTTTTCTGTACCTAAAGAAATCACAATTCCTCATTAAAACACTCATTAAAAATTAATTAAATCTCAGACTTTGGTAACCAAATCGCTTTACAAGTCTCCTATTTTTGAGGAAATGAACACCCACTGTTCTTGAGACTTGTTTGCCTGGGACAGGTGATATGTCATCATATTTTGCTGGGCTGTTCCCAGCCGCCTCGTCAGCTCAGAAGGCATTTGCCTGGAGCATCGGTATTTAATAAACACCGCTGAGGAGCTTCGCTGAGTAAAACTTTTAATTAAGCGAAGGCAGGCAACTGCTGATGTTGCTGCTGGCTGTCTTCCACTCCAAAAACTTGAGGCACTGGAAAGCCATAAAACAGCGACTTGTCGGCTTATCAAACACAGAGCCCTAAAATCCGTAACCGAAACCCACTCAAATCTGAGATGCTGCCACGTTGCTGCTGCAGTTGGCCAGTGGGTCACTGGGTTTTCACTTTGGTTTATGGCCACTTTGCCGTTCGCTTATCAGCGCTGGACTTGATTTACCGAAAGCGTTTTACTCATTTTTCAATAAGCGGCATCGGCATCTACACTTGCAGCTACAAATTGCTGCGAACAAGTTTTTTGGGAAAACGTTGCGTCGCCGCCGACGTCTCAGTCGCTTTCACTAAGCCCGCAGCAGTCGCACTTGACACTGCGACAATAACAGCAGCAGCAGCAGCAGCGGCAGCAGCAACATCCACAACAACAGCAACATCTGCGACATCAGCAGCTGCAGCAGCAACAATTGCTGCGGTTGTTTGCCATTGCCATTGCCGCTGGCTGTTGGTCGTGTTGATTGTCATGACTAAAAAGCCACCAGTAGTGGCAGCAACAGCAGCACAACGCAACAATGACAGCCATTCCCGGACAGCAGACCGAACTGGCGAATACCCTTTGAGGCCGGACATCCTCGAGGGACTTTGAAATGCGTTTTTACACCGATGCCAGGCGGGTTCAAAGATGGTGGGACCCGCCTGTGTCTCTCAGCCATCAACTGCCATTGTGGCGCCTGCGGCTGTCCGAAAAGGTGTTGTTGTTGCTCAGGTGGAAGCTGCTTTTGGTGTTGCAATTGTTGCAACTGTTGCTGTTGCTGCTGTGTGTCAAGTGCCAGCACTGGACATGTGAACACCGCCGGGGGCAACTTTGAGGCGCAACTCAAAAACATGTTTACACTCGCACTCTCACACGGGCGCCGCTCCTTTGTCTGCTTTCTTCAGTGGCTGGCTTATTGACCGAAAGACCACTCCACCGCTGCTGACGTACGTTTGTCCACCAAATGTGTAATTTCACAATCATGAAAAAGAAAGTGAGTGCACAGGGAGAAACAGTCGCAGCGCAGAAAGATCTAGAGAATTGGGGCTACAAATGTCCCTTTACAAGATGGGAAGTGAACTGTGGAATCTATACTTCTTAGATTATTTATAATATTATTAATGTAATGCCTTGTGACTTATCAGAAATATCCCTTTTGTCTCTTGCAGATCTGACAACATGAAGTTCGTGATTTTGCTGTGCGTGCTGAGCGCGTTGCTGCTGCAAATTGAGGCGTCGCCCCTCCAGCGGCTTTCGAGGAGCGAGAGGGCTGTTTCCCGCCAGCAGACGGTCAACAATGAGGTGGCTCCGGCGGTAGCTCCTGCCAGCGATGACGACGATGATGATGATGAGGACGATGATGATGAGCCTGATCTAGGAGATCTGATCGATGACGATGATGGTAGGTTTAGAGCAAGTCTAGTTCACTGAATGCACCCAGGCCGCACCACCAGCACAGCACCACTGTATGAACTTTTCGAACCACCGAACTGAACCACTGAACCACTGAGCAATGCAATGAGCACCCAGCCAAACGTGATATTTGTCCTGCCTTTATTAACCAACATTTTTTGTGACTCTCTTCTGTGGCTCCCTTCTCCTTGGGTAACAAAGTTCTTTTGATTTCGGGACTTTCAGATGATGATGAGGAGGAGGACGATGACGAGGACGAGGAGGATGATACGCCCCAGGGTCAGGCAGCTCCAGCGGCCACTGCCAGCGATGATGACGAAGAGGAGGACGATGATGATGACGATTATCTGGACAGGCTGTTCGATGATATCCTGGGCGGTAAGTGTTGTTCTCAACCACTTTAGTTAGGTTTTAAACAGATTGGTCCCTTCGGGTGCGTCAGAAAAATGAAATGCTCAATATTATTAAAATATCTCCGATATTTTAGATGATGAAGATGAGGATGATGATGACGAGACGCCCGCTGCAACCGCCCAACAGAGCGCTGTGGCCGCCGCTCCCGCCCAAAATCTGGATGAGGTTGCCCCCGCTGCCGCTTCCTCCGTGAGCGCCGGAATCTCCGATGGTGTTGATCTGCCCGCCGAGTCCGGAAATGCCGCTGAGGTTCTGGCCGCCGGAAATGCCGCCGATGAGTCCGTTTCCGCTGCCGTTGCTCCGGCGCAGAACGCTGCCGCCAGCAGCAGCAACAACGAAGGTGAACAAAATGTTTTTTACGATGAAGACGCACTTGTAGATGGTGTTAGTGGTGGCACAAGTAGTTTAAGTAGCACCCTTGCAATTGACGAACAACAGAAACAAACAAACATACAGCTGCAACAGCAGCAACAAGAACAACAACAACAACTGAAACTGCCACAGCAACAGCAATCATTGGCTTCATCTCAGCATGCGACAACCACAACAATAAGCACAGTCAACAAGAACACTCTAACCAACAACAACATCATTAACAATAAGCTGGTGGCCAGTGGGACGACCTTGGGGCAACCGTCGGCAGTTGTTGCAGGTGCGGTTGCTCCCGGGAATGTTGCCGCTGGCGCCGACGACACTGACAACGACGATGACGATTATGATGAGGACGACGAGACCGATGATGATGATGATGATGATATTGATGATGGAGTCGATGAAATTGGTGAAATTACAGGTATCGCCGGTGACGACGACGAGGAGGCCGACGATGATGATGACGATGACGACGATGACATTATCGGCGATGACATCATCGAGGCCCGCCGCGAAGCACGTGAGTCCAAATCGAAGTCGGAAACGGCGACGAAAGAAACCAAGGCCAAGAAATCAACAAGTCCCTCAAAGAAGGCCAAGAAAGAGCTGAAGCATTAACCAAACAAACTGCTAAATGAACAACAACAACCGCAACAACCACTAAAGACAGGGACCCACAACAACAACAAAATAACAGCAACAGAGATTGACATGCCCCAAAAGCAAAAACGAAAAAGGAAAGCGAATTTTCTGAACATTTTCCCATGGGGCAGGACGCGATCCGGACTTTTGCAATTGCATCTTTGCCTGCACTGACTATCCTCCCACACCCCTCGCTATCCTATAATTTATGAAACAAAATCTGAGTTAAGTACATATGTTTACGCATCCCCGAAAAGGGGTTGCAATTATCGAGAGTTTGGTGCTAGTCAAACTATCTGCAAAACAACAAAAGCAGCACAATTATTCCCAATTTTTCCCACTGTATCCCTCCAACGCACAATTGTTGAGTTATTTACGCACGGACTGTTTCACCTGACTAAAGAAATGCAACACCAACTGTACGCACAACTGCAACACTAGTTGCAGCTGCAACTGCAACAGCAACATGTTTAATGCCCAAGCACAAAAATGGTTGAATTCAAAGAGATCACAAAGCAAAAGAAGATGATGATGATGAAGAAGATGAAGAAGGCGCAGAAGAATCGAAGTCGGAAGAACGGCAAGAAGCAGAGCAAGAGAAGAATTGATAGAAAGAGATATCGCTGAAAGAAAGGCTTCCCTTGCTCGCTCTCTTTCCCATTTCATCACATTCACATATCTCCCTCTCTCTCTCTCTGCCTATCTTTCACACATACACACACGCCCCGCACACACTTATAGCTAAATTGATGTAACACCAACCAACACAACAGCAATAAGAATTGTTCACTTAGTGTAATTTATTTATTTCTAGTTGTAATATCTTTTTCGTATTTATTTGTGTAATTAAACAAAGCAATCGATCAGATTCGGAATTAGTTATCATGATGTAAACAACTGCCTATCTCACTCGCTCTGTCTCTTACTTTGTCTATGGCTGTCTCTCTTATGCACACACACACGCATTTATGCACTATCGCTATCTCTTGCTTTCACACATTTGGCTTACAATTGAACAATTTAGATGAAACAAAAAATGTATATTTTGTACCTTTGGCTTTTTTTCTAACTTTTTTCGGCTCTCATAATTTTCCGAACGTAAATAACGCAAATTTTGTAAAAAATATGGAAAAAACTCAATCAAACTTAAAAATCAGCAATAAATTGTAGCTAAAAGTTGAACGCTTGAAAGGCAGCGCAAAATTTCACAAGAAAAAATAGTGAATTGTTAAACTTTGCGTTTAGGTCATCTAATTTATAATTTATTATTTATTTATTTATTTATTTATTTATTATAAAAACAAAAGCAAGAAGATGAAGAACAAAACCACAAAACAATAAATTTGCTTAAATAAATTTGCGAAATGAAATTCCTTGTGCAACTTTTAATGGTATTGGATCTGTGGAATTGGAAATTTTGTGTTTTTAATTCTCGTAGCATACTTTCAAGCGTCACCTTAGGCGAGGTGCTGGTGTCTCTGTCTGTCCTCTTCCCCTCTCTGTCGCTCCTCACTCACACACACACACTCATCATTAGCAGCTTCCGTCATTACAGTAATGTTCCCTGCTATCTCGACCAAACCTCATATCATCCATCTTGCCCATCTGCAGCTGTAATTAGTTAGGATCTGGTGCTTAACCATTGTAATTGTGCATTTCTTACCCCCAAAAAGTCCTTGGATATAATCCCAACGCCCCAGCCGACACCCACACGATTATCTATTTTAGAATATGCCGCTTTAAATTTAAAATTCCCGCTTCAATTAACTGCCAGGGAAAAGGGCAACTGCTGAAAGTGAACCCGCTTCTGGGCGTGGGCCAGTACTTAACGGACTCACTGTGGATGGGGCGGTTTTACATGCAAAAAGTACATTAGTACCTCATCACGTTCAGCGGTGGTAGAGTGTGAGATTATATCCGCTTGTGGGTTAGGTGCCCCGCCCGATGGGGCGGTGTCCCGGCGATGGGTCACCGCGATAAGGAGGAGACAAGGATTAGGACGTGGGGTCCTGGCTGACGGGCTAGTCCTGCGGAATCGCTGCACACTCTCGCCGAGGGTGACAGTTTCGGAAATAAATTTATGGGGTTAAGTGACCACTAAGTTGGGGCTTTGGCACAATGTTGGAGCTTTTCGAATATTTGCTTTACTGAAAAATACCTTAAACTAATTAGTAAGCCGCAGATTCCACCAGAATTGGGTAAATAAGCAGGACATTTTAGCGTTTTGTTTTTAATTAACCTTGCCCAAAAGTGTTGGAAATCAAAATTTATTTGAAGAATTTAAAAGGATAACTATAATGTTAGCGGAAGGTTAGGATCTCTATAATTTATTGCATCATTAAATGAAAATCGTTAATATGCAAATCAAATTAATGTTGATAAAGTATTTTTTTTATTCCCATTGATTAGAATTATTACACCTGTATTTCTATACTAATCAGTATTGCAATGATTTCATGCTAATATTAAAAAACATTATATCATCAAAGGGGCTGGCTTAATGCTAAATAATTATTTCGCAATAATAAAATGGTACAACAAATTACTCAATTATCAACTGATTAAGCACGCTATTAATTAACACTACAGTTGCAGTGATTTATGATAGGGAAAATGCTAAAACTTGCCTCGTTCAACCATGGTTATTGGATTTTTATTTATCTGTACACGAATGTGAACTTAACTGCACGTTGGAGGAGGGAAATGAATGTCGGTGTTCTTTTTATACTTTATTTGCTAGCCCCAGCCACAAACACACATGCATCGCATAAACACGGGGTTTAGTGTGTTAGTGTGTATCTGAGGTCAGCACACACACACACAGTTCTGCACTTGAATGTAATTAGAGGTTGAAAACAAAGCGAACGCCTATGGAAATCACACCCACCCACACCCCCACGAAAATGAAACCGCAATGGCCGCCCACTCCCTTTTCATCCCTCGATTTGAACTTTCATTGTGTTCAGCTGAACCGAACTAATGTGAACATTTTTCCGCCCGCCGCCCTTTTCCCGCCCCTCGGCCACGACCTTTGACCCGCCCACAGGTGACCTGAAGAACAACGTCATCGATATGTCCACGGATGCTTTCCAGGCCCGCCACAACCACTTCATCGACGCCATCTTCTCGAGGATCAATCGCATTGTTTCGGAAAACTATGATCCCTATGTGGTCAATCTAACTGGTCGCTCTGTTTTGCCAAATGCCGCCAGTGGGTCAAATGTGAAGGCCGTCAACAAGAAGCAATCGACGAGCAGTAAGGTCGGAGGGCACAAGAAGCTGTAAGTTACTGCTTCAACTAAAATGTTAATAGCTTAAACAATTTAAAGACAGAATATTAACTTGGCCTGAGATAGTAGCTTTTAAAGATAAGAATGCTTCACTTGGTTAAGCATTGTGTATCTTACATAAAACACCAAATGAGGAAAAATCAAATAATGTTATAAGTGAAAGGCTTAAGGAGTTCAATCAAAATGCGCTTCAGAAAGTTCTCGTAAATGCTGAAAGCAGTGTCAAAGGCGCAATTAAGCTGTTTCGCATTCACCAACTCGAATTTGGTCCCCATTGCAGGAAGAACACGCGCTCGGAGCCCCGTTCCGGCAATTCGAACCAGGAGGCTCGGGAGGCTGCGGTGAAGCTGCAGGAGCAATTGACGCAATTACAGTCGGAGCTGGCCATCAAAGCCGTGGAGAAGAGACCCAACCCCATATCGCCTGCCACCGAGTCCGAGTCCGATTCCGGATCACCGAAGGCGGAAACGCGCACCGTTTCGGGCCCAAAAACGGGCCAAAAGAAGTCCTCGAACAAGCAGAACACGAAAAAGGCGTCGGGCCTGAAATCAGGAAACTACAATCAGCCAGCGGGGGCCAGCAAGGCGGGAGCCTCCAGCAATGGGGCGGTGGAAAAGCTGCAGAAGGCCGAGGGCAGGCTCTCCGGACTGGCATCCTTGAAGCGCGTGGGAAATGTTAAGGTGATCAGCGATGCCGAGGGACGCAACTCGACGATCAAGGCCAAGTTCACGCTGGGTCCCTTGGTCCTGCGGGTGGAGAAGTCCTTCAAAAAGGGCAGCGTGAGGAGCGTGAAGAGTGCGACCGCCAGGACGAACGAGATGATGGGTCGCATCAAGTTCAGCGTGCTCGATGATCGGGCCACCCTGATGTCCATCAAGGTGCAGCAGCCCAAGCAGGTTAGTGACTAGGCCGCATTCTCGACATTTTCCCCCACCGAATTCTTTGACCAATCAACCTTTGACACAGGTGGAGGTGGAGAGCAAGGACAATCACGACCGCACCCGCGAATTTGTGTGGCGACGCACGCCCAAAATTGCCAAATTGGTCAACGAGAAGCTCAAATTGGCAGCCGAATCCTTGTTTGCCCCCCAGGGCGTCGAGGTTGTCAGGCTCTGAGTGATAAAAAGTAAGGGGTCCTGCAGGATAACAGCCATTTCTCACTGCTCTGCTCAGCTGTAGTCTACGCCTAATTGTAATGCCTAATTTATTTATTTATTTAACTTATTTACCCATCTATTTATCAACCCATCTATCGATAATAAATCAATTCTGACCATGCAATGCTTTTGTTTCATTTAAATTGCCAAATAAAAAGTTGCAATTAGTTTCGGCTTAGCTGTGCATTAAAATTGTGCTAATGCTAAGCTTTGATTTAATGAATTCTAGCACTGGTGTGTCATATAATACAAACATATAGACCATGAAGTTTATTAATATATTTTGATGAAGCTACCATTATGGCTATCTGTAGTTTGTATTTAAATAATGCTAAATGGAGATAAATGGCTTAAAATAAATTTTAAAAACTGCCTGAAATATCCATCGAATTTTACTGGATTTTTATCGGTGAAATTCAGGATACCTGGGTCAAACTTTTGAACAAACTGTGTCAGTTTAGCTTTTTGATAAATCATTTGGGAACATTTATCTCAATTTAGTTTGAAATCCGAAACAATTTTTATTTAGTTGTGGACTATTGTGGGCTATAAGATTGCAAGCATGTTACCAACATTTATTTGATATTTTCTTGATATGCTGCAGTGCTTAAGCCCGTTTTCGTTATTAAATGGCCAGAGCTTTGCCAAACATTAAGCCCAGTTTAGTTGGCAATTATCCTTGATCACCTGATGGAAAATCAGGCAATGAAAATGGCTAAAAATATTGTCCAATTCTGGAAGAGCTCTCCTTCGTTCCTTGCTTCTGTAAATAAAGGTGCAGTCATGACGGCGTGTCCTTTGGCAACACCCCCTTTTCACCCATTTTCCCGCCAGGACACCAACCCACACACGTATCTGTGTCAGGTCGCTTGCAGTTTTCATTAATGTTGCAACTGGGCGAGGAGTTCGTCGAGGTGCAGGTGCAACCGGGAGGGGGGGAGACATGTGGGATAGGGACGGAGACAGAGCAGACCTGGAACAGGATCCTCCGAACAAAGTAAATATGAGTGCGTTGTATATTGTGTTGCAACCTTAGGCGGAAGGACATGCAATTTGTTGTTGTTTGCCTTTGTTGTTACGCCAGCTATCGCTCTCCCCCTCCGACATCCGCTGGCCCGCATGACTCGCTCTCGCTCGCTCATCATGCATGCTGTTTGCTTTGTCTTGTCCTTGTCTGCCGGCGGATGGAAAGAGACGGGACGCATTGCTGCTCTTTGTTGCACCTAAATTGACAACAATATCGTTTCATTTGCTCACTGAAGTGAACTCATCAGTGCCCAAGTCCTGCAGCCTGCTGCCCACCAACTCCCCCAATCCCTTCCGGTACAGATAAAATAAATACTTAAAAATAAATCATTAATGCAATATTCCTGTACCATCTGAATTCCATACAAAGTCCTAAGGTTATCTGTAAACCTATTAACTCCAATATATTTAAGAATAATTTATTAGCAAGTGCTGTTACTCCAATTTTTTGCAGTGCATCCCACACATAACCCCACTTTGCCACATCATTTTTTGCCAGCTGCTGCCGCTTGATTATATTGGCTCTCAGCGAGGAGGACAATGTGTCCTACTTGAAGTTTTAGTGGATCTCCCCATTCCTGATTGCTGATGCATCGATGCGATTCCGCTGCTCCCTCAGAAATTTAGCAGGCAACAATTTAAATAAATTCAATTGTCAAGGGAAGGAGGGCCGAGCAAAACTCATTTACACTTTTGCCTGCTGTTGCCCATGGCAAAAAGCACAAATAAGTAAAATATGAGCCAAAAAAAATATGTACACAATTTTTGCAAAACTAAAATTCTTGAGCTTAAAATTTGCATTTGTTATTACTTCGTCGGTTTGCAGTGGCAATTGTTGAATATGCAACAATGCCCCAGAACAGAACCCCTACTCCCCCCATCACCCTACCACTTCGAGCGCAATAACTCGGTTAGCAGATTTAATTCCAAGCCAGATTCTGATTGTATTACAATGTGGGCGGCAGCACGCCCCTTCCATTTGAAAGTGGAGGAGAACAGAAATATACGTAGAACATTTTCATAAATCATAAAATTTTTGCTTGGCAAATGAACTGCATTTGCCCCAAGTTGTTGAGCTAGGGGAAATGTTTTGTAGGTTGCCAAATGTGTGGAGATCTGGTCTGAAATTAAAGTAAATTGAAACTATTTTACCAATCAGTTGAAAAATAATGATTTGCTTTCACCGAACTTCATTATTCATTTTGGAACTATTTTTAAGTGCTTCTCAGAGCCAAGAGTTGAAGCTAGAATTACAGGAAAATATCTTCCACTTTTTCCTATTACATTTTTATCCTAATTTCTGAAGTGCATTTTTTATTCGTCGAGTTGGAGTTAAGCAAATTCCTGCAACAATATTTTTTGTGCTACCAAATTGGAAACTTTTGGTTTTTTGCCTTTTCGCAAAGTTTCTAATACCGAGCAAGTAGCGAATGCCGCTCATCAGACTGCTGCCACGCCCCCAGGATTCCCCGACGCCCACTTAACCCCACAGTGACCCAGACTTTTAAACACCTCTGACAATATGTGCAGAAAGTTGATAACTGGAGAAATGTTCTGGGGTCGAGTTGGTTAGGAGTTGTGGCAAACTTTACCGAGATGGACTCACAGCGGGTGGTGGATGTTGAGTGGCGGCCTGAGGTCGCCAAGGTCAGCGGAATGGCGGGCCATAATCGGCTTGTTTAATTAGCTCACTAAGCCCCACCTGGATGGGCATTATGTGGCTGTCGGAATAAGATGCTCTGATTGAAAGTGCCGCGTGGCTTGCCACAAAAGCGACAACTAATTGCCACATAATCAACAACAGCACAGCAGCACAAGCAGCCGCAAAAACAAGGGACAACTAAAGCCCAAGGCCGCAGGCGAGGTTTTTGGGTGGTTAGGCTTGTGGGGTGCTGGTGCTGGTGTCACACAACTGAGAGTGGGTGGATTTTGAACACTTGCGCTTTTTACCTACTCAATTTACGCTAATTACTGCCTTTCGCTCCAGCGATAGCTGCTGTCAGCTGGCTTGCACCCCGCCAATTTCCCCGGATTTTCATCTTCCCGATACCGTTTTGCCTTCAAAGAGCGGGAAATCCCTTAGCCGGCTACCCAGTTTCCCATCTGCCACGCATTTCCATACGCCGCGCGAATTTATATTGTCATTAGCTCTTTTTGTGCCAACTTCAGTGTATATTATTGAAATCCTTGCCTTCTGGCCACATTATCCAATTCGCCGTTAAATCGTGGAAGAGCAAGTCTAAGAGAATCAAAGAATGGTTCAGTGCATGCGCACTCTTTGCCGAATTCCATAAGATTTATCTTTGATACTGACCTAAGTCTGTCAGTCTTGCTCAAGATATTGTCCAGTGCAGACGGTTTGAGTCCCTTATAGAGACGAAGTACCTAAATATAAATAAATGAGAACCTAACATGCACAGAGCGTATTTAATAATTATAATATAATATTAAATTATCTAAAGTAAAGGAATATGTTCTTGGGCAAAATATTATTACTTTTTTCGTTTATTAAGAAAGAACTTAGGAACTTATGGAAGTATATGAAATAACACACTTAAAGAATATTAGAAAGTAAAAAATACGTAAGACATTATATCGTTTTTGGAGCTTGTTATAGTGATTATGTCCTTTTATGATCCTTCACTATCTTAACCAGATTTAATCTTTTTATTTCAAGTTTCAACTAACCTGGTTTTTATTATTCTTTTTTAAGAGACCTATAATATTGCGCTCTAGCTGAAACATAAACTGAAATATTACCCTGCTTTTAAGAACTGGAATCCCTTCGTGTCACTTAACTTCTCAGCATTAAAATCAACTTAACCCCTTAAGAACACGATCGTAAAGTCCGCTTTTATTTGCTTTGAGAACATAATTCTACCTCATTAAGCCGAAACCCCCTGTTGCCACTAACAAAATAATCGCTGATTTCCAAAAACTATTTGACACCTTTTATTGTAAGACCTTGAAAGTGGACATAGTGTTGTGATTAAGAGAGAAGAGCAAATTAAGAGAGATAAATGCGGCGAATTCAGCTGATATGCTACGCTCGGCACACGATTATCCCGTCCCCCTTTTCCAACGACTTTTCCCGAGCCGAAGACAACGAACCCGAATAGTCGCTGATAAAGGCTCGTGTGAGTTCGGGAATCCCCCCGGAGGCCCCAACAAATGCTCCACTGCTGGCAGAAATCAGTTTCAGTTTTGTGTTTCAGTTTCAGCGCGACATCGACGGTGAACGAAAGGCGAAGGCGCGGAAAAGCGCGTGAAAATTCGAATAAAAAGTTGAGGGAAATGTGAGGCCCAAAAACGTGAGGCGCGACATTTTCCGGACTATAGTGTGTGTGTGCATGTGCGTGTGTTTCTGTGACTCGAGGCTAGAGAGTGTGAGTGCAAACGGATAAGAAAAGCGGGCACAATTGGGTCGTAAATTTTGGAAAACGTGTGAAAACGCAGGAAAAGCCTCATTGCCCCATTGCCGGCAGTCGAAAATTGAATGACCTTTTGTCGCTTTTTTTGTTGTTCCAGTTACTGTTACTGCTGTTGCTGCTATTGCTCTTATTGTTAAGCTAAAACGCTTTCGGCACGCGAATATTTTACGACATCGTCTCCAAAAATTATACACCTAAAAAAGAAAAGCAATTAGAAATCTAACGAAATTCGGTGCGTGTCAGCTGCTTGTCAAATGTGAGGCCAGAATAAAAGCAGGAGAAGAACTCGGTTTGCGGACAAACAAATTATAAAAGTGTTAAACGCCCACACGACGTCCTCCAGCCCCGCCCCTTGGTCATCTCATTAGCATGCAGCAAATTAAGTTGTTTTATATTTAGACCGCCGAGGGGAGCCCAGACCCCAAATACAAATTAACAAATTAAAACAACACACAAATGCCAAACAAAAAACAGAGCAAAACTATCTTTGATCTGCGTCAAAACAAAAAAAAAGCGCTGCCACAAATATCGAGCGTTAATACATTCATTTCTGTGTAATCCAATATTCCGGCCGAGGGGATACACTAAAAGAATGTGACAAAAATTAATAGAAAACACATAAAATATTAACGGAAAACAAGTGTGCGGGGAAATTTACGACAGACTGATCACAGTGCGTATGCGCAATGTGCGTCGCCGCAAGATACGGAAATATATCTCTCGTATGGGTATGATAAGATGTTGTGGCTGTTGGGGAAAATTAAGTTTCCTTGGGAAAAAACTTTCGCTTATCTCAACTGCAGTTGTTGATGGAAAAGTTTCGTCGAGTGCCAAGCACTTTGGCTTTTCAACGATTTTACTTTTGCCCCAGCACCATTGTGTTGTGGGGTATCAACTTTTGAGGCCACGAGCTTATGTGCAATCCTGGCCTGACATCCCCAAACACAATTAAATTGTTTCCTTTCTTTGTTCTCGCACATAATGCCATGTAGCCAATAAAATGCGAAACCCTTCCTTAATAAAATATTCATACACCAGGAATTAACCGGCACACAATGGGGCAGAAACAAAAGCAAAGATTGCCCACGGGCATTGGGTGGGTGTGGGTGGCAAATTAAGCCCACCCGGAACTAGAGTTGCCTCCTAATCACAGTTACCAAGCATTAGAGCAGACACTGCCCCCAAGCGGAGAGGCAAAATGCAGACGCTTACAATTAGAGAGAGAGGCAAGAAGACTCTCAGAAAGAGAGGGGATAGTGGCAAAGAAGAAGAAACGAAGAAGATGGGCATAGCAATTGAGTGCGTTAACACTTTTGAGAGACATTGCTGACGTTGGCAGGAGTCTCAGACTCCGTCTCTGAATCCTGAGTCCTTGCCTCGGGCCTGGCCCTCCTGGTTTCCACATTCCGGAACCCCCTGCCCCGCCCTAATTCCATTACGGAAGCAACAGTGACAAGTGGCCAAGGAATCCAGCCAGGATTCCCAACAGGATCAGCATGTCAACAGCAGCCACTTCTGATTGAAGTCGCACACAGAGGTTACTGCAGGCAAAAAAATTTGAGATCAGGGATCAGATCCTTTTTAACGATTTATTTTAAAACTATAGATTGTTTTTAAATACATACATGGGATATCAGCAATTTTATTTCATATCAATGAATTATGATGAATTATGAGTTTGTGCAAATTCAGTTTCACAAATTTAGTATTGTTTGAACTTGTTTGCTTTTATAATATTGGTTTATTTTTAATCAAAAATAATAAATCTTTAAAAATCTATTTAAAAAAGGCCGATTCAATTGTTTCCATTATACATAATTAGTATGCATTGTTCCATGCGAAAATCTTTCCTTTGTTTCACTGTACGGGCTGATTAATTTTTTCTCTGCATGTCGAATGAGTCCTGCAGTTGAACTCGGACCTTAATCCCACCCTCCTGCTCATTAGTGTGTCTGTCTCTTTTCTGCAGCGGAGTTTGCAATTAATTAAGTTTTAATTAATTTCACACAGTGCAAGAGGGAAAAATTCGAAAGGAAAACACACACCGTATTTCAGGGGCGTGTGAAAAAGGCAATTCCCCAGCAAATGTTTAACAAATTAGATGTGAGGAGAAGTGCCCGAGTAGCAGTAAAGTTTTTCCCCTGGGCAGGGCAATTGATTGATGCCAAAGTGAATGGATGGCAGCAGGTCTGAAAATAGCCTCAGCCGGAAGATGGGGCGTTACTGCTTTGAACAGTTCTCCAAGAACGACTCATAATTTTGGGGTCCTGGTGGCGGAGAATTATTTTCGAATCCGGACACATGCCACCGAAGTTTTGGGAAATGAAATATGCAAGGGCAGCTGACCAGAGACACTTCCCTTCCAACTTCTGTCGAAAATTGATTCTGGTTTATGCATTAACCATTATTAATTGTATGATGTGAGCAGCTCCTTCAAAGGAAACGGGATTGGGCGTGGAATGCTCGTCTAATTTGTGGTGTAAACTTTTGTGCGCTCATGGAGAGGGAAAAGGATTCCATTTTAGTCGTTTTTTAGCCTGAAATAGTTCTCCTTACTCACAAGGTAACTAGTTATTGAAATCGATAGTTGCTTTTTTATAGAAGCAGCTGTTTTATTAGTTAGCAGAATTTCTAGAATCTTTTCGAGAAAATCCTTGTTTATGCCATAGTTTATTATCCATTAAAGTCTGGCTTATCAGTCTCAAAATTAACACAAATTTAATCAATTCATGTTTCACAACATCAAGGGTGATGCGACGCAAAAAAAAAAACAACGAAAACCGAACAAATGAAATTCCTTTTAAAGCTCTTTAGCCCCAGACGAAAATCAATTCTTTTTGGGTAGGTTCCAGGCGGAAAGAAAATAAAAAGTTGTCCATGGAAATGCGAAACGAGTCGGGCAACAAAAAATATTATTTCGGCCTAGGACGAGCCAAAAGAGCAAACACAAGTGCAACTGCAACTGCAACAAGCAGCAGCAACAACAACAGCGGCAGCAGCAACAAGAACGAAAAACAACAAGGACGATTCTGAAAAAGTTCAACAAACGAACGTTAAAGGATTAAATTGTCTGCCATTGATATTAAGTGTTTTAAATGTCATTGCAAGTGTTTAATTCACGCGAAACGAAAAGAGAAAATTGAAAACAGGCGCAGTTGCAGAGAGAAAAATTTGCATATAAAGCTACAGTCTTAATTTTTATTTATAGCGTAATTTTAATTTAAGCCTTGAAAATAATTGTTGTAGTGTAGCAATAGGAATAGCAATCTTCAACCTTTTTTATTGTAATAAAAGGTAATTAAGCAAGCATGTTTTAAAGCGAATTATAATTTTTCTCTCTGTAGATTAAGCTAATAGAAAGGAAGACACAAAAACGTGTTGTGTGTGAAAAAGAAAATTCAAAACAAACATATATTACGGTAGATCAAAAGCTCGCAAAGCCAAGTGCGAATTGATAAGACAAAGTCAAGACTGATAAAGTGAAAGAAAAAAGAATCGAAGGAGAATTTGAAGCAGAGTGCAAAGGTTGTAGCTGCAGCACTAAAAAGAGACCACAAACCGAGTGGGTCATCGCAAGATGTTGACCCTGTGGACGGCACTTTTCTGCTGCCTGACGGGTAAGTCAAATTCCCCACAGGATCCTCCCATACAGGACACACAACTCATCCCATAAAGCGCAGTCTGCTTAAGCATGCATAAGATTATCAGCAATATATATATATAGCTATATACATATACAATATAGGCCTCTTCCACCAACCCGCTCAAGGTTGTTATTGTTGCCGCCTCGCCGGGCGCTGAATCCTTTTAAAAACATTTGTGGTTCGGGCTGCGAAAATCCTGATTTATGTTTTTGCCTGCTGCGTTGTCCTTGCAATCCTGCGCTGCTGTTCTGACATGGCCACTGCCAACCGCAGCAGGAGCAGTGGAAGCGATGGGTACACGCAGAGAAAAGTCTAGTACTTTAGATCAAAGATAGCTTTTAAAAACTTACTATTAATTCTTAGCTACTGCCAACTATTTTTAATAATATTAATTTTTAAATATTAAAAATTTTGATCTTTTAAGAGATACTTAAAGGGTTATATCAAAAATATTCTTATATTAATATATATTTAATTATATAAAATATATTGTATTTTGAGTAAATTTTAGCTTATATTTTTCCCAGTGTAAAATTGAGAGACCAACGCGGAGCCAAAGCAAACAAATGCGGTCGCT
This sequence comes from Drosophila sechellia, assembly GCF_004382195.2. Classification (NCBI taxonomy): domain Eukaryota; kingdom Metazoa; phylum Arthropoda; class Insecta; order Diptera; family Drosophilidae; genus Drosophila; species Drosophila sechellia. The sequence continues at coordinate 9,922,400 of NC_045951.1, read as the reverse complement.
TGCTGGTCGCTTGGGGTCGTTTTTAAGGGCATATCGCATAACAGCAGCTCCTGTGAGGAATGAGGGGTTAAGGGTTATGCTGTGCGGAGTGTGGTGGATTCATGGGGCTAAGGATGAGGTGCTGGTGTCACTGCACTTTAAATTTTAAACGTGCTTCAAACACACACAAATTGCTTCCTACACATAATTATGCATAATTGAAAAGTGTAATTATGCCCGAGACTCCGACTTTATGAGCCGCAAACTGTGCGCTCAATCAGGCGGACAGCAACAGTTGTGAGTGGTTGGAGGAGTGGGTGGTTGGGTGGTGCTGATGCCACACAGGACCAAGGGAGCCACCAGTCGACCCACTCAAACGCAATGTTTATGAGTCGCAAGTCCTTTTAATTGCGTGCTGCCTGCGCGGAGCAAAAGGGCAAGAAAAGCGAAGGAGCGTTTTATTTTCCCCAGATTGATTTACCTCTTCTCCTATTAAATTTCATCCTGACATCACCATACTTTTCTGCGGAATGGCACTTTCTGAGAAAAATAGGATATATAGCACATGAAGTCATTTATAATGGCATTCATTTATAATCATTTTACTGACTTTAAATATAAAACAATTTTCTTTAACAAGCCTAGAATAAAAATATTTTCGTTTGCTGTATTTTTTTTTAAATTAATTGATAAAAAGAGTTTTTAGTAAATACACAATATTCCAGCATGCTTTGATAGAAGCGTAAAAATATGAATTTGCGTTGGCAGGACACAACATTTTTTAGCGAGATCTTTATAAATGGATTTTTTGCCTGACGCTGACATATATGTGTGTCATTCGATGTCGGATGGTTATGTAAGCAAAAACTTATCGATCCTAACACTATACCTGTACACTCGCCATCCATTTGGCTTTATTTCTTTGCCATTCCCGGCAGCCGACTTTTCATTGTTTGTGTCCTTTGTTTGGGCTTTTGCTCCTGCCAGTTTGGCCATGTGTTTTTATTGCATTAATTTTTATGGTCGCTTGCTTTTGTTGTTCTTTAGTTATTGTTGTTGTTACTGCTCTTCGGGATGTTTTTTGTTGTTATTTTTATTGTTGCTAGCAACTTTACCGTCAGCTGCTCTTGTTTTACTTAGCTGCGTATGCCCCAAAGTAATAAAGCGAATTGGTTTTCCTCAAATAATTTCCATTTTAAATCCAGTTCGCAAATCCCCGCCCACTTTGGTGGATTGCTGGTATTTTCTTTCACTTTTTGCTGTACTTTTGGATTTTCCTTTCCGCGTTTTGTTGTTGTTATTTTGGCTGTTGTGGGCGCTAAGCAAAAGTGGCTTCACTTCCCGCATCAGATTGTTTCTAAAGTTTTCGCCGAGATTTGTTGTCGTTTGCAAGTGGCAAGTGGCATCGGCAATTGTTTCTCTTCCGCTGATCCCTATGTATATACCCTTGTATATATATATATATATATACTACTTGAATATTCCATCTTCGAAAGCCTCTTGATGGTCTTGTACTGTCAGTTGTCAAAGGAGGCCTCAAAATTTAATTGAAATTTAGTGTAAACACAATGACAGGCAGTCGATTATCCTGCTGCGGCTGCTTCAGTAGCTCTTGCTCCATTTCCGTTTCCTTATCATTTCCCTGTTAAACTCGTTGGCAGACTAAACTCACAATATGTTCAGACATACGTGTACTGAGAAATAAATTTTAAATCAGTTTGAATATGCCTCCTTATAAAACATATCATAGAACAATCATTAGAATCGTGTATTGTTATTTCCTTTAAGTAAAATCGAATAATATTCTATATTATTTTTTAATATTACTAGAAAATAAAACAAATAGTTTTATTACTGATAAGAGTATATAAATTTGAAAGTAAATATGGTAGTAAATTTATCTGTCTGTATAATTCGCTATATTTCCCGGGTAAATCCTTTGCGCGCAAATCCTGTCAACTTCGGCTTGACTTTCCAATTTGCCATCGTTCGCCCCTTGTATGTGTCAAAAAACTTGGAATCGGCCCCCCTGACTGGTGCCCCCTGACCCCGCAGAACATAACATTTCACACGTGTCACTGAGCAGTGAGTTGTTGGCTGTCAAGATGCCACAGCTCCGCCGCCCCGATCGTCGTATCCTGCGAGTCCTGCGAACCACCGACAGGAATCTAACCCGCTGCCAAGACAACCACCAACGAAATGGGGAGCCAAACTGTATCGGCCCAGTATTAGCATTCACTCACTCGGCTAGCAGGCCACGCCCCCAGCCGCCCACTTTTCCGATTCGCACCCCCCAACCTCCCGCAAGTTGTTTGCCTATTTGCTTTGTGCATATGGAAATGAAATGGCAAACAAGAATGAGAGCTGAAGTGGAGCAGGGAAAGTCAGGGAAAAATTACGTTGACACAGGCAAACGCTCTCACACACACACGCACACATATGCGTGGGAAAAGAAAGGCTCAATCACACCAACGCCAAGTCAGACTTTCACCGCGCACAACCCTATTTTCCCTCAACTTACAGCAACAGCTTAATGCAATTATCAACTGTTTCCTTTTCAATTCACTTCACTAGAAAAGGGATTCAAATTGTTTAACATCAAATTAAGTTTCGAATGTTAAATTATATTTAATCAATCATAATTTTTTTTCTTTAGATATCTAAAGAATGCCAAAATAGCAATTACAATTCAGCCTCCACATAAAGGTAATTTCATCTGGCCAATTTAATCCAACAATTAAACTTCATTACGGCATTACAACGATTACAAATCAATGAAAAGCTGGACAAAATGGGATTTGTGCGAGTAGAGTACTTAATTAGTACCATGGCTACCGAATAGTTGGACTAATTAAAACGAAAGCTTTGCTCAATTTAGTTTTATCACTTTGAAATGCAATTAAATTACTTAAGGCCATTAAACAACCCTTGGCACTAAGCAAAGTGTACAGCTGTTTGAAGATTAAAGCGCCAATGGACGGTTCATAATCGCACTGATTAACGATATGACATAACTCAGCCCTGATACTGGAGACTCTTTCTCACGCTCGAGCTTAACCCTTTTTCTTGCCAATTGCCACCAAAAGCGTTGATTGCCCCTTTTTAACCCTTTTTTAAATGGGCGAGAACTCGCTCGAAAAACTTGAAAATATTCCAGAGCTCCTTGTGTTTCGCCTTTTTGGGTTGGCAGTTCATTTCAATTGTTTTTTTTTTCTGTTTGGCTGCCATTTGTATCCTTTGTAATAGGGTTGCCTATTTTCAATTCTCCCCCCATTTCATTTCTTTATCGGGAAAGCGGCAACAAAAAGCTGAGAAAAATAAAAGCGAATAGGAGCATGAACAAATTGTTTACGGATGTGTTTGCGACCCGCTCCTCTGGCAACAAAAAATACAAAGGGGGGCTAAAGAAAACCCCAAACCAAAACCGAGAAAGGATGTAGCAGAAATTCATAACAAACTACATTTCATGGCTTTGTGTCTGTGTGCTGAGGAAATTCACTTGACTTTTGGCCACCGTTTCTTTCCATTTTCATTTTTTTTTACCAATTTTTTCTTGGCTTCTTCGGCATAAATAAGATCTGGGCCAGGCCAAATCGGACTGCTGCAGTTGTCGCCATTCTGGGGCAACAATGGCCAATAGGTAGCGCACACAAACACAGGAGCATGGGTATTTTGCCATGGCCCTTATTTATGGCTATTTGTCGGCGGAGTTGACCAGGACTTTCATGGCATCTTTATGGCCCCTAACTATATATGCATATCGCAGCATTGGAAGTTTGCAACTTTAAAGTCAACAGACTGCCGGTCGCAAAATATGGGGAAAAAAACACACACTTCGCCCAAGAAGTTTACTTTGCAGTTTCTTAGTGGGCTTTACTTAAGCTTTTTGCTCAACTTTTCGTCAAGTTCTTGTGTTTGGCTATCCGTTGCCAAGAAAATCCTCTTAATCATCCTTGCCAATAAGTGTTGAATAAATTTGTATCTTATTTATTGCATATTTAATCCCCATCTAGCTCTCGACAAAACCAACTCGATTATTAGTTTTCAGGCTTATTTTTCTCTGGCTCGATATTCAACGTCAATTGAAGTCAATTGTCGACATATTTGCCAACAGCAGACTTCCACAACAGCCTCCCTTCGAGGCTGGCTGGCTTTTATTATTACGCCAAATTGATTTTGAATTTAGTTCAATGTTTATGGTCAAATGATTTCATTTTTGTGTCAGCCAATGGGTGGTTGAAGGTGAGCCACAGCAGGACCTCCCTCAATTTTTGCCCTTTGTCTAACTTATAAATCATTTGTGCGGCGATGCGTAAGTAAACACGCCCCAAAGAGCTTTAAGAACCGACTGGCCCGAGGTATAATCCAGGGGCCCAAAAATAAATATGTATGTGAAACGAGGTAAAAATGAAAAGCGATGCCCCGAAAGTAATCCCCAATCGATTTACAAAATTCCAAAAAAAAGACCAAAAAAACAGAGGATACAACGAAGTGTAAAGGAGAAGCGAGACTCATTCAATGAGTTTCCGTTCGCCATTTGGTGACTTTGAGCGAGGTTCCCTTTTTGCTTTTTTGCATAGAGGAAGTCTTCTGGTGTCGGGGAATACGTATACATTTTTTATGTATTTCATATCCATTAAGTTCAAAGCGAAAGATGTGTCCGGACAGGCGGCAACATCGGCGGAAGCCTCTAATGTATTGGCTCCGACTCCACTTGGGCTCCCCTATACTCTGGATGCTGCTGTGGCACCTCCAGCAAAACCATCCCGAATCACCCTGCACCACCCGGAAGCACTCTGCACCACCTAGCTCCTCTGATTGCCCCAGTACGGTCCGCTTTTCGCCCGGCGACGTTGAAATTTCAATTACTCAGGCAAAATGATAAATGAACTTGTAGCCGCAAATTTTTGCTTTGCCTTTTGTCTCGGCCAAGTCGACCTCCCTTGTCCCTCTGCTGCCACTTTCTTCATTCTTCTAACCAAAAGCCATTACGAAGACAGCCCACTAAGTGTGTGGGCGTGGCAGAGACAGCGGCATGGGCAGACATGTGTGTATTATAGTGTGTGTGCAACTTTTGCCAGCTCCCCAAATGTTTGACAGTTTTTCGCACGAAACAGACCAGCATAGTGGCTCATTAAATTTTACCAACTATTCCGGCACAAAGAGCCACAAAAAAAGCATGTCTTGGCTTAAATAAAACATTTTAGGAAGTTATTGTCTGGTCAAAAAAGATGTCATTTGGTCCCTTAGTTGCGGTACGAAAATAATTTGTACTGTGTTCAATTTTATACTGGCATTTTTATACTTGCTACATTGTTTTTAAAACTCACGAACAAAAAACTGCTTATTATGCATAAGGTCGTTTGTGGGGTAATATATTTAACTACTCCTTTTGTTCAATGCATGTACAAAATGTTAGTTAGTTAAAATTGAATCCTTTTTGGTTTCGCTTTAAAAAAAAGTAAGGGAAAAGCCCTTTGCTTCGCTGCTTTTCACACTTAAATACCCTCTAAGTGCATACTTTTTTAACGCACTGTTTGAGTGTGTTCAACAAAGTTTTACTGCGAAAAGGACGAGTAGGGAGAGTGGTCCGGTCCTAGTTTATTTTAATAATATTTGCTTGGCCTGCAGCCCGAGTTGTCGTGACTGCAGTTGCAACAATGCATTAATGCATTTCTCGCTGTAGTGGTAGCTACAATTGCAGCTGAAGTTGCACTGTGGCACTTAATTAGCGACTGAAATATGTGGCAACGTTTCGGATGGCGCAGCATGTTGGCGGGAATTGAGTTAATTAAATAAGCTGGCATGACAACTGCTACTAGAGCGACTTCATTAGGTCCGAGGGACTTGAACGAGCCCGCCCAATCCGACACACATGGGCCCACTCCATACGCCCTCGAGAATTCAATCACTCAACAACGAATTCAACAATTTCCAGACACTCATCAATATTCAGGAGCTGTTTTGTTTGTTCGTTGTTATTTCCGCCGATGCACAGGAGGAAAATTTAGTTTGCTCAGTAGAGTTTACTATTTCGTTGTATGTATAAATATGGTATGGATCATGAATTAAAGTGCACGTAACTATCGATGTCTTATCCAAGTTCTCCTATCAATTTATCATTTTTTTTTTATAAATTAAACTATACCATCCTTTCTGTGCTGTCTGTCCATGATTCACCATTCGTACTCCGGCTCAGTGAGCCACTATGAACTCCTTTCGACATCCACTTAATTGCATTTCATTCATAGCTAAGCAGCAGCCATCCTGTGGAATGGAAAGGGAGAAAGGTGTCCGTAATGGTGTGAAGTTTTATTTCCCTTCAATGCCATTTCACACTCGCTCCAGCGAATTGGTTTAAGTAGAATGCAAAAACAGCGAAACAAAAGAGAACTGAAGACTTCAGGACTCGACTATGAAATGACCAATAAAAAGTTGCTTACACCCTGAGTTTATAACAACACTAAAAATATTGTTATATATTTACTGGGTCATAAAAAGGCGTAGTTTAATTAATCATTAATATGTTTATGGAGGTGAAAGAATGTCTACCTTGTACACATGCTTGAAAATGTATGGCGCTGTGTGTCTTGTAGAATATATGGTTCATAAGTTTAGCTTCCTAATAAATTATAATAAGAATTTGTCAAAGGGTTTACCAATTAACATATTTTTCTAAAACAAAAAGTACAAAATTCATAGGTAACGTATATGCCCAACGCCTACTCATTTTAGAGACGCCAGGGCAGAATGCAATGCCAAGTGGATGTTTGGGTGTTCGGTGGGTAGAGTGATTGCGGTGGGTGGGGTGGTTTTGGATTCGCAAGGTTGGTGGTGCCAAGTGGGTGGTGTCGAGGCGGCAGGCTGTGGCTGTGAAAGGGTGCAAAAGTGAGGGAAGCTGCCAGAACAGCGAAAGAGAAGTGCCAAACAATGGGTGCAATGAGCGCTGCAAGTGGGCAAAAAAATGAACAACTTAAGCTGCTCAGCTTCGTTGGAGCTGCCTCTCATTTTGGCCAAAGTTTTGCAGTGCGAATAGTTATGCACAAAGTTTGGAGAAATTGAAAAAAGAACATATGAAAACGAACATAATACGGCTTTGAGTCATGTGTTGTATCAATAACTTTGAACATTACGGTTTCATTTAAAACTTTCTTTACCAATGTTGCTGTGAAAAACAAACAGTTGCGCCATTTATATCACTCATACGCCATGTGGTCATTAATACTTTTGGTAACCTGTGTTTCTATACAAAATCCTGAAAATGTTCTGCTTTGTTTTACTGAAGTCCACTGTTTGGAGCCAGTTTTTCCTAGATTTTACCCTTTTTGTTCCCGTGACTTTTAAATGGGGCACGGACATTCCAATCGCTTTTGCCTTTTTGGCCTGCGGCATTGGCGGTGGCTAAAAATTGAGACGTCACCGCCAACGCAGCAAAAGGAACGCAATGGAAATATAAAAAAAAGTAAAAACGAGAAAATGGAGTGACTGGGGCGAAAAATGAGCAAACTTTGTTAATTGAATTGTACGCTGCACGACTTCAATTGCAGGCGCTTTCTGAGCTATTTCGATCTCGCTTTTGGTCAATGTTTTAGCTGTCAAAGGGGTGTGGAGGTTAGATGGCTTAAGTTTCGGCGTCTATTTTAAGCGTTTTGGTGTTTGGCACGTTTCTCGCTTTATCTCCGCTGGCCGCACAGAATCCCTACCTCCCAGCTAAACACGACACCCCACTTTAGTCCGCTTGACTAAATGTGTTGGGATCCAAAACATGCTATGTAAACACTTACGACCGCACATCTGCTGCCAACACCCCCTCTCCTTGTCCTTCTCCCTTCGACGGTTTTATTAATACAAATATTAATTTTTGCGGCGCTGCATGTGGCAGGTTTGTTTACACTGACGCCATTGCCGAAACCACCCAGGGATTTACCAACCAACCAACCAGCCACCCACCCACCGAACATGACGCCCCATTCGTTGGTGTTCGTGGTGTATATCATTATCCCATTCTCCACGCACTTCAATTTGCATGAACAAGGCGAGCTGGTCCCCTTTAAATTATGTGGCACAAAGGCAGCGTAAGAGCCATCGCCCAAAATGAGACTCCCTGACCAACGACCTTGACTATGGCTTCATTTCTGGTCCCTGCTTTTGAATAACTTAGCCGGGCTGAGAACTTTCGGGGCCCATCTTGTTGGCCGAGTTAAAGGGAATGCATTTCTGAGTTGATGAACAGTGTCCATCAGCGGCAGCTCATCTCCGGGCTTCACGAGATACACAAGAAAAAATAAGACAGCAAATTCAGAGGTTTAAAATTAAGTATATTTAATTTGATTAGATGTGTTTCCTTTTTTTAGTCAGATTTACAAGTCATTATAGAAATATATTTTTATTCCTCTTTCGAATTTTAAGATATTTCATAGTTAGAAACTTTTACACCTTGACTCAAAGGACGATGCTTAAATCTAACTCTTAGCTTTCTGAAGAACTCTTTATCTTACTTGAGGCAAGCATTTACCTTATTTATTGACATAATAATCGTGTTAAAGCAGAACGGAACTAATTACATTTTCACTGAAAATGCGATGTTTTTTTTAAGAATCTTACACCAATATTACATTAAGTGAAAACAATCTGAGTCCAGTTTTCCCCAATGTGCTGCTGGGCACTCGCACCTGTGCTGACCCACCTGACCCAGTTCAAGGCTGCAAAAAGTGGAAGGTTGATGAAAGGGGAGAAGGTCAAAAGGAAGGCGGGGGCAACGGAAGATGGGTGAACTGAGGTGCAGCGAATCAGCCCGGAGGCCAAGCGACTCGGAAAGGGGAATCCCGGTGGGGTACATTAGCTTTGAGGAAAACTTTGCAGAAACTTTGGTCCTTTGCGGTTCGGGGAAAACTGCAAAAGGGTTTGTCTTTAATCTGCGGATAGTTGGAGAACTTTCCGTCGAGAACTACAAATCAAACTATTTTCTACTTAAGGGGACACTTATTTTTGCTTTATTGGTTTGGTTAGAGTGTGGAAAGAATTGCATTTCGTTGTGACCGAATTTTCTACTTCAGTTAATGTTGTGATTCTTGAGAATTGTACTGGGCTCGCATCCTGTGAAAGCAGCGGACCAATTCCTTTTCCCCTACCAATACAAACTGCAATCTACAAGTCTCAACAGACGGAATGCGGCAATTGCTTGCCTTTTTGGCTATATCCTTTATACACTCTGAGAAATACTTTCGTCCTCATCGAATACATTATTTTTAAGCTTAGATATATGTTAGTTGCTTACTATTGTTGGTTGTTTGTATAAAGGGACTGTAGCATTTATATAGGTCATCATTTTTTTGTCTATGGTTATGAAACACATTTTTAGAAGTATTATTAGAATTTACCATAATTATATTTTTCGATCTTCTAAAAATTTAAATTTTTCCGAGTGATCGACTCATTTCCCAGTACGACTGCAACCCAATTTCTCTCAGCCAAGAGAGCTTGGCAAATACTTTCTTAATTAGTTGCTGCCAAGGCTTTTCCGGCTCACGAAAAAAGTGCCTCAAAGCAAGAAATGTGCAAGAGTGTGAGGAAAATGGAGGAAAGCGGTTGAGTTGGTCAGTTGTCAAGTGTGAAAAATTGCAGCTCAAATTGCAGTACAAAATGGCTTCAAGCGCTCGTTAAAAGTCACGCAGCACGCAGAGGAAAAGCTGGCCGGGGAAATGTTTCAAAATTTATGCGTATGAAAACAGAAATTATATTAATTACAACAGGCAACGAGGGGAAAGTGGGGCCAACATTAAATTGCAGCTGCAACGGAAACAACGGCAACATCATCGCCAGGGGGTTAAACAACACTTGACATTTGTCCTCTCTCCCCCTCCGCACATAAAAATTGCATAAAATTTGCATGTCAAAAATGCGACTCGAGTTGTGCGAGCCACCCTAGTCCACCCCATTTGGCCATCATCAGCGTTGTTTAGCAAGCATTTGGGGAATTTACTTTCGCTGCGCTGGAAATTTGCAATCAACATAACAATTATGCGCAAATGCAGAGGGGGAGCTCAACTTGTTTATATATAAAACTATGTATTTATTTACAGACAACAGCGAGAGATACTCCTCGCCATATGCTGCTCTATGGTTCATTCGAATTTAAAGATCAACCGGCTAATTGGGGTGGCTGGCACACATGCTGCCCGTCGGTGGGGGAGGGATCTGAAATAAACAGGAGCTCCTGCACAACAGATTTCTCATTGTCTGGCCCACAATCAAATAAGCGGAGCGTAGCACTGCGATTGTCAAAGCGTATTTAATGAGCAGACTCCCGGGTACGAGAAGCCACCTAGGCAGTACAGCCATGGCCACAGCGATATATCTCCCCCTGCACCACCACCCAAGTGGTGCTGTTGTTCCTGCGAAAATCACGAAATCAGTTGGCAAGAAATCACTGCAGACAGTGGCGTTCGCTAAGAGGGGGTCCTGGGAAGGAAGGGGGCCCCAAAACCGCGGCGACAACATCGAAACAACGACAACGACGACATCACGCTGGCACTGTGTTTGCTGGGGGATTCCGTTTTTTTTGGGGTGAAATTGTTGTGGGAATGTGTGTTCTAGTGCACTTACAAAAATGTCTTGTAATAGATTAAATTCCATTTAAATTACGCTTGAGACGTAAACAGATGAAACATTACTTACTTTGAATAACATTGCATGTTGTTTACATGTTTAAGTGTAAGCTAGTAATTATATTGCAAGTGTTGAAACATAACTTTAGTACGTATATTTTCTCGTTTTTTAAAATTTAGAAAATATATTATAATCTAATAAAATTAAAGTTAATTAACCCTTAAGAGAAGTATTTTTTTTCAAGTGTTACTGCCCTGTAATGTCTACAAGCAACCGGAGAAGAGCTTGTGGCAAATACCGCGATGCGTGTTTGTCTGTCTGTCTCCGTTTCCCTCTATTGCAATTTGGGTGGGGGGAAAATGTGGTGGGTGGGAGTTTTTCGTGAGGAAAGCCGACATTGTCTAGGCCGATGATGGGGCTTTTGTTGTTGCCAAGGTAGGATAATGACATCAATATGCATGACAGGACAATCCAGAGAGACGGAAAATGAGGCAGTATGGCATAAGTGAAGTGGATAGCTTTAAGTGCTGATAAAGCAGAGAGCTCTGTTCAGCTGGGAAATGCTTCATTACCAGTACCGCTCGATAAGAAACGGAACTCGTTGCGCTGCTAAAAGAAAGACCTTTTCCTTGCCCGCCCACCTGAACGAACATATCTAGGGAATTTGACCAAAAAGTGGCACCAAAGTGGGAAGAACGGACCGCAGGACTTCATTAGTGCAAGTGCCGCACAGCTGCATGCACACACAACACACAACACTCACGCACACAGACACACGTGGCCAACTACCAACACGTTCCCGGCATTGCGAAACGTGCCAAAAGGCATTGCATAAGCGCAGGCGGACAACGAAATCAGTTGCGCAAAAAGGTGGGGGAACACAAAAAAACAAAAAATGAAACGTAAATACGGGCAAGGCGAGGACAATATTTTTGCTGCTCCTCCGATTGCTACTACTGCTGATTCCACTTTTTCTCGTGCGAGAAAACAAATCTGAGCCACACATGCCCAGATATTCACACTGAGCGAAAAAGGATAGAAGTTAGCATAAATATATAAGTTTTATGATTATTAATATATTATTAGTATAAGATATCTTCCAAAATATGTGTAATCGCCAGTTGCAGTGTAGGACATTTAAACAGTTCAAACCAATATTTAATCTTTAGTAATTAATATAATGGAAACGCAAGCCATTAAAATAAATCCCTTTTTGGTTTGTAAATTAAGCGCACTATTACTCATTAATACTTTTGATAATTTAAATACTTTATATCTTCTGGTATGACTTTGAAATTCGAGTTTAAATTCCCCGAAAAATTCACTGGAATTACTTTATTCTAGCACAGATAACCATTTGCTTAAAATCTCTAACTTTTCCGATCTATCCATTTCCATGAATATTTAAGTCCAAGTTCGACCGTGTACCACAGCTCCATCGCAAATCATATCCGTCTAAGGCACTTTTTCAAGTGCAGTCGTTGGCAATGCGTTTAGCAATCAGCTCACGACTTGGCAGCCAGTCCGAGTTGCAGAGACTTTGCCTTGGAACGCAGAACTCAGAACTGAGAACTGTCGTTGCGCATACGCCACGTTGCACTGCAACCCGTCCGATGGGGCGTGTGTTAATAATGCGTGACATAAACTGGAGCTCCGACAAGTCCCGTCGATGGGACAAACGAATTGAGTTGACTCGACTTGAGTGGGGCATTTTAAGTGACAGCCTGTGAGGACTCAGAAACAGGAGGGAGGAAGTCAGTTCTGCAGACTTTGTCTGCGACTCTGGCGAGTAAATGACATCTTCTTTGTTTTATTGACATGCCGCACACTCAGAAAATTCTGAACACAGATGAGAATGAGAGGTTGCTCCTTAACACTTAAATTTTTACTTAAAATATGCAAATAAGTGCCTCCAAAGTGCCAGTGGCAAGTGCGCCTTTTACCCAACAACTTCCAACCTAATGTGTGTGCGAATGTGTGAGAATTTCAATTTCCTGCTCACACCCAATGCCAATCAAAGGAAAACCCCGATCGAGGGACGGGTGAATAAATTTGAGCGAACAGCGAGTGAGGAAATAAAACCTAATTGAAATTGTTTCGCGTTCGCACACAAAGTTTTCCTTGCCCTTAAAGGTTTCTTATTTTTGGGCTCGACTTAAGCCCGGGGAAAGTTTTAATTTCCAATTGACATTTTGCAAGTGCATCCCTCTAATCCCGCAGAGCTGGCAAAACGGCAAAAGGGGCTGAAAATAATTACAAACTGCAATTATTAGCCCGGCTAAGGAGACGCTGCCAAGGCAAATCCAATTAAGTGAAAAGCAAGTGTAAGCCGATGCCTTTTACCTGACCAGCTCACCTGATTCCCTGCCAACCCCACCCCCTTTCTATTTCCCCCCCTGTAGTTAACTGGGTAACTTTAGCTGATGACCTTAGCCTGTTTTTTTTTGTATTCCTACCCCGTTCTTTGTGTTTACCTCCCTCTAGTGTGTCGCTTTTCTTTGGCTCTACAGTTTCCCTCTTCTCGAGAGCATGAAATGAAATTGCCGAGCTGCAGGCACAACAATGGCTATAGTAATAATAAATAATAATGGTTAAATGTGTTTACAAAAAGAGAGAAATCTTTGGCTGTTATCTAGACCAATGTCGCCTCCATCCTTGCTCTTCACTTTTTACTCTTCACTCTTGGACTTGGACTTGGCTTACTTTTGTCTGCTCTGAACTGTCATTGCGTGTTGCACACAAAAACACCCGGAGATTTAGAGCGGAGAAAGAGGTAAAAGGAATGCGGGGAAGTAGAGAAAGGGGGCAAAGAAAAGCGGGCTCTGCGAAACAGAATGAGATATTATGTGGCAAGAGTTGCTTCACCAGTTGGCAGTTCTACTTAATTTTTGATGCGAAAATGCCGCTTGAGTCTGCTCGAAGTACTTTAGGAAAATATGGAAGTATTTTAGTTTTACAATTTCGGGTACGTCTGGCTTAAAATTAAGTGGAGTTTCTGTTGGAAGTACCGCAGACATATGTAGTCCTTCAAGGAAGCTATTTAGCTGTAAGTGTGGAGCATAGAAAATGTCTATACAAAAATATTTAAAAACATTTGCATGTCAATCATATCAAAACTTTATGAGTAGAGACTTCTGTAATATACGAAAATATTAAAAATTTTTAAATTTCATATAAAAAAATCTTTATCTTTATTATTAACCAATATTTTACACAGAATATGTGTTCATAGCCATAAGATTTTGAGGATTATATAAGTTATGTTGCTTCCCGTCCAATTAAATAATTAAAATCCTTGGGAATCCTATCAATAGTTTCATTAAGGCTTGAGAATTTCTAAGAAAATTCTAAAGCCACCCTCGTAATCTTCTGTCCCATAATGAAAGTGAAAAACTGTTGCAGCAACAGCAAACAATTTCGCAGCCGAGGAGAAAACTATTTCAATTGAGGTAGAAAATGAACGACAAGGACATGGCGGCATTTCCCTCTGGTTTTTTTTCCTTATTTTAATTTTCTTTTTGCCATTCTATGTTTTTCTTGGTCTTGCCATGAATGGATGCCCACCTCCCTGCATTTCTTTTTGTGTGTTTGCAGTTTAAATTGCGCTATGAAAAGAATTTTTTGGATTTAAGCATTCGTTTTCATTTGGCTTCTATTTCTTAGTTTCTATATCTTCTTTTTTTGCTTTTGCCTGGGATGCCAAGTGGGATAATATGTCAAGTGGCATAAGTCGGCGGGGAGGCGGAGAGCTGGTGCACCATTGATAGGATCGAAGCAGGTGTCATCCCGTTTGGCAACCAGGTCTTAACTTGGTCATTTACGGACGACTAGCTGTGTTTGTGCTGGCCCGGCTTAGCCCCATTTTCAGTTTGAATCAAGTTGCAGTGACAAAAACAGCTGTGGCAAGTGGCCCGATTGAGAAACAGTTGTCCCCCCATATAGCCCGACTTCTGGGCAGTATAAAAGGGGAGCTCGGTTAGCAAACGAGCAGTAAAAGACTGTATCAGCAACATGTCTACGGAATTGGTAGTGGCCCTTATGCTCTTTGGATTCCTGCAGGTAGCATTCAGCCAGGACAATGCGACTGCTCCCCCAACCGACTATTGTCAGAGTGGTTTGTGCCCCTCTCTGAAAAAACACGTTGCCTGCAAGAACAAAGGAGTAAGGCTAACTTTTGCAGGACTTAATAGTTTGCCTACAATGGTGATATTATTTGCTCTAGGAGTTGGGCAAACAGTGTTCCCCCGACGCCCACTTGGTCAATCTCACTGGCCTGCAGGACCTGATCCTAGGTGAACACAATGCATTACGAAATGTCCTTGCTGCTGGGAAAATCAGCAATTTACCTAAGCCCGATCGCATGGCCACACTGCAGTGGCATTCAGAACTGGCCGATCTAGCCACACTGAATGTGAAGCAGTGTGTTCTGCAGCACGATTCTTGCCACAACACTCCAGATTTCCGTAACTCTGGTCAGAACTTGGCTTTGGTCAACATAACCCTGCTACCTGAGGACGGAAATCACACAGATGAGTGCCTTGTTAAGGAGTCTATTAGCGGCTGGTGGAATCAGAGTATCAATATAACAAAGGAGCAATTGCATCGTTTTCCCAAAGGAAAACTGGGAGAGTGGGTTTCTGCTGTTTAGATTCATATTTTCTTTTAATATTATTTCTTTTCCAACCAGTTCCATTCGCAATTTTGCCGTCATGGCCCGTGACAACAACACCTTTGTGGGATGTGCCGCCTTGAGATTCGAGAAGCCCGCAGGACATCCGCTATTCCTGTTGGCCTGCAATTATGCCAGCAATTATGTTCCCGACTGGCCCATCTACAAGGAGAAAGCCATTGGCTGTCAGTCCGGTTCCGACCTCAAATATCCATCGCTTTGCAAGGCTGGTGAGGAATTCCAGGATCTTCCCGGGCAGCAGGGCACCAAGGGGAAGAGATTTTGGGCGATGTAGGAGTGCCAAAAATAACGCCTAGCTGAAGGGTTGGAGTGGGTGGCAGGCGCACTTACAGTCTATTTAACATGTTGATTTGTGTCGCAGTGCGTGGCGGTCATATATCATCTCACAGCCGCATTAGCATTAGCATAGACACCTGGAGAGGCAGTGATGCCGAAATCTAGCTATATACATATATACGGCAAAAAATATAATTTTAATATAATATATAATATACAATTTTATGAAAAACAATATGAAAAAGGTGTATCTTTATTTCAATATAAATGCATATTTAATTACAATTTCATTTATGAAATCTCTTTTCTTGAATAATGATGCACCCATTTAAAAATACCATGTAAAATAGCTATAAACTGGCTGAAACTACAGCTCAGCACTCACACACAAACTGCCCCACTTGGACGCCCCCAGAATCATCATCATTTTCATCAGCCGCTAAAATATGATACGCGTTGTTTTGGGTTCGTGAAAAAAGCGAGCGAGACGACGACAAGTTGGCATCTAATTTTAACGTCAATATACAAAATGTAAAAACGTGTCTTCATCAGCTCGTAATATAGAGACCACCATTTCCACCACTTCCCGCTGGTGCCGTTGAAATCCCTAAGTGCCTATTAATAATGCTGCCTCGACGGGCTAAAAAGAAAATGCTTTTCCTTGGATCTGCTTTATTTTTAGTGTCCGTTCGCGATGAGGCCTACGTTTAATATGCCGTTACTTTGTCAAATCCGAGGCTCATTAAAGTCAGGCGAGAAAAATAGGCAACATTTTTGTTCATTTTTTCCGCTTTGATAATTAATTTTGTACTAATGCAGGCCACATTCATTATGGCTTAATTAAAATTCAACTGGAATTAGTTTGCAGCACCTCGAAAAGCGACCATTATAAACTTATCATGCCGAAAATATTCATAAATGCTTATATCTCTATTTTTTGTGCTAATTACATTTCGGTGTGTTTTCAGTTGTTCATTTTGCCTGAATATTAAAATCACTACAGAGCCTTTTTTGTTGCTGCTTTGGACCCTCATTAAATGCGTGTAAAACTAACATGGCCCACAACATATTTCACGCGGCTCATAAAAGCATAAATATCCGCATAAATAAAATAATTTACAAAGTTATTTCAGTGGTTGGAGTGATATAAATTATTCTCTTACTGGGACAACAATGTTGGGGCTTACTGGCTTTTGATGGATGGGGGGAAGTTCTTCCTCGTATAGGGTGCGCTTAATTTACGATGATGCATATCAACTCATGGAACCAATTTAAGATTTATGCATACTGCTTAAAAAATATGAGCAAAATTAATGAGAGGAAATACCGAAAAATCCGTTTTCAATTTGTTTCGATTTTATGTCTGAAAAAATACATATACATGTCCGAATAAACATGAAACTATTAGTATAGTGTCATATGATTTAATATAGTCGTAAAAGATTTCTCAGGTCTTAAAGATTTCCACTTGATATTTATATTCCGTGATGCCGAAATCAAAACTCACTCGACTTTGGTGCCTAGAGAAATTTTCAATAGACTATTCGTCCCTGAACGCTTCACAAACTTGATTGTTGAAAATGATTTGATGGGCCGAGCTGTATAAATGCGCCAATTTATGGCCTAAAGGAGGACTGTGCGTTGCATAAATTGTGGCTGAATTTAAACAAGTTAATGTGATATTAGTTGGAAGCGGGCATAAATTATGGAAGCGTGCTCTATTGAGGAAGAGGGAGAACAGTATAAACAAAGCTCGCCTGATTTACTGCTGGCCATTTGACTGTTTAATGAGCACTCAGATGTGTCAACAGGCTATATGGAAATTTATTTAATTATGATTCATAAGTCACAAATTAGCTTACAGCCGACGAAACATGCCAAATCCTATTCTTCCCGCACTCTGGAGTGCTTGAAGTTGTGCGCATGGGCTTGCAAAAGTCTGGAGCTCGGACATGGCAGCATCTAAAAAGGCAATCAAAAGTTTGGCCAAAAAGAAATGGCAACAAGAGCGCAAAATGTGTATAAAATCAAAATTGGCAAAGCAAAACTTTTGATTTATGCAATTTGCGCTAAAAATACAAATCCATTTGATCACACTGGAGTGGGGCAAATAAAATTTGGCCAACAATTCCAATAAAATGGCAAAGCAGGCTTTGATTTATTTGTCCTTGACGGGGGACGTGGGAATTCCCCGAACGCAACCGCAAATGCTTAGCCTCGTCTGTCTCAGGGCCCAAATGTCATACATGGAGCATAATAAATGGGCTACTAAAACTTTGGACAGGAATGGGAGCCTGAGCATGGGTTTCTTGTGCCCTGTGTCAAGTCAAATGCAAATGACCGACAAATTTGCCTGGCTATATAGCGATATGCAAACACAACGGATATATGCTTTGTTTATGTACATCTATGTGTGACCGCAGGCCAAGCTGGCCACAAATTTCCACACATTTTATGCACAAAATGTGGAGCGGAAGAGGAGACACGGCGGATCCCATTGCCGGATCATTTATTTTATAGTCCGTCGCTTTAAGTTATTTTTCTTCATTATTTTTTATGTGGCTCCGAGGCGGGCGAGGACAACCGAAAACAATTGCCAAAGGCATTTGGCAATCAGCGCCAAATGTTTGCTCTGTTTGCGCAAATAATTTATACGAGGAGCAAAACACAACAGCCGCCAGACGTCGGACATCAGACGGCCATCACACATACGCCGCGTTGTCCGGCTCAACTGCATAGACATGATCTTAACGGCACAGTTCATTAGCGGTCCCATTTGGCCAGGAACTGGGTTTATTAATCCTCCAAGGAGCGAGAGACAAAGGACGGCAGTTGTCATTAGGGGTCGTCCTGCGATTTCCGTCTCTTTCGACATAAACACCAAATTAAGTTTTAGTGTTTCATTTATTTTTGGCACTCTCTTCACATGCGTGTGGGCTACAGGGATATACATGCACATAAGTAGTGTGGGATTTCGGGCCTATTTGTTTTTATGGCCCAAACTATGAGGTCCGTGTAATTTTTTGCCGGCTCCTATTGCCTTTTGATTGTTTGTAATGAGCTTCTCGTCCTGCTTATGTGTGGGTCATCAAGGATATGAATAAAACAGCGATCGAAACAACCCGATAAAGGCTGGTCAAATGTCAAGTGAGCTCTGCTAAAGCCATTCATATGAACCACTCATCAGGAAGGACTTATAATGATAGGATTACAGACGCATTTTCTCTTCATATTGTTTTTATTATTCAATTTTAGTATAACAATTATCAATTAAACAACTTTATGGCCTAACCAAAATCCTTTGAGAAAAAAATTTCTCATTTCTGATTGATATATAAAAATTCCGTTTTTTTATTTGATTTTTTTATCCTCGTATTTCGATTAATTCCTGCTTTAATTGATTCGTTTGAAATGTGATTCCAGCTGATTTAATTTATTTGCCAATTTCATTCGTTATTTATTCAGCTCATTTGAGCATACAATTTGGGTCGCTTGCACAGTCATTTCAGCGACACGTGGATTAATATTATTTTCTAGATTTTAACCAATTTTTATCCCACTTCTAAACCGCTGATCAAACATGTTCAAAGGTCACTCTTAATTTTGTTGCACTTTCAGCGGCCAATTGTGCAGCAATCATAATTCAATTAACGCCTGGCCATTGGATGCCACCACACAGGCAGACACACAAATAGATAGAGAGGGATATAGGCAAAAGGAAAGAGAGGGCGACAGAATGGCCGGAAAGTGGCGCTTTACAATTTGCGCAATTTCCGCCTCTGAACAACATCAAACAGAAAATCTCCACTCCATTCCCGAAAAACAGCGAAAACATAAAAACTTTGCTCTCGTTTGATGTGAGAATTGCGCAAATATTTTTGTTAAAAAAATATACGCTCCTCCTACTCCGCCACTGAGCATTTATCATGTTTTCGTATACGTTTGGGAGATTTTTCACCAGAAACTTGTTAAATGGAAAACAAACAAAGAATGTTTGCACATAATGCGATTAGCGGCCTCGGCTTCGGTCGCCATCGAAATTTATTAGCCGCTTATGCAGTCCGATTGAAGTTTAATTGAAAGCGTAACAATATTTACCAGAACAATATTAATTGGCAGTTGATGTTGCGTGTCAGTCAGATATTTCATTTTCCGTTTCGACTCCTGGCCACTCAATACGGATGTCCTCCTGGATCCACTTTCCTCCACTTTAATGCTTCGCCAACAGCGGAATCTAATTAGCATTTCAGACCCCTCCGGCCGGATGGCATGGCTGAATAACAATAATTGCTTAAATAAACACCACGACAAATGCACATTAATAAACATCAGTTGCCTGAAATATGAATTATGGCAAGCCCATCTCGAGTCCCGGCCAACATGCAATCAAGTGCACGAAGCTTGAGGAGAGCTCCTTGCGGGTTAAAGTCGACCCATCGGCAAAGTGCAACGCCATTTGCATGTCGGGCTGGTCATTCACGTCGCCATCAACCGGTTGGTGGATACAGTGCCACTCGAAAGTGAAGAACGCATGGTATTTGAAAAAGCGTACTACTTTTAATCCAATCACCCGAAAAGGTCCTTGACATAACCAATACCTAGTTGACTATCAATAACTAAAATATATAGACTTGCTTATAAGCTAAATATTTAGCTATGCAATTATATATATAATAATATAAATAATTTATATAATTTATGTAATTTATATATTTAGAATATTACTAGAAAGAGTTACAGTTAAATAAGGCTCTCAACACGTTCCATTGAATCAAGATTATGGAAACACGATATGACTAAAAAAAATATTACCCCATCTCAAGCAATTTCCTCTAAATTATACTTGAGCTCGTTAGCGTTAATTTTAATTATATATGATGGGCTCGTAATACTTAAGCAGCTCCGAATGAAAAATTAACATACTTATATTTATGGTCCGCACTGTAAAAACATGTGTATACATGCTATACAGGCAGTGCGTGACGTTTCCTCGTTCTTTGACATCTTCGGTGGACTTTAGCATGGCAATTATGCATTTTTAATCAAACTACCATAATACTTCCCGGAAAAGCTTTTCTATTGATTTTCTCTATTAACCAATTGACATACATCCACTAAGGGAGCCAAATGAACCCTTTTCAACCCCGGCTGGAAGATCCTATATATTCCAATAAGCCAAATCAAACATGGTGAACGGAAAATCAAATTCTAAAGAATCATTCCGATTCAGTTTCTGGCTACATTTGCATACAAATGCAGCTGGGATTAAAATCAAAATTCGATATGCCACAGGCCACACACATACACGAGCACCGTCTCCGACAATTTACCAAACAATATTTTACTGCTCAAGACATTCCGACATTGTTGTACGGAAAATGGAGAACCCTTTCCCCCTGTGAGGAGAAAAACTTACCCAAGTTCTTCAATTACAATTTGATTTGCAAATGACACAGAGAGAAACATGCCAAGAAATTGAAGTGGAAAACTTGGCAAAGTCAAGAGGGAAAATGAGGAAAATGCGACAAGTCGGTTTGGGAAAGTTCAACACGAGCCGGGGCAAGTGGAATTAAATGTTTGTTAAAGGTTAGCACTGATTAAAAATGATGGAAGGCACTCCCTAAAACTTTTTATGAACATAAAGTTTGGATACACAATCCTAGATAGAACCCTCCTAAAATTTCCATCATCAACAACGCTTCGGGCAATTGAATCCTTTAAGCCGGCCACTTTTTCATGGCTCCCGGCAATAAAATGTTGCAACATTAAAAGGGCGGTGCACATAAATAAAAAAATCGCTGAGTAAAAAATTGGGTTAAAAATTAACTACACCAAATTTAAATCAACTGCAGATGGGGGGACTGAAGTTTTTCGGGGGATCTGGCTGTTGCCTGTCAGCGAATCCTTCGAATCCTTGGGCGGCCGTAAAAAATCGACTCGTTGGGCAGGCTGAATACGGCCGGAGTCCTGGCAGCCGTAAATAAAGCGCCGCAAACATTAATAACTCCCATTGGGTGTGTTAACAAGCAATGACCAAAGAGGGCCGTACCCGGCAAGACTGGGATTTCGGATTCGTTTTCCTCTGTTTTTCCTCACATTTCCCCGGCATTTTCCACCCCTTTCCCGTCGTCCAATGTGCATAAATTGCAGTAAAAATAGCGCAAAATTTTACATTTTGTGACTGTTGTGAAAAACGATGTGCAACAAAAAGTCCAGTTCAGAGCGGAGCGAAAATAAGTAACAAGTAACCGGGAAGCTCGCAGGCATGTAAAAATTGCGCATACGCCAGGTGCGCCGCGCCACATAAAATGGTTGAGTGATGGAAGCCGATGGGTATGAGTCCGGGAAGTTCCACGAAGGTGGGTAATGCATGTAAGACAATCATTTTGACAGCACTCTCCGCCGTGTTTTTAGCCCCGGAATTGGCCTCCGGCTGTGTGTTACCCATTGGGCCGTCGCTCGCCTGGCTGCCTCCTGATTACTATGCACTTTGATACTTATCTTTAATTGAGGTAACATTCAGCACGGCGCAGGGATACGAAGGATGTTGGCAGACCAACAAAAGCCTCGTCTGCCACGCTACGCTGAGCACACTTTTCATATTCACAGTCTGTTCCTTTCGGTCTGGCAGGATCTGCTGGTTTGGTTGGCAGTTGGGTACAGAAATGGGTATTAAGAGGACACAAACAGTGTTGCCACTTGGGTTTTTACTTCGGGCACATCTTTTAACAGGCATATGAATATGAATGAAATATGTGTAAAATAGGAAAATTACGTGTTCCTATAATTGCTCTCTTAGAGCAAGGCTACAATTTGCAATTTATTGTTGCAATGTGAACTTAAGTTCCACCTTAATAAATGATGATTAAGATTTCATTATTCAATGAAGTCGTATAATGACCAATTTTGACCGAAAATTATCATTTTTAAATAAATTGGTAATTACAGCTGTATTTAGAGAGAGAAGGTAAACAATGTTTAATGCACTTAACCAAACCCCCATGAAATTGGGGCTAATGTGATTTAACACCCATCCATCGGCCCAATATGTGTTGACCCCTGCCATATTTGACCTGGCGCCGCAGAAGTAGTTCAACTCTGTTTCAATTAATCGTTAACCCTTACGGCAGCTCCGCAGTTCGACGTTTGCCGCTGCGGTTGGCCAGTGCTTGCTTTATAAATATTTAAGACCGTTAAACAGACAGCATGCACACACACATGCATACGTAATGCTGGCCGTGGTCGAACATGGCCAGGACTAAGCGTTTTATGGCCCCTCCACAGACGAATGCCATTGTTTCCACAGGGCAGAGCCGTAGTTTTGTGGCCATGGCTGGGGTCATAGTGGAAACTGAAACTCCCTTCGCAAGCCTCATATCCTTTCGAAACCATAATCGTCATCGTTATCGTTTGTACTTGGTTCTGGTTATGGGTCCAATTGTTTTGCCATCAGGTGAGCTCCAATGTCTGTGGCGGATGCCAAGGCTAATTTTGCGTAAAATGAGCGCTGAGCAGCCGCTCGAATGATTCATTATGCTTCCCCAAGGAGTCGTTGCATGCGCATATATGCAAATGAACGGATACAGCGGAGCCAGTGGGGGTGTTTGGGTTAAAGGACCTTCCGGTACCTTGGGGCCACTGCACCCGCACGGCGCATCAATCATAGATTGTCAACGGCCACGATTCGCCTTAGTCGGTGGCGTATACGTGATGTTGGCCGCTCCCAGAGGGCCCACTAATTGATTTATTGCTCCGAAATTAATTCTATCCCAGCACATTAATATTTATTGCACAATCTGTGATGGCGATTACGAAGTCGTACAGTCGGCACCTTGACCTTTTGCTCTTTTTGTCATGAAAAATTATTTTTGAATAATTTTCATTTTCGGATTTGCCCGCAGCTTTTTGTTCGCCCTCAAATTGCTGCCATGAATAAATGAGTTGCTCAAGCGGGCCGAGTACAAAAGCCTGGCTAACGAGTCCGTACAAACAATCTGTGGACATTGGGGAGGCATGATGGGGTACCCCTTGGTACCATGGTCCAAACACCCACCTGGTATTTGCTGT
Organism: Drosophila sechellia; assembly: GCF_004382195.2. Classification (NCBI taxonomy): domain Eukaryota; kingdom Metazoa; phylum Arthropoda; class Insecta; order Diptera; family Drosophilidae; genus Drosophila; species Drosophila sechellia. The sequence goes on along the minus strand of NC_045951.1, from coordinate 9,898,780 downwards.
TTTATATAAAAGCAATACGCATATGCCCGACATGGCAATGCAGCACTGCTATTTGCATTCACTGTTCTGCAGTGTTTGCCCCGAAGGGGTTTTCCCCATCCCACTGCCAGCCATTTGTGCCCCTGCAAGCCCGGCGAAAAACCCTGTGGAAAGCTCTGTGGAAAACCCTGAAAAGCGCTTGTAGGACTTCTGGCTGGCAGCTCTTTAAGTTCTGCGGTTCGTTGCTGGCTTCGGAAAACTGAAGTTCTGGCTAAACGACACTTGGAGGGGAGGTGCATGGCAAACAAACCGAATTTCGTCGAAATGCTACTCGAAACGCATGAAAGGAAACACAACTATGCATTATTTTTATAGAACTTAGGTCAAGGTAAATTTATATTAATGTTAAAAACATAAAATGATAGATTTTTTTTTTTTAAATTGAAATTTCCGTGAAACGCTCTCATATTTCCGATCACTTTTGAATCTTGATCTACCAAATCGAATTTTCTACCAAATTATTTCGTACAGTGCAGCATCTCGAAATGAGCATAGACTGATGCCATTACAGATGGCCATTGAATGGATTTTCCGACCAAAGGCATTTCCTTTACAGGCAGCCTCGAATTTTCCTTTCTCGGCTTCGGTTTGCGGTAGAATTCCATTTTGGTTGCTGGCAGCTGGAATGCAGCAAATACTCCATTCGATTGCCAGAGAAATGGAATTTTTGCATATCCATCGCACTTGTAAATATAATTTAAGCAATCTTTCATAATTCTACGTGATTTTTTTATTCCTGTTTCGGTTTTATTTTACCCACTTTAAAAATACCCAACTATGTATATGTACCTCTACCCGCACTTAATTTGGTAAATGGCAAAGTTTATGAGCTGCGCCATTTGGGAGTCCGCTTAGATTGTTGTTTGTTTGTTTGTTTTGTTAGATTCTAGATTCCTTTTAGGCGGAAATGAAATTTTTGCAGTTTTACAGTTTTACAATTTTGCCGTAAAAGGGTTCTATGCTTTCCGTTTTTTAGGGGTCTGGGCTGGTTTTGAGTGGGCTATAAAAGCTTTTTGCCTTTGCCGTTTTACAAATACCGACTGCGAAGTCATAGAAAGTCGCCGTCGCGTCGAGTAATTAGAAAATTAACCCCTGCCAGCAGGCCATAAATGAAAATGAAACAACAACTGTGTTTTCGCAATGCGAGCAACTAACTAAACAACAACAACCGGCACTCCACATGGTCGCCACTTGGAAAATCAGCCAGGCGAAGGCCACTTAGTGACTCTTTTTTTTTAAGAGGGGAAAAGCGTGAAATGAAAAAAAAAAAAACAAAACCATGAGGGGGTTATGTCATCGCTCAAATTAAAGAACGCGACTTTAAGGTGCAGCTAACAGAAAGTTATTACAGTTAGTTATGAGTTATTTGGTTGTGCCCCTGCCTCCAGGTGGCAGGTCATTTTCGCACTTGAAGTTACATCTACTTCCTTCTCATATCTTTTAACGCATTTTTCAGGGCTGGCCGTGTGCTACCAGCGGCAATCTGTAAGCAACAACAATCACAATAACGCCGAGGCGAAGCCGACCCATGCGCCCCCCTCGCATTATCCTCATGGCCACAAGTGGAACGAGCCGTACTTTGATCTCACGATGCCCAGGAACATCACTTCGCTGGTGGGCAAATCCGCATATCTGGGCTGTCGTGTCAAGCATCTTGGCAATAAGACGGTGAGTCCGGGGATAACGCACTAAGTATACACTTGAAAAAATTAAGAAGAATATGCCTTTGACATAAATAAGATAAAAGATAAAACTGCTTAAGAATAATCAAACATGGGCTATAAGAATGTTCAATACAAATATAGTCAGATAAAGCCCCAGAATTATAAAAATTACCAGTTTTAAGTTTTATTATTTCTGGTATGTTTATTGCTTGGTGTATCTTAAGTAAGCATATAATTTTTCACAGTGCAGACAAGTCAACAGGGAGACAACAGCCGGAAACATTTCGCATTAATAATCTTGATTTTTATTTACATTTAATAAACAAAGAGCTCCGAAATGAGGGCGGTCACAAGTGTGGCGAATGTGTCACCAAATATCCACTTAGATGGCCCAAACAGACAGAGCGGGGTTATTAAATTTGCTGCCAGTTTATTATGTAATACGTGACAGCAGCCGACACCCAAATACACACACATGCTGACCGCTTGGGCCTAGTTTTTCCATGTTCTTTTATTTTTCTAGGATGGGGTCACTTCATCCACCCAACCCAATTAAAGTCTTCTCTAGCCAGTTGTTAGCCCCTAAGTTTTTGGGGAAACAAAAAGTGTTGCCTTTCAGCGATCAAAATTAAATTGGTTGCCATAACAAGAGCTGGCTATATAATAAAGATTTTTTTTTGCCGTAAACACAATGCGGAAATATTTTGCACGCATTGGCCAAAATTCAGCGCTTGCTTTTAGTGGGAAAGCTTGCAGGTGTTGGCAGGCCCAAAAATGTTGATTACGTTAAGCGATTTGGCCACGGTCATGGGGCTCATAGATTTCCTTTAGGCCCAATCCGCTTCCGCAATCAGTAAACTACACACACTCGCACACATCCTCCAGTTAACCGGCCGTGCTCGGTTTTTGGCCAACAGTAAATTTATGGCCAGACCGGGCTAAAGTTTACTTTCCAACTTTTTTCGGCTTTTTTTCCTGCTGCTACTGCAGAATTAGACAGGCGGGCAGCCAGCCGGCAGGAAAGTGGAACTGCACAGATGGATGCCATACAGTTGGCTGACTCTGTCTGTCTTTTGGACTGTGTGTGTTATTGGTTAGACAGTTAGCCGCATAAACAAGGAGCCTCCATGGCAAAAAGAAAAAAGTAGCAGGCCAAAAGGACGGACAAAAATTTGTATCAAATGTAGTGGGCAATGTCGAGTGAATGTCGCAGTATGGGAAGTATCATTTTCCGGGTCTGTCATGCGTTCCGCACACTAATTTCAAGTTGTATGAAAATTTAGTCTGTGAGCTGCATAAATTTTGCGGTTTCTGCAGAACCCAATGGCGCCAAACGAACTACAATCAGGGGCTCTTTAAAGTCCTCGGAAAAGCGTATTAACGGGGGCTCCTTTCCGCAGGTTGCCTGGATACGACATCGTGACCTGCACATCCTCACCGTGGGCACCTACACCTACACGACGGATCAACGGTTCCAGACCTCCTACCATCGGGACATTGACGAGTGGACCCTGCAGATCAAGTGGGCCCAGCAGAGGGACGCCGGCGTCTACGAGTGCCAAATATCCACGCAGCCCGTGCGCAGCTACTCCGTCAACCTGAACATCGTGGGTGAGTAGATACTCTGCTCCAAAGGAGTAAATCTGTTAACTTAACTTAGAAGTCGATTAGCGCTACGCAATACCATTAAAAGTTATTTATAAGATAATATTAGGATAACCTCTGATGCTTTGAAGGATGAGTAAGAAAACATAGGTTTCGGTTGATCTATTACAGTGGAGTAGTAGCTTGTATTTCCAGGAGTGTACAAAGAATCTAATAGAACGTTCTTAAACCCACCCATGTTCCATTTCGGTTTGCTAAGTGTAATGTATAGATACAAGCAGATACCAAATAATTCAAGGCCCCTGTTTGGGGAATTTCGGATATTTCTCTGTATTGTTTTTGCATATTCATGAAATTTTCAAGGGTGTAAATTATGCACACTTGGCAATCGTCACAGCAGGATATAAAAACGGGGCGCGACTCTGGCGGTAAATATGACAGAGGAATTTTTCGCAAAATTCTTTTGGGCAGATTGATGGACTGACAGGAAATGGCAGGAGCCACAGCACATGCACACATAAATGGATATCGACAGGATACCTATTTATACTGGATTTAAGGTGTAGATAACAGGGAAAACCAACTGCGCAACGAAAACAGACGTGTATTTTTAAAAAAACATTTATCCTCTTTAAGCCTGGGGCCACAGTACGTTCGTATATTTTGATTGAATTATTTGTATGGTTTTTCTAAATCAAGCGCATAGCTGAATAACAAATTCGTTATTGAAACAGCAATTCGATGGAATGAAACTTTAAGTTTTTTCTTTAAATAAAAGCCAACAAATTAGGTTTGAATTATTCAGCAGGTGGACTTGGCCCCCGCAATTATAATGGATGTTTGGTTTCTATTTTTGGTTCCATGTCCGCGCTGGGTACTTTGGCTGATTAGTTTAGCTACGGGCGTATTATAATTATTTCAACGTTTTTCTATTTATATTTTGCTTTCATATGTTATTTTTACATTTTTCTTTGTTTATATTTTTGGTTACCCATCCACCACCAACCACCAACCACCACCCACCGACGTTCCGATGAGCAGACCTGATAGACGCCGAGACCAGCGATATGATGCAGCAGTATTATAACGATGACGCCTTCTATATAGCCGAGAATCGGGTGTACCAGTCCAGTAACGATGAGTTCGCCGGCATGTTTGGACCCATACAGACAGTTGCGGGTTAGTCCTGGCGAACCCTCGAGATCCAGCCATCCACTGTTCTCGTAGCACACTTATTTTTTTGGCCGAGTGACAAGTCCAACCGCAGATAGGGGAAAAATTAGGTGCCAGACGGAGATGAGAGCTCTGCTCGAGGGCTGCCATGCATGCATATTATTTTTTAATATTTTACAACATTTTTCGTGGCAGCTGAGGGGCAGGATGAGGAGCTGGATGGGCGGCAGGATGCGGGGTGTTTGTGGAGTCAAGTGCTGGGCGCCCGGAGCAAGCACTTTTCTGGCTCATGACGAACAAATTGCTTTCCAACAAGCTTTTACCCACTAACTTTGCCAGCTTGTTACGGTTACTCCTCCACCTATTATTTTCTACCTTTTCGCAATTTCCCGGTCTCCTTTCTGTAGTGTTGCCGCAATTTGAGAGCCAGATGATTGCCACATTCGCAAATAAAGCAACTCGAATTGCTATGAAAAGCAGAATTAAAATTGTTTAAAAACAGTAATGGATATAACCATACATACTCTTAATTAAAAATTCTAATAATAAAGAAAACTAACAACATGTTTCTTTATTATTGATGATTATAAAAGTATTTATTTTATAGTATAAACAACAGTTTTATTATGTGTACTTTTTAATTTTCTTTAAGTATTTTTGTTGCATGATTAAATACTACTGTAATTTTGTCTTTTTTTTGGCTAGCTGTTCATCTCTTCCTATAAAGAAAGCCAAAGGTTCAGTACTGCCTTTACTCCATTTATGGCCAAGTTGTTCGCACATTTAATTATACCCAAAGCCTTTACAATATTTATTTTGCCGGAGATTCAGGGTCTTAGTCATTCAGGGTCAGTGTTTTGCAAAGGTTGGGGTATTCATCACTTTGTCCATTGGGACACAGGCTGGCATTGAAAATGCCTTCTTCGTATAGGTTTCCCTTGACAGGTGGTCCAGAGCTATAGTAGCAAACGAGCACAAAGTGTATGTTCCACAGATCGTAATCCTGGCCAGCAGCACAGCCCATATAGGAGCTGCGATCGTTGATGATATTCCTGATTTCACCTTCCGCACTATATGTGGCTATATCATCCAGATCGTAGAGCTCGTCCAGCCATTGTTCCGCCAGTATGGTCATTTCCCGAACATTCGATTGTCGAATCACTGGTCTTGGATAGAAATCCTCAGCGTAGTTGAAATGCGGTTCTGGAAAATCATCGGTGGCCACGCAGGAGTCGTCGGGCAGATCCATTTGGCAGCGTTTCAGGTGATATTCGGCCACCACCGACAGGTAATTGTCCCACATCAATTCGGGCATTTTCTGCGCAGGTGGCAAGTCGACAAACAAGTTGCTGGCCACCTCCTGGCGATATCCGTTGTGAAGGCCTAGCAAATACTCACGGAAATAGGCCATGTTCACCAGGCCATGAAAACGCAGGCAGCTCTCTACGAACATCTGGAAATAGGAGTTTGAAAAGTTCGAATAGGCTGTGGACTTTACTCACCATGTTGTTGTCACAGCCAATGTGCCGCTTGCCATGACACGATTTTATATCACAAAAGTCTATTGCCAAAATAGATCTGAGAAACAGAATTTCACACAGAAAAAGAGTCAACTGCAATCGTTGCATTTCTGTTTAGAACTAAAAACTGTATGAGAAATATGAAGGTGTTATAAGAGCTATAAACAAAAAACCTCAATTGCCAAATGGCAAATAAAGCGAACTAATTAAACAAATTGTTAAGCACAATCAAGTTACACAAAAATGCAAAATATGACTTACAACTGAACAATTTATTTTATTGACATTTAATTAAGTGTAGCAAAACGTTTTTTCCGTGTTGGTAAATGTCATAGCTTGAAAAAAATAATAGTGCTGGCTTAAATATCCTTTTAATTAATTCTATTCTCGTGCCACAAACAGAGAGTCGCCCAATGAAAATATTAAGTTCCACGATAGATCCCCAAGTAGCATAAAATTGAGCTGTAACCCAACTTAAAATCACTTTCAACTTTGTGCAGCCTTGTCCTTTTCAAAGTTTGCCTTTCTGCCCGCCTGACGGGCGGTAATCGATTATTTAACGTGCTGACTTTGACTGGCACGCCAGTTTCCCGCTCCCAGCACTCTGCTCCGGACTATGGAAATTGGCACAAAAGCCAAGCTGGACCGGATTGGCCTGGCCAGAAGTTGGGGACGTGGGAACATGGCTACGTGGGGCACATGTCACTGGTCGCCGGCGATGTGCTGGAAATTGGGAAAACAAACCATTTCGCAATTTCACAACTCGTCAGAGATGGGGAAAATGTGAACGGCGCTGATTAGGCGACGTAACACAGTTATTAGCAGAGCTCGGGAATTTCCGGATTTATAAAGGGAATGGCAGAGGGATTGCATAATGGATGGTGCATAGCCAGTAAATATCTCACCCCCTCACCCATTTTCAATTCGCAGTGCCCACGGCCACCATTCTGGGAGGACCCGATCTGTATGTGGACAAGGGCAGCACCATAAATCTCACTTGCATCATCAAGTTCAGCCCGGAGCCACCGACCCATATCTTCTGGTATCATCAGGATAAGGTAAATATCTCTTAAAATCAATTTACAGGCTAAAAGTAACCAACAAAAAAAAAAAGCAAACAAAAATTAAGCGGCCGCGGGGCAATAGCAATTTAAGATTTTCCTTTTTGGTGCCAAATTATCGTGCAATAATTGAGTTTGTGCGCAGTAAAAAGCGCAAAAGTGGAGCGTGTGGGGGGGTGGAGAGGAGGTAAGGATAAAGGGAGGGGCCACGCCCAGCCAATTGCTGCAGGATAAACGTTTTTAACTTTTATGAGCTCTGGGTTGGCGCCTCTCCAATGCGAGTGTGTGAGTGTGAGTCTGTTCGCGTTTGCTTACGCGTCGTATACGCAATGTATTTAATTTCGCTTTTATGATTATGAGAAAACATGCTTTTGCATTTAGCTCAGCACTCAGCAGAGCTTTGGCTTCTCGAACGAGGGGAAATCGCATTTAATATGACAACCACACCCACGGATATTTTTTCTACCTTTAGGTGCTCAGCGAGGAAACTTCGGGCGGCCGGCTGAAATTCAAGACCATCAAATCGGAGGAGACCAAATCCATTTTGCTCATTTACGATGCGGATCTCCTGCACTCCGGCAAATACTCGTGCTATCCTTCGAACACGGAGATAGCCAGCATACGCGTCCACGTCCTTCAGGGTGAGTTTCGCATCCTTGCATAGAACCACTGTTTCTTTGGCCCGCTATCAGGTTCTCTCTTTAAGGCCTTAATTGGATGCTTGAGTTTGATAATGTGAATTATACATTCATGTATCTGCTTGACCTCGATTTGTATGCATTAAACTTGCATCTCGTTCTCTCTTTGTTGGGCCAACTTTTGCGCAATTTATGAACTAGTGGCCACAACAGATTTACACCTTGAAAAATAGAAAAATACAAGAGTGCTTAGAAAGAACGAAAATGTAACTTTAATACTTTAATACTCTAATGTATGATGAAGATGATTGAGCTATTTTGTTCTTAAATAATCTGAGATGATCTGAAAATTTCTTTAAAGTATTTTCTTAAACTTCAGAATATTGTAGATTTTACTAATGTTCCATCATATTTGTTTCTTGTTGAACATCAAGTTTCGTTCTTAAAATAAAATAGTTTCAGAATATACTTTCTTCATAATACAATGAAAACTTAACTCAGGCCAAATGAATTTAGAATCGCTTCTGTTTCGTGCAAATTTAATGCTAAATGTAGACCTCTTAGTAATGCAGACAAGCTACAAATTGTTGCTCATTCAGCGCAAGTCGTGTGGTGCTTCCTCTCTCCACGAATCTGTCCATTTCCACGAAACATTTTGCATTTTCCATTTCCCGCACAGGCGAGCGACCCGAGGCGATGCAAACGAACGCGGCACCGGCCGCCGTTGCCCTGGCCTGTTGGTCCTGTCACTTTGGCCAGGCCACGCAGGCGGTCAGGGTAATTAGCACAATGGTGGCGGCACTTGTATTGTTGGAGGCCTGCTCCTCGCTGCTGCTGCAGGGTGGTGGCGCAGGTGGAGGAGGTGGATGTCCTGGAGGAGGATCGCCCGCAGGAGGAGTGCCCACTCGAGTCAGGGAGATACGGGAGAAACCGCTCACAAGCTCCCTGCTGCACGGTGATAAATTAATGTCGCCCAGTTGGAATTCCACCGCCAATGCAGCCTCCGAGTGCAGCTGAAATGATTTATACTCAAAGTTACAGGAGCATCGGGAGCAGAAGCAGGAGCAGCAGCATCTGAGGTCCTGCCACTCGAGCTGCATGTAATACCTATCTGAAAAACCAACTAATTATGCTAATGATAGAAGGAGCCGCGACGCTGCTCCTGGAGCTGCTTCTCCTGCTCCTTGGCAAGTTGTAAGTAAGCGTGTTTCTAATTAAGTGGGCTGGGGATTAGTTAGTTAGGCGGAAATCGGAGCCATGTACATAAACTTCTCACGTAAATTGCCAGCACACCAGCGAAACTAGCTAAATGGAAAGCATTTCGAACGAATCATCAAATTGGAGAACTATATTCAAGTGGTTTGCTTGTAGAGCCATGGCTAGAAGTTTAAATAAATAATAAAGAAAATGGAGAACAGGGGTGTTTTGGAGCTAGTAGAGATTTAAAAACAGTCATTAAAGTGTCTATGACCTAAGGTACCACATAATTTGTTCTATAGCTATAAGGCAAAAGAAACGTAATTTGTATATAGTGTAGCACTTGACTACTGTTTTTGAATATCTTCGTATTTCTGAAGGACCCCCATTAGTAACTTAAGTATATACATACGTAGCGAAAGTTTACTCAGATCGTTGTAAATACTATTGGGATTCGTTCTCGATTTATCTGTGTGTTGCCCTTGGGTTACCCTGTATAGCCTAGAGTTTAAGCAATGTACATACTTAGAGATACAAAGTAGCTAACTGATTCGACACGAACTTCTTCGAAGGTTCCTAAACTAATTTTTTAACAACTTTACATGTCCCATGGTCTCCCTCAATAATCTATGGGAACTCGGAGAATGCATGAGAAATTCCTGCCAAAAACCCGCTTCAGTTTGAAGTGCGACTTTCCGGGCTGGCAATTTATTTAGAAGAATTTCGAATTTCTCCAAGTCATGTGGGCAGTTCCTGTTCCCATTTACCATCTACCAACTCCAAGCAATTGCTGCGAGTTCATTGCTCTCCGAGTCCGGGGAAATTTAGAGCCACCCAGTTCGGCATGTCCGGTTGCATTTATATGGCCTGTCCCACCAGAAAAAAGGGGCAAAAGACGAGGACGAAGACACAACTGGCAAGTCACTTTTCACTCTTGTCAACAAAATATTTGCATTTCCATTTCGGTCCGAGGCCGTCGAATGTGTTCACGTTGGGTTCGGGTTCGTCTTGAAGGACTTTGGCCGGGACACCGGGCTCGTCTTCCTGTGCCACATTTAAAAATGTATGGGTTCCACGGCCGGTAAATGGGGCCGAGTTTAACTGATCAAAATTGTAAATAAACCTGCATATATACCATATGAATAAACTATAAATTGTACTCAAGTATTCGTGTGGTAGTCATACATTACATATATGAAAACACAAACATAAGAATGCACAGTGCTCGCAAATCGGACATGAATATATATATAGATATGGATTTATATACGTATATGGATGTATCGATATTAAAAATGTAAACCCAACGCATGCAAAATTAGTCGCGACATGTAAATGAATGTTTAATGGGTAAATTAATGTTGCCATAAAAGGGACAGGAAAAAACCATGAATATAATTGCAATTAAGCAAATAAAATGAAATATATGTTAGAAGCATAATATGGGGAAAAATAGAGAGTATTATAACAGAAGCCGAAAAGCAGAAAGCGGAAACAAAAACAAACTCTGTTGACTTTTGTTGCAAACAAAATGGCAACGCATTATAAAGATTATGAAATTGTTTTTAATTTTTAAGCGAGTAGCCACGTAAACATGAAAATCGGAATGAAAAATTTCAATAAAGTTTTTTTAGTTATTACCATCCAATGATAAATATGTATAACAAAAGCCTGTCTTTTCTCTGATTTTTGGGATCCAGCGAGCAGTTGCCACATGCTGAGCCGAATCCTGGTAAGATTTATGCAAATATTTTCCATTGCCATTCATGCATTTGGCCTGGGAATTTTAATGGGCCACACGCACAAGTCGACAGACAAAGGAATTTTCCGAGGGGAAGAACCACGGGAGACTGCAAGTTTTCTTCGCTCTTTTCGGGGCGCCATTTTCCATTTTTCAGCCTAATAAAGCCGCAATGCAAAAAACAGGACCGACCACGAAAACTGATGGCAAGAAGAATGGGCATTAAGTGCCTGGCTGGCAGCTGCCCTACGACTAGCTCTGGGCCATGTGTGGCAGGACTCTGTTTGCGCTTTGGTAAGACATCAAAAGCCGTTAACATAAAAGTTTATTATATGACAAGTAAGTATGTATGTGTGTGTGGGTATTTGTCCTGGCCCGTAATATCATGCCAAAAAGTTTAATAGCGCACAACGCGTCAACCGAGGACCTCTCTTTCACCCACTTTCCCCCGAATCCATCGAGTGGAAAGCGTAAGGAGCGCATAAGGCGCATGAGGCTCATGAAGCGGAAAGTTCCCACACTTCTCGGCGGAAAGACAGTATTACCCGAGATGATGACGACGATGATTGGAATACTCTGGTTTTGGGTCCAAAGCCTCGTGTGCAAGATGGATGGATGGACCGCACGAGTCGATAAGTTGGATAATCTGCAGGGAAAGCTGTACACTTTCATATTTACGGAACAAGAATTAATAGATTAATGCATTAAACCAAGTTGCAAGCAATATATTGATTGGATGTTCATTACTAAAAATGAAAAAAGTAATAAATATATATTTAATAGCGTTATAGCGAATTAGCCTTGGGATATTCAAAAAAAAGTATTACGTTAATAACAAACTACTAATTTATTAATACTAGATTATCTGCTGCGTGCAATTTACACTTTTTAAATGGTCTAATAAACTGTTTTCATAGCTTTTTTCAAGTAAAAACTTTGGCCAACTTCGCAAGTTTTTAAAGAGTCCCCATGCTCATTTATATAGGAATCTTCCCCAAAATGCGGCAAAGCAATTGTCGGATATTACCTTTAATTGCGCATAGCTCGGGTCACAGATGTCGGCCGGAGTGCAGATGAAAGTTGGAATGCCTGGGGAATGTGGCACACAGTTGGGTCCAAGGAAAGGCAATCGACAAAAGGGAAAATAAATTATCATCATTGTGACATTTTCATTTGTCAACGTAATTTTCCCTGTGTCGCATTCCAGTGCCGCCTAAAAGGACACTACGCTCCTGGCAGGATCAACATAAATGTTTTGTAAAAAGTCTGGCAATATGGCCAGGAATTTCACTTCACTTTCGGAGGCGAAAACAAAAAAAATAAAAGCCAGCTTAAACAGAAACACGTTCGCCTTTTATGTGTTGTATGTCTCCTGTGGAGAGCCTTATTGCCGCGTACATTTTTAATGCGAAAGTATGATTTGATTTTATTTGACTCAGACACACGTTTCTTCGTCTGCAACTGAAGTTGCAATTTAAATTCGTTCATCGAATATAAATCAAACGGCTAAGGCTTTAAACACACAGACTGGTTTTTCTGTCCTTGCGAAAATCCAGTGCATAATTTATTGGCATTGCTGTGAATCCTGGCAGGGCCAAAGTCCTGTCGAATATTGTCCTCCAACTGCCAGACGGAATATTGTACATTATTTTACTGATTTTCATGCTGATGCTGATCCCCTCGACCAATCGGCGTATTTGTGGCATTCTCAAGGCAAATGCCAATGGGTAATTTAAATAGCAGCATAGTGACGAATGAAAGGCATTTCTTTGCAAATTTTTCTCATTGATTTGATACGACTTAAATAGATTACTTTAATATTATTCAAGCTTCCAACTTTTTTTCCTGTAAAGTCACGCAGTTTATTTTTCCCCTCATTAGTGCTTACAAACCATGTCATTAATAAGTATAATTACTTCGACATTCCCTTAATTTTTGCCTTTTAAACTGGAACAATTAAGAAAAAAGGGAAACCAAATTTGTTGGCTATATTGTTTACATATGTAATGAAATTTCTGTGGTTATTCGCCAGGGAAAAGATGGGGTTATGAGTGCGTTTCCCTTGGCAATTGTTTTGGCGCCAGTTTTTCACTCAAATTTCTTATTTTTGTGCTTTAAAAATAGCAAATTAATTACATTTTACGCCACGCTGTTGACGGCAACAAAATACAAAAAATAGGAAACATTTCCCTAGCTCATAATTAAATTTTCCACTTGTGCGGGAGAGAGGAAAAAATGGGTTTAGTTGGGGTTACATGGCGGATACGTATGGATTTTGCGGTTTTTGGCCTGGGGAAGTAATACGGCTTTGATTAGGAAATCGGTTTAAATGGGTTCCCGTTCTAGCTGACTGTTTGTTTTGTTTGGCTGGAATTTCATTTTATAATTTTTCTGTGTGTGTTCTTGTGGTTTACCCTCTCTGCTTTTGTATGTGTATCTGATTGTGAGTGTGTGTGTGTGTGTGAGTCCGTTTTAGCCGAGAATTGCTTTTTGAATATGTGGGACATTGTTGGCGCTGTCTCCATAAATGGATAACCGAGAGCTGGTCCGAATTTGTTGCTCACTCGGTGAGCCCCCTTTGGGCTGTCATTTTTGTGGTCAACACTCCCACTGAAAACCAAAAGCCCCATGCAAAAGGTCCTCCTAATGCAATTTGTCATTTTCGCATTTTGTTTCTCTGGCTCTCTGGCTTTTGTCTCAAATGGAATTTTTGGCATTCCGTTCACATAAATTAGGCCCGACTGTCTTTCCCTGTTTATTCTAGCCAGAGCTGCACTCAAATTGCTCTGTAAATAATTATTTTTCCATTTTGTTTGGATGCAAATTGTTTACTTTTCGCATATTTCTTCATATCGTTTGCAGTTTGCAATTTCATTAGGAGCTGTGACTGCAAATTACAGAGGAATTCTCTTTCTATTGCCTTCACGGTTACACGAACGTTGTCATAATCGTTAATCCATATGGCCATCTGATCTGCACTAAGCCACAAGATAACTCGATTTGCTGGCAACTGTCGTTCTTGGTCAATTTCAGTTGGCATCAAATGCAATTACCCATCTGCACAGTGTGTGTGTGTGTGTATGTGTCCAAGTGTGTGAGTGACCCATTAAATTAAGGGGTTGTGTGGGCGGGGGATCTACCAAATCCGAGACTATGACTTATAACATCGCCAAAACTGGCTGGATTATATCTTGACAACTTAATGAACATAAGCTATATCAGCTACAAACTAAGCCAAAAATAAATAATCAGCATTGTTTACTTAATTATTATACATTGTCATATTTCTTGTATATTAACAAAATAGAAGTACAAGCTTAATTCCTCAGTTTATTCGCATCTAAGTTGCTGAAATTAAGTGATTGAAAATCTTATCACAATAAATCCCAATCAGTTGAATTCACTTATGCCTGCCTGCACATCCTTTCATTATCCCTCCGCTTTGGTTCGAATTATGAGCTGTCAGCTCGGATGAAAAATCCCCCGACCCTGGTGTGCATTTAATGCCATTTAAGCCGGTCCTTTTCCAAGGCGGACAGTGTCCAATTGCCGGGCACTTAACTAAAATACAATTTTTATGGCTGCGCGGAGAAGTGCGGAGAATGTGGAATTCTCGACGGCAGTGATGTCCTCCTCACTCCTTTCGTCACATTTATTGCATACTTTTGCGCGTCGCCCGACGCTCGAGTTGCGACTTTTCGCACATCCTTGTGACTGCATAATTTTGCAATACGGCATGCCGGCATATTCTCATCTTTCGTTTGCATTTTGCATGATTTACTCTGATTTCAGCTCGCTACCCTCGCTTTTCTCGCTGCCTTTCAGACAGCTTTTGTAGTTTTATCACACACTTGACCCATAAATCAAACATGTGTAAATGTTTTCACTTTATATGTATGTGCACACACACATCAAATGCTTTGGCCGACTCTCTATCTATTTGCCCCGTATTCCCCTGGCGAAAAGGATAGCCATAGAGTGAAGCAAGGTCCTTCGTCCTGGCTCGTGCGTGTAAACGTGGTAGAAAAGCGTGTAAAATATGCCGCAAATAGCTGCCTTCTTTCTATTCCCAATCCTTGTGCCTCATATATGTATATATATATACAAGTCCTGTCCCCAGAGTTTGGTGTCAATCCCTTTTGATGGGCCACTGACATTTTCGGCGGCCTGTCATGCCGTTTTTGTGCGAATTTTTATTGGCTTAGTGGGCATAAAGTAGAATGGGTTTCGCGCATAAATTCACATATATTCATTTTCTGCGGGCCTTAATAAATAACGGAGAAATGCCCCTGCACAAGCCCGAACAAGCCGCTAATTGTGTCAAAAAAATTTAAATACAAATATATTTCATCAAATTGTATTTTCAGCTGGCGGCCTTTTGGGGACAAGCTCAATTTGTTGCAATTTAAATTTGAACTTTTTGCAATCGGCGCTAATGACGATGTTGGCGGTGTGATTTTATGAATTAAATTTATCGCTCAACTCAATTAAATTAGCTGCGGTTAGGTGTGATATGCGTCGTGTTTTTGTGTGCGTCAGTGTGTGAAGTGCATGCAAATTGTTTACCACATTCCCAACTTATGAATAGCATAAATTCCGGTGCTGAGAAGTGGCTGCAATTTGTTGGCTTGGGCAGCGTTTGTGACCCACGAAGTTGACCCTGAACCTCCGCGTCTGCTGTGGCCAGGGATGCAGCGCCTGATGTCCTGGCGTCCTGGCACAAGCATCTGCAACATCACGTTTGTGTCATAGTCATTATAATGCCACTCTGGCGACGGCAGGGCCACTAAAAGTTATATGTGCCACTCCTTGCAGTGGATGACCTCCCTCCAGCTGCAGGCGGTAAAATGGCAAAAATGCAGGAGCAAAATAAGGACGACTAAGAAGAGTCGAGTTCTGGTCGGGAACTTTTTCCATTTTACGCTCGACAGCCTTTTAAAATGTAATTTTTGCCTAATTAGCAACAAACAACGAGACAAAGTCTTCGAGTCTCTAATTTTGCCTTCGCTGCCTGACAGCCTCACTTTGGCACTGCAGCAAATTTTCAAAGATTTTCATAAAGCCCGTTATTGTGAAAGACCCGTGTCCTTTCTCACCAATAATAAAGTTTGGTATCTGCCTTATATTTCGTATATCAAATAATAATTAATTTAGAATTGAAAATTGCATACACAATAGCTTAGGTATAATATTTAATTTTGATTAAATAATGTTTGTGATCTTATGAATTTATTTCTAATTAGCAAAATTGAAACAGTTTTCATTGAACGCAGTTGGTATTTTATTATCTGATACAATTACAATTATAATCCAAACATCATAAAGCTGATGACATTTATTTGATTTAATGAGCACAAATGTAATACAGATTAGTAGCGAGCTGCAAATTATCTTTTGTTTTCGCCGTGTTCTCAATTTACCCATCCCCCTTGGTGCCCTTAGTCCTTTTGGCCCTGATCTGTCATGGCTCTGGCGGCTTTGTCTCGGCGCACGGTTGGCTCAGCCAAATCTAATTTGCGCCTTAGCAGCTGCTCAGAGCACGGCGACCGATGACCTTGGAGCTGTATCTCTATATCTGTGCGGCCGTGGATTCATAGACCTCCAACGGAACGCCTTAAACGGATCCAACTCACAAACAGATGGGGAGACCTGCGGGGGGATTAAAGCCATTGTGGCTGATGGATTGCAGGGGTCTTAGCTTACTCTACCCACGTGCTGGCCACGTTCTGCTTTCATCATCCTTCCCGCCACCGTTTCACAATCATAAACAACAGCGAAATAGAAATGAGTATTTCACATTCGCACGTAAACAACGCATTGAGTGGCCAAAAAAGGGGGGCGTGGCTAATCCACATTCAGCTTGCAAAGGCATGTATGGCTAATAGGGTGGACTTTATTGAGGTAATTCTCGGGAAAACCCTAATTCCATTACAGTTAATGGGAAATTAAAGAGTGCTTGTAATCTCTTATCGAATGAAATGTATGTTTTCAAACCTCACTCGTTGAACGAACCAGTTTAATTTATAGCTTATCGAAAAGGATTTAAAGATATTATTATTTGTCAGTCGTCAGATAATTAATTGGTAATGAAAGTCAAAGTCATGTGGGTAATACACTTAGTAATTAAAATGTTGTCTGACAGTTAACTTGGCAGTTACCATTTATTCAAATGAATATATGCCCTTATTAAATATCCAATAACCACACTGCGTATGAGTAATACGTTTTCGCAGCCAATTAAAGCCGTTTTTATGCCAACGACTTTTGACTATTTACTTCGAACGAAACAAATAAAATGTAATATGGTATATTGGTATCTTGCTTCTTACTATGATTTTTTCCAGCTCCTAGAAACTAAGAAAGGTCCACCCAAAGGACAACTCTCCCAATTTTCAGCTTACCCCCGCGTCTATCCAGCATTTTTCACACCGCCCAACTTAATCCGGTCGCCCGGCTAATAAAAGTAAACATTTCTTTCCGCGTGACTAAATACCTTTCACTTGCTGTCGCTGTTTCTGTCGCTTATGCCGGCCACGCCCCCTTCCGGTCACAAGCCACCGCCCACCTTTCACCACCCACCACCAAGCACTTGACTTGCCGCTTGGCCCCTTTTATTAATCGCGTGTCGAGGCGCGTCATGCGTCGGCAATATGAAGTAGAATTTTTGCAGCTTTCTTCGCCTTTGTTGTTGTGGGGAAGTGGGTGGATTTGTGGATGGGTGGCTGCTGGCGAGCTAATTAAAAATTATAATTAATTGCATTTGCTGGGCGCACAAGTCACTCGCATGTGCGTACGAGTGTGTCTGTGTGTAGAGGGTGTTCTTTTTTAGGAGGGTGCGCCCAGCATATCTTGGGAAATTCATCTAAGTTCGCAGGCAGACGCATTAAGCTTATTAAATTTGGCTAGAACAAACCTGTAACCTGCAAGGCGGGATGTGTGTCCGCATTAAGTTATTAAACGGAAAAGGTAACAAAATGTTATTTAACTTTGTAAGCCAAGATGTTAAGCGGCGATTAGTTGATGTCCTCGTTATGCTAACTGCTTATTAAAAAATGTAATTACACGATCCAGTAAAATACAGTATATATACCATACATACATAGGTGAGCAGATCCCGGCCTGAATTGGCCTGGCCCACTCATAAATTTCCGCAAAACATAATTTGAGGTTGTTGCTGGAGCATAACTCATTTTACCTGCCATTCGGGTAGGGGGCGTAATTAATCGGATATAGCGACAAGCGAATTAATGAGTGCAAGGGTATTAAGATTATGCGAAGCGGGAATACGCTAAGGGTGCCAAAGGGTTTTAACCAAATTCGGGAAGCATGTTTAATTGCATTTACTATACATTTGGCTGCTGGCCCGGCAGCAGCAGCAGCACTTAACGCAAATTGAAAGGGGAGAAAAAAGCTAGGATATTTTTAAGGATTGTGCTGGTGAAATCCCCTTAAATAAACAAATGTTCCCGATTTTACACTATCATCCCCGCAAGGACTCGACTTAATGTGTTCTGTCAGCATTTTAATAAAATGAAACATAACTCCAGAAAAACAGGCCATTGCTCAATGATTTATGCCGCTGAAGTTTGCTGATCAATGGCAAATAATAAATTAAATTACTTTAAATTACTTTAATTGCACATTACCAGGACTGCAGGACAGCGAATGAGTGTGAGTGTGTAAGTGTGTGTGCAAGGGTCCTTAATGAGAGCCCGGTGACACTGGAAGAGCGCCCCGTATGGACGATTAAATATACGAGCCACCATTTGCAATGGCCAATGTATAAATGCAAATCGAGCTGCGACAGATGCCACTGACAGTTGCCACTTTCCACCTTTTCCAGCATACCATCGCCGTGACTTTAATATTTCATTCACCTTTGCCACGGCAACCGCAAATCAATTAATTCATTACAACTGCCTGCTGGAAAAACTGCTGACAAAGGCCTCGTCATTATCGTTCTCATCATCATCATCATCATCGCGAACTACAGCATCGCAAAAGAGGAGCAAAACTGCTAACCAAGTTATTTTCCTTGCCTTTCGTGTTAATTATTTCCGCTGGGAGGCCAAGGCTTTTATTTATTCTACTGCGCGCGAAGGAACTCTACTTTTCGAAATTGGCAGTTTGAGTGCCAGCTGCCATAAATAATGCAGATACTCTTGTCCGAGTTTGACAGTAAAGTGCGTTTAATTAAAATTTACAACTCGACTGGTAAAATCATTTAAGTAGGGCGACGAATTGGACGATGCTTCTCACCAACGTTAATAATTGATAGGTCAGTAGTTACTTAAAGTTATCGGCAAAACATTATTCCGAATACCTTCGTTATCCAAGACAAGGTTACACACATGTACTTACCTTCAAAGGGCCACACCCGCTCTTCTCGTTCCAAAATATTTCAGTTCCTTTGTCATTGTGTCGAAATGTGTCCTGATCCGGCATCGCATAAATAAGTAAAGGAAATGAAAGAACATTAAACGGGAATTCAGAGAAAATCAATTCAACGGACTGACAACAGTCTTTGTATATTATTAAAATTTTCAACTCCTCCTTCGCCGGGTGAATAAATCATGAACAGCTGTTGCTGCTGGCTGATTGATTTGCTTACAATTTACATTTGGCCAGAACAGGATTTGCCTGCCCTCATTACGGGCCCAATGAAAGAAACAAATAGGAAATTATCAAAAAAGAGAATAAAAATGATTAGAAATTTCCTTAGCCATTTGGCCATTAATTGACGTTGGTAGACAGTTGCCATTTATACAGAATCTGCACAATATTTATACGCTTTTGCCCATGGTCTTGCGTCGAGCCGCTTCTTCTTGGCAATCATTTATTCATTCATTAATTTGTGTTTGTTTTATGTTAATTTATTTATTACACTTTGCCCACTGCGTCACCCACCACCTGCTTTCATCAAATTAAAGGTGAGCCAATTACGAATGCCGGCGAAAGCCCGACTCCCTTCGAACCGTTCGTATGCGCATAAATAAGCTCTTTTTGGCAGTTGGCATTTCGCAGTTGGAAGTGGGAATTATGGCCCGATGTTCTGCTGTGGCACTTAACAAGTTGTTTTTTGATTGGCGCACGCAATTACTGAATTTTTATTTACAGTTAATTTGCTTAATTATGACAGAGACAATGCCCAGCATTGATGTTTACCATACGCGAGTTATGAAATTTAAGCCGGCCACTTATCACATCAGCATTTCTGTCTTTGAAATTCTCCTCTCGTATTGTATTTTAATTAAAGCACGTAGTCACTGGGGTCAGGGAATGCATGCAGCAATTAAAGCCAAATAATGGCAGTCAGCAGTGCATACGAAAAATGGAAATGAACGGCAAAAGGCCAGCTAACAAGGCGACAACGTCGCCGACACCATCGTATACGCCATTGCGTATACGCCGCGTTGGCCCATTACATAACGCTTTTCTTCATTTGGTTGTGCCCGCTCTGTTGCAGAGACTTTTTCCTCTTTTCGCGCACGACTGGATACGCGTAAAGGTCGTGTCGAAAGAAAACACAAGTTTACGCCAATGCGGACAGAAGGGCCTAGGGCCGAAATGGAAATCGAAGTTAAAAACGACATATTTTTATTGCATTTATGGCCTTTAAGAAGCAAGGAAGGCCAGAAATGTGCCTTTACATCTATAAAATATTTAATTTGTCAGATGGAGAATTTTACCATTAAAAAATAAATTTTTTTAAAAATTAAAAAAAAAAAATGTAAGCTACAACCTTACCAAAGCCTCGAAAGTTTCGGTTATAGACTTATCTTTTTAGTAAACAAATGCATTTGCAAAATCTGGTAGAATTCTAGTTAATACCCATTTGCAGCGTTGTTTAATTATGCCAATTTATACTAACAATCAGTGCGCAATAGGCAGACAAGTGCCAAAAGCAGCAACAACCGATGGAATGTGGCAACATAACGAGCAGAGGGCGTGTCTCGGGGCAAAATGGTCTCAGATAACACGTAAATAAGAACGCACACACACACAAATACACAGAGATTCACACAGATACAGAGAAAGTGCGACACATGCAGAACAATTGACTTGAGCTAACAAAAAGATACAAGATACAACGCAGACACACACACAATAGACACAATTCCAGGCCATTGTTTTACAACTGCCAACAAAAGCAGCAAATTTAACTTCTTTGCCTTTTACATATGTGTGCGTGTGTGTATGCTGTTTGTGTGTTAAGTGACTTGTTTTACAATGCCAATGATAACACATATACAACACGCACTGCACACAGTTACCAACAGGGATACACATGGCAACATCTTGATAAGCTCGCTATCTGCGGCTCGTCTGACATTTTGTAATTGAAATTCTGGTGCAGCCTACTTTTCAACGTTGCACCCATTACGCATACGCCACGTTGGGCACTTAAGGAATTAATCTATTTGCCAGACCCTCACCAAATCCACGTGCTTCTGCTCCGTCTGCCCAGCAACGGGGCGCACAAAAGCGTAACGTCATTTTCAAAATTAAAAAATATATATGTAAGTTCAAGCATGACATTGGCTTCGTTACACTGGTCAGGAAAATCGTGAAAAAATGTTCCATTCTTCTTCATAAACACACTATAAAACTTTATAAAATACGAATATTACTTTTGAATTATTTTGTATTAATAAAGTTATTAGTTATTTGTTTACAACTAGTTCAGCCTTAGAAAGCACATTTTGTTGAACAGTGTAGCGCCTGCACAGTAATTCTGCTAGCTGTTTTGCAGTCTTTTAGCCAGATTTCCAGCCACATACACGAGACAACTTGTTGCCCCGACAGGTCGACAGACAGCACCAGTTGGCATGAGTGTGCGCAAGTTTTCAACTCAACCCAAGGTCAACTCGGTCTCATATTAAAGTGAAAATTTGTTTTATTTTGCTGGGCGATGTGCATGAAAAATAGATGAGGCCGGCTGCCTCCAAGAAAACGGCCCAGCAGAGACAGAAACACGATGCATAGGACAGGACTTCATTGAACCTAATCAGTTTTGAGGCCAGAGCCTGTTTGGGCCTGGGCTTTGGCTTGGGTCCTGGGCTTTGGCTTGGGTCCTGGCACGTGGCCATTGGCCGAATGGTCTGAGGCCACTAATCCCATAAATAATGCACAGGACAAACAAGTCCGGCAGATTGGCAAGGATTCGGGCACGGGGACTCGGTCCTCGGGAATCGGGACTCTCAAAGATGCGGCTGGCCAATCATTTCAAGGACATAAATTCACGCAAATGTTTCAATCAATTTTGCGCTGCCCAGGCACAATACAAATTCAATTTGACCCACAAATTGCTGGCGCAGCCCAAAGGACTCCCCTCCAATGTTGTGCGTTGTGTTATTGGGGCATCTTTATGCGATTACAGCAACAACGGAGCGCCGTGGGAGCGCAGTGTTCACTGTACAGTGAAGCACGGAAAGGCTTTGCTGGTAGAAAACAGGACACGGGCTGGACAGGCGCAGGATATCGTACACAAAGGACGAGTCGAGCGTCGCACTAAAAAGGGACAGCGCAACGGAAATGTCTAACGATTGAACGAAACGGATACCAAGGGCGTGCGGCCGGAAGGGGCGGTGGGCGGTAAGTGGGTGGTGGCGAGTGTGGGGCGCATGAGAAGCGGTAATAAATGACATGACAGACATCGAAGCGAATTCCTTTGAGGGACCCGGAACCCTGCATCGGAGCCCGACTCCTGTCAGAGTCATAACCGCTTACCTAATGCAAATGGGATGATACTTACACTTGAACAAACATTGTAAAACAAAAACACAAACCATTATTAAATGCACCTTGAACGGCTTAAAAAATATTAAAATCACTATTTTGTAGTTTAACTACAAAATTATATTTATTTAATAACCTTTTTTTGTCACTTAGTTTTGGATATTATAAAATATACTTCTGAATATATAATAATTAAATTTTCGTTAATTTTTTCCAGTGTAAGAGGATATAATGTGTAGTATGACTGGCAGAGTGAAGCAACTGGGTGGCAGCAATAGAAGCACAGTGCATACTGAGTTTCCTCATTAAAAACTGACTAAATTGAGTTGTGTGTGAGCTGTCTTACAACATCGCCGAAAAAAGAAAACCCTACCGTTTACATTTCTTGGTAATGCGCTTTGCTTGGCTGGCGAAACGGGGCAATCCGGAAGGGGGTTTATCCACTGGTTACAAGTTTCGACTGCCACTTGCAAAATGCCTGCCAAGGATTTATAACGTTGTCCTCGTCCTCGAGGCGCTCGAGTTGCCGTTAAGTGCACGAGTTAACCCCGTTTTGTGTCTTCTGCTTGCTCCTTTTTCCCCCTTTATTTCTCGGAATCCAGGACACAGGAGAAGCTCCTGCAGCAGCAGAAATTTGCTACTCGAAGGATAATCGCGAGAAATAATGGTGTGAGCGTAATATGGGAATGGTTTGCTAATCAAGCGTGCGATAAATGCGAATGGTCGAGCTTATACTTCAATTTAAATTACTAACTAATTTACAGCGCATCTTAACATCTGCATAATGTTAAGAACTTATAATAATAATTCAATACATTAAATTTAAGAAATACAAATGGAATTCATGGTTGTTTCATGTATGGAGATTTATAAATACTTAAACAATGATTCATACAGTTTTTAGTTTTAGCATCATTACTTTTTCCTATTGCGGACTTAGTGGAGTGGCATAAAATGTTCACCCCAGAAAACACATCCACGTGCCCTGAAATTTATTGAATCAACGCGCGTGGCATAAACAATGGGCAGCTGCAGCACGGATAGAGATAATAGGGCGTGGCACCGCCTAAATATAGAACACAACCATTTCCTTATTGCAGCTAGAGCGGGCATTGTCTGAGTCCTGGATGGGGAAACAACAAGAATAACAAGAAGAACCGCGGGGAAAAGTACGAGCAGGACTCGAAGGAAAGTGCAACACATTAGCCGCTTCTGTGGGGCCTTTGTCTTTGCCAGACAAGTGCAACAATGGAGCGAATAGTATAAAATAGTCTGAAAAGGGTGCAGATGGGGAATGGATCGGAGTGGGCTAGTCCTTATCCAATTGGGCCTGCCGCATAGTCTTTTGTTTAGAGCCTTTTGTTTCAACTATTAAGGTTGCTGCGACTGCAAAACGTGTGAGTAATAAACCACACTATAGAACTTTATTTTTTTCGGCTTTGTTTGTCTGCGCTCAACACGCATAACTGACGTCGCGAATGCAGTGCCATCGACAATTCAGTTCCTTCCCCTGAGGCTGTTTGCTTTGACTGCAATTAAAACATTTATTGACTTTGTATTGAAAAAAAAAGTCTCAACAGCTTAGTTATATTAATAAATTGTTCTTTGTCCAGGCAAAATGAGCAATAATCAAACAGAAGACAGAGTAAAAAATTCATAATTGCCAGTCTAAAAGTGGAATGGCGAACAAATGAAAAGTGCCCCACGGAGTAAAAAGCGTCCTGGCAATAAGAAAAATGGCAGAAACGAGCGATTTTATCATTCGCAGAAGAGTTGCAAAAAACATATATTAAATTTCTTCTTGCTCTTTCAATTAAACTTTAAAAGAATCCCATTTCAGCGTTATCTATAGTTGGCTACAGATTAAAAGTTAAGCTGAACGATAGTTTTTCACCTGCTCTAGGTTAAAGTTTTTCTGGCCCAAGGCTTTTGAAATTTCCATTATGTTTTCTTGACGCGAAAGCTAGAATTAAGCTATTTACAGGTTGTATTAAATTGGAAATTATACTATTTTATGTTTTTTACTTAATGCTGTAAAAATAATTTATGATTTTTAAGGAATCTAGCCATAGTGCTTATAGTAATGTCTTGAACTTCTAGTCCTTATATTGAATAAAAATCTTCATCTGAAAGTACTAAATTCTCCCCTGCTCCATTTCAATTTGCACAGAAGCTTTTTCCTTTTAGTGACCTAATCAACTCGTTAGTAATTTTATAGCAATTTCACAGCTTATCCGTACAGCATCCTTATGGCTGGCCATCAACAGCTCATTTATCCTGGATCCCCACTTTCGGCAGCACCGCCTCGTTTCTTCGGTTCATTTTCGCCTTTGAGTTAATGACATTGCTCTGCGGTTCTATCTTCTCCAGTGGCCATAAATTCACCCAGCTCTGGTCATTGGATAGCCATTTCTGGGGCTCGACTCCACAGCATTATGAATTGATTGCTTTCAGGTGCTGGCCAGACCACACCGACCGTACAAATATCAATAACTATCTAAGGCAAATCCCCATTTCACACACGGTAAGCTATTTTTCATTTTCACTGCTCACAACTCTTTCCCCATTTTTGGTGTGTAGATTTTATGTATGGCATAACTACATACAAACTTTACGTGCTGGCTGTTCGGTCTGTGTTCTTTTTTTCGAGTTCTCTCCCTTTTTGTGCATCATCAAAACTTAGTAAATTAAAATGGTCAGCGAGGCGTTTTTGTTTCGCTAGCATTTATTTTCAATTTGCGTGGCATGCTTTTAGGCGCTCGCACCCGCCACCATTTTTTTTTTTCGACCTTCGCTTGGCTTCTGCTTACCATTTAGTTTTTGTTTAGCCACAATTTTGGATTGAAATTTCTGTGTTTTTTATTGTATCTCCATTTGTGCCGGCTTTGTGTTTGGAATATTGATTAAATGGAAACGCCGCTTAGGAATGTGGAATGTACGGAAACAATTGCACAGAGCGGCGGAAAGAGGGGTTCAATGCATTACGGCCTGATTGCACAAATAAAAGCCCAGGCAATTGCCCTGGCAAAAGGTTAAATTCTGGCAATTTATTAAAACACACACGTGTCGAACATTTGTTTGCCAGCAAAAAGCAAAATGGGGGGAGCAGGAGGCAATTTGTTTGTCTGCTAGCTTCGGTTAATTGAAACAAGAATTCGCCGAGTTTAAAGGAGGCGAAACATTAGCTTAATCATCCGCCCAACCAGAAAGGACTGGCAGAAAAGCTTATGCGCCATTCACGCTTACCGCTAATCCTTGCCGCCGGAAAATGCTCGCTTTTCCGCCTTGGAGCGTCTCGGGTGCTCCATTAAAAATGCATTTATCATTTGGCGTTTTGAAAAAGCTTCCTTCCTTTCTTTCAGGCTGTCTGCCAGGAGACTGACACCTTGTATCAGGATGCTCATCCCTTCCATTCCCGGGCACTTTAAGATGTTTGTTTTTCCTTCTAGTGCATCTGTTCCTCGAAACCGAGCACAAATTGTACTTGGCTGCCGCCAGGAAAACGGGAAACTTTCCCTTATGGCCGACTCTAGTTTTTGGTCGAAAGTAAAAAGTGCCAACGCCATGCAACTTGGGGCCTGTTCGAGCGCTAAACTGTTACTTCCACATGCTGAACCCGGATCGGGGCTGGAATTTCGACTCAGGGGGTAAAACAGGTCGCCAATCCGGCTCCAGCTGGCCATCGATGTCGGGTTTTAGCTAAGCCTACAGCCGAGACAAAGGCATTCCCAGGGTGTTCATAAAAACCATGTCTGCCTCTCCTTTCCCGGCCAGTTAACTAGGTCAGGCATGCACTTGACAAAAGTTGGAAAACTCAGTATTTAGCTGAGAAAATGGCTTATAAAATTATAAAAAAAAGTTTTACTAATACCAATTATTGAAGAAAAAAAAGTTCTAGTTCTAGTTCTGCAAATAACTTTTACAGAGGCAATTAATGAGGTATATTTAATAGATCTATATTAGCACACAAAAATTGTTAACCAAAAATGCAATAATATCTGCAATATTTTTAAGGACTTTTTTTCAAAATATTTTTGTACTTGCGGAATTTAATTCTTTATAATGTTTTTCAATTCATTTTGGCTGTGTATTCACACACAAATATTGTAAGCCAGCGGAAAGGCCAGGTGAAAGTTGCCGCCACATGGTCAGGTGAGTGAGAGTGAGAGCTGGAGGTTCCCCATTCATGATTAGCTGCAATGCAGCGTCTGCATAAATTTCATTAGATTTTAGCCTGGCTCACGTTCGATATTCCGTCCAGTAGCGTCCCTTCTTGTTGCCACTGTCTATAACATATCAATTGGCCTTCAATACTGGCCCACAATGGGTGGAGGCAGGGGATCTAAATCGAGGGACGAAAGCATCTGAGGCACATACTCGTAAATGGCTTCCTAATGAAGTCGTAAAGTGCCCGGCGGTGGCAACTAGATGTCCGCCATTAAACACACCTTGAGCCACGGCCAAAGCCTCTGCGAAGTATGCTAATAAACGTAAACCGAGCTCCATTACCAAGGGAAGTTGAAGTCATAAAAATAAAAATAACCGAGAACCGAATGATGAGTGCCAGGAGCGATTTCCAGCGGCTTCGCAGAGCCCAGAGGCAATTCCCGATGAGCTGATAAGCTCAAAAGCGGCGCGAGAAGTGGCAACTCAACTTTTCCGAGCAACTATAAATGCAAATTCCGAGAAAGTTCAGATGAAGCAGTTGTCTAGCAATTTGAGGAAATGGGTTTCAGGGTCGTCCTTAATGTCTGACAGGTACAAGATTTTTACCTCATAGATCAACTCTGAGATTTATCCCTTTTATTGAAAAATTACAGAAATTATAATGTGCCTTGCTGATATTATTTTAATATATTCCATATTAAGTATAAAATCAATACTCAAAATTTATCTTAAGAAAGATTTTAAGAATTTAATTCCTTCTTTTTTGTTTTTAATATTTCCATACATATACATAAGTATATATTTTTAGTTTCCCAAAAGCCTTTTTGTTTAAATTCCCTGCCAGCCAAACATTAATTTTCTAATGGCTTGACCAATATATTTTGTAAACATTTCTATGGCATGTGGGAGAACCAGATTCGTTAAAAATGTAGGCCAAAAATGCTAAAAGCCTCGTTGCTTTAGCACTTTCGCCCAATAAACTCTATCCCACCTTTTAGAGCCGTGGCTCAGGGGCATAAAAAGCAAAGACTTTCAAGTGGCATTTACCTTTTGGGGCGGGACACCATATTCCACAAGGTGCATCTGTGTGTGTGTGTGTTGTGAGTGCGACTGTTGTGGCACACACAAAGACAGAGAAAGATAGAGACAAAAGAAAAAGTGCGGTCAAAGGCATAATGCAAAAGGAAACCGCGAAAACCCAACACACCCATACACTCATACCGGCACTCAAAACACATATTGAACATGCGAGCAAGCTTTACGTGCTGACAATGATAATGACTTTGGTCCTTGGACGGAGGAGAAGAAAAGCAGGGAAGAAAAGCGGAAGTGTCTCCGTGGGAAGTGCATCGAAAACGCTTTACACGCTAATGCACCATTATCATGCGTCCCGTAAATCTTCACTTGCATCTAAGGACTGGAAAAGCTTTAATAGATATTTATTCGAGGGGTTCATGACGGGTCCAAACATTTGCTCTAGATTCCAGATCCTTGGCCATAACTTTGATAAATAGTTGGCCGGAAAAGGGATGGCGAAAACTTAAAGTTCAAGTGCTTAAACGGAAACGGAAAAGTGAAAAGTGAAAAGCGGGTGGTGAATGGTGAACCAACGAAAAACAAATTGTGGCGAAACAAAAACGGCAAACTACATGAACAATTTGGCATGCAATGCGAGAGGAAAACGACCAAAAATAAAAAAAGGGACACCGTCTGGTGTTTTTTTATTCAGTCCAGCTTGTTGAATTTTTTTCAGCTTTTTTCTGTTTGCTGGCTTTCAGGAAGCCTTAAAAACGAGCAGCGCTTCAAATTTATGTGCTGCGGAAGTGGTGACTTTTAGTTTTTCCCTCGCCAGGTGTCAGACATGCGAATGGAAAGTGCTCGAAATGAAGGTAACCAGTTAAACGGCAGCCAAGCAAAATCCACCAGCTGCCATCTGGGAATGGAAAAGTCGATTTCCCGCTCTCCATCATCCAACCCGCCAAACTCTTATGCATTTCAATCAAATGAAGTCGCATAAAATAATGGAATGGCAGTGCACTGGAGAGTACTAATCGGATTGGCATTGCCAGGGAGGGGTTTTCATGCCCCGCGGCTAATGAACATCATTCAGCCATTCAATCGGTGTGGCGCTTTTAATTAACTATCTCCAGTATCAGCTGGTGCAAGAAAAACACGTGTTCAACACTCCGGTTGGCACTAAGAGGTAGTTAGCTTTTATGATACTGTTCGTGAACAGCATCCACTTTGCAAGGGAAAACTCTCTGGGAAACTCCCCCTCATTGGCACTGCAGCTGGTCGGTTAATGACCCGAACGCCACTCGATTGGCCATTAAATACCAATCCTAAACAAGCCATAAAGTTTATGCAGAAATAAAATTAAATTAAACGAGCACCAGCAACAGCGGGCTGTCCTAATCAAGTTGTTTATCCCCATAAAGGGGAAGCGGAAGTGGGGATTGCGATAATGAAGAGCATTGCATCATCTAGCTTCCATTTTTTTCCACTTTTACCTGCTGATGAAAATGCCTGGAACTGACATTTTTACTATCATTTTCTATTCTATGGGACAAAGTATTTATACTGAACGAAAAATTTGAAATGTGAACATATAACTATAATAAAGAAAATTTCCTTTATATCGTGTAATAGTTTTCCAAAATTTGTAACCAAAATTATAAAAATTTTGTATCACTTTTACATTGCACTATAATTGTTTATATGTTTTTGCGCAGTGTCTTTCGGTATTTTTCCTGGCTGTTATGCAGGTAATTGCACCGCCATCGATACATCCTGCCAAGCCCGCCAAGGACCTCGGGTTTGGTTCGTCACAGGAAATTGGCAGAAATTCCATTCGGACGGAGTTGTTTGAATTTTGCATGGCCAGCTGGAACCCGGCGAATCGTTGTATGGCATTTATGGCCAGGTTTCGGATAACCATGGACAAACAAGATGCGTTAAATGTGCGATTTTGAGTGGCGGTGCCCCGTAAAAAGGCAGCGAAACAGTTCCATGAGCGAGCCCAAGGACGAGTGCTTCTTGTTGTTGCGACCCGCCTGGCATCCGACGGATCGGAAGCGGTAGATTGGCTGTCCACAACCCGGAGGCCGGGCGTAGTTGCAGGTCAGCAGGAACTGGGTCAGGTTCTTGACCACGTAGCGCAGTCGGGCGCAGTCCACGTGCGAGTTGCCCTCGATGGCCATGGCCGCAAAGTGGCGGTGTGCTCTGGCCGGTGGAGAATGGAGTTGGTTAAGGACGCTTTTAATCTCAAAGGAGGCCTCATAATGGAGTTAAGCGTACTGGGCAACTTCCTTTTGCTTATTCTCATCACAAGGTCATCATTTCAGACTCTACCCAATCGGTTCTTACGGCAATGGTCAACTTTTCCATATTGACTTGACAAAGAGTTCATTTAATTGACACTGTAAAAATCACAATACAAAATTGTATCGATGGAAATGGTAATACAACACTTTTATTCCATTTAATTCGAAAGCTAACGTTCCACATTCGTTCCTTCCTCTTCCTTATTTATTTTTCCAGGTGACTACCATGTTTTTAAATAGACTGGTTGCAACGCTGTTACGCAACCTTTAATTGTCACTGACATAGCAAAAAAGGGCGTGGAAAGAGACGGCGGCAGCTCTTAGGAAAGAGACAGCGATAGGATTTGCCACTTCCCATTGTCAGTCAGTGGGCCACAAAATTGGCCGCGAAAAGTTGTAGCAAACATTCTGTTACCAAAAATGGCTGTCATCATCGTTGTCGCGTTTAACAGCTGAGTGCCTTTAGAC
Organism: Drosophila sechellia; assembly: GCF_004382195.2. Lineage (NCBI taxonomy): Eukaryota > Metazoa > Arthropoda > Insecta > Diptera > Drosophilidae > Drosophila > Drosophila sechellia. The sequence continues at coordinate 9,868,445 of NC_045951.1, read as the reverse complement.
TGAAGCTCACTTTCGTTGGCTCTTACACTGAAAGAAAGGAGTGTGGAACGGAGTACATTATATTTCTACGAAATAATAAGGGTACATCAAATTTTCCACCGATGCCCATTTCATTTGAACTCGTTTAGCTCATTGAGGGTAAGCCTAAATACTTAAAACGCCTTATTAATATCCATGTTATTACTCAAGTACAGACAAACTACGTTTGCTGGTTAATGTTTCCAGTGAAATGGATGTCAATGACATTCGCATTAGAGCACATTAAATGTTCTTTGGGGGTAACCACACTCACAGAGGCTTTCCCAAAAACACAACTCCCCCTCCCCCCCTGCGAACCTTCATAAAATCCAGCATGAGAGGCCTAATAACTCAATATCGCTCAATTGATTACGGCCGAAAGACGCTTTTGCGGGTTTGCCAGCTGAGTCGCCTTAGTCGCTAATTGTCTGACAACTGGGGCCGAGGTTGATTTGCGTGTAATTGGCTCGACAGTGAACTTCCCGGGAACTTAAGGCCGACTTAATTAGGCCACCAAAGCAGGGACTTAAAGCCGCCACCTCTTGGCCTTCAAGGCGAACATGGCCCGTATTACGGGCCATCACTCATTCCATACAACTGAAAATATAATCCGCGCGTGCACATGTCAAGTGGGCAACTCTGGACGTCTGTCTTGTTTAGTAGGTTGTAAATTTTAATGCAAAGGAGCAGCATTTTTTGTGATTTATCGCTTTGGGCCCGGGGCCAGTCCCGAATCTATGTGAAAAGGGCATGCATTAAACAGGAGACAGGGAGCCACCGGCAGCAGCCTCTGGCCGGAAGTCCTTCAGCCAGGACTCCTAGATGTGGCCAGCACGCGTTGGGCAGCACCTGTTGCCTCCGCCTTCGCCTCCGCCCCTCCTCCACCTTCTCCTTTTAACCTCCTTTTCGGCCACAAAGTCAGTTTGTTTTGCGGAAATTTATGGTCCCGAACGTGGTGGTTGTGCTGGCCAAGGCAAATACAATTTTTCTGGCCCCTCCTCGTGTCTATAATTTATTTTTAATAGAGAGACAACTTTCTTGGGCCGGCTGGCCCATAAATTTGTGTGCGGCAGCAATCAAAGGAACCAGAAGTCGGGGATCAGCAGTGGAATTATGCATGCGTTTTGCATTTTAGATGTCATTATCGGTGGAACAGTGGCCTTTGTGTTTCTGTTGAGTATCTGGGCATATATCCTCTGATATCTGGACAATACATCTGTGTGCATTTCCTGCGCCGCTGCTCGCCTGTCAGAAATTTGCAATTGAATAATCAAATTGAATGGCCACAATGCTCGAGTGTGTGTGTGTGCGAGTGTGTGGTTATCTGAGTTGATTTATTGGCCAGGCCAAAGTCGCAGCCGGGTTTGGGCTATAACTCAAAGCGAGCTACTTGGACCACAAATATTTGCTAATAAAAACGGGGCGTGGCCGGTGGTGGCTAAGGGCGCTTGAGGTTTTCGGGAATCTCTTCAGATGCAGAACCGTGTCAAAGGATTGGCAATTGCCAGCCATCAATATGCGCATAAAGTTCAATATTTCCGCGCAACGTCCCCGAATCCTGCTAACAATAATCCCAAACCCTAATTTTATGAAAATCTCGTCAAAGTACTCGGCTCTCTCTTTTCAATCCACCCATCCCCCGACACAGACTTTTGCACAACTCAACAGCTTAGGTTGGGAAAATCCTGTGCCCGAGACTTTTCCGCCTTGTAATGGGGTGGGGGTGAAAACTTTTTAAGCGCCAGCGTGAAAAACTTGTCCGTGTCTTGCATGCGAAGGAAAATGTGTCAAACTCAAAGTCCCTGCTTTCGGTTCGCAATCGTAAACATGAAAAGGAATTCGGCGCATTGCGCCTTCTTATCGCTTCGTATTTAAGTTAATTAAGTTGTTACACTCCTGATCTAACACACAAATCGCAAAACAAACGCAATGTCTGTCGGGGGAACTTCACTTTTCTATGCCTTCGAAGGTCGTAAAGCATTTCCCATTTTCCGATTTTCCGACAAAGCCGAAGGGCAGCGGCCAAAACTAGAACTTATTCATTTGCATTGCGTCAACTCATAAAAAATGAATGTCCTGCTTAAAAGTACGAACTGCGAATGACCTTTATTGAAAGCGAAAAGTACTCTAAATAATTCATGAGATGTTTACACAGCGGGTTTTTCTTCCAGTTTAGGTTCCTCTCAGGTAATGTAAAACCATGTTCAAAGTAGCAAATAATTAATTCACCATATCATTCAATATTGCTGAAACTTATTTGCATGTTGACAAAATATTATTTAAAATTATTTATTTAAGATATTGCAAAAGTTTTTCATATATGGCAAGAAGTCGTGTGTTATTTTTAATTGGAGTAATTTATTTAGTTTTTCACAAAGTTAATAAACAATATGATTTTAATCTTTTAATATTTCGATTTTTGCATCCTTTCCACTTTTAAAATTGCTTAATAAACTGGTCAGAGCTATTTGGTTAATGTTTATATGATTAGCTACTATGTAATCAATACTTAACTATATAATTTTGTATAAATACCAACTTTATAGGGCTTACCTTTTGAATTAAAAGCTTATATCTTATTATAATATGATAGAATTCATTTAAATAAAAATATGGAAATCTTAAAAAAAATGTTTGCATTGCTGACAAGAAAAAACTGTATGCTCTGCTTAAAATGTTAAACAAGCTTTTTGCCAAAAGAGTCAGGATCACCGCAGACCATCTTTCCCCAGGGTATAATTATGCCAACTTTTATTATGTAGAAACGTGTGTCCATACAAGTTTTTTAATTCTTTCGAGTCCGCGCATTTTTTAAAGCCGCTCGGAAATATGCAAAAATTGTGTGTACGTGTGTGGGTGTTTATATTTTCCTTTTGCATTTTGCTGCAGCCAGTAGCGCTATGATGGTGTTGGTGAGCATTGTGTTCACACATAAATTTTAGGCAAACACAGGCAGCCAAACCAACACACACACACGCATGCCATAACATTCGCTGGTTTATTTGGGTGAAGGCCACGAGGAAAAAAAAGGGAAAGTAGAGGAAATACCCAAAGGCAGCCGCCACAACGCGCAAATCTGAGAATTAAATGCAATTTAGTGCAGCAAAGTGGCAGCCCGCAACAACACAAAACAAACTGACACAATCACATTTGGTTGCATGGGCAGAAATGCTGAAAATGCGAGTAACAACTTTTCCACTTCTCCCAGGCATTCGAATCATGGCTGAAATACGCATTCGAAATTACCCAATCATTTCTGGCATAACATGTCAATTTGTATTGGCCAAAGGTCGGGGTGGAAGAAGGTAGAAAAATGTTGGGAAAATGGCGAAAGAGGCCAGAGCGTTTTTAGCCAACTTGGAGCGACAAGTAAACAAAATGCCCCAGCTTAGATGCCACTTACGAATGCCATTAGGCCCGGTTCAAATGCAAACTAAGGCAAAACATGAGCAGCAACAAAGAGGAACTGCCATATCGAATCCAATGCCAAGGCAAATGTGCTGTAAGCCTGCGGATTTCTATAACAATGTTGAATTTCTGAACACGGCATTTGATGTTGTTTCCACATTTGAATGTTAAGTGGCCGCTTTGTCAAGGCTCAGACCCAGGATTTTGCGAACCCTTCCTGCCAGCGTAATCTTGCTCCATCCGTCTTCATCTCTATCTCTCACTCGCAATCAAATCGGAGGGGAATCAGTCTAAATCGGGGAAAGAAGTACAAATTGAAAATGCAAATCTCTGGCACAGCTCAAAAGTGCAAAACAAACAGCCAACTGGTCGAGAAACAAATACAACAACAACGGCAAGGAGGATGATTTAAGGACGAGCTGAAAGTGCATAAATTGTTGCATACTTCGCAGCGCCGTAATAATTGCAAAGCGCTTGTAAGCACCTGGCTAAAACTTCTTGGCAAGAGTTTTCGCCCTCGCTGATGAGCTGTGCAAATTTGTTGGACCAGCTTCGGTGCTAATTGGTTAAATAAGATGTTTTCATTTTGCCAGCTTAAGCCAATGAATATTGCGTATACGCCGGGGGTAGCAAAGTGAAACGTTTCAGTATCTGAAGATTAGGAAAAGTGCTAATAACACATTTCTGCTAGGTTAATTACTTCTTTTAAGCCGGATTACTTACGACTTATGCGTTGTGTATTGCTTAGAGTGTCTATTATTGAAATTGTGTTTAGCTAGAGCAGACAAATTATTATTCATGATAAAATTTAATGTAAAATTCCTATAATATTGCCGATATTCAACATATTTTTAAACCTTAGTATCTCTTTTATGAAATTGTCTACCAGTGACTTAATTTGCTTACCATCCAAAAGCCTTGGAAAAACACTTCCGATAATATATTTATATTGGCTAATGAGAAAATGTCCAACCATTTGAATTCGCTAGCAAAGCAGCCCGAAATCAGAAGCTTATATTTTTCAAGTGACCGCTGTAATTGTAAATTTATTACAGTCTGCTCCAGTGATTCCTTGGCTTTTACAATGTCCGAAAACCCATGGTCTTTATTTTGCCTCAACTTCCTTTGTGGCTTTTGTGTGCGGCTACATTTTTATTGCCTCTTCATCGGCTTTGTTTGTTTTGCCTGCGACTTTAATGCTGCCTAATCTTTGCCGTTTACCAAAAACGGTGCCCCAAGGAGCGCTAGGCAAATGAATTGCATTATGATTGCCAGACCACAAAGGATCCGGGCTAAAATGGGGTGGGGCTTTGGGTGGTGTGGTGCGGATGCTAGTGGCACAGGACTCTTAGTTAGGTGTGTCCCGGCAAGTGTGCACCGTAAATTCCAAGAAAATATTGTCATCTTTAAGCCAAACCAAAGAAAGTTTGCTCACTTCTGGGACCAGGCTAAAACTTTCACTGCGTTCTAGCAATTGATATGGAGCACTTTCGAAAAACGTGCATCTTTAATCCATTAGAACTGTATTTAAATCATTCGTAATTTTTTAAAATGAAGGCAAGCCTAATGAATAATTTGTATTACCTTGCTTACGCTTATAAATTTAAGATAAGTTATAAGTGCATTATGAAGAACGCTTTTTCATATCAATTTAAGCGTTTTCATCCCCAAAGTATAACAAAGTCAGAATGAAACTACAGTTATATTATCATATAGTCGTATAAGCTGAAACTAAAATAAGGTTAATTAAGTGCACTTGCTAAGTCTTAAAAATGGCCACTTGTTCAGCACTAAGCCTCTTAAGCTGTACACAACTTTGCCCGCAAATAAATGATGGTGCCATAGCTCCAAAAATACGCAAACGTGTCGCACCCAAAAAGTGGGTCATCTTAAAGTGGATGAAGCGTTGGGGAATCGGTTTCGGGAACCACTCGCCATATGCAGCACCCATGCACATTGGTGCCGTCGGTTATTAGCCAGCATTGTTTTGGCCACGTTGTCGCCGTTGTTGTTGCGGCCATGTTATCGCCGGCTGGCCGTGTTGTTTATAATGTGGCCAGAAAGGACCAGAAGGACCCGGCGTGGTCGGCTTGGTTGGGCCAAAACGGCTTACCAACTGCTTACGGCCTGCGGGCAGGCTATTAGTTATTTTATGGCCCCTCGATGATATCGGTGGTGGCCCCGGCAGCGACTTCAATGCATAATTTTGCACTCAATTATAATGGAAGCAACCCGGATGGGTGGCCAAATGGGGTATAGCTCTGGCGTTGGGGTAATGAAGTGCTCGATCCGTAACTTTGACGTCTCGAGGACCAAGATGCCGGAGAAGAGTTTGTCATGGCAGGAAATTATCATTAATTACACGCAATCAATAGATCAATCTGAAGATGACTGCAGTGTGCAGTATAGAACACCACCTCATCGAGTGGGTCAAGTGTGTGTCTATAACAAGTGTGGGTCAAGTGTGTGCATATTAACAAACATTTCCACCACGCCTTATTGCCACCCCAGCGAAATAATGATGATGATGTTGCATCGAAGTTGCAACTCCAAAGGCAGCAGCAACTTTTCGCTCGTCTGATTGAAACTTTTTCGATTTCGTGCTCATAACGGACACAACTTTGTGGGGAATTAGCATAATTATTGCACCATAAAACGGTTATATGCCATTGGCAAAATGGCTGCAAAATCCCTTTTCTTCCTGCCTCGCAAAATGTAAATTTGTAGCTCTCTGGATTGATTCGCACCTCCAGTGGGATTTATTTCAAATCCGCTCCAAGTAATTTCTTGCTCTTTTAATGTTTGGCCACGAAAAATGTTCACTGCAATTTTATTGCTTGCCCCAAGTTGGGCGAAAAGTTTTCGGCTGACATATTAGAGTTGCATCCGCAAAAACCTCAGCCGCAACTGCTAAGCAGCAGGACTTTGAGACATCCCTCCCCTGACTTTCTATTCTCCCGACCCATCGTTTTGTTGCAACCGAAACGATGGGCTAAATTTCCTCCAACCGAAATTGTCAGTCTTGCTCTTATAAGTACATAAGCCTGGCCAGGAGCATCTGTGTCCTGTAAGTCTGCCACTACATCTGTGTGCATGGGTGTTGATGCACTGGAACAAGCGATATCTTCAAATTATTCATAAGTAGGTTATAAGGCATAAAAGTTTGCTCTAAAGGAATAGTCTAGGGAGAGACAGCTAATTACAGCTTATTATTCGTTCCGTGCTGGGATAATATTCCAACTCCCATTTCCGTGCAGTGTGACAACACTCGAGCATTCATTCTCATAGATTTTAGCGCATCTGGCTGGCCCTTTTTTATAGCATTAGGACATGGACTGCCGTTCAAGTGTCTGCGGCCAGTTGGGACACTTTTATTGCACAGCATGCGACCAGAAGATAGTTTGCGGTGGATTTGGTGGCCGAGTGGTGCCGAAAAGGATATGCCATGAAAATGGAGACACTTTTATGGACTGGAAGGCTGGGTGCTGCCGGGAGCGGATGGCTAAGAGGCCAGTCGTTTTGTGTATAACCAAAATGGCCAAAAACCAAAACACAAGAAACCCCGAAACCATGTGCTGAATAGTTAAGCATGTGGGGCAACTGGAATGTGAGATGAATATCCGTTTGGTGCTTGGGATGCTGGGATGTGGGGTGGCAGTGGGAGGCGATGGGGCCGCGAGTTACATAAATGTCGCTCACAGCTTGACCTTGAGCCACCGAGAGTCATCCGGATTTGTAGCTGCGAGTGGCCACTAGTCCGGGGTCTTGACAATCCGATTGCCAAGCAGGGCAGCGCCGGAATCCATCAACAAACCATAAACTATGGGCGAGACTCTGCAGACAAGTGATGGATAAATGTTGGCAAATAAAGAAATAGTTAAGCTTTCTGGCCAAGAGAGATAGGAAACGAAAGCTGAGGGGGAAAAGCACTTGACTTGGCTGAGATTGTTGTAGTAAAACTGAGAAAGATGGAAATGTAAATTGAATCACTTGAAGCAATTTCCATGATAATACGAAACAGTTTCAGTCGTACTAAAAGGCACAGTGTTTTCCAAAAGCTAGCTTAAATGGGAAAATATTTGTTTGGTAAATTTAATTAACGAGGAAAAATTAAAACTCATTGTTTAAGCCCAGAATTCAGAACTACGATACACAACACGTCCACTGTAAAATATAATGAAGGCAATCAAATGCAGGGCTTTTTGCGGCACCTATGATTAAATTCACCGGGTCGGAGTCACTCGCTTAATCGCTTTTCCAGCCTTAAGACCGAATCAAATACACCCGGCCACGCCCATCCCCCTACCATTGCGAAAAGACCTCAAGGACACACTGAGGGTGAATCCGGGAAAATGGCAAGTGAAATAGCCGGACGGATTCATTCGGTGGCAGTGGCAGTTGCAGATGCACTTGCCACTGGGGCAAACTGAAAATCTCTGGCGCATGTTTTAAGCTAAACTACTTGGATTTTAAAATAAATTGAGGTCAACTAAGAGACAGTGTGGAATGCTGATTTTGTTGCTGGCGGCCGTTTTGTTCCTTGACTGTTTTGCGCTTTTAGTGCAGTTGGCCGGAATCGTAAAACGAAATTCGGCGTACATAATGGTAATTGCGTGTTTTTTTCCACTCTAATTACGAGTTATATGCTCGCGCACACACTGACACAATGCGCACATGCAAGCACACACATCCGTTCGGAGAAAGCGGGGAAAGCAGAGAAAGCGCCGCAAGAAATGCCAACCTAAATTTCCGGCCCTCTCGTAGTCGCCGTCGCACTGGCATAAAAATGGGAATTAAAAGAAAAATGCATATAAAGTGTTGCATTTGCAGTTGCTCCTGCTGCCGCTTCGGTTGCTCCTTGTTCTTCGGCTCTTTTCACACTCGTCTCGACCCTTCGCCGCTAATTAAAAACAGCACATAGTGTCATTAAAGCCAAAAGTTCGCATCGTATGCCGGCCTTCCTTTTTTCCGGGTCAGGATAAGAGACAGAACCAGGAAGAAGAAGGCGGCGGCAGAAGGGGCGTGGCTGGGGAATGGAGGACACTAGTGGCCCTGCATATGCGCTATTTGTACAGAGATTATCTCATTATGTTTGCGGTTTTAGTCGCACTGCCACTTTTTGGCCATAGGCTGCACAACATTGCGTATAATTAATTACGTAATGAGCACGCCTGCCAGACACAAATCCACCAGCGAAGAAAGAGAAGGCACATGGGGGCGCGACAGAGACGGAGCACACTTGGCAGCTGCTTGAGGCCACTGCAGTGGAAAGTGGAAATCTCTGTCTGAACTCGCACTCAACGCCCACGACTCATTGTCCTTTTTTGGTTAGTCCTCGGGGAGCCTCTTTTCTGCCCGAGCCACAGTGAAACTTCGGTAACTCCAACGAGCACTTGTTTACTGCAAGTTCCAGTTGAGATATTTGCTCTTCACTTATTTTTGGGTAAGTTGGGTAAATAAATTCAAGCAGATTTTGGGGGAAAAACAAGTAAGTAAGTGAAGTTATATGGTTACGCTTAAGCATATTCATTGAAATAAAATGTAAATTAATTTAAAAAATATATATTTTATTAGTTTGTTTAATTATTTATTTCAAGCATTACACTATACTTCATACGATTTTCTTTAAATTTAATACCTTAGATTATCTTTAACAACAAAATCATTTATGTAATAACAATAAAGTAACATACAGAACATCTAGAAACAGTTAAGGCTGAAATCGTGTAAAGCCACTTTTTTCATTATTTTTATGTTACTTGTTATTGGCGTATTTTGTACTTTTGTTTGCCAAGAGCTTATCACGCCGCCATTAAAAATTGTTTGCCTTTCCTTTATGCTCAACAAACACGACGAACGATTTACACAATTGCAAACATATTTGACAGCGACAACAACTGAAAAAAAAACTGCGAAAATATTTATGGATGGATAAATTTGCTGTGTACTCAATTGGCAAACGTCGCACTGGGTATAATGAATTCTCCAGAAGGTATGCGACTGCTGAAATATCAGTCAAAAATATGTTCGTATGAAATCATAAATGAAAATTCATTGATTAAGTTAAGGAGAGCAGAAGTCGTGTGCATATATATTTCTACTGGGTATCCTAGGGTAGAAATGCGTGAACCATATTACCAATTCCATTGCACTATTTGCAGAATGACAAAATAATTACAAACATACAGAAATTTTATCCAGCTGCGTTTATGGTTTGCATGCATGCAGCGATTGAGTGGCACAAAGGTACGAAGAGTCCATAAAAAATGCATCAGCATTGAACAGGGTGATCAACCGGATCCGGTTACCAATGGGAGCTGAAATGATGTAGGTAGATATTTTAAAAATGCTTTCAGCAGATCAAAGTTAATAAATCATATTGCCGAATTCATATATTCAGAAGAAGTCACAGAAGAGGCCACCCTGCACTGCTTTTGCATCTCCCCTTATCATCCACGTTCATATTCAGTCATTAAGATATATGTTCACTTATATTGAAATTAAATCGCATGTGTGTCAATATTTGTGCACCCACATTCACACTACTCGAATGCGCGAATAAATAAGAGCAAAATATTTTATAGCAAATGAATTAATTTCAGTAGTTTGCATTGCACTCACTTTTAATTTCCCCTCACGCTCTCGACTCTCCCTCCCTCCCCTGGGATCTTTTTGGACAAATTCAATGCAAAATTGTGCAGATTGCAGATTTATTCAATGTGCTGCTGCGTTTTTTTTTTTTTTTTTTGCTGTTGCACAACAAACATAATTACAATTTAATGCAGTTGTTAAACAGAAAGGTTCGAGAAATCCGCATATATGGCAGCCAGTACACACACATTCAGCGAACGTTGACTTAAGCCGTGGCAAACAATTCAGGCGTAAGCTTACGCGTAATTGCAAATAAGCATCTTTATATTCGGTTTAATCCTGCACACTATTATATAAATTATTTTACATACCGCCACAGCAGCGGTTGAGAAAACCACGACCTACATTACACCGTGGTGTGCTAGCCACCGCAGAAAGGAATTCCCGCCCCTCGAGCGGAAAACAAAAAATAAAATCCAGAAACCTCCCAGACCACCGAGACCGAGCCTGACAATAGTTTATGGCACAAGTGTTAAATATTTTTGTTTGGCACGCCAATGCTTCGAGCGGAACTCACAGGACCTCCCATCCCACGCCCCATCTTCAGTTCCCTTCCCTTTCCTGCCCGCTGGAAAAAAAAAGAAAACTCAATGCCTGGGCTTCGGCTACAATTACAGCGGAGTTGGCATCACATAAATGTTGGAATTATTAAATACGAGCCATCGCCTGGCCATCGATTGGCCCTATCGATCTAACAGTGTTTCTCGGTCGGAATTCGCCAACAGCTTAGTTCAGTTTACAATAAATAACCAGGCCGTAATGCTCGGCGGGTTGTGGAGGGGCCATAAATTAGAGGCCCTCCAAATTGTAGGCACTTTAAATGCCCCGAAGGATTTGACGGCAGGCGCCTTCCATTTAATTCAATTTATCCAAGTTCTTACTCTTTCCAACTATTTGCAACTTTGCACACAACAAGCGCGCGATGGCAAAGGAAAAGTGAGGAAAAAGGTAAGCCAAATTATAATGCTTAACCTTTAAGCCTGCCTCGGATTGCGTGCTAAGTTCTCTTGGTTACTTAACTTGGCCGAGTTCTTCTGGCCCGGGGCTCTGTTCCCTTTGCCAGCGGTATTATTATTATGTTGTTCGCAGCGAGTGCAACAAGGAGCAGTGGGCGTGGCCGGTGCGGCCCAAGTCGCTTTTCGGGCAGCAAAATGAGGCATCGATGCCTAAGTCGGCTCAGACAGGCTCTGGGGATGTCTAGGATTAGCGGTGAAAGGATAATAGGCGGCTCTTCTGCTTGGTAAGCATCAATTTTCACTGCTCTGTATCACTCATTCCATCTAAAGGTCGAAAGTTCTGATCAAGTTAAGGGTAACGAGCATAATTAAAAATTAAAGGATATCTTTAAAACTACATATTGAGATTTTTTGAAGATTACTATCTAACCGAGGTAAACTGGGTAATTTATAACAAATTTACCAGGCAATTAATGAAATTAAATTTAAATTTATAGATTACCATAATAGTTAATTGTGCATTAAAGCGTATCACATTTCTCCCATTTACATGAATAAATCCAATTTTTTCTACCACATTTTAGTGTTAGCACTTCTGCCCCCATTTTCCCATCACCATCCTTCCACTAACCCATTCTGGCTCCAATCCACCGGCATTGGCTCTTCCACCATCATATTAACATTAGCATATTTTTGATCGCTCGGGCGGGTCTTCGAGACTTCGGGGCGTGGCAGTGTATTCCATGGTCGAGGTCAGAGCAGCTTCCTGCCGCCACATCCCCTGGCACTTCATGCTCCACGGTTGTTTGCACCTCTCCTTGATTTCCTTTTTTCCGTTCCGCCGGATTCGCGGCATTGCAGCCGTTGGCCATTGGCTTAAGCCGTCCCAGCTGTTAACGACCTCTGCTAGTTGCGGCTCGTTTGGCGGATAACTCCAGTCTGGCCAAGTGGGGCGCAAAACCAAGTAATGGCGCCCGAACAGGGACGCTGAACTGCAATTGCAAGGCGAAGTTTATGAAAATGACTCCGAATGCCGAGTTGCCAAAGGGGCGGTCGTTGGGATGAGTGTGTATATAAGTTTCCTAAATTTATTACAATTCGCGCGCAAACTGAAAGCTATAATTTTCGAGCGGTTTCTGGCGACCACGCCTCGAATGTCGAATGTCGATTTTTGATATTTGCGTTTCGCACGCAACACGATTTAAACTTTTCCCACTCCACTGCACTCCACTCCATTCCGCTCCGCTCCACTCCACAACTTCGTTTCGTTTCGCCAGCTAAAAATATCCATAAATCAATTTGAGTTGATTCCAAGTTCTGCCAGCAGTACCGCCCACGCTCCATGCCGCCGAGTGTCTCGTCTAAATTGAAGGCTGGGCGGGCACAGGATGTCCTGGCATAAGTTTGCATAAATTTCGCAGACAGTCCTTGGCTCGATTCCGGATTGAAAGAGGCTTTTGCCGGCCTTGGATGTTAGCTTGATTAATATTTTGTCCACCTGCCCGGTGCTCAAGTGCCCAAGTGCTCCAGAGCACTTGATGCATACGGTGGCCACTGTGCAGTGCGGCAGGCGCAACTTCATCAGTGTCGCCGGGCTGTCAAAAGATTTAACACTTTAATGAGGTTTTGTGCAGTGCTCACATCTGTGGGCGAGTTCGACTGTCCGTCCACATGTGTACTTATTGTATTTATTATTCGCTCTGCGGTCTTGCTCCAGTCGCGTCCTTCGTCCCGGTTAACCAGCCATCCATCGACCCATCCCATCCAGCCAGGCACATGTTCATCCTTCTTCAGCTCATTCGATGTCCGTTGTTCGTTGTCGACTGTCATCCGTCGTCCGTCGTCGCATGTCAATGCTGCTGGCCATTGTTGACAATGGGATTTATATTTCAACAGTCTCGTCGGATTCGCTCACATATATATACATATATATATGCATTTGTATAGAGCGGAGCACATGGCAAGTTTTGCCATTAACATATTGATTTTTATAGCTCGCAAATTTACGAGCTTCTGCCTTGCGTGGGCTCCTTTTTTCTGCTGACGTGCATAAAAGGTTTTAAAAGTAACGCCATTAATTTCTGGAATGTTTCAGGAAATACTTCAACATAAATTTGGTAAAGTTTAGGGGCGAATATATCAAATGCTCTTTCCCGGCACTTTTATGATTGAGGGAAGAAGTTGCCTAAGTGAATTTCTTAATCAGAAATGCTTCCAATTTGCCCGTTCATTATTATTGATAGTTATCTGAAAGTTGCTAGTTAATGGTCATATCAAAAATCACTTAGCAGTGCTACTGCAATTTTCAATTTCTCCAATTTGTCTGCTGTTTCATTTCGCATTTAAGAGTATTATCCTTTTCGTAGATTTCAGTCAATTTTACACTAAGCGAAAAGGCAAATTTGTCCAATGAAATGCGCCGTCCGATATGCAAATCAGGCATATTATTTACGGTCGCAATACGAGACCAATAAACAAGCAAATAGTTTGATAGCTAACCAGAAACAACAACAGCTATAATAAATCCAAATAGATAAGTTTACTCAGGCACAATCACTTATGTTTGTGCGTCTGTTGCTGGACAAGTAAATATTGATATTTTGATTTCAAATTGAGTGAAGAGTGAAAGCCAATGGGGAAACGCTTGCAGAAACCATGTTATTATCAATTCAAAAGTGAAAGATAACTTTCGATTTCTCCCTCGCCCATCGAAGCCAACAAATCATTTTAAGCGAACACATTAGCTTTTGATGATGGGGCTTTGATTAGCTATTAGGATTTTAATTAGAAAAACTACAGCAACCGCAAAAACCAACTCACATTTTGGGTGTCTCGAACGAGGTTTACTTAAGCAAATATTTGCCAGCAATTATTTGCGATAAACGGTTGCCTGCGGACTTCGCTCGGTTTATTTGGCTCTTAAATAAATTACTGGGGAAGGCCCTTCACAGTTTTGGGATGATAAACACGTTCAAATCGTTGGGAGCCGCATAAAACCTGTACAATTACTTATAAATTTAAAGCATTTATAACATGCTTAATGAATTTCCAGCGAGGCGAAGACGAGATTCCTCCGCAGGACTCTGTGCTCCATCCTTCTTGCTCCTTGCTGGCTGTCTGGCTGGCTGGTTGCCTGCTTGGTAATGTTTTCCTTGAATTATGATGCTTTTAAAACGTAATTTATTTTTTTAAATAAACACTGAGCGCGCTGCCTTCGCCGTTTTGCTTTCTCTTAGCTTCTGATTTTGGCTCTTCTGCTGTGCGGCTGAGAATCTGAAATGAATTTAATTTAATTTTATTATTTCAGTCAAAATTGCTTCGACTGCTGCATCTTGTCGCTGATTATTGAGCTGAGCTCATAATTATGTTTATTTTTATTATGCGCCGTCTTTTATTGGTTCATAATTTGTGAGTGCCGCTTTAGTGGATAAAGTCTATGGCACACAAAGGAAATCCACCGTAAACTTAACAAAGTGAAATTTGTTTAATATTTGCAAGGAACTCCTTAAAACACTAACAAGCAATTACTCATAGTCCTTACAGACTCCACAGCATTTTGGGTTTTGTTCTTACATAGCGTCTGCAAAATCGATACCCTAGCAATTTATTGATATGGTCATTACAGGCTAAAGTTGGCAACATCTTCACATTGAAGGGGCTGGCTAGAAATTGCATTTGGCTGGGAAACAAAACTCTTAGCAATCAAATTGGGCAAACATCAAGGCGGGCGAGCCAGAACGCAAGACGTAGTTGTCGTACTTCAAAAACTCAAGTCGTGCATATTTATCAAAACATATTCGATATATGGAGAGGAAATGGGAAAAAATTGCACGTGCATGCAAGAGCAAACACGAAGAAATTGTTGGCACTGAAGTCCTTATACACACATGAAAAATAAGAGAGAACCAGGACCAGGACGAAGGATACGCCGTTCGCTCTCCATCTGCAGTTGACGTTGTTGGCGCTTCAGAAATGTGTAAAATATTTTTGCCATCACAGAATATGGCACGCGGAAAGGGCAACCAACAATATTTATTATGGAAAATAGGCGAGAAGGCGTACCTCTGCCGCTCCTACTACCCATTGAGCATTGATTAATGCTCTCCATGCAGACAACATGGCGTACAACATGTGGCAATGAGATATAAATCGAAGGCAGCGCATTAATGGCCTACTATTAAACTAATCGCTTTTGTTGCCCAGCGACTGGCAATTATCCTGCGCTCACTCCCCTCATTTCACCAAATCAAGTCATAAAACAAAACAAGGGGAAACAGCAAAAAGAAAGAGAAAAAGCAAAAAGTCCTGCCAAATGTCGATCCTGGCTGAAGGAAAATGGCAGGACGAAAGTCCGGGACTAAAGCAATTTTACACCTGTCAGCAAATAAAACGTTGATACACAAATAGAAAAATCCGTCTAAGTAGCAAAATTATTGTTGAAAGCACAATGCGTTCTGGAAAATAAAAAAAAAGGGACAGTCGCAAAGAGGACTCAACGAAATCCCTTTTGCTGTCGTTGTTTAAGACAAATACCGCGCAGCAACAAAAGGCCAACTCATTGTTGTTGCTGTTGAGCCACCTTTCTGCCACGCCCCCATTCGTCTCGCATCCCCGGCCGCCCACTTCTAACGCTCTTTTTTTCTACCGCTCCTTTGTGCT
This sequence comes from Drosophila sechellia, assembly GCF_004382195.2. Lineage (NCBI taxonomy): Eukaryota > Metazoa > Arthropoda > Insecta > Diptera > Drosophilidae > Drosophila > Drosophila sechellia. Next base: position 9,852,753 of record NC_045951.1, on the reverse strand, counting down.
AAATAAACATTTATAAAAACAGCCAAAAGTTTTTATTCGCTGATGCTGCTTCTGTTGCCACTTTTTGGACCTTTTTTCCGCCCGTCCCTCGATTTTGGCAGGGAATTTCATTTTGAATTTCAACCGAACATTTCACGCGACTTTGACGCATGGCAAAGTTTATTTCTATATAAATTTATACGCTAGCCGAGAACAGGCATATTTAATAAGTGGGTGAGTTGGTCTCCGGCAAATATCAGCACACGAAGTATGCCATATGATTATCGTTATCCTTTGGGGGTAGCATAAAAAATATATGTGGTGATTTAGCTAGAAGAGACTTTCCCTAACCACTTGTTATGCAGTTGTAATGAAAAGTCTTAAATATGTTTAGACTATTTATAATGTTCAGTATTAGACCAGTATTCAGTATTAAGACTCATATTATTCGGATAAATAAATTAAAATTATTTTTTAACACATATCTTGTAAGGACATCCCTGGACCACCATTACCGCACATTAAACATTTATTTCCGGTTTGCTCAGTGTGCTATTTGGAAATTGTTGCAGGCGCTGAAGTTGTACGAATGCGTGGGCTGTCAATTTGATGGGTCCGGAATGGAATGGAATATCTGAACACCAGCTATACGATATATAAAGCCATAAACTGCCGCAAGTCAAACATCTTGGCGAGAGATCTGTGTCGTCCTGGAAATGATAAGACTGTGCAAGCAGTGGCGATGGCAATTGCAATAGCTATGCACCACAAACTATGGCCACACAAGTCAAAAGTCCGTGGAACAGTAGTTATGGCCAAAGTCGGGTGATGGATGGCAGCTGCATTGTTTGCTCTAAGACTTGCCCGATGACTTGGCACTGATAATGGCTTATGAATGCCAGGCAATTGCGTCATGTAAACGAGCATGGTGGGCGTGGTGGCCAGACGCATGACGCCCATTTTACAACCGCCCTTCGGCCTTTAACATGTGCCGCCCTTCGTCGTCGTGGGAGGGCCACGCCCACTGTGTGTTGCTGCAACGTTGTCGACTGCAGCAAGCTGCAAGGCGTTGAACAACATGACGCGCTGCTTGCTTCTGCCACTGTGCCGCCGCATGCCAGCATGCACTGCGAGAAAAGGGTAGTTCATTCACATTTTTTTTGTTAGAAATTAACAAGCTTACTGTAACTTTTTTTGCTGTTTGTATGCACTGTAATTCCAGTGTAGTTGGCATACCGCCTTTGATGAGCCCGGGCCAACGGCATCAGACGAGCTATCAATGTTGTTGTTTGTGGCCCTGCAAGTGTGTGTCACTGTGTGTGTACTTTGCCAAGTTGATGTCTAATTTAACGCTATCGTAAAGTTGCCAGCGTTTGCTTTCCCACTCACTCACATCGCTAACTTACTCACTCTTTCAGCTGTTACTTCTATGGCATAAGGTTGTATATGTTGTAATTCATTAGGGCTCCCAGCAAAAAGTTTTAGCTCTAAGCTTTTTTAGATAACCAGCTAGACAATGAACTCATTACTACGTCTTCGAATCACCTACAGGTTGGAATTAATCCAAAATAATTTGAATAAATATCTGCGTTTCTAGAAAATTTTTTGAAACGATATTGTCGAGCACAGGGTATCTGTTAGCCGAGCAAACTTCTCTTGTCCGTCGCTCTCGTTCAGTGCTGTCAATGTGTCAGGCAGCCCAAAATCGAGACTCGTTCGGGAAATGGTGAAAAACACATGTAACTGCAAATCGTTATCGTCATCGCCGGTATTGTTGTTGCCACTGGTTTTTCCCCACTCACACACTCTCACAGTAACACACACACAGACAGAGGCAGACATTGTTTCGGTAGTTAGCACATGTGTGAGTCCTTGTTGCAGGACGTGTAACGAGGAAGTGTAAGTAAAATGTACATAATAGTTGGCATGACTGTTCTGTTTGCCGCAGTGCCACTGACATAAGATGCAATGATCATTTGTTTGTGCAAGCCTGAAATGAAACCCATCACTTGTTGTTTGGTTTATCGAAGCGTCTGGTTCCTTAACATCAAAGTATGCCTTCATTGTAAGCAGCACAAACATGAATATAAATGCCATTTAAGTTATTGCTAAAACGGTATTTTTCGATGGCATACAAAAGCATTCGAATTAATTGGCAATGAATAGCGTTAAGAGGCAGAGGTATTTGGCATGCTAATATGAATATTAGGCTTAAGTGTTGGAATAGCATAAATAGTTACCAAATTGATGGTTCCATCTAAATGTGCACAAAGCTATAAATCATTTAACATCATGCTGATCTGTAAAGTGTTATTTACTAAGCTTATACAACAATATTATCAATGGGACTCCTTTCATAAGGGCTCCCAACACGTTTTCCCAAATCGGAAAATTCCCATTACCTATGACCGTTGTTATAAAGACCCTTCAGCTCATATAAACTGCACCCATTCACCCAAGTTCCAGTCCAAAGTTGGCAAGTCAATCCATCACTCCCTAACATTCCCTTTATCGCACGAAAGTCTCAAAAATTTGTTCCTATGCCTCGGGCAACATTTGTCATCTGCTCAATAATTGTCAACAGACAAAACAAATTTGCATGTTCAAATCTGAGTGTGAGTGTTTGTGTGCGAACTTTGCCCATGTTTGGACTTATGTTTTGCCAAGTGCCCGAAAATGTTTTTCCATTTATAAGGAAACAGACTCAATTTAATTTCCCGTTGAGTTGACAGGAGGCAGCAACAACAGCAGCCCATACAAAAAGTTGCAGCCATTTGAACTATATAAATATACGTAGGCTTAGCACGGAAAAACTGTTAATCCTGCAGACAAACTGACCCAAGGACAAGACCCATTTACAGGACCCAAATTTCCCTTGACCCTTTTTTCGGGTTGAGCTGAACGAATCTGCATATTGCCGTGTTAATCCTACTTGGGAATTTATAAAATAAATTATTTACTTAGGTGGAATCCAGCAGAAAAACATCACTGAAAAATAACCCAAACATCAAATGAGAGATGAAAGAAAGGTGCATAGTTTCGAGCCCAATGTAAAGTGTCCTAAAGGCTTTAAGTTGAAAGGACTCCATGAGCCTGCGTAGCCAGTCCAGATCTCGCTGACGTGGCCAAAATGAATTGCACTTGATTGTGGCAGCACAGGTGGAATTGCCAGTGCAAAGTGCATCGTTAGCCAGAATTTACGTGGCACGCTAACACACGTCTGCCAAAAGCAAGCCACCTAATGCAGCATCCCCCCAAACCTTAACCCTTAGCCCGTAACCCTTAACCCTTGTCCCGCCACCTGTTCCTCGCACAATTTATGCTTGTGAATTATGAATGGAAACGGCGCCTTGGCCCTCTTTTCCGCTTTTTTCTGTGGAATTTATTTGATAGTCAGCTGCAGAAAATGCTCTCGCTCGTCGGTGTTTTTTACTTTTATTATTATAAATTCATATGCGTTGTCGATTAATTTCCATTTTCCCCTCATTTCTCAGGGGCCCTCGTCAGTGCCATTACTTATGCTGTTTTTAATTTTCTCGGTTCAATGCACGTGCCACGACCCCGAAACGAATCTTTGGCATAAATACACAAACTACAATGGGAACAGTAATCTACAAGGGTCCCGAAACCGCCCATCCTGAATATTTTTGGGAATCCTTTTGGCCAGATGACGGCAGAAGTCAAAAGGGCTCGGATTACTCCCTTTGAAAAGGGAGTCAGTTTAATGGAATATCCATACGTAGAATGGTTTTTAGTTTGGGATCCGTAAGCAGATGAAATAGTATAGCAATAAACTTGATCCTTATTGGATACATAATATTACAAAGATTCTGAGTTGTTTATAGCATTTAATTTGCCGTGCATCATAAATATTTCTACTGCCTAATTTTTAAATATATTGCTTCATAGAATAATTCCGCGAGATTAGATAGCCGATGGCCGATTTAATGCAACTCAAGCACGTGCACTCGACTGCATTAAGCAGTCAACTGTTTTCAGTGAACTATAATTCGACGACACCCTTGAGTGGATCCCCTTTCCCGGCGGATAATTCAATTCTCCATGGCAATCCATTTTGGGCAGCAATGTAAATGATTATACTCCAGCTATTCCCACTCCTTGCCGGCCAGAGGGCAAACATTCCTCTCGGATTCAAAGCAATTTTCCATTTGGCTTTCCGCTTTCATTTGAGCAATCAAATAAAAATCCCAATGTAAGCCTTTTTTTGGCAGACAATCGCAAGAGAGGCGCCCAAATTGGCAAATCCCAGTTGAAATACAACAATAACCGTCTCTCCTTCATTTTTTCTAGATTTCATCTTGGCTGTGTAAATATTGCTCCTTTTGCTTAGGCGAATTGCCTTCTGTTTTTGGCAAGCGGCTTTTAAATGTTGTCTTTCGCAGAATTTGTGCCCCATAAGTTATGCGATTGCTCTTCATTAGATTTATCCGAATGTATATGGTCCTTGGAGTAATATCTCAGCCAGCTGGATGTATGCATTATCATATTGAGTTCCTTTTACGGCTCGACAGCAAATAAACACGCAACCAGCACCCAGGGCCCTCTCCACCGGCTCTTCAAATGAAAAGTCATAAAAAGGCACAAAGGATAATGCGTTTTTAATGGCAATGAGTTTGGCTTTTCAGCCCGACGCGTTTTTTCGGCTTTTGACGGGTATAAAAAATACAAACAAAACAGCCCAAACGCCGAATAAAAATCCCCAACAAAATGAAACAGAAAATTTGTTTTGGATATGCACAAAAGTTCGCTTTTCCCTTTTCGCTGCGCCCAAAAGTTTACGAGCTTATTTAATTAATTTTTCTTGAGAAAAAATAACCCTGTGTAGGTGTCCATTTTTGCAAGTGGCAGGAGGGTGAGTGCATCCTTTTTTTCAGGAACCCATGCCACTTACCATGTGTTGATTAAGCGCATTCACTTGACTTTATTAACACGGAAATAAGACTGGCAAAAGCTGCGGCCGGCGTCTGGCAGGATGTGCCAGGATGTGGTCCGGGAACAGGTCCTGAAACCACTAAGCGCTACACTGGCACACATTCATCTTTACTCATTCATCTAGGCTGCACTCAAATATTAAATGTTTTTAATGCATTTCACAGGACACAAAAAATAATATATAGAAATATTAACAAAAAATCATTTTTAAATAAAATAATATAATAGTTTGCGCAATATGATGTCTTGTTCTTCTAAAAATAAGAAGTTGATTTATTGAAATTAATAAAAAATCCATTTGTCTATAGTTATAATTTTTGAAATTTTTATTTTATTTATAAATGTATTTTATTGTTATTTTTTATAAGTGAACAAAGCCTGTTCCAGGCCCTTGTAATTGTTGTATAATTATTCAAAATTACGCTGAAAAGTTGGCGTGACTCACTCACATGGCAAAAGACTGCCAGTGAAAGGAGCTGGCCGACAGGCAATGAGTACGTTGGCATCCCGGGCACGTGACTACTCATAAGCCATTAGCCACCGGCAGAGATGACCCGCGACAGACAGCCGCTCCTTCTGGCATTTAGTGTCCCGTGTCCTGGACGACCCGTCTTCCGCAGCTCAGCGCAACTGGCCGATGTCCTGGCCAGTTTGGATTGTCGCTGGTAATTGTTGACTAATTGAGCCGGGCAACGGAATCGAAGACCCGGCGCCGTGTCAGTGATTTAGAGCCCGCTTAGCAGTTCGGACATGTGTCGACTCTGTGGCTGCTAATGAGCTGCAAATCGTGGCCTTGCGTACGTGCACGAGTCCTTTTTGGACGCTCATCACTGCCCAGGATGAAGGATGCGTAGGCGTGCCTCAAATGTCATGCACAGCGGACTGATTAACCCATTCATTTACTCAGCAAAGTTGAGGAGATTTTCTGAAGTTTTAAGAAATTATCTTGTTACTACAAGATACCATATTTACCTTTCTGTAGCCAAATTGTTTGTGAGTATATTATTTGAAAGTTGAGAAAACCATAACAATTATCCAGACAATGCACATTTATTTGATTTCAATAAACAAAGAAACCCCCCACAGCGTGGAAAACTCCAACTTATTAAATATTTATAAAGTAATTAATTTCATAAGTAGGTACAATTATTTTGTCTTGAAATGACTTCTCGTTCCACCAGTGAAGACTAATTAAAACTGTAATTCTATAATTTGACCACTTAGAGAGCACTTAAGCTATCACCCCATTCCTTCAACTTAAACTGCCAACTATTAGGGACATTTTTATTGGTTTTCCAGGGAAAAGCATGGAAAAAACGACAAATTAAACTGAACCCGTATTTAAGTGTGCCAATGGCAATTTCGACAGGGTCTAATTTCAGTTTTAGTTGCTGTCCGTTCCGCCATCAAACAAAAACGAAAAAGCCCGCAACTGTTGACCAACGACTGTTATGGTGGCTTTTGGCCGCTTTCACTTTTCGCCGCTCGCTTTTCCACTTTCCACATTCCACTTTTGATTCGGAAGGGCAGCAGCCGGGATTGTTATGCAAATGGAACGCACTGAAAGAAAATCAATTAACTAAAGCAAACAAGGGGCGTGGCCAAACACAATGGCCCCCTGCTCCCTGCTCTCCGCTGTCCTTCCGTCCTGCTGTCAAACGATGTTTTTGGGTGTGGGTCCGAAAATTAATTAAACCTCATTTGATGCAATCTTTCAGCGGGCCTAATTCAGGGGTCCATTGCCAAAATTCGAATTCGAAGCAGCAGCTAGGGCAGCAGCAGCAATTAGGCCCAAAATCCACAAGCGTATGGAATTCCTGTCGAAGGATATTCACAGGGAATGGTGATGTTACGTTATGTGTTTGAGTGTGTGCGTGTTTGGGTTAGTGTGTGTGTGTGTGTGTGGCGTTATGTATATGGCATGACTGTCATTTGCTTTATGCACACGACGAGGAAATATTCATGATTGCAGTTAACAAGGACAATTATGATTGATTTATGGCCCCTGCCGCTGCTGTGGGCCATGGCCATTAGTGTGGGCCAGCTTTATGGCAGGTGTGATAAAAGTTATTATCCCAGGATACGCCAACTTCGAGTTTGAGTGGCTCGTTAAAAGTGAAAGCAACTAAGATACGCCGCTAAATTAACATTGTAAGTGTCTTGTATTCCAGCGAAAACACAACATTTAATTAGATTAGCCATATGAGCGCGTAAAATGGCGTCTCAGCTATCAAAAGAGGCGACCAAACTCATTTACATTTTGTATCTCGCGTTAAGTTTATCAACCTTTATGGCCCAAAGCTTTTGTTATTGCGTATGCAAATGAGTTGGCTGGGCTGTTCAGCTCGCTTTAATTATGACAAATCTCTTGGGAGTTTGTTTTAATGAATCAAGTTCAGGACTTAACCGAAGATCATTGACCCCTAATAGTGCAGCATACTCGCCGCATAAATATTCATTCACTATTCATACTCATTCTAGGGATGTGAATAATTAAAATCCAAATTGTTTTCAATTATTTTGCGCAAACTATAACGTTCCATTCGGTTGGTTGTGCAATGCAGCAAATGAAATGCCCCATGGCAGGGGACAAATAAAATATACGATTGCCATCCGGACAGGTGCAACAAAAAGAAGTGCTTTGCAAAAAATAAATTACCAAAATTGTTTGGCACTCTCCGCCAACATAATGCAATTTTAATTGCAAACAATGTTTCGTTTAAGTTCGTACTTACATACAGGTATATCGAGGGGTTTCCAATTATATACGAGTATATATAAAATCGGGCAGGACTCATAATTTGCGGCTGGCGAATTCTTTTTGGGCCCGGCAACCATGTCGTTGGCCGCAATCGATGTCGTTTATCTTCTGATTTGTTGCCAAACGAAGCAAAACAAATCACTTGCTTGAACGCACCGATCCAACAACTAAATTTCAGAGGTCCTGCCGCAAGAAGCTGCAGCTTTCCAAGGCATTTTTCCGCTACTCCGGCTACATTTTTCGGTCTTCCCAACTCCAGCTGCTGTTGCGAATGAATTGTAGCCATTTTTCAGGCATCTTTGCCAGACTCGTGACGTCGGACTCGTCGACGTTCCGCTGGAAAGGACAAAGGCAGAAAAAAAGCTTGGAATTTGTGACGCCTCCGCCTCGTGTTAACAATGAAAGTGTGCCACCACGCTCCGCCCCAAACAAAAGGTACAAATGTCGCTGAAATTTATTAGGTTGCATTAAGCGACACAAGGACTCGTCGGGATATACACCATATATTAATATAAGAGCTGTGTGTGCCGCAGCAATTGTATTGTCTTTCTGGCTTCGGGTAAAGTGCACATTTGTTGTCTTCTTTATTTCGGGCCAGAAGTTAATCAGGATTTGTGACTCATCCTCGCACGCACAGATAAATTAATTTGTGCCCCGGTTTCCTTGACATTTTATTGAAATTTGCATAAACATAATTTCCGAGAGGCCGTCAGTAAATCTCCAGGAAAACAAAGCACTACAAGTTGGGTAAACATGCAGTAAGAAAAACTCTATTATTTCACTACATTAACTGGCGATTTATTGCTTATGGCAGGCTGAGGGCCCGAAGGCTATGCGATTCAATGGACACGAACATCGAACATCGATGGGCTAAAGTCAAAGTTTCTGGGGAAATATTTACTGAAAAGTTGGCTAAAACTTGAAGGAACCCCTTAAGTCAGCAGGTGAGGCCTTGTCCTTGGCAGCACTTTTCCTTGCGCGTCCTTAACTTTCCCCTAATTGAACGGGGCTTTGTCTTGGGCCGGCTCATGTGTGTATCCTCTGCAGTCACCGCATCATAAGGCTGTCATAATATGCACTTTAAATTACGTGTGCACACGCGGCGTATGCGCAATATGACGAACAACAGCCGCCGCAAATTTCCTTGCCACACAGCCAGTCTGTTTTCTCTCTCATTTTTACATTCCGTAGGAGCAGAGAGAATTTTCTGCACGATGCGAGCCCACTTGGCTTTTGTTTCTAGCCAAGTTTATGTTATACAATTTTCGTTTCCATTTCCTCTTTTGGCACGGAGCTCGTAAATCTTTGAGAGGCGGGCGGGAAAAAATGGAAAATTGCCCGTTTTGTGTTGGGCCATAAAATGGCAACAGATCAATATAACATTTATTTATATTTTCGCCCCAATGGTCATAAAAGTGTTGCTCCATTCGGATGATCGACGGATGGGCTTGCTCCAATTAAAATGTGGGTGAAAAATCCAGTCGATGGTAACGAGACTTCCAAGTATGCCTCGCGGATTTATAGTCTGCAGCCAGCCGGATGTGTCACTTGGCAGCTCCTACGAACTCCAAGGAAACTCCTAAGGATCGCACAGGACTCTCTGCGCCCTTGCCAGTCGGTATTTATGTAGCGATAAAATTAAATTTATTTTAACGCCAGCCAAAGGTGTGCGCACATAGTCAAACACTATCGCCAACTTGCTAGCAAGTTCGGTTCGAAAACTATCCCTTCTTGGCCAGGAAATCGCTGGAATCGCAGGCACAAATGCCGGGAAAAGCGTCTGCGATAAAAGTTTCTGCGCCAATTTCCACCTCTCTTTATGTAGATGTGGCCGAGTGTTTGTGTGCGCCTGAGTGCCTGAGTATTTGTTGCCGGCTTTTTTTGGGCATACGCACGAGTCCGGTGCTCCGGCAGTCGCAAACAGTAATGCAGCCCATAAACCAGGCGGCAAATGCAATGATATTGCCAATGGTTGTGGCCGTGTTTAATCTGCCAGCCGGAGTTAATATGCCTGCCGCAATGCAGTGGCAGACGTACTGCAAATTGGAGACTGGTACTGGGTTTTCCCCCATTTTCTTGCCAGTCGGCAGAAATTTTCGCTTAGCCACGAAACTGTTGGCGAAAATTGATGCAAATGTCGCCATCAGATGTGATATAAGCTGGTAATATTCACTGGGGCAGCTAGGAATTTAAAGTTGAAGGTTATCCAATTGAAAAGTTAAATGTGTAGTAAGTTCAATACGTAAGATTTATAAAACATTACATATAACAATAATATTTGTTAAGCCATAATGTTCAGATAAAAAAGGCAAGATAACCGCGTCAATTAAAAGCCCGCAATCAGTTAACAAAAACGCGAATTGTAAAAATATTATTTTATAGTGCACTATATACCTAAGTGTACTTCACCGGATAATCAGTACTAGCATAAACAAGTGTTTTTTCATTAAGGCAATAAACATAGGGAATCTCAAATTAAATTTAAATAAATAATTCAAAATTGAGCTTGTTCCCGCAATCTGAAATTAATGGTCATATGGCTGCTGGGTAAAAGTAGATTGGTTAGCTCTGCCCAAAAAGAATTATTTACGTAACGTTTCGTAAGCTCAGCTTTTTCGTAATGAAACCCTCAAAGTTTCATTCGTCTCTGCCATAACACCCAATTAATTTCAGCAGTATGCCATTATTCTGCAAAATGACATATCCATATCGCATCTAGCCCCAGCCATGTGTGTAAACTAAGCCCCAATTATTTACTACTATAAGCAAACTTTGATTAGCTATCGCTTACACTCCCCGTAGATGATTTATTTCGGCCCAAATTTTGTTAATTAAAACTTCACTTCTTCACTTCACTGCGGGGAGAAGCATATTTATTTTCGCTGCTTGGATTGATGGGTGGTGCTACTGTCGATGACTTTATGGTCACGGCCATAACCACAGTTATGGTTATGGATTTGCGGTGAGATAAGCTGATAAACGATCCCATCTCGACCCCATATAAATAGAAGTGTATAGTTTCGACACCGCGTAAATGAATCGGAAATGTCACCCAAGAAGTGTGAGCCGCCGCCCGAGGACTCGCTTGCCACCACTGAAAAGGCCACCTTTCTTCGTTTGGGCCACAAGAACCACTCCCAATGGACCGCGCTCGGATCAGCATCCTTCATCCTAATCTCTGGAGGAATGAGTTTGGCATGGGGAGCCGGATTCGCCGTTCACTCCACCCATCGGGATCAACTCCTGCGGACCGTGCACATGCAAGTCGCCTGGTATGCAACTGCCGTGCTTGGAGCCCTTTTTGGAGCATTTTATACTCACCGACTGCCACAGCAACCCATTTATGTGAGTAGACCGGAGAAAAATATTTAAAGGGAACTGCTTAAGAATCTGTTGTTTATACATCAAGGTTGTTTTGTAATATTTCACAATTCCTGTAATAATGTTAAATAATTTAGAACAAATAATGAACACCCTTGCCATTGCAGATTTTTAGCTCCATCTTGGTTATTGCTTCCGGAATACTGTTCCTCGCTTGGCCAGAGTGTCCAGGTGCCATTATAGCCGCCCGGTATTTAGATGGATTGGCCAATGGTCTGGTATTTGTTCCCGCCCTAAGTACTGTGGGCGAGATTTCTGTGAACGAGATCCGTGGACTTTTGGCCTCCACGGTGGAGCAGCTCAGCTTCAACACCGGCATCCTTATGCAGCTGATCTACACGGCCGTGTGGCAAGTGAACTGGAACGTGGCCATTGTGGCAGATCAGGTGCATGGAGTGCTATCCATAGTCTACGGAGTTATAGCCCTGGTTTTGGCGCTAACTCTCTGTGTGGAGTCACCTGTCCACCTGTTGATGCGATCTAGTGAGCAAAGGGCGTTGGTTGCCCTGAGGCATCTTCAAAGGCCTTATATGGTGACCAGTGAAATGCTACTGAGATTAGATGAACACAAACAATATGTGGCCGCCAACAGGGAAATGTGTTTAGGATCGAGTCTGCAGAAAGGGTATCCATCGGTTCTGAAGCTTCTGGCCCTTCGATTGTTGGGAGTCCTGTCCCTGAACTCCATCGTCTGCAGTGCTCTCTACGAAACCGGCAATCAGTTGGTTAGCTGTTTGTATGCATGGCCTTTTGTGGTTTTCGGGCTGCTCCGATGGGGCGGATGCTTCTTTGCGGTGCTTTTGATGGACACCACTGGCCGGAAGAAACCGACCCTTTTCGGAATCTTTTCCACCGGAGCCTTTGCCATTGCATATGCCAACTTATTTGGACGAACACCTCATATGATCACCGCCTTGGTGATGCTCTTCAGTCTCCAATTCTTCGCGGGACTGGGACAATGTGTCTCTGCGGCTTACCTCACTGAAGGCTTTCCTCTGCGAATAAAACCACATATGGTGGCTGTAGTATACATAATGGAACAGGCTGCACGACTGCTCCTCTGCAGCTTTTTAACATCGATCGCTGAAATAACAGCATACTTTCACTCCCTGGGAGGACTTTCCATGGTGTGTTTTCTTCTCGGAATCTTCTGTCTGCCGGAAACTAGACTAGTTACTTTGGGAGAAGCACAGCTCAAGTTTTCCAAGTGGTTCAACAAGGATTTTTAGGTATAAGTGGGAAGGGGGGAAATAAATGTTTATATATAACAACAATAAAGAATGACTTTTTTTCTTGTTTTAAACAGAAGGAATGATAAGCGCATTAAAGTAGTAGTAGTTTATGTAGTTTTTGATAAGAAAGTTTTAATTAGGTTCGATAACGAGCAATTACTATTGGCACACCCGCTGAGTGAGTTAGTTTAGTATTGATCATAAAAAGATCAATACAGACAAGCACAATATCCATGAGTCGAATGAACCCAAATAATCGGACAGGGTCTATGACCACAGTTTCAGGAAGGGAAATCCAAAATATAATCCAAAATAATCTTATCTAGCCTGGTCAAAACGTGTAAATTCCCGGAATACTTCATTGAAGATCTGGCTAAACATCCTAATGAGGAAAATCGATTTTCTTTCTTTTCACAAAATACAACCATTTAGTTTCGCTTTTTATGGAAATCTGGTCGGCAGTGTTGGACTTATTCGTCAGAAATAAAAAAGGCAAAAGATAATAATAAGATTTACCTATTCTGAATTCTACTCTCACAGAAATTGTGTTCCCTTTTGGCAACGATTGGAAACATCATAATGATATGTTTCAAAACTACTGGCAGACGAAAACGCAATAATTTAAAATAAAAAACAAACAAAAAAGTGACCTTGACCTCGAGCCAGAAAAAACAATATATTTCGTAAGGTGTGCCTTACTTGGGACTCAGTAAAAGATATAATGATAAACAAAACAAATCACGCCGAAAATATACCATTTAATGACCTCTTTTTTCTTAATGACTTCCTTTTAATTAGGGCCAACAAATAAAACCAACACAAAATTCCCAGAAACAATCAATATCAGTAAATACATATATGATATTAAATGACAAATATGTATATGGCATTAAGTACTCAACAACAGTGATAAATAAAGGATATACAAAAATCATACCTTTTTGTGATCTTTACTTTATTAAAATTTGTAAACTTTAATTAATCCATGCACTTTAAATAATAAATATTCTCTTAAAATTCTTATCTGAGCAATTAAAACAATTTTTTATATATATAATAATATATAATAATTATATGGCGACTATGAAAAGTATGAATCAGGCCTAATAACGGACTTTGGCGCGGATGATCAGTCATACCAACAGAAAAAGCAGGGGAATAACCGTTCTCCGTTACTTGAATTGCGTTTAATTGCCCACATATGCATCGAAAATGTTGTGATCTGAAGAGAGTTGTATATACCACATATGTACATCATAAAGTATTATTCACAAACATTGCGATACTCGTCCTTATCGGGCGCGCGTGTAGTAAGTTTTGAACCATTTACTGAAATAGATGCCGCCCCCTAGTGATAAAGGGTTGAATCCGCACTTGATTATCAGTTGGGCAAGGCTCGATAGCAGCGCACATAAATATCATTTCGCCAGCCCCCGTATTAGCCAGTTTCAAATCGACCTCTACCGGAGCCGGTTGTCTTCGCAATAGAGTGAAATAGATACAAAGCGATCGGAAATGCAGAACGATAAGTTTGCCCCACCGCCGTTGGCCATGCAAAACGACAAGTACCCGCCGCCAATAGGCTTCTATCCTCCACAAGGACAGCCAGGATATCCACAACCATCAGCGCAGCCAGGATATCCTCAGCCAGGGCAGCCGCAACACATCACACCGGCGGAGACATACGGACCACCACCACCGCCAATGCCCCCGCGGGATCCACACACCAGAGTGGATCCACCAGGAGGATGCTTTCAGCGCAACCAAAAGAACAAACCTCAATCCAATGCTGTAGCCGCAGGTGAGTTCAGTTCATTAGATCGATCAGCTTAGTCACCGACTGATGTGTTGACCACGGGGCTAATCTAATCTCTAGTGTTGGAAGTACGAATCTTTTTCCCAAGTAGATTATGATGAGGATGACGTAAGCGCTAGTAGTCAAGCATTCGAATTTAATTATTCTACTACACATTAATCGAACGGCTTATACCAGTGATTTATGTAAATAGTAAATAGGTACTTTCCAGCTCAAGAACAGAACCTGTCCGTATAAACGTCGAGATTTCGGGAAGATTCTATTTATTTATTTGAATTAAACAATTATGCAGACAGCTGCTGAAAATTTGACAATAGAGATTAAAATTTGACATCAATCATTTGACAGACCTAAATCTATATATTTCATACTCTTTCAGCTGGTCTTATCTTTATCTCTGGAGGTATGAACATAGCGTGGGCGATTGGGTTCCGAGGACCAATCTATTACCAAACCACCAAGCACAATTACATTGCCTGGTTCATAGGCGCAATTATTGGAGCTTTGGTAACAATGGCGCTGACCAACAAGGTGGCCAAAAAACATATTCTGGTAAGCGGAGGAAGACTGTTCGCAGTGTAAGTTTTTATTGATCAATTCCTTTTACGCACAGCAATTTTCTTCAGTGTTGGTGACCATCGGTGGATTGGTTATTGCCTGCACCCACCATAATGGAGCTGGAACCACGGCAGCATGTTACCTAGATGGTATTGCCAATGGTCTGGTATTTGCCCCATTTATGGCCTTGGTCGCAGAGATCTCGGTTCCCTATATGAGGGGCATGGCCAGTGCCACCTTGGAGCAATTGTGCTTTGGAACCGGTATACTTCTTCAGGTCATTTATGTGTCGAGTTGGACATATTCTTCGTATATGACATACAATGGTTTTACGTCCGAGAATATGAAAGGTGTGCTGAGCACAATCTACGGCGTTTTGGCCCTTATTATGGGCTCATTTTTTACCATCGAATCTCCGGTTCTGATGCTTGCCAATAACGAAGAACAGGCGGCCATTGACGCACTGCGTCGGCTACAAAAGCCTGCCGTGCTAACCGAGGAAACTTACGAGCTGCTGGCGGAGCATAAACGCTACTTGGCCTACAACAAGAACATGTCAAAGGGAGAAAGCATTTCCAAAGCGCTGCCCACCTTCATGAGACTTGCATACCTGCGCGCATTGAATGCGATGAGCATCTCCAGCGTTGTGGTCATCACTTATGCCGTTTCGATCATAGTCTCCAATGAATTAGGAAATGCGAACGCCTTGTACATAGGATTCGCCTTTTGCCGTTGGTTGGGATCCCTAATCCCATCCTTTTGCATGGAGTCCTTGGGCCGAAAGAAGCCCGCGGTCTTTGGCCTGCTCGTAAGCTGCGGCTTGGCCTTCGTCGTGGGTTCACTGTACAATTTATATACGTATATGAGCCAAGTGTGCGTCTTGTTAATGATCTTCGAGCTCTTTGCGGGTATGGCCTTCTCTTCCAATTCGGCCTACCTGGCGGAGGCATATCCCATGGGAGTTAAGCAGCACTTTATCGGCTTAACTTTCATCACCGAAATATATGTCTTCCTCATCATAAATGTCTGTGACTTCAATTTGGCTCAAGGATACAACTACTTCTACGTCATGGGAGCCATGTACCTGGCGGGAGTCATTCTCGGAGTCCTTACACTGCCGGAGACAAGGAGGATGACCTTGCAAGGTGCCCAGGAGCAGTTCAATAAATTCGTTAACTTCCGCTTTTAATGTTCAAAGTAATTATATATTAATAAATCTACTATTAAACTACAAGAGGTCAAAGGCCTCTGTATTCCGATATCCATAACGATCCATAACGAACACTGTTTTTTAATCATTCAGACTGGGGAATGACTATAAAAAATTATTTAGTATAAATTATTTGGCGTTTCTTTTCTCGCTTTCCTATTTTTCAACCTAAGTCATAATGCTTTACAACAGCCATATAAAAAGTTATTATCTTAATACTACCGTATGATAAGGTGATGAGACATTCACAACATATTTTATGTGGGAAGACCGATCCCAGGGTAATAAATTTAAAGCATATTAGCATTGGTAATGAAGTAGAATCAACATTGGGAAGCACCTTAGAAACGTAGGGTAAGCTATTAAACTGTTCTTAAAAAAAGCCAAATCCGTTCAAGGTTCTTGTAGTGGCAATAAAACCAACGAGCACGCTTTGATACGACGCCCTGCTATTATCGCCATATGCAGCTTATCAATAACTTATTGATTTAGTATTGACTAAAATTTCCAACGAACTACTTTGCTCCTATATGACTACCATAGCCGAGAATACCATCGAACTTGTATGCTAAAACCATGGGAATCTTCTGGCGTATCATATTCTCCATTCAAATAGATACATTCCGCAGAACATAAGAGATATAAGTATTATTAGACCGTAATCAATGCCGCCCCAAAGTCGAT
The DNA here is from genome assembly GCF_004382195.2 of Drosophila sechellia. Classification (NCBI taxonomy): domain Eukaryota; kingdom Metazoa; phylum Arthropoda; class Insecta; order Diptera; family Drosophilidae; genus Drosophila; species Drosophila sechellia. The sequence continues at coordinate 9,836,179 of NC_045951.1, read as the reverse complement.
GAGTGACTACCTCCGCACTTTATTCTCAGTTGGGGAATTCTCGATCTTGGTGGAGAGCTTGAGGTCTTTTTCTCTACATCGGTGCCCAATAATAGTCGACGAATCAGATGTTAACCGACCTTCAAATATGGAGTCCTTGCAAGTTTTCTTTATTTCACCACAATACGAATTCATTTTATTCAATAGAAAATACGTGCCAAAAAATAATGGGGAAGTCCCACAGGGAAGCACACTATCTCAAACAATGACTAAGTCTCTTGACCAAAGACTAATATCATCAGTTTGTATAAGCATTTTGATATTTAAAAAAAAAATATTAAGAAGTATAAATTCATCGTTTTAGATCATTTATTTCATTGCAAAGCACTAACTGAAAATTTTATAAATATATATAAATTATAAATATATAAAATATAGTAAATAATGTATATATATATTATTTATATATATATATTAAATTATTATACTTTTTATTTAATATCATTATAATATTTTGAAAGCCAACAATTTTTGACACCTGTTTAAAGTTAAAATAAACGCAAATTATTTTTCTTTTATTTTTATATAACATTATTTTAATATTATTTATAACTAATTGGCGTTCAAATGGTTTTCCCACCTTTTAGAATTACTATCTTAACACTACCGTCTGAAGTGGCAATGAAATATTTACCAACTTTTTTCGAGGAAAGTGATTCAAAACAAGCTAAGTCCGTGGGAGGCACCTTTTAGTGGTCAATAAAATGCACAACCATGCTTTGATAAGATGCCCCGCTATTATCGCTGGCCATTTGCAGCTTATCAATAACGAAGTGATAAGCTGTGTACCACTCAATTATAATTTCGGTCCCGGTAATTCTACAGTTACAGACATTCCGTCAACCAGTTCGAAATTGGCCATTTACTAGGACGGTCGAACCACGAACAAAAAATGAGAAACGACAATTTTGCACAACAGGATCCTCCGCCGATGGGTTTTGCAACTGCACCACCACAGCAGGAATACTCGCACCTAGGATATCCACAACCAGGATACCCCCAATCGAGATATCCTCAGCCGGGACATTCCTGGAACCCTCCGCCACCACAGATTGGATTTTCAGGGTACCCACCTCCACCCCAACAAGGATATCCCCCACAGTTCTACGGTGCACCACCAGGATACGGATCACCACAAGCACCACTACCTCATAATTCGGCCCAGCAAACCATCACGGTAAATAACAGTTGGTACAGTCGTAATCAGAAGAACAAGCCACAATCGAATGCTGTTGGAGCAGGTGAGTCAAAGAAATATAATTTTGAAAGTACGACATAAAGTAATATTATATATATGTGTTGTAAATACCAAATTAAATATTGTTACCGTTTAATCTCCAGCGGGTCTCATTTTTGTCTCTGGCGGTATGAACATTGCGTGGAGCATTGGATTCAGTGGAGTAATCTACTATAAAACCACTGAGCATAATTTTGCAGCCTGGTTCATTGGTGGCATTATAGGAGCTGTGCTCAGCTGGTTTCTCATAAACAAAGTGGCCAAGAAGTATGTCTTGGTAAGTAATAATAATAAAATATAAAACACTTCAACAATTACTTCATTAACTAGACCTTTGCAAACAGATCTTCAGTTCGATTCTGGTGATGATTGGCGGAATACTGATTGCCAGTACGAAGCATAATGGCGATGCCACGTTGGCGGCTTCCTATCTGGATGGAATCGCCAATGGACTGGTGTTTGCTCCATTCATGGCCTTGGCCGGAGAGGTCTCAGTGTCTTATATGAGAGGATTGGTCTCAGCCAGCATCGAACAGATGTGCTTTGGACTGGGAATCTTCCTGCAGATCATCTACACCTCCTCGTGGAACTCAGCGGCTTACCCTTCGTATAACTCCTTCTCGGCGGAGAATATGAAAGGAGTGCTGAGCATTATATATGGATTTTTGGCCCTGATTATTGGCTCACTGCTGTGCATCGAGTCTCCGGTAATCATGCTGGCCAAGAACAATGACGAACAGGGAGCTATTGACGCACTGAGACGACTCCAGAGGCCGTATACCTTGACCAACGAAACCTTCGAGCAGCTGGCGGAGCACAAGAAGTACTTGGCCCAGAACAAGGAACTTTCCATGGGTCAGAGCATCGGACAGGCGCTGCCCACCTTCATCCGACTCGCTTTTCTTCGCGGTCTCAATGCCATGAGCATTTCCAAATTTGTCATGATCGGCTTTTTGTATTCACTTGCCAGTCCGTTTGGATATGTATCCATTTCTGTGGGTTGGTTCATTGGATTCGGCATTTGCCGCTGGATGGGAAACTTTATAGCCACGTTCTGCATGGAGTCCTGTGGTCGCAAGAAGCCCACACTTCTAGGACTCATCGTTTGCAGTGTCATGTCCTTTGTGGTAGCAGCCCAGTTCAATATCTTTTCTTATAATACCGGCAACGTCATAATGTTATTGGTCTTTGAACTGTTTGCCGGTATCGCCTTTACAGCCACATCGCCTTACCTTTCGGAGGCCTTCCCGCTGGAGGTTAAGCAGCACTTCATATCCTTCACCTTCATTGTCGAGATGCTTGTCTTCATTGTTTTGACTATGATCAGATGGAGCTTTACTGGCGGAGCCAACTACTTTTATGTCATGGGAGGACTCTATCTGTTTGGCTTCTTCTTTGGCCTCGTTTGCCTGCCGGAAACCAGAAGGACCACTTTGAGGGAGGCCCAGAATAAGTTCAGTAAATTCATCAGCATGGGTTTCTAGTTGGTGGAATACTTCTCTTACCGCTTTAGTCATTTCAAAGATAATAAATATTTATTGCAAAGCAAGCACTCCAGGCGTTGTATTTCCCAATCGTATTTTTCTTCAGCTATTGATATCATTTACGAACTGTCAACAAAACAATTCTCATTGAAGTGTTGGACACGTCGAATTGCTTCTTTCTCGTAAACTAATGAAAGAGATTTTGGCCAACTAAAAGAGACAGAGAGTTGAAAGGCGAGAAACCGAAGGTAATGGTTGGCAATCGCAGTTTTACCTGCCAATGTGAACAAACAAACAAATCCCACAAAACACATGCTCATTTCCCAGGCGTTTGTATACTAAGAAGTCGTGATAGGGAAAACTGGCTCTAAAAGATAGCGAAGCCCGAAATATCAAAGCACCCACTTATCAATCAATACCCGATAAGATTAGTTGACCGCCGATAGATAAACCAGGGACCTGTTCAACACGCTCACCTACAAGAACCGAAACACGCGTCGTGTAGTCTTCACCGTGAGTTCGACCACAAAAGGTCCGATGCAGACCGAACGGCCATCTCCAGACGATGGATTCCACGTCGTACCCATCCATAGTGATGCGGAACAGCACATCCACAGGAACTCCGATCGCCAGCGGGAGCTGATCCTGCAGAACTCACAGACAAGTCCTTGCTGCAATCGGGATCTACGCAATCAGCCACAGGCTAATGCAGTTGGCGCTGGTAAGAGAAATGCCACTTAACGAGTATTTATAGTACTTTCCAGTAAAATGCAATTACATGTACTGTCATGACGTACAATAATACTCTTCAATGTTGATAAATTGTTATTTGGCAGTAATAAATCATAATATATCTACGAATTTCCCTATCATCCTATGTGTGAGGTAAATACGCGTCACATCATTTTGGATAGGTGAAGGTCCAAGTCAGAAATTATTCATTCTCTGTGTCAGCAATATTTATTAGATTGAAACTGATATTATCGGAGCGGAAGCCTGTCTATAAATGCCAAAAAAATGAGAGGTGTTCAGATAATTAACATTCATGTTTTCAGCATACATTCAAACAGTTTCGTAAATTAAAAAGTATAACTTAGTTATTGTATTTAAAACAATTCGAAATTTTGTAGAAAAGGAAAGTGAGCTTAAAAATTTCGATAATATAATTATGTGAGATATAGCACGACAGTTTAAAATGTCATCTTAACCGATAAGGCTATTTGGGTTCTGCATTTCAAATGTGTAAAATATGTTAATAATTAGCTATTTTTACAGCTGCCCTTATATTCCTGACCGGTGGAATTCACATAGCATGGAGCATTGGTTTTGATGGTGTGCTTGTCCAACTTGAAGTTACCAACCATGTTCAAATTTGCTGGTTTATTGGGGCCATTATTGGTGCCCTGCTCGGCGGATTGTTTAGCAGATGGTTTCCATACAAAACATTAATGGTAAGAAAAAAAGAATTGTTTTCTATATATCGGCTTTTGTGCATTTAAGTTGTTTGAAAAATAATCACGACATATAACTTGCTTCAATATGTCCATATCACAATGGATACACTTATGTAAATTAAAATCTTGTTTATCCCTTAAGGAGTTCTGTTCGCTGCTCACTATCACAGGTGGAATAGTGATGGCGGTGAACCGAATGGATTTGGACGCCCTGCTGGCAGGGAGATATATGAATGGATTGGCCAACGGACTGGCCATCGCACCCACTTTGGCCGTGGCAGGTGAACTGTCGGTATTCTACAAGAGGGGAACCCACACGTCTGCGGCGGAACAGTGGCCCACAACGATTGGCATCTTTGTGCAGATCGTGTGCAGTCATAGTTGGGATGTTCAGAGTGATTTTACGGAGGAGCAGTTCCAGGGAGTGCTCAGTGGAGTCCTGGGCTCCATAGCCCTGCTGCTCGCCTTCCTCCTATCCATCGAATCCCCGGTGGACCTGCTGGAGCAGGGTAATGAACAGGGTGCCATTCAAGCTTTGAGCAGGCTTCAAAGACCGAGAGCTGTGACTTCTGAGACCTACGACCAAGTGAGGGATCACCGCACATATGTGGAACACCACAGATCAATGGGTTGGCGCCACGCCCTCCCCGCCCTCGTTCGCCTTTCGGTGCTAAGGGCGTTGTATGCACTCAGCTTGAGTATGATGGTGGCCTTTACATTGGCATGGACGAGCACGGAGGTGTACGGCGATAGTTCTGGTCCATATGTGCTCTTTGGTTTCCTGCGACTGATGGGCAGCTTCACGACCTCCTTTGCCCTGGACTCCTTGGGCAGGAAGATTCCGCTGCTTCTGGGACTGGTCATTTCGGGAGGCCTGGCGTGTGGACTAGCCAGCAGATTCGCGGGAAGCCATCTACTAACATTCTCGGACAATCGGATGGCCCTGTGGCTGCTGCTCATCTACCAATTATTTGCCGGCATAGCCTTTGCGCCCAGCTCATCCTATCTCTCGGAGGCCTTCCCACGTCGCATCAAAAGGCCTTGCATTGCAATCTCCTATATTCTGGAGATGATTGTCCAGCTGCTCCTCTGCCAAGTGGATTTCGCAGCTATTGGCAGTGATAGCAGTTATGTGGCACTGTACTTCTTTATCCTGGGAGGCTTACTATTGGCAGGATTTCTCTTCAGTGTTTGGTACATGCCCGAAACGAAGGACACCACTCTCCTGCAAGCCCAATTTAAGTTCCAGGAATTCGTAATCCCACCAGCCTGAAAGTAGGCACCTCGAACCTAGCCAGTAAATAAGAGCATATACATATATACTCGTAAGATAACGCTAGCAAAATAAATCTGAAATCTTATTAAGAAACCGTGGGAGTGTGACGTTGCCTTATCGGCGCTAAAGTGACTCTACAGATTTGGTTAGCTATTTGCTGCACTCTTTTGTGCCGATCATCATGAAGCTAATGGTTATTATACTTATGGGGAACACCATGGTATAAACTTCACAGATAAGCACGGCGAGCCAAAAGGTTTATTTCCAAACGGCAATTAAAGCGGTTCCCATACATCTCTGATAAGATTCCCGGCCTCATATATGTTTGCTGGACTTTATATAGATCAAATAAACCCTATTTAGAATGGGAACTAGTTCAAGTTTTAGGTGTGCTAAAAGTAAAACGAATTAAAGAATGTGAATCCGCAATTAATTAAATTTATTAAATATAAAAAGGTGCTGTTTTATGATTTTATTTATCATACGGATGATACTTCTTCATCTTTTAATTAAATTAGTAAATTAGGGCATTTAAATTAGTATTCTTCATGAAACATGCAGAAATGTTTTTAAACTTAAAATTTTCATAAATAACTAAAGTAACTAGCAATTGGCGCATCTCTAACAAATCAACTTTCGCTCTTTGCGTCAATAGTGTCTATAGGTTCCTCCTGGCTCATATACACACATGTGATTTTTTGCCTTCATACAAATTCAAATTTAATTAATTTATTTATATCCAGTAATCAGAGCGATAAGTGGGTTGGCAAAAGGTTTCGGCCCACTGTTATCTTATCGAAAGTGCTGGCCAAATCGAGGTGCTCGCTCAATAACCGCTCGATGCTCCTTCATTTATCAAGCGGCGTCTGAACAGTCGGTTAACTTGATTCGTCGCGTTCGCGAGTTGGCTGTCCGACAAGTGTGAGTTTTGCTTTTTAGCCAAATATCGGTGTGACACAAAGTGCAAAAATAATGACATACTCAAGAAGACAAACAAGCCAGCAGCGGTTCCAATGAAAAAGTCTCGAGTAAACAACAATCAACAAATCAACTGGACAAATAATTAAAAAACGGAAACGTCGCCACAAATTGTTAAGTCCCTTGGCTTTTATTGCGTTACGCGGTGATATTGTGATTAAGTTTAAAATGCCGATGCTGCCTACAATTGAGGAAGAGGCCAAGTTGTCCTGGATCCGGCTAATGTGGAAATACCGCCTTCAGTTCCAGTCCATGGCCTCTGGTAAAAGTGAAGAAAACCTTAGGGTATCTAGTTTTTTAGCCTTTATTTTCAATCACCAACAGCGTCGATTGTTTTCGTGGGCTGTGGAATGCGTTTGGCCTGGTCAATTTTTGATACACCTGCTGGCAAATTCTTAAACAACCACAATACCCACAATCTGATGATGAGCTGGTTTATTGGAGCAGCATTGGGTGCCCTTTTGGCAGCCCTATTCGTTCAGCGTGTCACCAAAAATGTGGCATATGTAAGTAGCTTTATAACTCACTATAAATCACAATCTACTGTGCGCTGCCAAGCAAAATCTCCACCTAGTTTGGCCCTTTTCCATGCCATCAATAATTCATTCTGCGGCCATTAGCACACTTAACCATTAGGGGCTTATCAATCCAATAAACTGATAACGCGATCAACCGCGTTCAACCTGCATTGGCCATTAAGTGGCGATAGTCACTGGGCGGTGAGCGAGGGCTGATCGATCGGTTGTTGGGATTTCCGAAGTGCTAAATCAGGTTACACAAAACAATAATTATTCGCACTGATTTCGCACTGACAAAAATTGGAGTGGTAGAAAAATATTTGTTTTGGTATGAAGTTAACTGCTGATTATATGAAGGTTATATATAAAAAATCGATTCTAAGATTCACTTTATAATTTTCTTTTTCTTTTATAAAAATATCTTATTAGTTTTCTTTTTAATATCGTTTTTATTTGACAGACCTCCAGTGGCTTCCTGATGATTATAGCTGGCATTCTGAATGTAGTTCTTCCCCAGCATTTTCTGGCCGCCTGTTACAGTAGCGTCAGTGTGGGTGCAGCCTATGGCCTAACCCAGATTCAGGCACTGGTCACCGGATCCGAGGTGGCCCACAAATCGATTCGAGGAATGCTCCTCAGCTGTGAGAAGATATTCCTGTGGCTGGGGGTCTGCATGCAGGTGTTCTACACTCGCGTGTGGCACAATTTGAGGCCACTGGATACGCAAGGATACGAGATGCACATTGATCAGTTGCATGGAATGGCGTTGGCTGGCCTGGGGCTGGGAGCTGTTATCCTGGCACTAGCCCATCGCTTGGAGTCACCAATACTTCTGCTGCATCAGGAACGAGATATGGCTGTGGGTGAGACCCTGAAAGCTCTACACGGACAATCCACCACCGAGTTGGTAAGATTGCGGGAAGACTGCCGGCAACTCCACAGCGCTCGAGATTGGGAGCGTTTTGTTGAGGAGCCGGAAGAATCGGTGGCCGATTGGAGAGTCTGGGCCCGACGTGTTCTGCCCTTTTTCAAGGTCCTGCTACTCAGATGCTTTGCCACCCTGGCCGTGTCCTTGAGCTATAATCGAGCATTTATGGTCGTCAGTTGGCATGGCCTCGAATGCGATATGAACTGCATGTACTGGCTGGCATTCGCTGGCCTTATGGGCAGTGTCCTGGGAGCCTTCGTAGTGGATTGGCAGGGTCGCAGGAAACTGTGTTCCTTATCCCTTTTCCTGGCCGGCGTTGTCATCGTGATGGTGGGTGGAGTGTTCGATCACTTAGAATCTGTTAAGAGATCCTTCTATGACATTAATTTACTGGTCATTGCCCTTCTTATGCTGCTCTTCGAAGTGATAGTAGCTGGGGGCGTGGCTGTGCCCGCCCTAGTCTACACAGCCGAAGCCTTTAGCATCGCTCACAAGGCAAGATGCTTAGCTGGCATCCTAATCCTAGAGCAATTGCTCCAGTTGGGTCTGCTTTTGGCCACCTTTGAGCACTACATCACCGTCTCTGTGTTCTTTTTCACGATCGGTGTTTTTAGTTTTATTGTCGGTTTGGCCGTATTTATGTTTATGCCAGAAACCAGGCAACTGACACTCTACGAGTGCCTGTTGAAGTTCAAGAAAGTTCCTTAAAGCGCCGACGTATCTTTAAGTGCTAAGTATCTGTTATCTGTACCTATTTGTATCTGTATCTATTTTTAAATACTATATATTATATTCATTCGAGTGATTGCTCGTGTGCATATCATTATCTTTCATATACTTTCCCTTGACGTTCTGGTAACCTCATAGATTAAGTGAACATTTAAGCAAACTGTGTTTGTATCTAAAGAACAAATATTATTGTATCAAGAAACATGGCATTTTTACTAAACGAAAATGAAGTTAATATCCGATAATTGTGAGTAGTCATAGTCATATGAAATCTTATAAATAATATTTATTTGAGGCAAAATATACTTTGCAGCTAACGAATTTATTTACATTTCCATAAGTTTTTCCGGCATTAAAAATAAACTTACCATGTCTGGAAACAAAATCTGATCATTGTCTCTAATTTATTGGGTAGTAGTATTAATAATACTAATAGTAATGTTATTATTATTATATTATATATTTAAAATCAGAAATATTACCAATTTATTTAAATGTTACTGAAAACGTTACACTCAACATAATTTTTGTGTTAAATGTTACAATATCAGCCAAGAATTAGCATTTTTGACATTCTACAATGGATTTGGTATGGTTTGTTGCCAAGCTAAAGCTTTCACCTGTTGTAAACTGTGCCCACCAGCTTTTTGCCATAACTCCGGAAAAACTGTTACCATTATTGGCTTTCCAAAGCTTTTCGCATGGGCCAGGCCGGTAAAAAGCATTCGCATTCGCTGTTCTATGTAAACAAAGCGTTTTTACGATTTCCCTCGCCGGCAAGTGAAAGCTCTGTGGCTCATTCATAAAGGTTACCAGAACTCCGTCTCATCCTTCCATGCATCCTGGTACTTTTCTGAATTTAATGCTGATTTTAGAGCGGAAAAAGGACGAAAGACGGCGGAGAGCGAAATCGAGTTGATTAATATGGCGTGTGATAAATATGCATCGGCCACCAAAAAGCCGAAAGGGAAATGCGAACCAGCTCCCCAGCTGGCCATCTAATGATGTGGAAAATTCGCTTGGCTCTTTATTTTTTCGTATATTTTTTTTTTTTGCAGATACCAGATACTTTTACTACTTATCGATATGCAGTTTTTGTGCTCCACAGTCGTCCGCTCAGCCAGACAATAGCACTTCGGGAAGCTAATGCCCAAAAGTGGGTGCTTTGCCATTCTGTAGTTTGTACTCCATATGGTTTGGAGATGGTTTTGTTTGATCGTGTGGATTTGAGTGGATGTGGCCAGGATGCTGCGGTTGCTTTGTTACTCAATTGCATCTGGCCGCAATTAGCAATTCTGGCCAACACTTGCCGGTCATTCAATAACAACATGCGGTCAGCAACCAATTGAAACCAGTTTAAAGTTATTTAATTTTTAATTGACTTAATTAGTGGCAGTGCAATTTCTTTGTTTATGCAGCAGCAACAAAAATTGAGGGCAAATAACAAACAGAAATACAGAAAGAGAATATTTTTGAAGTAAAGTCTGTTTAAGAGTTTAATACTAGAAAACTTCCTTAAAAGACCAACATTTTGTCTCACAGTAACATTTTATATAAGAATATTGATCTGGTCTAGACTGCTAGACATATATAAATGTAAGCTTACCTTTAGCTCAATACTATTTCGGAGAGTTTGCTGGGTATTTGTTCTGTTCACTTAAGGACTTGCATTAAAGAAATATCCTTCTTATCCCTTAAAGTTCTCGACAAAAAACTACAGCACACTTTCAGCGCAAGCGGAATAAACTATTGCAACTGAAAAAATGTTCAAAGCTGAAAACTGCAAAGCAAACAAAAAAAAAATCGGGAGAATTTGTAAGAAAAAGCTGGAAAGCGGGAAAAACATGGCTAAAATTTGCACAAGACGTAAAGCTCATATGAGCTGGGAGAATTGAAGGTCCCTTTGGAGCGGGCTTAATGCCTTGCTGTTTGTTGCCCTTGTTTCAATTAACTGAAATTGAAAACGACAATCGTAAACATTAACAGCAATGGGATTCCCCGCTGAGCAACAGGAACAACAATCGCAAATGCAAATCGCTTTGGTGCAGCGGAGAAAACAGAGTTGACGGCCAGAAGTCGAGAAGAAGCATTTTCCACATTTTCCACACGCAGGCGAAAAGAAAACAGGTTAAGAAAACGGCAAAAATGCTTGCCGGCATCGTAAATGAAAAAAGCAAACAAACGTAAAATTTTATTTGTGCGCAATTTTCTATAAATTTTCATCGATTGCCATTGGGATATTGGCGACATTTGCGTTTGGCATTTTGCTGCGTCCTTCAAGAACGTATATATATATGTATATGTATTTGTGTGATCCTGGTGGCTCCTTCGGCTGCCATAACTTCAGCTGCACTTGGAATTATGTTTTGCCAGCGCTGCCATCCCACACGAAATTGAAAAAGTCCATATACTATATGTAATACAAGTTTCCAATCAACACCGAATGAAGTTTCCATAATGGCAAATAAATAATGTTCCCCGCCCCACGCAGGAAAAGTAAACGGAAGCGGAAACGGAAACCCGGTAAGCAGCCATTGCTGGCATCAAATTAATGTCTCAGCACGCCGCAAAAATGGCCGACGTGGCGAAATTTATGACACCGAAAGACAACTCTAAAGTGTCCAAGTATCCAAGTGGCCAAGTGGTCGGAGGACCCATTCCGCTGCGGTGTGACAATAAAACGGAGTCAAATGGCCATAAAAACGAGGGCTGCCAGTGACGGACCCAAATCCAAAAACAAAACCACAACGAAACGGGCCATACATAAGCATATAAAAGCGAAATAATAAATAAGACCGTAAATTCCTCGAAGGGAGAGCGGAAAAGGGTTTTTCAATCATAAACAGACAAAGTGCGAGCCATTCAATAAGCCAACATCTCCAATCAATTGGCCGCAGGCAAAATGTGAAATGTGAAAACTTTCAGTTGCAGTTCGGAAATCAAACGATCAGGATGTTGGAAAATTTCGAGGACTCGACAAATTAATAGGAAATTAAAACGAGCAACTGACACGCATCTTCCATGTCTGGGCTGCCAAAAAGCAAATTGACACGTTTTCATTTCATTTGCTGGCGCATTGGAGATGCCGAAAATAAACGCCGGCCTGGTAAAGTTTTCCCTAACAAGCCTATAAAGTTTGCTCGCCTTGCCGACAAAGTAACATTCTTCCTCTACGTTTTCTTGCTCTTAGTTCTTAAATTTCCCAGGCTGGGCAGTCCGGAAAAGCTGATCAAAAATTAAAGAAACCGAAGGGCAGTGCCTTGCAGATTGAGTACTGCGGCACAAAGCGCATTAAATTTAATTAGCTCACATAAATCCCGCTTCGGATTCGAACGAGGTTTTTGGCTTTGGGATTCTGCACAGGCCACTCTGGGAATCACTCGAGTTGACATTTTTAATGCAAACGGGGAGGGGGAGGGAAGTGGAAAATGTTCCCTTGCTTTCCCTCTTCTATATGCCATTTTCCTGGGCTTTCATGACTTATGCAAGTTTTGACGACAGGTGCACGCGTTTGCAACTAAGGCAGTTTGTGTATGTATGTGCCTTCGTGTTAAATCAACTGTCGCTTCCTCTCGGCAAAGTTTGTCCTGCGAGGACAGGACATTCAGGAGCAGAGCCAGTAGAATTCAAGTTATGATAGCTGCATGCGTTTCAACAATTTACTTAACAGCTAACTCTGTTGAAAGTGCCACAGAAGGGAAAATAAATCGGGGGCGCGTGCGAGTGTGCGGCAAATGGAACAAGAAGTTGGAATCAAGTCTTCTGAAAAATAAGTCGGAGTAAGTAATGTGGAAATTATCATAGCAGGTACGCATAAATAGTTCATATTATATTTGAATATTTTTTAACTCGCTCTTCTTGGACAAACTTGCATACTAACGTATGGCAGTATCAACAATATTCTTTTTAACCAGTTTTATATTGAACTTTAAGCCCGGCTTGCGGATTGTATCGCTTTCGTTGGACGCCTGCAACTGTTGTTAAATTCTACTTTTCCCGGATTATTAACGCAACCGATGATGGTTGGTTGCATCTTTCTTGCTTGTTGGAGAGTGTCATTTATGACATGCAATTAACGCCATTTAAAACCTATGAGCGCTAATTAAGTGCGTCATGTATTTATACATTTTGCATGAGTGACTTGTACTTTATTATTGGCTGATTTTTCACCATTTTTGTTAACCAGTTGTGCTTGCGGTCGAATGGATCGATTCAATCAGCTCCGTTTGAGCGCCTTTGGAAGGAAGTCTTTCCTCCTTGAAAGGGTTTGCAGCGCCGGGACACGAAACAATTCACTTCCGTTTTGTTCAGCAAAGTTCCGTTGCCAAGCCCTCTGCCACGCCCCCAATGCCAACCGCCCCTCCCCGCGAGCCCTGGTTGCGGAAGTACTGATAATGTCTGCCACCCGGCCATTGACAACCGCTGAAAATGCAACCCGCCTCAAAACTGCTTGCTGTAATAGTACACGGCAAAAAATTTCCTAGTTGAATTCGAAATCTCGAAAATCTGGTAAAAATCGGATAGTTTCTTAAGGGACTTAACTACGTAAGTAGTAAATTAATTAAAATTTTCAGATATTTGAAACCGATCTAAAATATTTATTTAAATTTATCATTTACAAACAACAAGCAACGTAAATATTGGGAAATCGAGAAGATTTTTATTTGGTTTCAGCTTGGATTACTTAACACTGTCTTAAAATGCCCCAAAAATTATTTTTTTTAAATCCATTCTAAGGCTTATTTATTTAACCACTTGTTTGTTTATTTTCGCTGTGTAGCTGCAACAGCTCCGTGTCTTCTCACCGTTATTTGACTTAACTGACAGCGGAAACGGCGCTTCCAGTGGGGTTTTCCACCTGCTCGCTTTTCCTTTTCCTCTTGCCTCGCGTCGTGCTCCGTGTATTTCTGTGCTGTTTACAAAATAAGCGAAAGCTGTGCCAATAAGCCTCAACGTCGCCTGCACTTAATTTATTTGCAACAAAAGGGTGAAGAAACTTTTACGCAAGTGCAACTTTGCCTTACCTGCTTTTATTTTTTGCAACCCGCTCACTTCTTTTGCCCCATTTGTCTCGCTTTTTCCTTCTTTTTTTTTTTTGTTGCATCCACATCAGTTAGCTTGTTTTCCACACAGTCACATACATATACATATATATATATCCTGGCTTACAACGCGAATTTGGTGACCGCAAACACGAGAACAGGATGTGGGGTGAACGATGTCAGGCGAGGATGTGCCACGAATTCTCGGCAGGATCTGGCAGATTTTTACGCATTATAGCCGCAAAATGAAGGCATTTGCATATCAGCGGCTCCATCGGAGCGGCACACTTGAAAAACATGAATGATTTTCGAATTGTCCCCACCTGTTGTGAGTACCCGAATTTTTCGGCAACCTTTGCGTTAGATAGATTCCCGTAGGCAATGTGTGGCGCCCAACCATTTTGAAGAAGGAAATGTAATCAAATGAAATGTGTCACCAACACACTCGCACTCATACTTTCGATTTCAAATGCAGACAAACGCTCAAAGAGACTGGCAAAAAACTGGTCTAATTTTGCATAGAAATCACCAGCAACAAATAATCAAATGCAAATATGTATTCAGAAATCAATTTGAGTGCAATCAGTGTGGGGCAAAGTGATATTTTGCTGACAACAAAAATAGACGGATGTGATTACCCAGAGCAAGCTTAACATTTTGTATATTTATTTTTTCAGTCATATAATCTTTATAAAGTGCTAAGAGAATAAATAAATATAATGTATAAAATAGAACACTTGACTATATTTTTTCGAATTTTGTTAATATATCATACCAAGAACACCATAATAATTATCTGTACATATTGTATACAATTTTGTGCTATGGTCAAGAGTTCCTTCATCTGGTGGCTAACCTGATTGTCTAAATAACTGATGTGGCCTAGTTAAGTTAAGAAATCTCCACCCCAAAAACCAATCAATTTCGATCTCACAACATTTATCTGACCGACTTGTCACTGACTTCTGCTGGCGCATCGGACGCTCAGTGGGGCAGTTTGAAATTAGCACCTAAAATGTCCTTAAGTGAATTGAATGAAACTGATTTATGGTCGCACTCAATGCAAATGTGCGGACCCCGAAGGGCTATCTGTTCATCTCTGGGCCAGTATCTCCATCCGACCATCTATCTAGCCAGTTAGTTGTTTGTTTATGCACCCTACAAATACACACATTCTGTAGTTCGTGGAGGTAGCGGGATGGTCAGAGGAGTCTGCTTAAGCAGGCGTGTGAAATCCGACCATTAGCAATGCCATATATTCTCCGCCCAGCTATGATATAACTTCCATTCCCGCACATCTGTGTGTGTGCGTGTGTGATGTTGTGTGTGATAATTGGTGTAAATGCCACATGGCTGAATCGGGGCCAGCAGCACCGACTTGGAATCGGTATAGGAACCGGTACAGGAGTCGGAATCGAAATCGCAGTCTGGTGTTTAATATGCAGCTGCATAACTTATGGCGCTGCCAGCCATTAATTTGACTTGGTTTGTGTATGTGTGCGAGTGTTGGGCGGAATGGCGCAGAAATCGTTGCATAGCCACTGGCGCACGTGCGTGACCCACCTCGCCACATATATATTTTATTTTAATTTGTTCAACAAACGAAAGTTTGCCGCCTTCGTCTTCGGCGTCATCACGATCGCTTCATTTGCTTCATTCAATCTGGCACACGTTCCACTGCTCCCAATATATACACATACATATATTTTCATTCGAATATATATATTGAGAACGGGACGCAAAATCACAATGGCCGTGTTGGTCAGGCCGAAACAATATGCAAACAATTTTTACCGTTACATGACTGAAATACGCAAATATCTTCGGTCCGAAAGAGGGGGACAAACGAACTGACGCACTTATGGTCACGTGCGTTTATAAGTATGTCGAAAATGTATTTCCATCTGCACTTTTAAAAATAATTTGAAAAATTAAGAATTTTATATTCAATGGGTCAGAGAAGAAACTTAGATCTAAATGTTGTACAATTATTACAAATAGAAAGAGGTATTTTTTGAATTAATGCTTTACAATGTTTCATTTTGTTAAGAAGACAATTCTATGATTCTATGATTTTTCTCCAAGTATGAAGGAGATGTACAAATGGCAAGCTGACCAGGAGCAAAAAAAAAGGAGAAGAAGACTCCAGCAGGCGGTAAAGCAACAAAAACAAAGGAAAGAACTTTGTGTAGGCGAGAAAAAAATAAAAATGGACCTAAAAAGGTCGTGGTATGGCACATTTCCAATATGCCAATAGATACAAGCCCAACTACAGTGGGCACCCGCTAAAAAATATGGCACTCAAAAACAATACCTACGCGGTAATTTTTACGTTACTCACCAGTCTTCACTGCACGTCCTTCATAGAACAATAACAGATTTAATTTTAATAAAATTTGCTTCACTGCCAAAATATTCGGGGTCAGCAAGCCAGAAAAAAGAAATCCATGAGAATGGCGAAAATTAAAAATAGGAAACTGTTTTGCATTTTAATTAGTTTGTCATTGCGGGCAAGTTTGTCCAGTTTTTTGGCAACAAACGCGTTGGCCCGCTTTTAACCCTTTTTTATTGATCATGTCTCGGGAGTTGATCGACATTTTTCCTTTTCCCGGCTAAAGTGGGAGTAAGCCCCCAACCGAGTTGTCCGTCATCGTGATGATGGTCGTGACACCGATAAGTGGCATGTGTGTGCAGGAGGCCAGGAGTGTGGGTGTTTAGGTGGCTCGTCCTTGTTGGCCTGATTGATGATGTCCTTGGGAAATGGCCAAACAGTATGAAATCCATAAGTTGACAAGACAATTATCTTGCAGCCCGCTGTGTTTCCTTTTGCACATATGAAGTGGGATTCCGGTATTTCAAGTCAAATTGAGACTTTATCTAGGACTGGCCACTATTTGCTTCCTTTGAATAAATGAGGATTTAATCAAATTATAGTTAAGTTATTACAATTATTGAGAAGCATAAACTAGAGCCTTGAGTAAATATGATTTCCCCTGGCGAGCTTAATTAAATTGCGACAAAATGCTAATAATACGTATCAAAAAGTCAGCATGGTTTCATATTTATTACAATGAAATAAAGCTTTGTTTCTGTCCGAGCAACGCAGAACTGTCTTGTTACAAAAGACTTAAGTTACAAAATTAAACACAATTAATGAAGTACAATAAATTATATCCTAAAAACCAATCACCTTCTGTGATATTTCCTAAATTCACTTGCTCAGATATTACCTTAAAAATACCTCATATTTTCATTTAAATAAATAAAAATGTGAAGTAGTTACTTAAAATTGTTGCAGGCCACAAAGGTGTTGGAAAAGCGCCATCTAGCGATGTTTCACGGCAACAGCGAAGTTCCGTGTTCAACCGTGTAGATGGCCTTAAATACCTTTACAAGTTAAAGATAATTCAATTCAAGAAAATTGAGCACATATAAAATACATTTTAATTGTAAACAGTAATGCCAATAAGAATTTTGTTCTTTTTATTGACGTATACAATTATTGAGAACTGCTTTATGCTTTGTTTTACTTCATTTTATTTCGCATGAGCACAACTACTTATGGTTCATGTACAGTGCCAAACCAGTAGGCTGTTTCCGAACCGTGTCACTGCATCCGGTGGCAGGCGCAGGAAGTCAGGATGCCAGGATGGCAGGCAGGAAGTCCATGTCCGCTCGAGTCCCGTTCGTTAGTGCTATCGCTGATCCTGCAAGTGGTGGGATTGGAGACTCATGTCGTGTCAACGGCGTCGCCTCCAATTCAAGACGGCGACAAGTGGCTCTCGGGCGGCCATTGAAATCTGCTGGCTGAGAGAGCGGGCGTGGAGCAAGCCCACTTAGCGCTAAGTGCAGTTGATTGCTGCTGAAGACAAGCAAATATGCCATAAGTTCATAGTTCATAGTTCACTGTTCCAGTAGTCATGGTGGCAAGCTCTGGGCCCTAAGCCCTATTTAGAATCGCAAAAGCCCCATCGTTTGTCATGCCCCGTCACGAATATCTCGTATCACGGCTATATCGCTCGGCTGACAACAATAACCACTCGATAGCCAAACAAAATCTCCTGCTAACCAAACACTTACCGGTTTCTATACCATCAATACAATGGAGGTCAAAATAAAATCAAAGAGAATTGGAAACACTCTTTTGTTAAAAATTTTAAAGACTCTTAAAACTGAAAACCAAAAGATACGAAACTAGTTTTAAAAGCGTGCAGTTTAAGCTGAAATCATAGATACTATGTGTAATTCTGAGCTGATAAATATTTATAGAATTCTAAATTAAATATTTTTATATATTCTTTTCCTATTAGGACTTCACTAATATGTTGACCGCTGTTGTTAGTTTTATCTATAAATAACAATTGGGTGTCATAGGTGGGGGCAGAATGTGCTCCACTGACCAAAAAGGATTACTGCGGCAGCAAATACTTGCAGAAGCTTAGTATTATATGCGACCTTTGCACCCACTTTTGCGCTGTTTTATTAATGTAATGCACGAAGAGTGTTGGCAAATATTTGCTCCATCTGTCCATGTCGATTCATAAATTAAGGAAACATTGCATTTATCGCCGTTTCAAGTGTCGCGTTGCATGTAAAATATGCATTTATTGATATCACGCATACGCCGTGTGCTCCATTAGAAGCGGATTGCGCAAAAATGCTTTCATAATATTGGCGATAATTTGAACAAATTATAGTTGCAATTGCAAGTGGCACCCTCTCCCCAGGGAAATGAAGCTGTGCGCACAATTGTTGCCGGAATTTATTTCCATTGTCGACCTAGCGAAAACAATTATCAGGGAATGGAGTGCAAATATGCAAACAGAAATATTTTGCTTAAATTCTCGATGGTCCTCAGTCCTTTTTAGTTGCCATTTGTGCCACCTCCCTTCGCAATTTCCAGTCCATACCCCAACATTTCTGCTTTGCTAGCCCACAAAGTCCGCAAAAGTGGCGGGCATTAAATGAGATTGGCCAATAAGTGTGCCAGTGGCATGCTCACACTTTAGTTTTTCCCAGCACCACTCTATTTAGCCTGCCACGCCCACTTCCATGGTGCGCCCCACCTCCCAATGCACCGCAGCATTGTTGAATTTTCGGTTTGGCTGCAAAGTGATTTACGCAATTAAAATAATTTCATTCAAATGGTCTATAATTCAACTGGCATTTCATGCGGTGGCTGTAGCGGCCAGTTTATGCCCAACCACATCGGCCATGACCACGCCCTCGCGGCCCAAACGCCCCTTGTCACGGAAGGGCCTTCGAAAAATAATGAAAAGTTGGCATTGTATGTGCATCGGAATCCTGCGTAATCAGGACATAGATACAAAGTTTCTAATTGATTATAAACGGGCACGTATAATAAGATGCAAACGTTTTAATTTCAATGATCCTTATTTAGAATTTCTTTAATATTTTTGTTTAATCAGTTGCTTGAATGTCCTTCATTTTCATTTTTAAAATTTAACAAAATTAAATTTGTTTGCTCTACTCTATATTTATTTATTATTAAATTTCTTATCATGTTCACAAATAAAGTCGCTCCAGCAACAACTTCTTACGTAGACATACCGCAGGGAAAGTACACATTTTCTGAAAAGCGTAAATACGAATTTTTCAAATAATTTTATAAAGCCTTATATAAGCAAATAGATTAAATTTCCAATGAAAAGAACGAGTCTTAGGAATTTACGCTTCCGTTTTACTTTTTCTGCGCTGATTTCCCAGAAACTCTTCAAAAATAACATGCGCAAAAAGTTATTCTATTTCCTGGCTGATATTCCCTAGTAATAAATACCCTGTTTCATGGCCATTCAGCGTGCAACTGTCATTTGAGGAATTCATGCGGATTACATGGTACAGTATGTTGATGGCATCCAAATTTTCAGTCAAATTAGCGTGCGAGTGCCGGCAAGGAATGCGGTCAAATGCGTTTGTGTGCGCCGCTGAATGTTTTGTCAAATGAAAACGTGAATGTGAAAGCAAAAATCCGAGGTCTGCGGCGCCGTGAAGCCTGTTTAAAACTGAGTTCGGAGGACCCCATGCTGTTCTCGAATCAATATCAGGCCAAAGCCGGCTCCTATTCCTGTGGCTCTGGTGGTGGCTGTACCAAGGGCAACAAATGTTTCTAATGCCTGCCATTAGGCAGAATCTATCAGGACAAATTACATGCCCATGTCCTGCATAGTAGGCTGTACGGATTTGGGGACTCAGCCCCGTTCAGCGTATCCTAAATCCAAAATCCAGCCAACAACAGCTTGGCACTGCGGTTGCTTAGGCAACCACAAATTTGCATAAGCAGCGCACATCAATTTGGACTCAAGTGAGCGTATAAATATTTTTATGCCAACGCAGAATCGCAAAATGGTCTTTGAATCAGGCCCCAACTGTGGGGTCTCATTGCATTTGGCCGGACTACCAAATCCGGCATAAGGAATCCGGATCGTGGACTACGAGTATTTGAATTGCCTGAGGTTAAAGGACGCGCACCTTATAGCATTATTGTAATTATTTTGGATTCGAACGCAGATATGCATGCGAATAAGCCGGGATTTGCGGTGCAATTTAATAGAATTATAGCTGCACTTCTGCGTTTCGCAGCTGCCCATCGAGAAGTAGTTAATTAATGAGCTTGCCCCAAAATACACATACATTTTGCATTCGATTGTTTGCCAGTATTTTACGGATTAAAAAATTACATAATTTTTAATGAGACAATATTTAATCAAAAAGATTTTAATCTGGGATAAGGTGTATAATGGATATTAGATATCGCTTACTTTTGTGTCTAAATAGGTGTTTGAATAAGTGAATACAATACAATTGAAATCTAAAGTTTAAGCCCCATACAAACCGGCAACAATATATCCAAAGCTCCTTGATGAATAACTGAGTACCATGGCTGCGTAAGCAAGCACATACTTTTTAAATACTTTTTGAATAACTCGGGCGTGAGCTCTATTTGTTTTCTCTCACGTGAATTGAGCTGAAAGTAATTAGAAAAGGAAGAATGTCCTGTGTTATTGTAACACATCAGCAGGACAACAAATGTAAATTGTTTTGCGTAGCCGCACATACTTACTTGGTACCACTCCCCCATCATAAGGACACCCATGTCCTTTTCGCATCATCCTACTCCTTTTTGCCAGGAGCAATCTGCTCGGTGTGCATAAGCTGCGTACTTGGGCTGTCCATGGCTCTTCTATGGCCGCTCCCTTTCCTTGTTTTAAGCCTTTTCGATTTATTTGCTGACCCAGTTTTCAACGCCTGCCATCCCGCCGTCCTTCGATCCTGCCGTCCTTCCATCCTGCCATCCTGGCCGAAGCTGTCTATAATCCAGCGATTACATGTGACACACGCATACGTTGCAGCTTATTTTTCATTTCTTCGAATGTCGCCGAAGGATGCAGGCAGCTGTTTGGGTTCCCCTGTAGTTTGCATAAATAATTGAGCAGCAGTGCCTTTAACACTGCTAAGCCCCCAGAATGGAAACACCACGTATGGGTTAATTTTTAAATAAAAAATTTTAATCGTATCGCTCTCCGTTTTGTTATTCACTTTTTTGTTGTTGTTTGTTCATGTCATTTTAGTTTTACAATACTGTGGCGACAATCATGGCGCAAAAACCAAACAACAAACTTAGTGTTTTATTTGTTTATTATTGTAATGCTCTGCTATGTTTCTTTATGATGTCATATTTTTATAATGCTTTCACTAGGTTGCCATTTAGTTGTAGGTTTCAACAGTTAAAAGTAGTTCGTTACACAGTTCGATTGCTTTATTACAACTATTTAACTATGTCGTTAGTCCACACATAGCACGTAAATTTACTCGACTAATGCATAATTCTAGGGCTTCACTAATTAACTTTAATATACAGGAATTACTTAGCTGATGGCCTACGAATATATATATAAATATATATATATGTATGTACTTATGCCAATTTATTTACTGCGCTTTAAAGTTTGATGGCGAATGCTTGTGGGCTTATGGCATTAGCATTCCGTTGATTTGGAATTTCAAATTGGCTGGCATATGTTCGCACTCACACTTACACCGAAGTACGCATATTCATATGTTTTGTGGGGTGACTGCTTATAGTTTTGATTGGTTGCATTAACAATTAGGAGATTAGCTGCAATCAGAAACACAAGTAACTCGAACCTGACATTTAAAATGCAAATGATTCGAGGCAAGAGTAAATCAATATAATTTTCATGGTTTCCAATTGCTTAAACGTGCTAGAAAACAATCGGATGCGAATTGGAGATCAAATTTATGTTCGATTTGAAACTGTGTGGTGGGAATTATCATTATCGTTTATGGCACAATTTGCCGGAAGCTTATGACTAACATTATTTTTACAGCTTAACGAAAATTAATAAAATTAGCTTTGCCGCAGCAAACCGAATGGCATTGCATAATTCGGAATTATGTTTCATTATAATTGTGTTCAAACACAAGATGGCGAAAATCACATCACATTTTAATTGGCCGAGCATTCTCAATGATTTTGAATGGGCTATCGTTCGATTTCAACGGCGAATGTTAGTTAATTTGCGGGTCGGCGAAATGGAATTGTTGTTTTATAATTATAACAACTATGAGCTATAGTATTTGCTGTGTGTCAACAGAATCGTGTAACGTGAAATCAAACCTATTCGAATTTTTTACATTTTAATTATTAATTAAATCAATTTATTGGGTAGAGTTGGAATACTTTATAATTATTTTTGTATTTACTGTACACTTTTACTATTTGTTGTAATTAAAGTTGCGCCGTTGGTGGTCATTTAACATAGTTTTTAATTAAGATGGCCAAACTAATGGCAAGCCATTATTAAACTAATGGTTTAAACTGCATGTGACACTTGAATAACATCATAATGTTTAAAGTTTGGCAAATTTAAAGAAATTGTTAGATAAACATGGCGTACCATTCATTAATTATTTCGAAGTGAGGCGGCTTGGTTTACCGTCAATTATAAAAATTTGTCATTAATATCACTGCAATGAAATATTAAATAAATTGTATTTGAGTGGCTGAATTAAACAGAAAATCAAATTTACATTTTGTTCGGCGGAAAATTGCGCGGTGCAAATATATGCATGATATGGCAATCAATTTAAATGTTTTATGACTCACTGCTGCTCTCATTTTGTTGCTATTTGGCTGGTCTACGTTTTTATCTAATTATTTAATATTTGAGGCCGGCACTTGCACTGTACACTGCACTTTATTTGATTATTCAATAATTTATTAAAAGAGTCAGTGCACTGGCCATAGAGATTATTCATTTCTGTTCTGTTTGTAATACACCTTTTTTTGTTGTGCTTGCCAAACGCTCGGTGTTGCCGTAATTATATTTAAGTTTCTTATTTACACACATCGTATAGTACATTTTGATTTTGTTTAAATATACACATTAAATTGTAATCAATAAGCTTACATAAAATATTATTTATATAAATACATTGCTTTACAACGGCTTGGGCAGTAGAGAAGATTGGGAGACATTTTAATTAGAAATAATCAATAAAAATGGTGAAGTTTTTTTTATAAAATTAAGAAGGTAAGAAATAAATTAAATAGATTGGTAAAGCTATAAAGATTATCAACCAATTTCTTCTAACAGTTTGATCGGGAAAACTATACACTTAAAGAAGCAAATCTTCAGAAAATTTGATGGACTTGGAATAAATTTACCCTCTACTGCGCCATTGTTCGGCAATGTGGTTTTTGGGTACAAGTTTAAAACTGGCATACTAAACGGGTGAGTAGCAAACACTCAAACGATCATTCACACACTCATAGATGCTTCTTGGGCGAACACTCACTCGCACACATTTCATGTGGCTCTTTAAATTACTCTATTTAGTTGGGGCTGGCGTGGCTTTCATTCGATCATCTGTGGCAGGACCTTTTGGTCAGGACACGACCGGCGGTCTGGCGACAACTTTTGACCGCAGGACACCGCTTCCTCGTTGCTGTTGTCGTTGTGGTTGCTGCTGATGCTCTTGCGGCTGTCACACTTTCACTGGATGCACTTTCTCCTGTTGCAGTTGTTGTTGCTGCTGCAGCCGCTGGCAATGGTAATTGTGATGGTGATGGTAATGTCGATGTTAATGACGCTGGCACTGCGGAGCTGCACTGTTGACTACTGTAGCAAAGGACAAGGCCCAGCAGCAGGACGATGGTCAGCCAATTGTACTGACAACCGGATGAGCCAGTTTGCATTGCCTCCGGATGTTCACCTGAAATTATGGCCCGAACTAATTTCAACTTTATTGCATTGTCTTGAGCTTACATGTTAAAGCGGTAAATAAATGCAAGTAAATGTGCGGACATGTACATGAGTTCAAGTACAAGCTGAATGCATATCCTTGCGACTCCTTGAGTCAGCGTGCCGTAACAGAATTGACCGTCTTTATTTGTTGCGCTCTGTTTGGCCTCGCATAAGTGTAGGTTGTGTGTTTGTTTGTGTATGTTGCCTTAATATTTAATTAATGCTGCAGTGTTTGGTTTTGGGCCAAAGGAGCCGAGGGAAATAGCCAGACATTTGTGATTTCTGCCTGGACAAACTCGGTGTCAGTCGAAGCGTATGAAATATTTAATCATCAAACTGTTGACCGTCGAATAATTAGTAAATTTCACACAGGCATTGTGCCACGCCAATGCCATTAATAGGAATGATTTAGTCAGATGATTTATCTCTCGGGACCAGTACGCTTAATAACCCTCACTTGAGAAGTAGGCAACACAATGTAACCGTTAAATTGCCAAAATGAAGTGGGCCTGTTAACACATCACATACTTCAATCCGAAAGTGTTTGCACGCGATGCAGGCCAAAGGAGTGCCTACGTAAATAACACAAAACACCTTTAAGGACTCGTATCAATTACACATGTTCAACTGGCCGAGTGTGTTGTCCTGGTAATTGATTGAGTTGAGTTTTTCCGGCCATTAAACTTGCCACTCGAATCGCTGTAGACTGTACGTTTTGAACAATGTGCAAACAAACAGTGCTATGATGTAATACACGTCGTATGCGTGATGTGCGGAAAGGGGTTACGCTGTCATACACGGCATATGCGTGATGGGGTATACCCCCATCAATTTGCTTGTAAACAGATTGCGAAGGTCGTCGAGGGACTCTCCAATTCGAATTCGGCTGCTGCACAACAAGATGGCCAATAAATTTAGATGATGCCTAGTTGTGGGACGCCCCCGCATACAAACATATCACGCATACGCAATGTGGCCTGCCGCGCGGAGACTGCGGCACAAGACAATGTATGTATTTGTTGACAGCACAGGAATTATTAATAACGTACGTGGCTCACATAATTCATCATCAGAGCCAAGATCCCGACAACCTTTCTCCAGACGCTGCATAACTAAAATATCCTCGGGCTTTTTTGGGGAAAGGCTGGAAAAACACAAGTCACAAGGCAGCTTAGGCAAACGAAGGGGAATAAAGTGCACTGAAATGGAAGGAGCTGCTATGCTAGTCATAAAAACAAAAACGAGCAGCAGAACCGAGCAAAAATGCTAACTGATATATGCAAAATTAGCGCTGATGGATTTTCAGGAAGGAAACCGGTCATGGAAGGATGCAGCTAAGCAACTACCGAGTTCCAACTTCCACACAAAATTCCCGCCCAAGGACGAAGTACGCAGGACGCAGGACTCACGACGAGCTGAGCTGCATGCACGTAGTTTCGAGTGTTTTTACGAGCAGCTTTGCATACTTTGGCAGTATTTTTACATTTTCTTAAACGCGCTTTGTTTGTGCAGTTTATGCCGGATGGCGGCTGACAGCCACTTGCTCTCCGCACTTTGCAAGTGGCGCGGCCTCTAAGAAGCGACATAAAGCTGCGATTTGGTTTTACTAAGCGCCATTCAATTACGCCCACAATTGCCTCCACCAAGCTCCTTAACTTTTCACTTGATGCGATTTCTTTCCACCCGGCGCCCAAAGGAAATTATACAGTTCATTAGCGCGATTGTTTCAGGCCCAATTGAGCCTGTTAATATTAAATAATTTTCATTATCAAGTGCAAACAAGTGCGAATGGGCAGTAATGTTGATTGCCATTAATATTTGTATTTTACATGGCCAATGAGAATTCATTAGAAAACTGACAGAAAGGCAGGAAATTCAATTAAGTCTAAGATGTTTGAAAGTGGCCTAAGCTTTGTCACAAAGCAAGGAAAGTTTTTAATGAAATTGTATTTTGATTATTTTCATTATGAAAATATATTATTTCTTGTTAGGTAAATTTCATTCACGAGGTGGCAGTATCTTAAAATATTTGTCAACTATTAATTTAGAATATACTTTCTATTTACACGTACAATTGCCTTTGCTACGGGCATCTTTTACAAACTATACTCTAATTAAATTCTGACGCATAACATGTCGTTTAGTGTTGTGCAAATTGAAGTTATGCAAATAATTTCGAATAAAAGAGAACTTAATTTTGTTGTTGCATATTTCTGAAAATTTAAACTGAAATGCGAGAGCTCTTAAAAGCCCTTCTATGTCTCTCTATTTACCTCATCAAAGCGTTTTGTGCTAGCATATGTTGCCTATTTGCCAACTGAAATGTTTATTCTACTTCCAGGAAAATTATGGGGCTCAAGTTTTACCAAATATTTTAAGGACGATGCACTGCTATGTGTGCCAATAGTCGGAAATGGTTTAAATGGCCTTCATTCGAAGCTGAAACTGTAACTGAAACGGAGTCGAAGAGCTTGGTCTATTGTTTCACTTTGCGTGCTTTTCAATTATGCATTAAGCTATCGTGGGATATAAAAACGCTTTGCTCCTGCTGCTTGACACTGTGCACATCCGGTTTGGGAATGATAAGCATTTCACGGACTTTATCGCCGGGCATGGGCACGCAAGGAGCAGCAAGGCGTACGGTAAAGGACGTAAAAAGGAGCTGCCCGCTGAGGTGGCACTGCATTCCGCGAAGTCGCTTCGTTTTTTCCACTTTGCTGCAAGTTTATAAATAAAATGTGCATATGTGACACTCGAGCACGCAATGCCGTTGGCAAGAAGTTCGCCCAAAGGGGCGGCCCCAGGAACTGGGCGTGCCAGCGAATACCAGAGCGCGAACAAAAACCGGAAGCCATGCATCGGCTACTCCACTCCTCTCCCCATTTCCCTTTCCAACCGGAAAAACTCCCTGCGAGAACTCGGCTCTATTATTGTTTTTGCCACACGTTGCGGCTGGCTAAAAGTTGCGCTTGTTTTTCACCCAGCGTTGACATTTACGTCGCTGTCATTAATTTTAAGCTGCACGCTTTTTGGGCGGCAGCCTCGAGTTCAAATTACGATTTATCCGGTAACCAAAAAAAAAGAAAAAAAAACTAAGAAACTCCCACCCGCATTTGCATTCACAGCTTCGGAATTTACCTAAGCTCCGGCGGGCAAAATTGTTTGCCAAATCGAGCACAAACTTTTCAGCGCTCCTGTGACTTTTGTGCATTGCGAGTACACGAATTAAGGTTTTTACGGGTGTCACATATTTATATTTGTTACAAGGTAATATTTTATGCGGATTAAGAGGTTGGTCTAAGGGTGTGAGTTGCTGCTGTTCCACAGGACTAGAGATGTGCAATAATTAATTATGCTTCTTTTTAGTTTCTTACTTATAACAAATGTCTAAAAAAATATTAAAATAAACTTATCCTTTTTAAAGTAAAGCAGCATTCCAAGTCCAATTTCTCTGACTTTTATCGACGTTTATTCAACAAATACTGAAGACTTCCCTTCCTGTTGCTTCCTATCAACATTTCTGTCTGAAAAGTGTCCTAAAACTATAAGAAAATCTTGAGCTTATTGCAGGTACGCAATAACTTGCTGCTGCTGCAAAAGTTTCCAAAAAAATTCCCTTAATTCTGTTTTAATCAGTTAAAATGCCTGTCTAAGCCGTAAAATGGAGACTGAGTCTCAGTGTCTCAGCGTTTCTCATTGAAAATGTAATTTAAAAGTTTTTCATTTTCATTTTATTATATACACGCACACAGTCTTATGTACTTATGGCCAAATTTGTTGTTTTTATTTCCTTGCAGATTTCGTTTTGATTTTATTTGGCCCAAAACTATTTGAAAAGTTTTGAATTTAATGCGCAAATACGTATTATGTGCCCTTCGTCTTGCCCCCTGTGCAAGGTATATATATATATATATGTATCTCTTGGACATTTTGTCTGACTGTAATACATTCTAACAATGTTGTCGTTTGTCGCAGCATCTCGTTTCGTTTCGTTTAGTTGAGTTTTCGTTGGAAAGTTTGTGCACTGCCTGGCTGAAATAATAATTGAATGTCACTTGAACGACAAGTTGGGCTCGAATCGAGCGGAGAGTGAAAGAGTTAGGATCTGAAGGCGAATCCGGCGAGAAAACTACCAAACAATTTTGTCAAAGTGACAAAATGCCGAACGGCGGCGGCAGCTAGCCAAAAAACTTGTTTTCACAGGCTTAGCCAAAAATCTCTGGCTGTATGTGACTCTGTCCCTCTGCCCAGGGACCAAAATATATATGTATTTTATCAGCGGTTTTGCTGGCTTTCGACTTTGTCGAGAATATCTGGGAATAGTTTCTGGGGGTGAAGACGAGAACGAAGGGTATTCCAATTGAATTTTGAGCAGCTCAAGGGGAATTTTTAATTGAGCGCAGGCAAATCTTTTGCCCCAAGCAGACCGCACACATAGTTTCGTCAGTTTCAGCCAGAATCCAAAGGCGAAAGCCAGATAGCCGAGTCAAGCCAAAGCCAAAGCCAAAAGCTGTAACCACATTTTAAGTCCCCGAAAGCGACTCATATAAATCACGAATGAATTAAGTGTGGCCTGACCTGTTACCACTGCATTTCCTTGGATTTCCCGTGCTCTTTGTAGCTTTTTGTGCTCGCCTCGCCTTTTTTGCCATTCTTTTTTTCTCCTTACCATTCGTTTTACTTTGATAAACTTGAGACGTGCGTCCTTGCCGCTGCTCAGATGTGTGAGTATGTGTGTGTGTGTACGGCAATGACTTACTGTTTGCGTAAGTCAGGACCCACAACAAGGGATCCTGGAGAGCAGGATGCCCTTTGCCGTTCGTCATTTGAGTCATTGCGGTCAAGGCGAATGCCCCCACTGTCTTTGGTTTAATGTTTTAATGCTTTATTTGCACGTGCTGACGTTTATCTCAACTGGCACTCTCCCCACACACACACACACACACATACGAGCACGCCTTCAAAGGACTCGCAAGATTATCGGGCCAAAAAAGTTCGGCCAGGCCAAAAGGCGAAATGGCAATGGAGCCCCGACTCACAACTCGCTAGACCAAAAGAAGATTACCCAACAAATTGTCCTACTAATGTGACTACCCCTCAAAGAGAAATGGAGGTGCAAATCTAAAAGATTAAAAGCGTGTTTTATTCAAAGAGAGAAAAGAATAGAAGCTTAAGTATTTAAGCAGAGTTTTTTGATTGTAGTTATATACAGTCATGTTTTTAAAGTATAAAATAAAGCAAATACCATATTGATGCGTGATCCCAATTTAATAAAATAAATGTATAATATAAATTGCTATTGTTTTATGTGTGAAAACATTTGTCTGAGCAAACAGAACATGCAACTACGCAGAAGTGTTAATAAATGTAGTTTATTGACTGCTGCAGTGCGATTCCTTTTGTATACACATACACACATTTGCTGGCCAAGCGATTTAGGAGTAGCAACTGTTTGCTGATTTGTTGAACCGTTGATGCACATTAGGCCACGTTCGCAGCGAGCTCCATGGGTGGCTGGTTGAGTGTCCTTGGCAACGCCTTAGCCTTTCGACTTGCCGATTGACTTGGTTTTGGTTTTTTCCGGTGAGATGCGGGTGGGAATGGGGGTAATGGGTGCGAAAGTTAGTCCATGCAGCGCACCAATGCCTTCGAGTCCTGCTCGTGTAAGCCAGTGTGTCTGTATGTGTTGACCTATCAGTTTACGTGCCATTTAGCACTCAATTAAATTCGTACAGCGCAAACACACAGGAAATACCCGGAGCAGCCCCCGAACCAGAAACATTTAAGTAAATGTGCGCTCATCAGCAGGCCGAAAGGATCAAGGACGAAACTGGTGGGGAAAACGATTTTCCCCGGCTGTCCAATCATTGGCTGGCTGCCTTTCAGCTTCAGCTATTAATCAAGGATAGTAGTGAGCATTTGTTGAAAGCAATTTATTTCGTTATCGAATGGATTTGCCCGAAAGGACTGCTAAAAATTATGCAGGCCAAGCGAAATGGGAAACTTTTGAATAGCATTTGAGTCCTGGGACTTCAAGGAGCTGTCCAGTGTCCACATGAGTGAGTGTTTGTTTGCTCTAATTGAATGTGTGAAGAGCTCTATAGAACATAATTCATAGTTATCGATTGGTCAAATATTTTATTATTTAAATTGAGATCGCCGCCAGCTGGTGGCCAAGGCTCGCTTGAAGATGACATCCTGCTAAGTGCAGATAGCACTTGTTTCCAAATTTATCTGCCAGGCTTTTATCGAAACACCACCAGGCATGCCACACATACACACACACGTCAAAAATAACGTATACGCAGTGTTGGCCTATTGCCCTATTGATTTTTGTCGCTTGATTAAACAACAGCAAGCAAAAAGACTCAAATCTGAGCGCATTTTGCAATTGAGTTTCATTATCATGGCCATTACAAAAGGCAGCCGGCAATCCAATTACCAATCCTGTTTCAGGCCCCATCGCAGACTCCTGATGATTGGCCGCCCGAGTGTCTGCCTGACTGACTGTCTGATTGACTGGCTGACTGAATGACTGACTGATTGGCTGGCTGAGTGCCTAAATGATTGGCAAATTAGCTAAAAGTGCACTTAGCATTAGGTCTCAGCTGCTGCGGGGAGGGGCGGGGCGGTAGTAGTAGTAAGATTAGTCTATTCGAGTCATTAACGGATTGCCGCAGCTTATTTAGACGGTCTTGTGACAAGTCTGTAAAACAGGACATACATTTGAGCTTTGTAAAAACCACAAAAGTTAAGAATTCAAAGAAACTTATTTTATCAAAAATATGAAACAATAAAATAAGTATCTGTAATCGATTCTCAATTTAAAACAATTTAAAACATCAAACTGTTAGTAAACAGAAATTTCACTTCCAGATTGTATTTTCCTGTTTACAATTAAAATGTGTATATCAATTTATTTATTTTGTTCTTCTGAGCAGAAATTTAAAGTATTGAATGCCATTTTTTGTTTAAACATAAAAGTAGTAGCTACAGCAAAATATTGAATGTTTAAATCCCATTGGTTGGAAAAAATCTACAAACTCACTTTTGCTGGAAATGTAATTTAAAACCGTTATTATTCAAGGTCTTCTGCTGCAGGTAACCAAAACCTGCTTGCCAGCCTTTCATTATCGGACTTTTTATAGTAATTTAAAATTCAAGCCTCGGGCCGAAATCCCCAGTCCACTTCCCACTGCCCACTTGAATTCTAGTTAAAGTTTATCCTGTCAATGTGCTCACCATTGAAACCTGAAACGGTGACAATTTTGGGGCCAAGAACTTTTCCGTTCGCCGTAACAATATGTTGTGGGCGAATCCTCCACTATCACTCTCTCTTTTTCTCTTTCTGAATTCTGTGGCAACTTTGGCGAACAAAACTTGCCACTGGATATATCCTGCCCGATGCAGCATTTACCTGTGTGCGTGCCGCCTCAAGTGCTCCATAAGTAGACCCGTTGAATCCTGTATCTATTCGCCATATCCCATTTCCCATTTCTTTGCCGCCACCCACCACCCAGCACGCCCCTTGCTTTGCCACGCCCCTGTGCGTTTAGTTACAAAATTTTGTGGTAAGTAAAACATTGCAGCCCGGAGTCACATGACACACGCACACAAGTGCAGATGGGAAAACCAGGCAACTAACCCGCACAAGTTGCATTCTGGGTCATCTTCGGACAGGCCTCCGGGGAGGAGCACAGCGGTCTGAGTACACTGAAAGAAATTCACATTTTTCTTTTCTGGCTACAAATAATAATAATAATAATAATAATTATTAATAATTCCCAACATCTGGAATTTATTGCTTAGTAAGATTCATTTCATTTTAAATCGTTTTAATTTAAGTTCATTTTACATCATATTTTAGCTGTTACTTTTATAAGCCCACCTATTTTCTCGCAGTGCAGTCCTTCACTGCCAACGCAGCGTAAAAGTGCCGTGTACAGATGCACGTCCTCTCATATAGTAAAGTATAGTATAGTGTTCGGTAGGAGCTCGCTGTGGTGCACCTCAAATATTATTACCAGCATTCTTACCGATATTGCCGTGTACAGGAGTACAGGACACTCCACCCAGGAGGGTCTGCTGCCACTTGCATGCCAACTGGACATGTATTAAGGCCAACTTCAACTTGTTATCCTTGGACAAGCCACATCGGAACGAGCGGTTTGGGGCACGCCGATTGAACCATCGAGGAATGCCATACTGGGAATTCATTCGCGGATCGAACTTTGTTCAAGGACTACCTTGAAAAATGTAGTGGTACATTTTTCGTTGCACAGCATGTTTTTATGAAGCGATAAGTTGGGCTAGCAAGTATGTATACACTGAGAAATATGGCTGTTCATGTTCACTCAATTTTAAGAAATAAAATAAAAAATTTTTTTATTACTATATTGGACAGTTTAATTATGCCTTAATTTTCTGTATTCTTGCTAAAACTATTTTGGGGTATCAGAAGTTTTTATATTTACTTTAAGTTTTGTTGTGTCTATTTGATGCACACAAGCTAGCCACTTAACTTAAAAGAGAAACGTGCAGAAAACCAAACAAGTCGATGATTTTAAAGAGTTTAAATAAACCGCCGTCGAGGCAAAAACTTTAATGCAATTTCAGGTAAACGAGTCCAAATTGATTGCAGAAAGTTGTGTGGTTGAGGCGGCGAAATGACGACATTTTTGCAGCTGCGGCGGGGCAAGAAATGCGAAGTGAGTGGAGAACATAATGAAATATGTATTACGAATATGCATCGCAAAATGTGGAAATACAATTACGAGTATATGTATATGTGAACAAGGAAACGTGAGCATTTTTATTTAATTTTGTTGCAGCCGCATTGGTTGTTGTTCTGTGAAGCGCCTCTTGAAACTTTGTGCAGTACACGCAGTGGAGCGCTTAATTTGCAACATTTCTTTGTCACAAGAACACAGAAACAGCGAGCAACAAAAGTGGCAACAAATTCCACGCCTTTAAGGCGGCTGCCGGGACAACTTGCACATTGTAAATAAGATGTAATAATTTAAAAACGCAGGAACCAAACAAAAACCATCACAAGAACTGCTGTTATTTTTTTTTTTTTTAATTGTGCAAGGGTTGGTCTCCTCCAGTCTGTTGGCAAAACCAGGATAGCTGAAACAAAAGGCAAGGATATGCTGCGAACCGATGCGGGAAATACCCTTGCAAAAATGTCAAGAGCTTTTTCAAAGATGGCTTTAATGTTGACATTGGTGGCTAAGTAAATTAATTGTTTGAAGTGGGTTATTTACCAATAAATGCAAAAAACCACCTATATTTCCTCCCACCTTTTCGACCTTTCCTAATTAAGTATTTATTGTATATATTATACATAAAGTTAAATAATTCATACTAGTTCTTACTATAGATTTCGTTGACTCCCCTCAAGGATTTCTTCGTAACTCGTATAAATGTTGAAATAAACTGTAGCTTGCTTACAATAAGCGCATCTGCAAGTGATTTTCCGCATTATTCTTTCGTGAGAGTATAGAAAATAAAACCCTTTTAAGCCATGTCGGTGTCGTCATCAGTGGCACACACACAGATATACACAGACGCTCACGCACACGGACACACAATGCATGTTGCAATTGACAGCGAAATGGCAGGCAAAAGGCACAGCTGCTTTCGCCACACACTCAAACACACTTGCACATATGCAGCGGAAAAGCGAGGCAACTGGGAAAAGGCAGCTCGCTCCTTAACCCCACAATGCCCCAGCATTTCCCTCAATCTGCGATGAAAAAGGAGCAGCTGCTCCTCGTGGCCAAAAAACCGTTTCGTAATTAAGTGCTGCTGGCAAAGTGTGGCTCGTATGGGAGTGTGTGTGTGTATGGAGTGAGAGTGTGTGTGAGTGCGTGCGTGTGCACTTGGTGTGCTATTGGTTGTGGGTAATGAGAGGCCCCGAAGGGGGCGTGGTTCTTGGTCCCTTGGCCGCCTTGTGCCACCCAGACTTCTATAAGCAGAGATCTCTGCTTAGCCTTTTGTTTGCTTATTTAAGTTTGAGTCAGCTATATTTTTTCAACTTTAAATTGGAAATTCCTTGAACAAATATACGACTGCGAATTTGCGAGCTCAGGCACTTCCTTTCGCTTCATTATCGGCGAACGCGCTTAATCATGGAACTTTGGCTTGTCCAGGCTGCAAAGAGTACGAGTGTTTCTGGACCTTCTGAAATTGAAAGCCCGAACAAATTGGAAATGCAACTTTGAATGGGTTAAGCTCCGGGCAGGATGCCCAGCAGGCTCAAAGCGAATACTGCGGTGACATTTCGATATCCACTGACACAGGAATAGCTGCAGAACTTGGATATCCCCGAGAAAAGTTAGTCTCAAACAACTGGAAACAAGCTGGGCAAACAATTGGAACAAGGCCAAGAAGCGTACTAACAATCGACCTTAACGATGCTTTAAAACAATGTTTGGCATAAATTCTTCAATAAAAATGTGAAGCATTAAAAACAACTATAAATGAACTAAAGTTGGCTAAATAAAAAATATTTTAATTAATCATTTTTGATTTCCAGGGCAATAAATAAATCTTTAGCTAGGATGAAAGAAGTCATAGATTAATTTGCACCAAAATTAGAGATACATTTTAGCCAACTTCGGTGGGTAGTAAGCCACGTTTTGCAAACGGTCCACACATATATATATATTGAAATATATTAATATATATAAAATATATATATTGAATAGTAAGCACCGCCCGTTGAAGCTCACACAAAAACATTTGAACAAACGAGGAAAAAGTGTGCAGAGCTTTTTTAGTTAGCGCCAAGCGTTTATTTTCAATTTGCTAGCGAATTATTCCCACACCCCCACTCATTTTTTTTCCAGCACACCCCATACACTC
Source organism: Drosophila sechellia (assembly GCF_004382195.2). Classification (NCBI taxonomy): domain Eukaryota; kingdom Metazoa; phylum Arthropoda; class Insecta; order Diptera; family Drosophilidae; genus Drosophila; species Drosophila sechellia. The sequence goes on along the minus strand of NC_045951.1, from coordinate 9,801,336 downwards.
ACACACACACGTACACACATGGCCTCGCCCTTAGCCATTGTTTAAGCCGGCTGCTATATTTTAAGGTTATTTCGCAGACCTTAGTCCGTCGACTTTCCATACCCATTCTATTTTCCTAGTATTTTGCCAGCATTTCCCTGCATTTTCCCGGCATTTCTTGCTGCTTTCTGGTTGTTCTTATTCCGCTGGCGGCGTTAAGCAGCTTAGCAAAGCGCTGCCGACCGACATAAATTAAAATGGCCAACGCTGCTTTTCCTTTTGTTTCCCGTTCTTTCGCTGCATCCGGTCACCCACACACTTGCGCACACACACACACAGAAGCTCACACACACCACTTTACTGCCACTCGTTTTGTTCATTTGCGTGGCAAACAAATCGCTCGAGCGGCAACAAATTGAGTTTCTTTATGATGTCCCATTTGCCGTGTGCAGGTGTGCGGATCACTCGTCCCTTATGCACACCGGCGGCCATCTAAATAGCAATGTGCTTGAAAGCGAACATGGAACATGGAATTCTTTTTCTACAGCTCTTTATACATTTGCTTATTTATTTTTATATATTTTATATAAATTTAGATTTTATGTTTTTAATATTTAAAATCTAATAAATATCTTGTATGTGAATATTCTTCTTTATATATGTTTAACCAAAACTCTGTCAAGCTACTATTATCTTAACCTTAGGAGTACTTTCATATGTGTGGATTGGAATAAATGTCTGTTTGGGCGTTGGATTTTGGGACAGTTTGCGAGATGATTTTTCACTGCGCCCTTTTTGGCTTTTCTTGGCCCGACTTGGCTCCGCCATCTGTTTGGCCACCGGCGAATAATTTCTTATATCAATCACAATTAATTATGCAAGCCAGACAAGGGTGTGTGCGAGTGTGTGTGTGTTTGGGTTGCCTTTAAATGATATACGCCCGACATTTTTCCTTATTAGATTATTCAAGCAAAGGTGCGCCAAAGCCCGGAAAACGCGACAGCATCAGTGATAGGGGTTTCCTCGCCTCCGGGAATCGAAAGTGTAATTTCACGGTGGCAAAAGCTGATGGCTTCCACTGCATGTATGAAACTACCTCTTCCTGTTCCAGATACCATTTGGTGTTGGCTATAGGGGTTTTCCAGCCACACTTTACGCGCAAATCGCTGCTCAAACAGCCAAGTAATTGTGACCAAGGCGACTGGAAAGGAATTTCCATTACGGGGGAAATGTGTAAGTAAATATGATATCTCACGAAATGGACTGGTAGATACCTTCGAACTTCTAAGCAGCATAAGACAATACGTCGAGACAAACGGACAATCTCATTCATTTAGATATTATAAAATATTTAAATAATTAAATATTGATATCCCACTTAATCATAAAATGGTATCAATTGGCTTAGCTTCGAAATCGAAATATAAGTTTTATTTTGCCAAGTCGAAGTATATATATTTATCACTCCAGACGTCACCTGCTGTCAAACCTGCACCTTCGTAAACTATACTCCTGATACCCATTGGCTGTGCCGGAAAAAAAAAAGAATAAGGACGAAAGGCAATAGTAGGTGGAGCAGCGAGCGCGTAATGAAGTGAAAATTGTCCTTAAGCATCAATTTGCAACGACGACAAGGACCACAGGGATGTCGATGAGACACGGAGATCCCTTCGCTACTTGCCGCGGTTGGCGGTGTACCCTGATAATTTGATGCCTGCCGATGCGCGATAAATATAATTTGTTGCACGTCATGTGTATTAACTTTTCGCAGACACTGTCTGTCAGCCTGGCCGAAGGACAACGGAGGCGTGGCTGCACTCGAGGACTTTCCATTATGCAGCTATTTACACACTCACACACACGTGCGCCATTGGGGAGGGAAGAGGAGGCGTGGCATGTGTGCTGACCCCGCCCACAAATTGTAATTAAAATTGCATAGCTAAATTGATTATGTATATAATACAGCCATTTCTTTCGGTTATGATGGCCCATGCTTTTGCCTGGCGAAAGGGTCGAGAGTATCTGTAGTTGGCAGTAAGTAATTTCCAGCGGGTCGCCAAAGTTCGCCAAGTGGAAATTTTTAATTAAGAGCAAATGCCTTTGAGTTTGAGCAAATTTCTGTATCATGCCCGAAACGCTTGTGGTGCAAGAATGCGCAGGGATTCTTATCCTTTTTTGTGCTGCTTTTTAGTATCCGTTTCGGTGTGTTATATTTTTTGTTGGATTTTTTTGGGAACAACCTTCAATTAAGCAACTGACCGCCAAAAGTTCGGTGTTTCCACCTTCACTATTTTGGTGGCGAAAAATACGGGCAGCGGGATTATGGCTTCCAATCTGGGCAAGATTGAGGGCAACATAAGCATTTGTTTGGGCAACACAATGACGCTCCGCATCCTGCATCGTTCGTCCTGCGGAGTGAAATCTGGTTCCTGGCACACATCATGCTCATCTCCACGTGGGTTGCACATTCGCAGTTGGAAAAAATCGGTTTCAGGCACCTAGCAACACTGCATGCTTCAATTCGGAATTTGTTGCTCGTTTTTTGCCCTGCATTTTCGGAAAAAGCTGCAATGCACTCAAAAGTAAAAAACAGTCAGCATGCATCATTGCAGCTGCGATGGGAGCTACGTCAGTTTACGTAATAGACAGGTGAGCACTGCCAACAGACAGGTGGACAGAGGGGGGGAGGCGAATCAAATCGGGAACTATTCAAAAAGAGCTCATATCATCTTTTTTCTTTCCCTCAGAATCCTTCCATTTAATTATGGGTAACCAAAGGATATGACAATATGCCAATTATATGAACGCTTATCAAAGTCTACGGTGTCAAAGGTTGGGAATAAAAAATGGATAGCTTTAGGATGTAAAGAAGATTTGTATCTATATATGCCCACAAGACAAAGAGTTAAGAAGCTAATTAGGAAAGTCCAAGAAAATGACTGAACTCACCCGAAATTTAAATTGAAATTAAATTTTTATTCTTTGAAAATGGAAATCAATTATAATTTCAGACATACAACTTTTGAATTGGAGCTATGTACATATAAACTATGAACTTTGATGTTGGCTTTTTCACAGCCAGAACATTGAACATTGAAAGACCAAGATATGAAAAACATTCCTCACTTGGAATTCATTCCATTGTTGAGTCCAAAAGAAAGGAAATTGCACATCTTGGCAATAATGTATTGTTACAGGGGAACTCATAGAAATTCCTAAGAAAATGATTAATTTAACTAGAATAGAAGTATATTTGCTTTCCAAAAGCATTTCATTCATTTGATGAACTGGTTCCTCCAAAATAGCATACCAAATAAAATGTGAGAACGTGTGTTTCAAAATCAACCTCGTGCCTGTGCATTTCCTAATTGAATTGTGAGCGAAAATTGGCATTTAATTAATAAAGCAAATGCAATTTTCGAAGCCCCTAAGGACCAGCGAAATAACACCAATAAGGGCCAAAGAGTCCTGTCTGGCAAACAAATTACCATTTACCATTTGGCAGGGACATAATCTAGGAAACAGCTTGGTCCTGGCTAAAATACCTACTTCACTAACGGCTTTCGGTTCGTTTGGTATAATCAAAGTGGTCAACAAATGAATGTGTCACCTGTGCAAAAAGCCAAAGCCGCACAGCAGGTCTTTTGGACTCATGTACTATTGAAACCAGTTGGGTAATAAAGCCAAAGGTAACAGCTGAAGGGCAAAACCGGCAGTGGCAAAAACATCATCATTATCCCTAAACAAGTCTGCCAGCAAATTGAGGCATACAAGCAATACAAATAAACACACATTTATTCGCACGATGAAATTAAAGTTTATGCAGGGTGAATTCGTGCTCTCTGCTATTTACCAACTTTGGGAGTTGCACAGAAAGAAATATATATATATATAAACTAAAAATCGGGAAAAGGAGATAGATAAATTATAAATTGATAAATGTTACAATAAAAGCAATGTTAAAACCTCAAATATTTATACAAATATTTATGTGACACATTAAATACAAATTCATATCACGTTTATTTTTCAAACAGATCTCACAGGACCTTTTCTGATCCTTTCACTCTGCGCTTCTTCGTTCCTATTAGTACCTGGAAATCTCATTAGAAACCAAGTAAATATACGTTAGCACCCGATGTGGTGGCTTAACTTTGTTAATGTACCAGCATGGACGGCAGTGAAAGGGAATTTGCAAGGGGGATGAGCCCATAAATGCACACAATCATGAACTTCAGGACTCTATTCGTACCTCTGGACTCCCGGACAAGGACGCACTCATAGACGAAGGTCCTAGCTACTGGCATATTGAGCAGGGCGCTTAGTGGCTGGCGGAAATGCCCCGGCAAGCGGAAGTCCAGCGGCTCCTGTCCAGGATTCCCATCCTCTCGTCGAACAACCTGCCGCATTATTCAGCTGACCGTCCGGCGACTCCATGGCAATGACATTTACTATACACTCCAGCTCACCCGACGCTCGACTGAATGATTGATGCCTTTTATTCGTTTTCACAATTTGCGCAAAAACTTGATTTTCAAATCACATTCGTTAAAATCCCCAGAGCGTCCCAGGACGAATCCATGGCAGCAGGGAATTGGGTGGGATTGGGAAAAGGGAATACCACCCGAAAGGGAAAATCGAATGGAAGCGGCATCGGAGTGGGAATACGACATTAATGCAAAAGCCAACATTATGCCGGGGCAAAGTGTTGCTGCCTCATGTCATGTGACAAATTTGGAAATGACAAAACACACCACGATGAAAAATGCTCGACCCCCCGATTGAGCTGGATAATCGAAATTTTTTCACCGATTTCCCTCTTTGTCTTTTGGCATTTTTTTGGCTGCCCGTTTCAGTTGTCATAATTGAGTTTTGCACTGTCCTCAATTGAAATGGTAGTGTTTGAAAAAAAAATTGATTTTTGCCGGCTACTTAAACCTTCCACAATCATACATGGACACACACACATGCACGAGAGCGAGACAGCAGCGAAATTGAAAATGAAAATTTAATTAAATTTTGTATATCCGTTTTGGCCATAAATGAGTCCAGCTGTAATTTGGGTAGCCGTCGACGTCTCGTTCGAGTCCTGGCCAGTTGGGTAACATTATAACTTGATTTCAATTGAAAATTCAAATGGTATTGGGGGTCAGAGTGGGTGCTGTAGAAAAGTGCAACCGACCAAATGCATTGATAGAAGGGCAATCTGCTAGGATGACTCTGGCAGGACATACCAACATACACACTCACACACATAGTTTCCTTTGAGATTAGTCCTGCCAGATTGTAAAGTTGACTGTGTTGTTCGTAGAGCTTGGAGCTTCAGCTTCTGGTGCATATGGTGTGATTAGACTTTTGCCCAGTGACCTGGAGTGTCCTTACTTTCGATTAGTTTGTTTGCACAACTCGCCTGCAAACGTGTCCCATCATTGTAGCCACTTGGCTATGAGCTCATTTACCCAGAAGCTATTTGAGCCACGAGTTTAAGCACTAATTGAGAGCCGTGCAGTGCAGCAGATGCACTAATTTAAATTAATCCGTATACTCTTATCATAACCTCGGCTGATAATACATTTTACTGATTTGATATATTGTATGTGCCTCGGCGAGCGATTAACATAAATAATTAGATTTGGGTCAAGTCGGGCGGCAATAACGTGGCTCAAACTATAATACTACAAAAGCCTGGCCAGCGAACTGAACACTTTCGGCTTAATAGTGCAGCCAGTTATGCTGACCTCAAAATACACACGAGAACAATACGTTTTCCATGAAATTAGGTTTTGGCATAAATCTTTCGTAAATTTCCGAAGGCCAGAGGAGGAGTAGGAGAATGAGGCCAGGTGCGTTTACGATTGTGTGGGTTAAGTAGCCGTAGTTTACACGCCTGTAGATCCTTCCGCCATTTTTCTTTTGCCTTTGTCGGTGTTTGTGTGTGTGGGTGTGTGGGACCGTGGACTGTGGCCTGCGGTTATTGTGGTTGCAGCTGACCACTGGCCTCCACCCACCAGATACCACACCCACCTGACCCCCTCAATGCGAAAGGTATCGCCTGGGCAACGAAATTAATCTCGTAAAATGTGCCAAAGTAAAAATGCAGAAATAAACAAAAGGAAAACAAAGGCCTGCCCCACCCTGAGCCACTCACACCCACTGTGAGGCAGGCATAAACCACCCAACCACCACCCCCTCCACATATGTCACGGCAAACTTTCGTATGCTGCTGCTCATGTAATTTATCAGTAAATTAAGCAATTTATTTTATTTATTCCATTACGTAAATCATGCAATTTGGCCCGATTTCATCATAGGTCGATGGCAACAATTTTCTGCCAACGGCAGCGATTTCTGGCCAGGATTTACATGCCACGCAGCAAGCTCCCAAGTTGTTTTTACCTACACGCTTTGGTAATTTTATTAAAATCACTTCGAGTGGCTGCGGAAAGATGGAATTCGGGCTTTCTAGGGGGGTACTTCGAGCACGCAGTGCTCCCATAAAACCAAACATAATGGGCATCAGACTCAAAGTGATATGCCCACGCCATCGAACCGCACGATAGAACAGAATATCCGCCCACGTACGCATATGCGTCAAAACTTGGCTAGAAAATGTATGAATCTAATAAACAAAAGCCGTATATTATTAGCTGCGGATTTGTTTGCAGCCAACCCCAAATGCTCCTCCCTCTTTTACGGCAACGAAGGAGTTATCCTGGCCACACAGTTCTTGACTCCGAGCATCCTTCCCGTCTCCACATTACTTCTACTTGGCTTTGCCGCTGTTCAACATGGCACAAATTATGTTAGCCGGCAATCTCCGAGGATTGACTATGCATGAAGCGAAGGCTCTACGACGAATGAGAGATTGTGATGGCGGCAGAGCTCAGATGTGGAAACCCACACACGGAAATGTTATCATAAGTTATGGACAAAGTTTTTCCAGGCATTAGTTTTCGGAAAAATGCACTGCAGAAATGTAGGAGGATTATCAACAATATATAAGCTGCATTTAATACATCAAACTAAATCAAAGATAAGTATTTGCAAGTATGATATATGAAATATACACCTGCATAAGATCCTATTAGTAGTATGTATACTAATTTGTATAATTACGTGCTTTTAAGCTTAGTTATATAATTTTAACCCTTTATCTTTCTCAGTGTAATTATTGGCGCCTATCAACAAAACGGCATCATTGCCATTTAAATACACACATCTCGACTCTGCAATTTGCTGTAGCTTGTATTAAATTGTGTTGCCGGAATTCCAAACTAGCTGCAGCAACAACAGTGCGTCACATTCACATAGACTCATCCACACAGGAAGTGTTAGCTTTGTGCGCTGCTCCTAATGTACAGACTAATGGGGCAGGAATGGAGGGCAGGTGGACAGTTGCCAGGAGCCAGGATTCCCTGAAAGCCGAGAACTCTCGCCAACTTCAGTGAAACACGTACACACGATTAAAGGCGAAAGATGGCGAATGGAGCATACCTGTGAACTACAGTGAGGAAAGAGTTTTCAAGTTTTCAAACAAATAGAAATAGGGAAAAATTCGAAAAAATAGGGATTCATTATGAGATTAGTCCTGTATTCTTAAAAATCTGTTACTTAGAAATCAATAAATAATATATGCCCATCATAACTGTGATATTAATGATTTTAATATCTTTATTTATATTTTTGTGAAACTTTCTTATCCAAAAGTGTACGCGAAATCATCGATGCAGGAAGATTTTCGTAATCTTCCATATTCTCCACAGTGCACGCGGTGGTACTGGCTCTGGGGAATCGGACTAGGACTAGAAATCCTTGCCCAGAGACCCTGGATCAGGAGGTCGGGCACTCAGTCAGCGGTGCGCACAAATACAAACGCGCAAACAATGAAACGAAATTTTTGCGCTACGGCATCCTTAAGGCGCAATGTAATTTCCTGTGACAAAATACAAAGCTAATCTGCAGCACACAGCGTTGTCGGGAAACACGAAGTGGAATAAATTCGCCATCCTGCGAAACTTGACTAAAGGATTTCGGGCGTCTCTGGTCTCCGGTTGTTTGTGTGTGTTTGTGTTTCGCAGGACATTCGGGTGACTTCGATACGTGCAGCAAGCTATGGGGATTTTGCTCCTCCAGTTTTTGGACGGGAAGCAGGTCAAGGCTTTAACTTCTCACACTTTCCTTGATCTGCCTGAGTCGTTTGCCATTTGATGAGCAGGCGGCCAACAAAAGCGCTACACAAATGGCCAAAGAAATTTCAAACTGGCGAAAATAAATCGAAACTTTGGATTTTCTCGTACTTTTCTTCAGGTTTCTAGTTTAGCGGGTGGGGGGATCAGATGGCCAGGACATTTGTCGGTGATTCCGTTTGATTTCTCAAGTGTAAACTGCGACGGCAGCAGCGCCTGTACGCCGCACAAATATCAATATGCCGAGCCACGAGTCACCTGATCCCCCTTCTGCCATCGTTCCTACTTTGACCATAATTGAATGGAGCCAGGTGGATGCTGGAGCATGCCACCCCCATCGAATTCCATCCTGCAAGGATGCATCGAAATCATCAGCAGCAAATAGGGCAAACTACCTGCTTTGGCATTCTGGCTACGCAACGTAGATGGACACTGGCACTGGCACTGAGCTCCGAGTCCTGATTTACCCAATTGTTGCCTGATTGACAGGCACATCCAATGCAATCGCTCTCAAGGCGCCGAGCGCACAGTGGTTTTCGCCTGTGGTTTCCATATCCAATTTAATGGGGCTCTAGCATTCAGGGAATGGCCACTAATGCTGCTGTGGCGAAACTCAATTCGACGGCATCCCAAGTCAGATATTCCACAGGATGTGCCCCTGACAGCTCAATGCAACTTGGGTGCCGGCCGGCATAACACTCACTTATTTTAAGGACAATACACGGAAATTACGCACGCATTAAATAATCATTAGTAAACGAAGATAGGAACAAGAGTATTCAAAAAGTATTAAAGTTTCTAAAATTTCGATGATGTAACCTTTCCTTATTTTTCCTTTTTTTTTGTTTCTCATCTTATATACTTCATTTTGATGACCACTGCCTTGTGACAGCCAACAAAGTAATGCTGAGAGCCTTGGAGCACTTCTCACCATCCAGCTAGCCATGATGACCTATGCATATCCTGCCCTGGAGGAGTGTGGTTCGTCTGAAGGACATTTCTGATTGCCAGGCAACAGGGGGCTGGTAAAAGGACAATTGACATCACCATTCTGAAATCCAAAGTATGAGCTGCGTTTTTTTTGCCTGTCACAACACGAGGCCCCTGTTTCTGTCATTAACGCTCGAATTCAAGTGGCTTTCGACCTTCCATTCAGACTCGTGGTGACCAACCGCTGGCGAAGGTCGAAGTTCAGCAGCTAAATGCAAACAGATAATCTGATTTCTATACAGATTACGATTGCATAACGCTGTTATGGAACAAGCGAACCAGTAAGCCAATGTGATTCTCTCCACAACATATTAGGGCTTGTTAATCCGCTTTGCAAATAGTTTTTCAATAACCTAAATGGGTTTGTCGTTTAACATTCAAAAACAAAGGGCACCAGCCTTGATAAACCATAAAGTCAATAGGAGCTAATCTCGACTAGGAGTTTGGTACATTAGTTTAAACAATATATAAAACGTAGAAAGTTGTATACCTAAATATTGAGCAGATATTTTTAATGGTAAGGTGAAAAAAATAACAAAGCGCAATCATAATAAATAAAAAAATTAAAATGCAATAAACAAATGAATGCAATTAACTTTTTTAATAAGACATTTTATGTGAGAAATGTCAAAGGAGATGAAAGTCAATTTAATTTTAATTGGTTATTAATAAAATGTGTAGTTTCAAATTATTCAGTGCATGATGATACACTTAAATCAGTCTTTCTAAAGTTGAATAGGTTTATTGAACGACTGCCTAAAAAGGTTTTATTTATTCAGTGGCTGTAGTTTAGGGCCACTTTATGGCGCAATTTTGGATTTATTTAAACAGTTTTGAAAGGCAATAAACATCGGATTTCACTCTCAGCTTATCGCTGTTTCGCCTAGAACATCCGGAGTAGTGTAAGCTCGTATATTCCGTGACCAATATTTATTTTATTTTCCGCGTTCCGCGGCTTTTTGCCAGTTTGGGTTGTTGGGGCTGTTGCTTCATTATTTTGTTTGTTAAACCCTCTATCGCACAGGAATCTCCGGACCATGGAGCCCACCTGGTTGCTGGGAAAACCCCAAACAGGATCCCCGTTCTCCCCCCTGTTTTCTATTTCTATGCATTCATGCATAATGGCTGGCAAACGTTTACAATGGCAACAGCATGGATTTCCGCACGTTACCATTTGCGGTCCATTTGCGGGAAAACGCTGGGTGGTGGCTACTAGTGTCGGGGTCACCATGGTGCTGTTAGCATGATTGAAAAACGTGCCCCCTTCATTTCCGTATCCGGTGCGCCCAAGCCCGCACCCTTCCCTTCAAATTGTATACAATTCGTTGTCATAGTCGCTCGCAGGACCTTTTACCCGCCCACACCCTCTTCATATCCCTCTTTCCTTTTTGTCCTTGTCTGTGGCCTTTACAATTACGTAATTTATTTTAACTGTGTAAAATCCACGACGATCGACAGCGATTATGCTGGCAAATTGCAACAATTGCTCTGCCCACGAAGACCCACTGGCAATTTGTAAATGTCGCCGGCATCCGTCTTTGTGTTTTGGCTGGCGGGAAATCCTTTCCCCGGAGCCTGGAACTCTGGCAACTCTCGTCTGTCTGGCACTCACTTAACAGCAATTAACCGCAGTGTGCTAATTAATTTGCTCATAATTGATGCGATTATGTGCTGCAAACCCGCTGCAAAACAACCAATCCTTCTCGCCCCGTGGGTCACATCAAAACATCAAAGCCGAAAATTGGGCCATTTTGTACTGGCGATACGGGAGATTGTGGAACCGCTGCACTTTTGCGGTCCGGCTGGAAATCAAGCGTACCGAGTTCCTGCACAATTTATTAAGGACCCGGAGCCGGTCAATTGTGAAAGAGTCACGGGCATCCTGCATGCAGGCGGAAATGAGCCGAAATTGCAATCGGAAAACGGGCTCAGTTAGCTAGCAGTGGGTCAAGGCGGTCAGCTGGTGGGGAATAGCGGGGTCGGAGGTCACCAGTCGGTGGTCACTGTCCAATGGTGGACCTCTGGACCCCCGGGCCAAGTCCATTTGACTTCATAAAACGTCCCGCTGGGTAACGCCATGTCACGGATACATGTATTCAGATGCAACGGCAGCGCTGCCAGGACATTTGAAAATTTGTCACACGGCAAAAAATCAATATCAACTCGATCTAAACTATATGCAATAATTAATAATATAAAATATATTTAGGTACTTTCATTAGTTGTTTCTTGTAAGAACCTTTCGTTGCCTTATATCACAAAGTAGAATTTGAAATATTCTAACGTTTTCTTTACATTTTCGTAACTAACAACAAACTTACAAAACTTTCCGAAGACAGCACCTTTTTTCCGGCACACTGCAAGCTTTGTATGAAACTATATAGATTCTTGATTCAAATCTGTATTCCTGAGTATATGTGTGATTTTATTTTTTCGTGTGCACCGGAGCTTGAAACGCAACAAAGAAAATAAAATGGCAGCACAGTGGATGGCTGTTGGGTTCGTTTGTCAGTTAATGCAAGCGCTCCTCTACAAATGGCATTTCATGGGCGTGGCATTCGGGTATTTGCCCAGAGGATGGCAACATTTTCTGGGGGTGTTCCGATTGTCCCGATTTTCGAGAGGGTGGACCTAAAAGGGGGGACAGGGCAATGGGTACTTACCATTTAGGACATGGACACGCACACTGGCCACATCTGCATTGGAGGGCGCACAGGAGTATTTGCCCGAATCGGCCAGATCTGCATTCTGTATGAGCAGAAATGAGGTTGTCACATCGCCCTTTTCGGTAATTACCGACACGCCGCCTCTTGATGAATCATAATTAATGACCTGCAAATGGAGAAGAGGAGAGTCGTCAGTCCTTAGTATTTTCCATGCATGTTAAATGCCCACTCCTTTTCCCGACATTAATGTCAAAACAATGAGCGGCCAAACACCAAGTCGCATGTACCGACGGCTGTTATGCCTAATGTAATTTTTGACCCTCCTTTAAAGTGCGGAAAAATGTAGCAAAACATGTCGCACAGTCAGTGAGTTACGTAAAAATTGTCTACTGATTTTTCATCTTGATTTTCCCTCACCTCTCATCGCTGTGTAAATTATACACCTGAAGCGCAAAATAATTGAGGGTGTCACAAAACACTGCCCTTGACTGACACTCGTTGAAATTGTGATTTTAATTGGAATTCGATGGGTGTGTTTCGTGATTAAAGTTAACTTTCGACATCAAAGATCGCGTGAAATGTCATGCAAATCGGGAGGATTTGAGGCTCCTTCTCCACTCATTATGCTTATTACTTTCTGTGAGCCATCGCAGACGACTTGATATTATCGATTTGTGCAGAATGTCGGCAGGTCCTGTCAAGGACTGGATTTAACAGCAGCTGAATGCATATTAAGTCGCTCCCACCAGCCGACAAAAACAAATACCGGAATAATTTGCCAATACAGCAGGGCCAAAGTTCGCGTTAGAACCGAGCTGACAGAGAATTGATATTAACACATAATGCCGCTGACAGGGCAAAGACTTTGTCACCGACAACAGAAGCAAAAAAAAAATGCTATGCTTGAAACAACAACGCCGGAAATGAGGCAGCTCACAACCCTTGGCGAAAGGACCTCGGGCGCATAATCTGCCATCTAATCCCAACTAATCGACGACATATGCGATAGTTTGAGGAATGAAAGCAAAGTTAGTGTCACTGATAGTGATGACGATGGCTAAACAGATATAGACATCAAGCAGTAGGACAGGAAATTGGATAAATCAGTACATTGATACCGATTATGGCAATATGTTGATTGCACAATTACATCGGTGGAAATAGGAAAAAGCAAACTGACTTGCAAAAGCTCTCCAATATTAACATTTTATACCTCAAAGTTTGAATGAATTATTGTTATTTGGTAAAATTTTTCTTTGCAAAAATATCTCTCACTTTATAAATCTTTTTTACAAATGTCATAGAGGAATGACTTTTCTTATATACCCCAAAACAGTGGATATCAGTCATGAAAACAATGAAAATGACACAAAGTTTGTCGCAAAAACTTTTGGCAAGTGAAAAGTTTGGCTATCAGTAGGCACACGATATCCTGGCCCCATTATTGCTGACTTTAGCATAAAAACCATATTTGTGTTATAATATTTTTGCCCTCGGCGCAAATTAGTTAATGAGCGTGGGCGGCAAGGGGGCGTGGCCGAAATACCAGTGAGTTGGAATAAATGCGAATCTGCAGTTTGTCATTTGATAAATTGAAAATAAAAAGCATCCTGCCATTGGAAGTTTAAAAATTCATGGCGTGCCGCCTGCAATTTTCATGACAACTGCAGCTGTTGCTGACTTCTTCAATCTGGTGGATCAGATGGGATTGGTAATGGAATTGGAAGATTGGGGGGAGAATGCCATACAAAAGACACAAAAGGGAATAATAACACGGCCGGAAAATGGTAAAAAGTACATAAAATATTTGTGTAAAGTGTAGTCCATTGAAAATGCGCATATATTGCATTTATGTGGCACTCGGCCACGTAATAATCGCCATCATATTTCGAGCATAAAAATCCAGCAAGCCATGGGTCATAAAAATCGTTAGTAAATAAATGTCGCTCAAGGCAGCGGATTTGACTGAAATAATCTTGAAAAGTGGAGCAAGCTGGCGACCCATTGAAAATCCCACTTGAATGCTGAAACAGGGCCAAGAAATTGGCTAATAGCTGAAACCGAGGCCACGTTGAATGTCAGTTATTTGCTGGAATTAGCCGGAATCCATCCGGCATGCTAGCCACACATATGCCACAGTCGAGCTGTCAAGGACCTGACCTCAGGTGCGAAGAGGCGAAAATATGCAACACGTTAATTACAATTAGCGAGCGGAAGTGCGAGCAAAAAGTGTTGCATACATTTCAGGGATCCGCGGTGCAAGTGCATCAACTGGGTTTATCCATCCATTAAACTAATTAACAGCAAATTTGCATGGATCGTAAATAATCCGTGTGCACGGAGCACGAAGTACGGCGAACAGGACAGCGCAGGACTTTGCAAAGCCTGCAGCAAGGACGCGTTAAGGTTCCTGCGGCCACTCATCGCACACACACACACACAGGTACTCTTGGGTTTTAATTAGAAAATTCCTGGAATACATTAAAATACGCCAAGTGGCCGTGCAAGAAGTTAGCAGCCGTTGTTGGCCGGATTTGTGTGTACAGCGCATTTAACACCACTTTCCCTCTATTTCTGCCCCACAATCTTTTACTCCAAGCGTTTTTTGTTGATATTTTGTTTGGTTCTCTCGCATCGCAATTAGCGTGCAACTGTTGCGGATTTAGCACTCTGCAATTAGCCAGCACTGGCTGCTGCTTAACCTGGCTAAGACAACAGGGCTAATTGGCGGAAGCGAAAGGACAATTAGGTCGAGGATGAGAAGCCGATTTGAAAATTCTCTGCTCGGTTTCTCTTTATTCCCCTATTTGTCAACAGCGGTAATTTAAACATGACCTGTCCGCCAAAACGTCATTGGCCGCGTTATCCTTGGCGGATTTGCATTTGCATGTGTGAAGGACGAAGGATAACCGGGAGCGTTGATTCGCTCATTAAAATAACAGCAGCTGACGTTTAAGTCTGATGAGGGTACCCCGAAAATCGAGACAGGAAGTGGCAAGGAGGAGTCAGCGTGAAGGAATGGAAGGATATGGGAGGATAACTTTTGCTGACACCCGATGGCGTATGAGCAACGAAGTTTGCTCTGGGGCATTGAAGTTTTCTGATTTGGAAGTCAGCTATCCTTAGTTGGGACTGACATATGTCATTGTTAAACGAAACAAAATATTGCTGATGAGGGCAATTAGAATGGTTGGAAAATAAGTAAAATGTAAGAATTATATTTAACTTAGTAGAGGAATCATTGCTTGTACTTTAACTGTATTTACAACTTAATTAGGTTAAATCTACTTAATCAGTTTTGTTTTTCACGTCCATGAGAATAGTCCAAGGTCTCAAAACGATTATCAACTACACTTTGTATAATGAAAACTAACAATGTAACCATTATGTAATAAAATGTTTACTTCTAAAACGATTAAATAAACTTAATTTTCTCGAGTAGCTGAGATGAACGAACTTCAAGTGGTCAATTTTGGGGGACTGTAAAATAACAATAAGCTTTAATTACCTCCTCGTGATGATACCAAAAGATGTAGGCCGGCGGTTCGGGGCTGAACTTTACAGTGCAAGTGAGATTTATGGTGCTGCCTTTATCCACGTGAAGGTCAGGACCTCCCAGGATGGTGGCCGTTGGCACTGGGTGAGGCACCGAGAAAGATAGAGAAAGGCAAGCAGTAAAGTAAGTGCATGGAGAAAAAAATATATAGGGATGAAAGGTGGCCGCTGCGCGTTGGCTGGCACTGTAGAATAATAAAGTACGAGATAAAATGGAATTATTGTCGTATAAAAACCAGGTCCTCGAAGTCCCTTCGACGTGGGACTTTGCCTTTCCTTGGCCGTGCGTGTTGCTCACTCGTTTGCTGTGTGTAATTTATTTGTTCAACAACTTCGTTTTTCTCTGCAATTCGGCGGGGTGTGCTCATTTCTTTTCCATTTTTTCTTGTTTTTTCTTATTTTTCTGTATTTTGTCATCAGCCGCTCAGCGAGTGCCCTTTGTTATTTGCGACGACGACAAATGGTGGATTTTTTATGAAGCCCGTGTGCCCGAAACCGAATCGGCACCGGAATCCCGATTCCAATCCAAAGGACACCTCTTCAACTGTTCAACTCACCCACGACATTCAGGCGAACGAAATAGCTGCGCACTGGCTGCGTCGATATCTGGCACTCGTACATGCCGGCGTCCCGTTTCTGGGCCCACTTTATCTGTAGTGTCCAGTCCTCCGTGTCCTGGTGATGGGTCGCCTGGAATCGCTGGTCGCTGGTGTAGGTGTACGAGCCCACCGTTAGTATGTGGATGTCGCGGTGCCGGATCCAGGACACCTGTAAAATACCAGAGAAACAATCGTAAATATTTGCACTCTCTTGTAAGGGCTAAATCAAAAGGATTGCTCCTGGTGTGCGGGGTTTCAGAATATGGTACGGTTAATCCACCTAATGGAGTACAGACATTGCTGGACAATGTTGGGAAATATATGAGACGCGGTTGTGCAGGCAAAAGTAAATAATTTTCTTTATAAACAAATTTGAAGAGTGCACAAAGAAATTGTCAAATCTATTATTACAAAAAAAAAAAAAAAAAAAACAACAACAACAAATTAAATTGTTGTGTTAAACATTCATTACAGTAACTATATTACAGCACTTTTTCTCCTTGAGAGGCTTTTGTTGAATCACTTTTAAGCACTTCAACTCACATTCAATTAGTCGAGCTGCACCCAAAACGATATCATTATTTTAAAACTCGTAAAATCGCGTCATTTGTCTGCTCCTTGAGCCAGCGGCTTGCCCATTAAAAATGCAGCAATTGAAAACGAATTGCCGACGTAGTGCCATCAAAATCGAATAAAACACCCAGCTAGAAGGAGCTTAAGGATCCAAAGGCGTCCCGAAAGGATGAGCGGCGATGAAAAAGTTTTGCATCTTTTTCGGCTGGGCGTACGTGACGTATGAGCGACGTGTGACGAGCGGCTGCTTGAATTTCCGGTGGGTTTTTGGATGCCATATAAAGGGAAATCCACGAATCTCGGCGGATTCTCTAGAGAAACCACTGCTGCTCTGGTCGTGCTCGAGCTGTTTTGGCTTTGCTTAATTATCACAAACTTTTTAAGTAGTTTGCGGTGCACAGAGATAACTTTGTAAGCTGGCAGGGCGGCGGCTTATATAAACTTATTAAGTCAAATGTAAATGCAAAATTATCGCACTTGACAGCCGAGTTACCCACATGCACCGCCACACGTAAATGTGTATGGTGCTTTCTCCCAGTGAAAAGAAAGCATGCGTGCGTTTAATTATACGCAATGATGTTGCATACTTTTCGAGGGCCGCCTTCAACAATTCCGTTTTCGGTTTAAGGATGGCACGCAGTTATCCTGTCGTTCTCCATTTTCGGTTAGGGGGCTACAACTGCTCTGTGAAAATCCACAGAGAGTGCATAAAAGTGCGAAAAACATGGTTCTCGCACTTTTGACAACTAACGCACACACTCGCAACGACATCGCCGCCATTAAACAAACATTTTACGCAACAAATTAAAGCGTAATTAACAAGTGCACGCTGTGCTGCATGCGGTCCTGTAATGGAGCCACACCCCCAAAACCCCAATGCCACCAATCCGCTACCCCCTGGGGGTGAGCTCATATTAGCAGCAACGCCCCCCAGCAATATGAACAGCAGATGCAGAGCGAACAAATTCTCGCAGTTCAATATCAACATTGGTCATTACACCACAGATATATTTATACAATTCATGGTTTTCTATTTACTCACACATCTGATAGATAAATACAAAAAGGTAGTCGTTATCACTGCGTTTGAAATGTAGTTAATCAATCTAACAATGAATACTAAATTCCAAACACTCTTACTCCTTATGTATTTTAAGCACACATTTTCTTCCTGTGTACGACATCAGGAGCAGCAACAACAGCTCGACATTCCGCTTCAATTTGCGAGTTGTGCCCATTGGGAAGGGGGAGTCAAAGCCATTGAGCCACCCGTTTGGTGCAAAGTGGTGCAGTTGGGTGGTGCTCTGTGGCGGCAGTGCAACTTTTGGCTTCGTGCAACTCGGACTGTGAGCCAAGTGCTGTTGACGCGTGCGGCGAGAGCAATTTCATGAAATTGTTTAAATAATTTCGCGCTCAAATGCAATTCAAATTGCTGAAGAGGGGGAGTAAAAGAGAGAGAGAGCGAGAGGCGGGCCGAGCGAATGGGCGTGGCAGGGCCAGGACTCAAAAGGGTTCGCCCACTTGAGGTTGCACAGTTGATGTATGTGTTAGCCGACATGGGTGAGTTTACTGGGGACTGGCACTCGTCGTCCCTCTTTTGTTTGGCAAGAAATTAAAAGTTGCGCCCTGCTAACGGCATCCTGCAACGCCATTCGCATCCGCACTCGCATCCGCATCTCCATTTCACTGCTGGCTGCCAGCGGGATCCACTTCCTGGTGGCGCATTTGTGTCAAGTGCTCGCGAGCGTGTTGAAAGTTTGTTGGTTTTTCGCATCGCATTTTTCCTTTGGCAGCCTGGCGAAAATGAGAATTGACGGGCATCTATATGCAAATTTCCCTTTTTTTTCGCAGGATAATAAAGCATCGCCTGGGGCACAGAGACGTGTGTCTCTCACTCATTAATCGCGTCCCGTCCCATCTGCCAACTGCCT
Source organism: Drosophila sechellia (assembly GCF_004382195.2). NCBI lineage: Eukaryota > Metazoa > Arthropoda > Insecta > Diptera > Drosophilidae > Drosophila > Drosophila sechellia. The sequence continues at coordinate 9,782,857 of NC_045951.1, read as the reverse complement.
AATTATTCATAAACCTATCTGGGGGGCATATTACAAAAGTTGATACCCTTCGCCGTCACCTTTCGACAATTATATACATTTCATTAAGCACATTTTCCAAAGGCAGCCAGCTGGCCAAATTAAATGCTGCAAAACGTTTACAACACACATGAATACAAATATCTGGGCAATTTTTTGTGCCGCCTGAATGTGACAGCAGGAAACACTGGAGATCAAGCTCCAGGAGCAGCAGGTTGCCCCCGGCCGACCTTAGTCCTGTGACCCCGCATCATCGCGAAGGAGGATAGCAATTAAAGCAGATAAACAAAGGAAACAATTGCGAAACAACAACAGAACAAAAATCGGGGAGGCAAAAAATGAAATTGCTAAATTTTCGAAGAGACAAAAAAACACAAACTTGAAGCCAACTTGAAAGCCGCCTTACCGCAAAACGCAAACAGAATGCGGGGCGTGCTGTGAGGTTAAGGAACTAATTAAAAATTTCACCGTCATGCTAGGGGAATTACATTATGGTCTACGCGTCGTCGACCAGTTTTTAGGCAATCGGCCAAGAAATCAACGCAAGAGGCGGTCACAAAAAAAAAATAAAAATTATTCCGCGCATGGAGAATGAAAGCAAGTTGGCCCAAACTTTAATGGCTACGAAGACTCGTTGTCGTCACGCACGACAACAAACTTTTCGACACGAGTTTGCTGTTAGCCCCGAAAGGAGCCACATCGGAATCAGTCAGATTCAGGTGCACACTTAAAGAAATAATTTAGGATTTTACAACCGTTGATTTTTGTAATTCGATTTAATATCTCAAAGATTGTTCAAATTTGGCTTTTAATTTTGAAAACAAAATATAAATTTATAATTTATAGTATATATTTATATTTTTAGAATTTATTTATAATAAATTTTAAAAATTAGTACAATAGTTTATCACCTGGTTTTTAAACGTGTAAAGCTTTATATTCATTTTTATTAAAACCTCTAAATACAATTGAACACTTTTCGACCAGTGCATCTTTAAGCCGAAACTCACCGTTTTGTTGGCCAAATTGCGCACACGGCAGCTGAGATAGGCGGACTTGCCCATGAGGGCGGTGACATTGCGCGGCGTCGAGGGATCGAAGTAGGGCTCCATCCACTTGGGATGCGTGTAGGCGGCGGTGGGCGCGGTGGGCAGGAGCATGGCCGCCTGGCCGGGTGTGGGCGTGGTTGTCAGCAGGTCGTCCAGCGAATTGTAACCCTCGATGGGTCCCTGCACACCGCCGTTTGTCATGTCTGAAAATGGGTGGAACAAAAAAAAAAAAACGGCAAAGTGAGAAGTGAATTTCGGTGTGAAAAAGTCAAAAGCTGCAAATAGACACAAATGCTAAAGCTAAACCCAACCCCCTATGGTACGCGTATGCAAATGTGAACCTTTTATCTTTGTGCGGTTCACCACGAAAATATTAAAAACCCAAAGTGCATCTGTTGGCAAGAAATTTGTGCAGCATGCCAGTCGCACACAAAATGACATTTACATTCATTCAGTCACTCGGATTCGCCCCAAAAAACCCCAACACGCTGAGTAACACTCTTTTCGGATGCACTCGTCAGGGGGTCAGAGGTCGCATTCGAGTACCGCCCTAACTTTGCTCATTAAACGCGCTCTCTAGCTCGACTCTGTGGTCGAAAGGTGAGCTCAAGTGGCCTAGGGCCATAGTATATTAGGCCGTGACCATTTACTCACAATTAGAATGATGACCAAGAGTCCTGGTCAAATGTATTTTTAAAGCCAAACAGTTGCAGAGAAATGAAGTGCAAATGAATGCACAGTGACTAGAAGGTACTACATCTATGTAAAATGTTTCAAAATGTATTGTATTGTATTGTATTCATCAGCATATAACATAAGATCGTATTACAGGAAAACATAAGAAATGAGCTACCACATTCTAAAGTACCTAGCTTTCTTAAGAGCTATCTTGAAGTGCGCAACTCTAAAATGTATCTCTACTGATTATGAGTGATTTTTATCATACAAGTATTAGATATGAAAAAAACACATTTTGTGGCTGTCATGTTTTCTAAAATGTAAGTCACTGTACGAGAGTCTACAACTGGGGCTCATTGCTCCTGCTCTTCGCAACTAGATGTGGAAAATGGTGAAGGGGCTGGGAGAAAGTAGTGAGAAGAAAGGGTATTTGGGGTAGGGGGCAACCTTCGGGCGAGTGAAGTGTTTGCGGTTGGCAAGTACAAGTGCACACACACACATACACACATGTTGCCAGCGGAATTGTGTCACTGCAGTGCACTGCTCACACACGCACACACACTAACACAGATGGCAAGACCGCAAGTCTCCCTTTCTTTTCCTGCGGCAAACCCTTTTCACTGTCGAGCTCATGGTTATGCAAAATATTTGCACTCAAATCATATTTCAAGGATTAAAACTTGCATTCATTCGAAAACTGTTTTTCCACATGCACGCGCCCACAGCACACACACCCACACACAAACGCACAGAGAAAAGTTGTTACAAGAGTAGTAGATGTTGATTATACAAATTTTTCTATATATGTTAAAATTCTGTTAAATATAATATAAATTTCAAATAATTCAAATAATTTAAATAATATTCCTGCTATTATATGAAATATTATTTTAAGAAATTGCACTATTTTTTCTCAGTGTTCCAAAACATACTAATGCGCACCCACAACTTCGGCTTCATTAAACAAAATACAACTGGGAAAATCCGCCCGCCCCCCAAGTGACGCGCTCTTCCAAGCATAAGGGGGCGTGGCAAGCTCAATATGCTTAATGTGGGTTAATTTGAGTGAAGGTGGCATTTAATTTAAACTTCTCCCTGCAATTGGCATCTTCTTCGCCACAGTCACCACTTATCCAAATGGCAAATGCTCCTCCTGTCTTTCTGACTGTCGGTCTGTCTGTGTGTCTGGTTGCATGCTGCGTGCTGTATCCTTCCACTCGCAGGACATGTGCATTTGTCGATGCTCAGCTTAGTGGTTTGTTAACTACACTCATGTTAATGTTGCTCCTTTTCCCCAAGTGCTGCTATAAGACATACCACCATGTGCGGAGGTCGTTGTAAACAGCTTTGGAGGGAGTTATCATACGAAAATCCCCTATTTACAGATAATCGAGGGAGTTCTTGATGCCCATGAGTGCACAGCAACAATAGCCGAAAGGCTTATTGCAATTATAAAATGAATTTCCAGCAAAGACATTAGACTACATCAAATTATATTACTGAAACAGAAACACCCATTAAATTTTCTTATGACTTTTGGTTCTGGGTAATGAGATACATTTCTAAAATGTGTACAAATTGTACCAAAAAGGACTAAAGTGGACTTTCGATGTATATTTCATAGAATAGAAATATAGACAAAGAGAATGCAGAATGAATTTAATTTACAATTCCAAAGGTGTGTCTAGATTTAAGAAGGTAATACTGCAGTTTAGTCATAAATGGCTTTAAATAAACTATATATTTTTTGCTTAATCTTGTTTAAACTTTAATTTATTCGTTTTAAGCCCCGATAAGCCAAGCTGTGTGAGCTTTAAGGAGCGGTAAATTCGAATTCAATTGCCACCGCTGAATTTTCCTCATTTGAGGGCGCTGGGAAAGCGGCATGTGTGCAAGTGGGTGCGATTCGAGTGAGTTTTCCCACTTTTTCTCCCCACGTGCGTGTGTCGCTGGGGTTGGTTTAATCATTACGAGGGCTAGGCCATTCCACCAGTCACCTCCTTTCGCCAACCTCCAATCCCCAACCTTCGGCCACCCAAAAACTCATCTCCCAGCATCCCAACCCACTCGATTCACCACCGACTCACACAATGACTTTGCATATTTGCCCTTAATTTTCGACAACGTTGACGAGCCGCGTGGAGCAATTAAGAAAACTTTTGCAATTTTCACGCTTTTGTTTCGGCACTCTTTTTTCCATTTCCCCCTTTTTTTTTTGGTAGTAGAGACACACGAGGAGTATGGCGACTGAAATGATGCGTAATGTGCAACACTTTGAACCGTTGACTCAATGAATTTGGCTTATAAAATAGAACATCCCTCCAACACGGCCCCCATAATTGCCTGCTTATGTTGGGAGCTGTAATTTAGCAAGATGGGGATTCCGACGCACTTAATTGTGTTTAATGGCATTGAATTTCATAGTAAATATCGCTACATTTCGCTGCCTTCGCGGTAATTAAAAATCAACATTGGCCGGGTATCGAGTTACAGGGAATCCTCCATTTTCAGTACGACTCCACGGTGCTTCTTATTTCCAGCTCTTCTTTAAAGGGGTATAATGTATTTCTTGCATTATATAGATACATTAAAGTATTATTTACGTAATTTTAAAATCCACGGTAGGAACCTATACAAATTGTGTAACTAACCATACTTTAAATGTACTATTTTGGTAAGCGGCTTACATATTTTTAATGCATACTGGGTATCTAATAGTCGATACCCCGCAGCATCCCCCCCGCGCCTTTCTGCCTGTTGACTGCTTTATCGCACCACTCATTTCAGATGACGAGGGCAATTGGGAAGGCTCCTGAACGTGGCCTGCCAACGGCTCCTTGAGTAATGATGCCTTTTGACATTGTCTAAGCGATTTAATGCGTGGAATCGTGAGTTGGCTGGAAATCAAATGGGCATTGAGATGTCGGCCCTCGAATATGCACGCGGCCACTCAGCCACCCAGGCACTCAGCCACTCAACCCTGTGAACCGCCAAACCACCGAACCGCCGAACCACCGAACCATTCCAGGATCAAGTCACTCATTTATTTATGTTGAGCACGGTGCATTGGGAGGCATTTGTGGCCGGGGCACGCTGCTCTTTTGGCCATCATCGCCTGTGGCTGGGATGTCTTAATTAAGCTTAAATGATGCTGCAAAATTTATTTCATCTCGCACCAGGAGCAATATCGCCAACTGGGGGTTAAGGTGCGAGCATCTTCCATATACGCCTGCCGTGCATATAAATTATACAAGCAAATTACAAGGCACGAAAATTGAAATTGTGTATGTGGATGGGCGAATGGGAGGCGCTTGACGGTGGTGGGCGTGGCAGCTTGGCAGCATGGCTCTTGAAATGGCTGTCATATTCGGCCCGCTTCTTTGCTTCACACATAATAATTTTTAATGCTGTTCATTAATTAGCGTCAATCGAGAGGAGCTTAATTGCTCACATGATTACCCCCAAAAGAAGTGATGAAAAAATGCGTGTCTACAAATTGGAAACACAATGATAGTCTGTTCCACGAATTTTCAACAAAAAGTTGATCATATTCTTCGCTGGAGTTGACCCCATTAATTGGATATAATTGATTAACGAGTGGGTAATTATTGCTCGTCATTATTCAAGTTTTTTATCCCAAATTTAAGGAAAAGTTTAAACTTATGTCTTGAATTTCGAGTCCAACAAAATGCTAAAAAAAAAACATTCTTTAAAATTAATTGGGTTTAATTGTAAGACAACATAAATTCTTTATTATACTTCATATGCATATTAAATATTTAATAAGAAAACTAGTTTCTTTACAATTAAAAAGTTAACATTTTGAAAAGGATACTTTTTTTACCTGACATCTTTTCCTTTCCCCAAAAAACTTCACAAAACCTGGTCCGCAAAAGTATGCGGTATAAATCCGTCCATCCTCAAAATGAAATAGTTTGTGCATGAGGAATTTGTTGGTTCCACTTAATTTGTTTCGGGATACACCGCTGCACAGACACTGGGTTATAATCAAGACACATTTCCCGGCTGTCTCAGGCAATTTAAGGGCTTAACATCCTGTTTGCTGCCTTTGTCTCTTGTTATCTTCAACCTTGATTGACAACATTTTTGTGCAGCGTTCTGTCCTCCTGGCCAATGTTGTTGTTGTTGTTGTTCCGGCTGGTTTGTCTTTGCATAGCCACTTCGTATGACAAAACATGCGATACAACACGACAACGAGAACAGGCAACAACTCACACACGGGCAGGAGAGTGTGTGTGATCATATATGCACACTTGGCTTAGACAGGAGCATAATTCTTGTTATGAAATATTCGTAAAATTCATACAAAGTACAAGCAAATGGCATGTGAGTAAGTTAAAAGAAGAGTGTGTGTGTGTTTGTGTGTGTTCGCGTGTGTGAGTGTGTGTGTGTGTGTTTGCTTTTCAGGCATTGAAGGCCGAAAGCATAAAGTGAAGTTTATACAAGAAGTTTGCCTCTGCTCCTACTTGGGGTAATCCTAGTATCCTGGAAGTCCTGGTTTTGGTTCAGCTTCTGGTTCACGTTCTCATTCTCATTCTCGTTCTGGTTATGGCATGGCTTATCACCTCTGGCATGGGTTGAAGCTTATAATGAAGCATTGTTTGCCGCTCAAAGTTTGGCCAGAATGGAAAACAACAACAGCATCAGCTGCAGCATCGGCTTCAACAAAAAGACAAGCCCCAGGCAAAATGGCGAGGAGAATGGCGAAATCGTCTGCTCCACGAGATATTAAAACAATATTTGCCGTGACTAAAGTTGGTCGCATAAATGCATGCAGCTACTTATACAGAAACCTAAGTACATTCTGTTAAAATTTCAGAAGAGCACTGAGAAAAATCAGAAAAATAATATAAAGCTATCTGACTTGTTTTCTGGATCTTTTTCTAACATAAAATATCATTGCGATGTCCAAAAATTTCAATAATTTTGAAATCGTTGAATATTCATTCTTCTTAGTCAATTCATTTTTCCTCTGTGCAACATTTGCATGATAATTTAAATCAAGGAGCTTCTGTGGACCTGTTTACCTATTGGTTTTGGCCAGCAATTTGCCTGCTCAGTTCTTGATTATAGCCTGGCCCATTGCCGTCTGTTATTGTTTGGCATTTTGCACTAGTATCGGTTATATTAATGATCACCATAGATTTTCCAATCAGTATGTGTAATGCCTTCCGCCCCAATTGTGCGGGTCGCCAACCAGAGAGCCACGCCCCCTGACTTCGGTCCCTTTTATGCCGACGCCATGGGTGTGTGAAAGAAATCTATTCAATGGCTTGGAAAAGGGTCTGCCATGTCCTTGGGCCCGGTCGAGAACCCAAAAAGCCATGCTAGCACTCGCAATGTCACTTGGCCAATGGATTTTGTCTCGATTGAAGGCCGGCACTGTTGCTGAATTTTAATTGCGTGTGTTAATTTTTGGGTTCCTCCATTCAATTTAAATTTATGGCACAAAGCCCAAACCTATAAATTGAAGTGGGTCAGGCGGCAATTTAAGACACAATTTATTATCATGACGGTGTTCGAAGTTGCTGGGAAATTGGATCATTCTCCGGATTAAATCGAGATGGAATCCTTGAGCGATTGGCCAGGTGTTGTGTGTGGTCTCTGCATTATGCAATGCAACTTAATCAATCAGCAGCTGCGTGTCTTGATATATGTCGGTTAAGCGCTTTCGAGCCTTTTCTTTTTTGTACCATCGGAAACCGCAATGTAGACATTTTAATTGAAGCCAGGCCAAGTGAGATGTCACAACATGTCGGCCGAAGAAAAAGAGGGATTGCGTATTTACAATTGGCGGCAAACCGCAAAAGGCAAACTCGATTGCAATTGTTGAGCCGGCTGCTGCAATGAAATATTAAATTCAAATGAAAACACAATAGATTTTGCTCGGCCTGGGCATTGTTGGTTCTTTTATTGTGCCGTCCATTGAAATATTTAGCAGCACAGTGGAACTGCATGGTTCTGAAGGACCCTTGACTCGACTTAGGCTGATCCTTTCAGTTTTATGTGTCTTTTCGCCCACTTTATGCCACTGTAAGCCGGAACAGCTGCTGCTGTTGGAAAACCACATGGCAAAGTGCAAACAAACATATAATAAATCATTTTTAAATAATTCACAATCTGGCCAAGTGGCAGTCTAGCAAACACTAGTGTGCGTATCAATGTGCTACCTAAAGTCGAGCTCCAAAGCTGCGTTTTCCAGTGGGTGTAAAAAATGTAAGAGGAGCGCAAAAAAAAAAAAAAATAACATGGCCAAATGTCGCTTTTCTGGTCTTTGGGCTCAGCACAAGCGTCACTTTTGGCCATCACGAATTCGATGGCAGATCCGCAATACGTGCTGCCCCATCGCAGCGAGGATTGTAGCTTTAAGAACTGGCCCATTCGGAGTTTTTGTCCTCACTTTTTTTTTCCAATTCCATATGCATATGGCTTAGACGAGGCGGCCAAAAGGGACTTCCCCAAACTTGTTTGCCGTACGCGTTTTGCTGCAAGTTCCATTCGCAGCTACGAGTTTGATTGAGTGCCCCTTTGGTTGATGGTCGCATTTGGAATTGAGTTAAAACGTAGCAAATGACTTAAAAGTGCCAACTATGGCATGCTTAGCCATGTCTCTTCCTCTTTGAACCCTTCTGCCTGTCCATCAGATCATCTTCATCATATATACACGACTGCTAGTGCTGGCAAAGTGGCAGGGTTAAAAAATCTCGAAGGATTTGCTTTAATTCGTCGTCCTTGTTACATAGACCAAAGTATATTTTATTTTGTGTTTATTTAACATTGTCGCTTTTTAATCGTATCATATTATTATTAACAGAATTGAATTCAATTCAACATTCAGTTCATTTGCAATGTCCTTGAAGGGTTATGCGAAATTTTGGGTATGTCCTTTTTTGGGAGTTGCCTTAAATTTGATTCTTGAACACCCCAGCTTGATTGAGTGCATTTTATCATTATCCGCTGTTTAAAAAATATATTATATTTAGCCTAGAAATTTGACTAGAAAACTTGGTAGCTGGCAGCACTGGTGATGTGCAATCAGGACCAAGTCGGTGGAGGATGTGTCGGGATCTGTGCAGTGACAGTTATTCACTTACATAGTGGCACTTAGTTATTGAGCGATGGAAGGACGAGGAAGAACGTGCACAATCATTGCGTCAGTCACGTTTTGAATTGAAGAAATTCATCAGACAATTTCGACTGCGACACACAGAGTCATTCCTTCAGCTTCAGACTCTCATTCCACGTCCCTTTGGGTTATTCCCAACCTAAGTTCGTTGCCAGCAATTTGTATTCCGTTGAGTGGGTTTTACCTCAAAGAAATATAACACAAAAAAAATGGAAACGGGCACGAATTGATTGAATTAAATTGGGATTTTTATGCGTGCATGATTGCATTGATGAGCGGCCTTCACTCTTTTTCGCTACAGTTATGCCGCCACTCCTTTCCACAACTTTTGAATGCTTTATTGTTCGAAATGCTCATCACTATAGTTGATGATGCCATTTTTATGTGCGTTTTGTTTATTGCGTGAAATGCATTGAAATGACAGCATTTAACCATTTTATGGCTTTCTCTTCAGCGCGAATGATTTGCACATGCTCATCGTCGGCAGCAAATTGAATAGTTTAAATAATTTATGGTGTCATTTACTTTTTTTTTTTTATAACTTACGATTATGTGGCCATATAACCATAACAATGTTGCAGTGCAATTTTCACAGTTGAATGCTGCACAGTGTATACATACAGCAAACATCAGTGATATCAGTAAATGTATTCACATTAAGTGAATAAAACGCTTCGCAGAGCTACCAAAAATAGAATTCAAACTAAAAATGAAACAGACAGGTCAAAAGTTATCGTTCGTGAGTTTGTGCAGTCGTTTTTAAAATTCCCCTGTTAATTTTCCACTTGGTTTAACTTAGCCGCTCAGGTGTGCGGTAAGTTAATCTCAAAGCCTTTTGCCCGAAAACGTGCTCCGACCTTTTGCCAACTAGACAATTTTTTTCTCCCCAGCTGATAAGGCAGCGGCGAAAAAAAAAACAAGGACCTGTCTGATAATATTTTAACAGTAATTCAATCGACAGGTGCAGCAGACTCCCAGGGGTTTCGGGCCAAACTTAATGTGACTGGCAAACAAAGAAAATAAAAGTCCACAATGCAGTGGTAATTACAAGTCAAGCCAAGGCTTTTCAGTGGGCGACGATTCCCGCACTGAAAACAAATATGCTTACATTCGAATCATAAAATCATTGAATCATAGAAATACATAAATTCAGTTGAATATACTCTGGAAGTTCGTCAGTGTCCAGAATGATTGAAATTTGGATACAGTAACGTTCATTCGTTGATTGCAGTTTAATTTTTGCTCTCGGCTTGCTAGCTTTAATTTTGATTAGGATTTTTTTCCAGTGCCTTTCGTCGCTCGTCCCCCGGAATCTGATTGCAGGCGAGGTCCGTCGCCATCGATGACGGGCAGCAGCTGCCAAGTTGCCAGTGCCAGGCACGCGCTGCAGCCGGAATCCGGGAGTAGTAATCGGTACTCGGGAGCGGAAGCCGTCGCCGGGAGTGGGGAACCAGGAACCAGGAGCAAGTAGCATGAGTGTGCATTCCCAGGAAGCGTTGGCTTCCCGCCCGAAATCACAACAGCACAGCAACAAGGCGAACAGGAGCCGTATTCATGGGATTCCCCTCCCGGAGGACTTGCCATTTAACTGGCTGGCTGGCTGCCTGGACGAACTGAGCCTCACGGGAGCCTCGGCGCACTGAATGAAATACATTTTTTGCCGCTTGGCTTTGCTTTGTTTTCCCCGCTGCTCGCTCACATTTTTCTTCACCTGACTTTTCAGCAATTTTCCCCGTTTTCCCTTCACCTCACGCCGCGTTGTGTTATAAATTTCGAAAGTACACACACGTGTTCACGTACGAGCTTTCCCGTGTTTGCTACTGTGCGCGAAAGCAGGTCCTGCAGGCTGTTGGCTCCTGATGCTCCTGATACCAGCTACGTACTGCTCCTGAATCTGCGGCTGAGGGCCCCAGTCCCCCATGGGGGAAACTCAAAGTGGAAATGTTTGCCTTATTAGTACATTCAGCAGTAAAAATGTGTTAATCTATAAACGTGTGCGCTTCGCAGCTCGGTGCTCACAGCTCGCTGCCCAAAAGGATATGCATCCGTATGCACCGAAAACAATTTCCAATGTTTAGATACTGGGAAAAATTGAAAAATACTTCAGTTGCTATTTAACCAAGTCCTTACAGTAAAACATTGACTACATTTAGGTTTCGTCTTCAATGGAAAATGCTTATTTCCATACAGAAAAAATTCTGTTTCTTAACACCTTACTAAGCCCATTAAAGTATTTCCTTTAAATAAAAAAGAATTTAATAATTAAAAAATTTAGCTGTATTTGTTACGTCTCAGTTGTATACGTTTTACGACTTCGCATTACCGCTAATATTAAACTTTCGCAGAAATAAATCTTCGGAGACTTGAAACTATTTTTTGTCACGTCACGCTATTTTAAACATAGTGAACATTTTCATTTTAGAAATTTTTTACACATTTTCTGCCACTGTGGCACTATATTATTTTAGATTGCCCGCGGGACTAGGCAGCCAGATTTCGTAGCCGCTCGCAGTTCTTTAATGAATTTATCGCGTGTTGGGGCCACGTTCCACATACGCCTCGTGTGCCAGGCAGCCGTTAAGCATGCGGCAAGTACAAGGACACGCAGCAACTACTCCACATCCTTGCCGCTTGCTGCTTGCCTGCTTCATTAAAACTATGTGCTTTTAATGTTTACCGCCTGGGTAGACACGGAGATGTCTGCTGGTGTGTCGGGACGGACAGGTGCCATGACCATGCCCGTAAAAGTGGATGTGGATGTGAATGCGGATGGGTATGGGGATGGGGATGGTGGGAATGATGATGATGTTGCCGCTGCCACTTTCAGCCTGCCATGTAAAACATTAAAATTTGACAGCTTTTAATGGGACGAAAGAGGCATAGAGTGGGTGGACTGCAGCCGGGCACAGCTGGCTGGATACTTTGGCGCTTCCTGCTGATGACGGCCTTTAATCGCTGCCTGCATAACTGATTACCAAACGGCGACCAGATGCCCGTGCAGCGTGTTATCGCTTCATGCCACTCGATTCGCTCGATTCGACTCGGAAATAAATCATCCTGCAACAAGGAGCCACCCTTGGCATGCTGCCAAAGAGGGGCAGAGGTCCTGCCACTTTGGCAGGCGAATTATTGTTTTCCAATTAATAAATGTCAATTGCGCTCGAGGCAGCAAAAACAAGGTCAGCGTCCAGGAGGAAACACTTGCAGCCCAGAAGTACGCTAAAGTACATGCGATTAGCAAAGTTGCTATAATGCATTGCAGAGTTCATGAACAGGCATGCTGGTAGTAGATCACGATAATGGTTTCCCTTAATATCAAGTATCTTTCATAAAATATCGAACTATCGAACTATTCATTGGCGAATTTATTAAGCGAATGGCCTTAAAGGCTTATGCATGACTGGTAATTTGTATTCCTCCCTTCGTATAAATACAATTTCCCAGCTTCACTTATTCATATTCCACCGATCTTTTCTATGTAAAAGTTAGTACGCATATTTACGACATAAACCGACTGTAACAGTGACTGCAATATGTTTTGTACACTTGACCAAAACGGGAGCTGCAGCTTTTGCTTCTGCTGGCGCTGTCATCTTAAATAAAAAACATGGCTGCCAGGGACTTAGCCCGAAGGGCTGCCATGCCCGGCATGCCCCGCCCCTTTTTGGCCAACTTTCGCCCAACTTTCACCCCACACACACACATATATATGTATGTGTGTCAAGCGGCGCCTCTCGCAATGAAGCATAATGGACGTCGTAATGGGCGAACGTGCGTATCTGTGTGTGTGCCAAAAAAAGGATGCTGCAGCATATGTAAATGCAATTTGTAACATTCTTGCTCAGTTTTATGAATTGACAATGATTTCATTTTCGGCTTGTTTGACAGCCAGCCTGTGTTGGCTGTGCGTGTGTAAACTTACACGACTGACTGTGCCAAGAAATTGTGTATTTTTATTTACTTTATGGCAGAGGTAGCCCCACTTTTTCTCATCGCCTCTTCACAGCCATAATTGCATTCTCACATTTTTGCTTGGCTTTGATTACTGTTCGGACTCGGATTCGGAATCGCATTTCGAAATTTCGTGTCCGTGTCCTTGTTGCAATTGCGATTGCACTTGTTGTAATTGCAATTTACGTTCGTATTTGAGAAGATGGGGGAGTACTTTTCTTCGTTTGGATTTGGATTTGGTTTACGTGCGGACGAAGCGAAAGCAGAGATCTCCTTGAACATTTCCGACTTAAATTATCACCGACTATGAGCCGGCGCTGGAAATTTGCGAGAATTTGTGGTGTTGTGCAAACTTTTGTGTGCCAAACGGAGAAGGAGTTTGTGGGCGAGTGTCTGTCTGGCAAAGTGGTAAAGGAAAAACCGGGGGAAATCCAGCACGTACTATCCACAGCAGCTGCATCGGCGGGGCATATACACATACATAAGGATTTGGTTTGGCTTCCTTGTTGCTCTCGCTGGTCAGTAGTTTTCGTGCCGAGAAAGAGGCTCCTCTTTATGTTTCCCAAACCCAAAACCACCATCTACCCCTTGCAAATGTTATGCAATCACACTAATGCGCAGCTTGCGGCCAACATGCATGAAAAACACAGGTAAGTTAACACTACTGACAGCGGGCAATGACCTGGTTCTCAAAAGACACCTTAAAACACGAGAGCTTTTTATTAACGGCCACCGCAGCAGCAACAGCTCCAAACGCTTGGCTAACCTCGATGACCGCTAAACACGTCTGGACCACGCTGCGTATGCGCAACGCGCCACAGTTTATTATCCGCGAGCCAAATAATTAATGACACAAAAGCATCGCCACTCCCAGAGGCACTGTAGATAAAAGCTTTCAACTTTCATTAATGCGCGGCAATGAACTCTTTGAAAAATAACCTTTGTTTTCGGAAATATAAGCCATTGTGGCCAGAAAGCGGATATTTTATTTTACCAATCTCATTAGTTACTACTTTATATTTACAGCACGCATAAATATTCCAACTTATCTAATTTATAAATAATAGTTTTCAAATTTAAATTAAAACTTCAACTCCCAAAACAAGAGAACAGGGCTAATTCCACACCGCATATTTTGTAGTGTCGTTGCAGGTCCTCTGGGCGTTACTCACATATTTTCTTTCAATTATGCGCAATTTGCCTGTTGAGTAAATAAATCTTGGCCATTGGTGGCCCAGTGGACCGTATAGTTACCCAAAACTTGTCCAACGGCACACATAAACTTACTGGGATTTTTTTATGCTTTTTGGCTTTTTGCATGCAATTTCTCAAAAATATATGTATATATACGTACATGTGCACACAGATGACGTCCGAGTTGCCTGTTAAATCATCATGAAATTTTTAAAACCTGCACACACTTCATTGGCCATGTGTTGGAAGGGGTTGTGAGCTGCAGGATTCGACGAGGTGGTTCTTTAAAATGCATGAAACTCAGTGCGGACAAGGCAAACAAATGCTGCAACCTTAATGGCTCTGCCTCCCAGAGCCACGCCCACAACGCCCTCGACTTCGGGACACTCCTTGGACTAAAGGCGTAAGTTATATGCACATTAATTTGGCCCGGCAGCAGCCAGAAGCATTTGTCTTCCCATACGTTTGGTTCGGGACAGGCTAGCCCCGAACTGGAAATGTTACCAAAGTGTACTCAATGCACAGAAAACAATTTGTAACTTGTTCCGGTGGTATCGATGGTATAAATTACTGGTTAATACTTTATTATTCAATCAGGAATGGCTCTGAACTACTTTCTAACTGAGTTCTAATAAATCTTTCCCTTAACTTTTGGGGTTGCTTTTGAAACCAATGATGTTGGTATCTAATGATTTGGTATCTAATCCAATTTCAGATCTCCAGTTAGTATCCTGCATCCTGTTTTTTTTGTGTGTTTTTTTTTCCTTTCCATTTTCAATACCCCCAAGTGATTTAAAAATACCTGGTCTTACCGTGTCACCCTTATTCTAAGACCATGACATATTTTATGTTGGATTTACATACATTGCCTTATCAGAAACAATAAAATTTAAACTTAGTCTTTAAGAACATTTTTGGATTCAGGCCAAAAAAAAGTCCATTAGGATCCAAAACAGAAAGACTGAAAGAATATACTTTATAATATTTACATTTTTTGATAAAATACAATCAGTTCTACAAATTCCTCTCAGTGTGATAATGGAGATTGGTAGGAGAAATTTGCTAGGATGTCGCTGGCAGGATGTCGTCTGTCGCCCGTCGCTGGTCCCCTGTCGCCATTACGCGCACGCACAATGGCGCTAATAAATTAAAAACGAAAGCTAATTTCTGTAATTGCGCACACAACGAGTCAACAGCTACACAGGCAACATCCAACAGGCAGTTACCAGTAACCAACAAGCAACCCGGGTCCCTGGAAATGTCCTTCGTCCTGTACGTACTCCTTAATGACGGCAAAATGTCATTGTCAATTGGGGTTAGGAGATGCTGCTACTTAAGGCACCGAGATTTACGCACTATTGCCGCTCCGCTCCATTTGACAAGGAACATTTTTCACCACCCCCGTCACAGTTTCCCTCTTGACTGTGATTTTTCCAGTAATTAAATTGTATTATAGGGCAATGCCAAGTTCCGTCCCAAGTTCGTTGCCAAGTTCCCAGTGTACTGGATGGCCCCGAAGCTCCCAACTAGTTGGGGTGTGGGTGAAAGAAACTTACACGTAATTAGCTGCACGTTTTATGAAAATTTCTGTCTCAAATGTAGGGACTCTAGTTCTCAGCTAGTGACAATTTTCAGTGGGGTCCTTTTAGCCCTCGTTAACAAATAGTGACAACAAAGGAACTTGAGCAGCTCAGCGGAAGTCCTTGCGCTCAAGTTTCTACGTCAAACTATGTAAAATAAATATTGAAGTTACAGTTTCTGATTTTAACTTGGATTACGCTGATTTTAACTTGGACTATGCTGATTTTCCACTCTTACTTGTCAGCAAAAACTGAATAGTAGATTGCATTTCACCACCGATTGCACTTCTTGCAGTCAAAAATCTGTAGATTAGGAAATAAATATTTAGCATTTAAGCTTTCAAATAGTCAAATAAAATAATTATATTTGAAGCTGTAAAAGGATGTTGGTTTAAGATTTTGCCATTTATTTCACTAAGTTTAAGCTGTCAAAAATGCATAAAATATGAAAGTTTTTCACAATCAGCATGAATCAAATTTGCCTTTCCAATCGGAAACTAGAAAAACAGTAACAAAACTTGAAAATAAAATCCTAAAAGGTTTTGCAACTTATTAAAAGCTTACCAAATAAATCTCGAAATTTTATTTGTATCCTTAAATAAATATTTCAATATACTGGTATAGAAACAAATATATAAAATCATTAAAATAAACGAAAAATGTTTACAAAAACAGGAAATACAGCGAGCTGCCGTAAGCTAATCCTCATTGTGTTTCCAATTTAAATCCAATTTAGCTTTGTTTTCGGCCGGAAATAAATTGTATTTATTTGCCATTAGTTGGCTGAATTTCTTTATGTGATTTGACATCTGCTAAAATGAATTGTATTGGATTTATTTAACTGGCAAACTTTTATGGCCTCAAATTGATTTTAATGCTACGCCCGAATCGTATCCCATCTGGTAGAAAATATCCATTGTTATTTCATTATTGCGTATACGTACAAATTCTGGGTGCACTTGGTACAAAATCAGCGACACCATCTTGGCCACGGCCAACAGCTGTCAGCTGCCACAGTTTGCAGCACGTGTAATCGCCGCTTAATCAAGATGCATTGCCGAATCGTGGAGCGCTACTAATTAAGGGATAACATGGCCAACACAACTACTTCGAGCCCGACTGCACTTGAGTTATGAAGTTGTAATTGAATACACTAATTATTTACAATTGTAAGTCTACAGCCGAAGTCTGCGGCATTTAAGGGCCTCGAAAGCCAATTAGCCAAACTTTGGATTTGCTCAAAACTGGATTGTTAGTGAAGCCACAGAGCTGGTCACTACGAAACAGATGCCTGCTAAGTTCTTGTGATTCGAGAACCAGTTAAATACCAAAAATAAAGCCTATAAATCTGCTCATTTCACGCTGTTTTGAGCCTCCGGACAGCTCGTTATCCTTATACCAAAAAGGCAGATACAGATATACATAAATATAAACACAACAACCGCAAAAGGCAAATCCAAAAAGGGAACACGGTCCAAGAATCCAGCCGATGGCAGGTTGTAAATTTATATAGACCAGAAGTAGGCACCAGCAAAGAAAACTAATATTCATTAAATATTTGAGCAGCAGCAGCAGCAGAGGCGGTGGATGCGGAAAGCAGGCATTTTACGTTTGAGTGCTTTCAGAAATTTATTTGCAAGATTAATATCAGCAAATTGCAGAAAAGTTTGTATACAATATTAAGTTGATATATAAAGTATACGCCCTGCAGCCAGCCACCCGCAACCGGAAATATGCAATTGCAAATGCATTAAATTAAGTTGTAAAATATGCGAGCGGTTCGCAAGAATTTCAGCAAGAGCCCGGCGGCGGATGTTGATTTTTGAGCTACCTGCGAGATGTGAATTTTCCGTGAATGCACTCTGCGGGATTATTAAACACATTTTACACTCCAAAAAATAAATGTGGGGCTTATTAAATTAAATGAGTGTATGCAAGCGATTGCTTTTCTTTTCGAAAATACCTATCTACATTTCTATCATTGTTATTGAACATCTAAAAAAATATCTTTAAGTGCATTTAAATATTAAATTTTTCACATATTGTAGGAATATATTTTCCCAGTATCTACTGCGGAATGGGTTAACTGAAACCGTAGGCGTTTCGCATTCGCATTTTCCTTCTGGTGCGACCTCCACGACAACAATTTGATTTGAATGCGTAATCGAAACGTATTGTGGGGACTCACTCACAGATGACAACCAGCAGCCAGAAATCGGGAATTGCTGACAACGCACGGCTGGTGTGGCAAATATTTTTGCCGCGATTTGTGAACGTGCAAGAATAATCGTTTGAAATTCAATTGATGACATGATTTGGCGGGCTGGGGAAAATGCGGAAAACTGGGTGAACAGGTGAGCCATCGCCGCGCGAAATCGGAGGCGTGGCTCTGGAAACGTTTTTCATCAATCTTAGTGGAAATTGCAATTTTGTGCGAATGCATAAGTGAGTGGGAGAGCGAGTGAGATCGCACACGGCAGTTACCGCACCCGAAGCACTAGGAGAATGTGAAAAAGTGGCAAAAATGGGAAAAACAAGCAGCATCAGCAGCATCAGAGTTGTGGTCGTCATGAGGTCTCCTTGTTCGGCTCGGAAAACAAAAACAGGCTGCCACAAAAGTTTCCCGTCGTCGCTGCATTTAGAGTCATCGACATCTTTGGCCATCGTCATCGAGCACATGGTTGCGAATTTTAAATGTTCGAATGGTGAACAACAAGTGCGACTATTCGACAGGCTGATGATGTGTAAAATATATATATTATATAATTGTTTAAAAATAATGACAAAATCTGTGTTTTCCAAATCGAAATTTTGCTTAGTTAATTTAATTTTACCCACTGCTAAAATGCTACTTTACCACTCAAGACTTTGAAAGTACAGCATGGTTGGTCCTCAAATCCTTTGACAAAATATATCCTATATCTGTAAAACTTGTGACGAAAGGAATTTCCGTGTCACCAGCATATCCTGGATACCCTGCCTGCGAAAAAATCGAACCGCAGGCACTAAAAAAGGAGCGAATTCTCGAAAAATCGACATTCAAAAATGAAACGAAACGTGAGACGGCTGTCCGTCGTTCGCCACACACAGAAACACCCAAACACACACACACACACACACGTGGTGTGCATGAATTGCAATTGTTGTTGAAAGCATTTGCATGTCACTCGTTAGCATTGTGCGCACCTGTATTGGCGTTGTCCATTCGCCCCCGCGACTCCCCACACACCACCGATATATATATCTATATATACACGCAGTACCTTTGAAAGATTTCAACTGGCATATATTTAAGAGGACTCTCCATATGCATTGAATCTCGTCGAGAATATGCTACCGGAGACGATGGACATTGGAACCTCGAAAAAGCGAATTGGGTATGTCGTTGCTCATACGCCGTGTGGGCCATGGAGCCATTAAAGCACTCCATTGATCCCAAAGGACTCCAATCTCAACTGCATGATGCCAAATGAATACGCACAAGTTAAGGAAGCAAGAAGTTAACCAACCGAACACAAGGAACAAATGTGCTGACTTCTGGGGCAAACAATATAGCAAGTTTAAAGTAATAATATAAAATATGAACAAAGGTAAGACAATATGCCCGGCGCTAGCAAAGTCAAACACTTTCGTTGAAGTTCACATTGTTGCAACACAGAATTTGCACATTGCATACGATTTGCATGGCATATCAACCGAAAAAAAGGGGTGAAAACCCCCTCAACCCGCCGCTTTTAGCCGGGTGAAAATCACAAGAATATTATGAAAGCAACGAGGCCAAGAACAAAGGCACCTTCAACGCCAGCCCGACAAGTTTTAAATATGTAAATAAGCAACAAAAGTTGGCATTTATGGCAGAGCGAGCAGAACGTTGACTGAAAGTCGACTCGTCCTAGGTCTTTTCTTACCGAGCGTCAGACAAGCCAACTCAAACTTAACCCAACACTACGCCAAGTGGATGGAAAGAAGGTGGAAAATTAGGTTAATTTAGGAAAAGTGTACTGGGAATTAGAAAGGAGTGGAGTAAGAAGGATAAGTTGTCTAATCAGCGCAAGCTGATTCTCAATTAAGATCCAACCAAGAAAGCCAAATGCGGAGTGAAAAGAAATACAATTCTTTTCGAAGAATTTCATTTAAATATACAGCTACGAATTTTCTTTTCCTGATATTTTAAACAACCTTAATCGAGAACCTATAAAATTCCATAGTTCAGGAGTGGAATATTTATTTGAGTAAAACTATAATTTAAAAACTTTTTGAAATGCAATCAATTTGTTTGAAATGTTTGCATATCAAAGATGCACTAATTGGATATTTTCACTGATGGAATCACAAAAACATTGCGCTGTTCCCCCATTCAGCTGCCAAAAGTATCACAATACGCGTTTTCAAATTAATTAAAACACAAATTGTTTCGTATCAAATATTGCAATGTGCACCAATTAAATAGTTCAAGGATTTTCAAAGAAATTTTATGAACAGTTGTATTTTAAGAATTGCTACTCCTGTTTCAGCTGGGAACCCAACGTTTCTTCAACTTAAGCTGTTAATCATGTAATCACAAAGCAATAGACGAGATCCGAATCTCATATTGGGCAACAATTGCCTCACCATCTGGTTTTATATACTTTCCCAGAACTTGGAAGTGTCGGCAAATGTCTGGAAAAGCGGGGGAAAACGATGGTACATCGCAGGCTGTCACAAAGCAAATGCAGCCATCGCGAGTTCAAATTAATTAAGAGCATGTCTAAGCCTCCTGCGACAGGACTCGTCATCGGCATGGCTGCTCCACTCGACTTGCCCCTTTCCCGGCTTTCCCATTTCCCGGCTCTCCAAGTTTGCGCCCTTTTGGATTCGGATCTGGGTTTTGCCGGCAAAACGCGAACGCACAAAGACAAAGCCTTCCACACACACACACACACTTATGTCGCATGTCAAAGGAAATTAGTGAGTGTAGGGAATCCTTGGGTCATATTGCTCCCCTTTGCCCTTTTTGTGCAATTTATGTGAATTTAAAAAGAAATTTCGATATGACCATAAAAAATTGTCTCGTCGCACATAATAATTCTTTAGTAGTTTGATCGTTTATTTCGTGGGTGCCATGGGCCCGTGGCCATTGGATTGGGCCCATCATTTGCGTGCTCTATCTGGACGATCTTAAATGCAAATAAAGAGACCAAGCAAATTGTATTTATTTATCGCTTATTTTCTTGCCCTGGCCCCACAGCAGAGAACACGAATCGAAAAAAGGGACAAATATTTGCCAATGTCAGAGCGCCGCAAAGTATGCAAAACAGCTTTGACTAACACCTACACACAGCACTGTTCACACTGTGTCCCGGCGCACCCACACACACACACACTTTGCATGAGGGTCATGATGACAATTGTGCAGAAAGCACATTTTACTGGCCGCACACAAAGTGGAAGACCAAAAAGAAAAATTGCTCAACAACATCGGAGGACAATAAATGTTGTAGACAAATCCAAATCTTATCAACTACGCCTGCTGTTCCTTTCGGTCCCTTTTCTTTATATTTTTGCCTTTTTTTCCTGGTTAATTCCTATCCTATCCTGAGCAGGGATATCGGGCGTATAACCCCGGAGTGGCTAGTAACACCATCGCCCTTTTACTTTCCCAGCGAAAGGCTTCAAGCGATGGGTATCATCTGGTCTAATCCCAGACTTAGCCTGGCATTTGCACTTCGTCTATTATGCATGTCGGAACAATGAGAAGGCCTAGCCATTGGATTCCTCCACCTCGAGTTCCCTTGCACCGGACATGCATGCATCAGGACATCAGAACGGCCTCTCACTTGGTCCGTCACTCAAGTGCACTGAAAAAAACCAGGCAGTACTTTTTGATTCGATCCTAAAATCCTGTGCTTTGTAGCAAAGACTAAAATGAAAGACAGATATCCAGGAACACCACTTTGAATAACTCTGTTGATTAAATAAATGTATTTTAGTTACAATTTCAACGTATTTGTTTATTTACAAGCGTTATTTTTTCAGCTAGATAATAAATGTGATTTTAAAGTATTAAATACGTTTTTACTATTTTCAAACATAAGCAAACACTTTTCAATTATTATTTTCATTGAAATATTATAGTTGATTTGATTTTTCCTTTCTGCACCAAGTACACATTAAAATTGGGCAACGAAATCATTTTGAAATGAAAAGAAAATACTATTTCCACTACACATTTTTCCGTGTGCCCTCACTCAGTCATTCGCTCACTCATTTGCACATTTATATGTGCTGTATGTGAGGCATTTTCATAGAATTGCGTTTTCTTTCATTCGTTTGCGTTTGGTCCTTGGTCCTGCTTTTGGGATATTTACGCTCCATTGTTTGTCGCTCAGGCGGAAGCATAAAATTGTTTGCTAGATAAGGAGCGACAGAGACAGCGGCTAGGACAGAGACAGAGACGGGAACAGAGACATCATTGAGGAAAAGCGTTTGCCTCGTTTCGTCCCTTTGTGTGCAATGCTGAATATTGTATTATCCTTGCTGTTTTGCTCCGCTTGAAAACTTATTTTTATTGTGCCTTTGGGATAATCACATTCGAATTGTTGCAATTTGTGTGCAAGGACGAACAACTTGGCCGACCAGCTAATCGGAGTACGATTGCTCTGAACAGGTAAGCGATTACCACAAAGCCAAATACTTTGGGGAACTTTAAACTTTGCTGGGAGAAAAGAGCAGCACACTTAGTTTACATTTTCCGTTTTTGTCTTTTGCGAATTTATCTGTGCTCCCTTGACTGTCAGAAAAGTCTGACGCCGTCGTGTCTGGCTGTGCGGCACTTTCAAATTTATGGTTCATTGAATCCGCATGAAAAACAGCCAGCCAGACAGACAGAGGCTAAATGGGAAAACCGAAAAATAAGAATTGATTTTATTTCTGCGTTCGCCTCAAAACGACAACAGTGGCATTTCGTGCATCTCTCAATTTATTCCAAGACTCGAATGACAAACAGCGGCAAAACAACGAAATAAAAGCAGAAGCAACAATCAACCAAGTTAACATAAATATTTACAAAGCCACTCAGCGTACGGCGAGGCAAGGACATTTGCAATTGCAACAGAAATGGAAACCTCATCCTCGTCCTTCGTCGGCGAAGCCGCGGCAGCAGGAAAATCATTAAGGTAAAGAAAATAATTTCTCAAAGCAAAACTAAAGCAATAAAGATGAACGTGTGCCAACAACAAAACGGCAGACGGCGAAGCCGAAGGATCTCGCAGGACAAATTGAAATAAGATCTCAAGTGGAAGCTAAAACAGCGCAAAATCTTAATGGATGCTATCCAGTTTAGATGGAAGTGGAAAGTTCAGAGTAGCTGTTTGCCCGGGGAGCTCACTTAACGGCAGAATAAGTGGACAAAAATTCTGGACAAGCTGATGGTGAATAAAAAAAAAGTGCATTATATCCATGGATCCATTTCACTGGATTTGTGTTTTAAATCATTTTAAACAGCCATTTCTGCACGTATAATAAAACTATACTTTTGAACTTCCCGAAAATATCTTTGAAAATGGAAAACCAACCAAATTTTCTTGTGAATGCCGCCAAAATGCGACTCCTGTCGTCTGCCATTAGCGAAAATGCATTGTCTGCCTGAGTTTGAGTGTGTTGGTTAGAAAAACGAAGAAAGTCTTGGGGTGCATAGAACTTTTGGTACAAAGGGCACCATCCTGCATCAACCCAACGCAGTTGAGTTCACACTGTTGGCTTCTGTTGACTTGGCAGCGATTTTTCCGACACTTTTCCCACCCGAAACAGTGGAAAAAATGTCACCGAGTATACGGAGTGTTTTTCTATCAATTTGAAAGGACTTTGCCATAAATAACTCAAACGAAGGCAGAAAAGTCCGGCTGACGCTCAAAGGCTTTCATTTTCGGGGAATTCTATTTGTATCCCTTTGCCGGTTTCCATTTTTATTTGACAACTCATTCCGAATTTGCCGCTCCACGAAATTTCACTCATTTAAAGTTGAGCCGCGGGAAAAATTCAGCTACCATTTTCCTGCTGCCGCTGCAGGTGCCGTAGACCAATTACAATTACAACCGGCGAAACGGAAGAAATTTCATTATATTCGCAATTTTGTCTCGCGTCGAAAACCGGAGCAAAAGTCAGCCAAAGAAAAACAATAAAGTTTTCCGACTCTTCCGCGCAATGGCTGTCTATCTCACTTTGCGTTGCTATGTGCGTGTACGATTGTTAGATGGAAAATTGCAAAGGATCGGATATAGACACCTGTGCAAAATTTCGCCTTCTAATTGAATTCTGGAATATAAAACAATATCAAGTTAAAAAACGCAATTGGAAACGCTACGGGCATCAAAAAGAGAAAACATAATTTCAATCCAAGTGTCTGCCACCCCATTTTTGTTACCATGTGGGGGGTGCGGTATCCTGCGGCGGCTCTTGTTTTCAGTCCAAAAGCCGTGGCACGTTTCCATTTAATGCCAAGCTCAAGGCTACAAAAACCTGGCTTTAATTCAATTCAAAATAGAACTCGCACTGCCTGACGTAGCCTATTTGTAATAAACAATTTTTCTGCGTAACGTTTCTGCTTTTTGAGCCACAGTTTTTGGTCCAGCGCAAGTTTATCAAGTGGCCGGCAACGAAGAAGAACAACAACAGCACTCGACATCAAAATTAATAAAGTGAAACTTTATTTGCAACTGCAAATTAAGTAACTAACTCGGCCAAAGCATTATGACCAAATTACTTTTTATGAGTTCATTTCCTTTTCAATACGAAAATCCGTCGAAAAACCTAGCCCGGAATATTGGAAATAAGAGAGAATGGGCCAGCAAACGGCATTCAGCCAGCAGCGGCAGTGGAAAAAAGTGGCAAAAAATGTTGGCCATTTTCTCGCAAATAAAAAGCCACTCACTTCAATGAATCGACAAAACTTGGAGAAATGCGGCCAACACAACTCAGCAAATGTTGGCCAAATGGATAAGGACGCAGTACAGTGGGTGGCATTGGGAAACAAAAATATTTTAAATATTTCAACTACTTGCAGTAAATAAAAAATTATGATATTTTAAGTTGTCTATTTAAAATCTAAAGCTTACTCTGCCTACTTGATGTCTATGTATCTGTTGTATCTTAATGAAATTGTTAAGAATTTGAATAATTTAGCTTCTTTTTACCAGTAGCATTTAGCTAAAACATATCATTCATAAAGTTTAAGTTCCTTTCCAACCCATTTCTGTCACATAAATGCCGCATGTTGGCCATTGTCCTGCGGTGGTGTGTGTGTGTGTGTGTGTGTGTGTGTGTGTGTGTGTGTGTGTGTGTGTGTGTGTGTGTGTGTGTGTGTGTGTGTGTGTGTGTGTGTTGCTCCTTGGCACAATGGTCAGCAAAATGCGGTCTCCCGGCTGTCAAGTACCTGACGATGTTTAGCTAAGCGCCCGGCGTACGGTGCGTTGAGTGGTTCGCCGTAGTCTCACGCGTAATCTCGCCCTCAGCCGTAGATTTTCCGTAGCGGAGACCTCGCTGGCCGCCAATGATGAAATTACAACATTAGCAAACTAATCGCAGCCACTTTAGATGCCAGCAACGTTTCACGTGGTTCAGTTGGTTGGGTGTTCGGTGGTGGGCGGTGGGTTATGGCAGTTGGGTGATGCCGGTCCTGGTTGCTGTTACCACTTCTTTAAGTGGGCGTGGCAGCGAAAGCTGCAGAATTGAAAGCAAACAACAACAAAGTTGGAAATTGTGTTTCGACTTCTCGTACGCGCCGGTCAGTCCAATGGCGAATACAGCGAATTTCAAGAGCTGGCCACCATCGAATGAAATTAAATAAAACGAAATTCATCAATAAATGGCCAGGTTGAAAGTGGAGGCACATGCCCCATAAATAGACCGTGACTCCAATGAGCCACATCATTGGGTGTTTTTTAGTTGCGGAAATTGTTTGTATTGCCACGGAAATTCCTCGTTTAATGGGTATAAATGAGTGCTTGTTCTGCGGGGAAAAAAAGAAGGAAGAAGCGCCAAAGTTCAATGAATAAATTCTCAATTGTTGCCGCTGCGCCATCGCAGGATTCCTGCGGAGTATTCCGCACAAGTGGCGCGTAAAGTGCACTCCTGGGAATCCTGACAGCAGCCACCCGCCAAAGGAGCCCCTGAATCCGTAGTATAAGTTGGGCCGTGTTTCACTCACGTAACCGGTAAATGTGAGTATGTGTAATCACTGCTCATCAAGTTTACACTGGGGAAAATACAGACAGCTATCAATGCTTTTATTGGGCAAATTGATTGGGCTACTTGTTCATTTTTGCTTTCCGCAGGTGGTTTTGCGAAATGCAATCAATGAGTTCAACAAAAAGCTTTTTCATCATAAAATACCGACTTTACACAATGCAGACTAACTAATACATATATGACTACTATATACATATTAGCCTATTAAATATTAATAAATCCTTTGTAGTCAATCAAAATTTAAATTTCCAGCTAAAACTGGTCTGACATTTAAAACTAAATGGTGCTTTATATTTTTCTGCTTAACTACACTTTTTTGTTAACATCTCCCGCAACAACATTGTTGCCGTTGTTTCCATGTGACCCCACCTTTTTGTTGTTCTTTGTTTTTTGTTTAGGGTCTGTGAAACGCGATCAACAGGACCCGGCCGTTGTGCTTAATTGCTGCTCACCGTAAAGTTAGCCGTATAAACATTTTAACTAGGCCTATAAACAGACTAATAGACGCCATCAAGTCGTTTGCATGATTTATGCTTTCCGGTCTGTGTGTGTGTTTATTTTTTGTAGTCCCCCCTTTTCGTGACGTTAACGATCTATATACAGGATACTATAAAAAGGCTGTAAAAAATGAAGACAGACATGTGCGTCCGCACGGGCACATAAACTGCTGCAGTAATTGAGGTGGGCCATTATGCCAACTCCGTCAAGGCGCTTAATCAATACCCGAAATAACCAAAACCAAGAGCAACAAGGCCTAGAGAAACATATATACATATAGATATTGGGAAATGCGTAAAGGAATAGCAATGCAATATAAATATTTGACGTGCGAGAGGGCTGCCTTCGAAGTGAGTTGTTTAGCAGGCGACATAACAATTGCAGATTTGCTGAAATTGCTTTTACCGGCTGCAGACACATACTCGCATATAGGTATCCACCCAGCAACCACCACCCACCACCCAAATCTCCTCCAGAAGTGCGTATGTCCTCGTCAACGTGTTGTAATCAAATGGAACTTGACGTTGGAATTGCGCAAATTGCGCTTTTATGTAGGCTGTCGATTTGCTCCCCTTCCTCACACTCACACACATCTTTGCCGTGTACAGTGAAGCCTTGTTGTGCGAATTGTTGTTTACTTGTGTGTCTATCAGGAGCTTCTCCTGCTACGAAAATGAGTGTGTTTTGGGTGAGCTTAAATTAATTGGAGTCAGGCTTTATCTTACGGCGAAAGAAGCACTTGCAAACAGAGGGAAATATTTTCACAGCAATGTAGTGAGTAGAGTGCCTTTAAGTTAGTGACGAAGCGCACTGCAATTTTGGAAACTCTTAAATGTGAAAGAAGTCCATGAAAACTAAGGGAAATACAAGTAAAATAAAATTAAATATTAAAGCTGTAGAGCAGAAGGAATTCAGTAAACGTAAGTAGCTTAAAGACTTAAATGTGCGCAGCTGACCGAATGAACACATCTATTAAAATCGATTGTGTTGTATTTGTCAGTCGTTTGTTTATTTATTTGTATAAAATTATTTCCTTGAAGCGTGTCTCCACTGTACCTCCTTAAGTCCACAACTCGGCTAGCACATCTGTCAAATGGTTATTCGCTCTTTGTTCTAGGACGGTCGTCTTTTCCGTCAGGCAAGTCGACTACCCCACCCGAAAATTAGCGCCCAGCCTGCTTAAATTGAAAACGTGAACCATGCGGTTCATTGGTAATTCATTTATGCGCACATTTACAGGGATACCTCCTCCAGTCCTCACTGCTCAGACTGCCAGTCCAAGTGGGTCGATATAGATGTGGGTGGTGATTCTGTGTAGATGGGTCTGCAGGTGTTTCGCATAGGAAAAGCGATACTGGAACGCCGTCGATATCAGGCGCACGGGGCATTAGATGTAATTTATACTTTTCGCCAGTCGCCATCACGCACGACTTGACGCCATGATAATGTATCGAATTCATTTTCCAGCTACTTTGGTTGCCAGTGTGTATCTGCAGGAGGAGGAGCAGTGAGAAGGAACCTGCAGCGTTTTGTTTGGCAAACATCAGAAAACGCTTTCGACACATTCCCCATTCATACTCAATTACCTACGTTGCACGTGGCCAAGTTTGTTGGCACAGGTCGGCAGTTCGCTTCACTCCACTTCACTTGGCAACTCCTCCGCCAGCTCCTGCTCCACGATTTTTTCATTATTTTCCTCTTTTTAGCTAGCTTTTCGCATGTGTTTGAGTTTCTGGCCAGGCCAAACAACGTTCAATGACTTGGCCAGAGCCAAAAAGTTTGCTAGCAAATATTTGACCATTGGCCAGAACCATCCTTTCTTCGGTGGTGCAATTATTTATTTGATTTCATTTTGCGTTCGCCAAACACTGGCCAAAAGTTGAACTCAAATATGCAATTTCTATGCACACGAGAGACTTGCAAAAATATTCATATGAAAATTACTTCATATGAAGCACGATGCTGGAAGTCGTAAATTGTACTTTGTGTAATTTACAGAATTGCAATCGCTCGGAATCGCAAACTGAATTGAAGTGGGGCATTGGCAAATAAACAAAATTTAGTTGCGGCCTTTTCCACTAAATCAATCATAATCAATATTTAAATTGCTGAAATGGGTAGCATTTCCCTTTTATTTTATTTTATTTTTTTTATTTTGGTTGTTTTGAGTAGAAAGCGCACCAAAGCGAGTGGAAATAATTTATTTGTGAACACTGGGGAATGGCAGAATCCTGGGCAGAATCAACAACTAGCAGGTGGAAATTTGGTCCTTTTTGGGTTTTAATTTGACCGCCGTCAAACAGAAAAATGCACTTAGAGCAAATTGATTGATTGACGAATGGATTGATCACTATTAGCTAAAATCGGAGTGAAAGCGATGCTAATTCATCTTGTGCTATTTCTACAATTTCAGCTATGGGTTTTCCACCGAATGATCAGCGTCTATTTCAACATATTGTCGTAATTCAATTGAAAATGTTGTGCATGTCGGATGCAAAAGTCAATGCAAAACCGTGAAAAAATTGCCACTATTTGTTGGGCTTTCGGTTCTTGGGAAAATGGCCAAAAGCGCGACGTTCGATGTTTATTTGGTCGTAGTTTAATTATTTTTTACGCCCACCTGACTGGGTGCCACGCCCTAAGCGGAAATTGCATAGTGTCGCTATCGATGTTGCCGCCTTTTTGTTTTATTTTAATTGAATTTTGAAATATGTCCACGCCCGTCGCCTACTTTTTTCCCTTGTTCCCTTTATTTTTTTGCGATTTACTTGTTTTTCCGTTTGTTTTCACCCATTTCATTGGCCGGCACCAAAAATGCAATTAATTCGAGCACTTTTTGAATTGTTCCAATGACCCTTCTTTCTCGGCAGTTATTTGTTGCCGTTTCTGCAATAAATTCCGAACGCTTTAAAAATAAATCAAATGCATTAAGGGTTGCGTTTCGCCCATCACTGCCCTCTGACAACTGTTAATTAAATCAGTTTTCGGTTTTGGCAATTGAAATTGAATCCATTCACGTTTTTAAATTGTGTTAATCTCGCGCTGAAAACTGCATTCAATCGCCGGTTGCACGTGCTTTATACTTAATTTGTCGCATTTACCCATTAAATTGACCGCTTTCTGCTAAAATATTTTGCAACCAAACTCGGTCGGTTGTGGAAAAATATATAGGCAAAATATTATGTCGCATTTTAAGCTGGGCTTTGGGGGAAAATGGGCCCTAGGCTCAATTGCACTCATTTGCTGCAACGAATGTGGTCCAAAAACTGACAACGATTTAAAGACGATGTTGCCAAATGTTCAGCAATTTGTGAATAAACAAAGAAAAATTTTTTGTTGACAAGACAACTTGTTGAGAATTTCTCCAGAGGCCAAAACCAGAAGCTATTTCTTGGTTTTTTTTCTTTTTTTTTGCTGAATGAAACAGCTTAAACTATTTCTTTGGCAAGCCAGGCAAAAGCCGATTTAAGTTTGCCTCAAACTTTCTGCAGTTTATTGAATTTTTCTCCTTTGCCGGGCATACATTTGTTCATTTATTTAGACCACTTTTGTTGTGATGGATGCAAGCGTAAACTTTTCATTTCGAGTTTTGGTCAAGGACCGCCGGGCGTATACGCAATATTGTTACATTTAATGGAATATGCCCGTCCGGGCATAACTTTGTGCAGCAGTTGGCAAAACTAATTGTTAATTGAAACAAAAATCCCATCCCGAGCCGCAGCGGACAATTAAGGGGCCAAAAAGGAAAGGAATCGCCGCCACACAAATGCCAGCAATTAACTGCGGCAACAATAAGGCAGAAAGCGGAGTGCCGCAGGGTTTGGATGCGGTGGAGTGCCACGGTACACTTAAAAAAAAATATTATATATGTGTTTGCAGCTTCTAAAGTCACTAAGTTTAAATATTTAAGTCAATTACAGCATTTCGAATCTGTTTTATATTACGCATAAATAAGATAGATTGGTAGCTAGGATAATTTTTTATCTGTGCACTTACCGCTCATCACAATCACGACGAGGAGCAGCAGCCAGGCCACGCAGAGCGGCAGTGGATGGGCAATGGGCATGATGACTCCGGCTGTGGCAACGACTAGAACTGGGCTACAAGGATGACAGCGACGGGTGGCGGCGACGGCGGGCGGCGACGGCGGGCGGCGGCGGCGACAGGAACAAGATGCGGAAATGCAGTAAGCCCGTCGTTGCAGCTGCAGAGCTTGTTGTTGTTGGTGTTGTCCGTCTGGTGGGTGTAGAGGCTCTGGTCTGGATACTTCGTCCTGTGTCCTCTAGGCTGGCAGCAATAACCAAGTTAGCAGCCTCATCATCAACATGGGCGGCAGCAGCAGCAGCTCCAGCAACGTCATTATCGGGCCTCCCGGCTCTCTATTAACTTGGCCAATTGCCAGGACTCCTGCTCCGCCTTCTCTCCTCCTGCGGAAATGGCAGACAAAGGGAACTTAGCCGCCGTTTGGCTTTTCTATTTGCCGCTTCTGTTTTATGCCGTCCTTACACGAAATGCGGCCTGTAAAGAGCAGAACGGAGGCGAAGAGCATTACGATCTGTTGGTTGGACTGACGCGAAAGTTATTGCAACTGACAAAGCTGGCTAAATGGTGATGGGTATGGCAGGGAAGACGGCTTTTTGTGGGGGAGGCTCAAGAAACCGCATCTTTCCCTCAAAAACTCAAATACACAGCCATTGGCAGACTCGAGAGCAGATTTTTTCTGCCTCCTCTGTCACTGCAAACCAAATCAAAAACGACAACGGAAATGAGCAAAATGATAATGGGGCATGCCGCCTGCATAATGATGAAAATGCAGTGGAGGCACTGTGGCTGTGTGTCATGTAAGTTTAAAATTGAATAAATAAGAATGATGTCAATTTGTTTTATAAATATAAAATATATATGTTTATACATTTAAACTAGATTTAAAATAGTAAAATAGCTTAGTTTGATAAATTTTGGTTCGAATATTTATCATTTTAACATTGGTCAAAGGTTTGCCTTGTATCAGATTATAATCAAAGTGCACTTTCTTTCAAACCTTTCAAACCTTAAAGACGCATGTTTTAAGTTCGAGTAAACTTTCCCACCCACTGTGTCTTAACGCAGAGGTACATTTCGGTTTTTATTTTTTCGCTGCTTAAAATTTCGGCCAGGCCACGTGCTCAATCTCTGGCAGCAACTTGGGAATTTAATTTGCTAAATATAAATTTTTCGTTTTTTTTTTTTGCCTCGCTCCTCCAACCAGACACAGGCGACTTCTGGCCGGGCTGGAAAGTTTAAACAGTAATTAACTTAATTGCCTGTCTGCCAGGCAGCTTAGTTGTGTCCCCCTTCGCCTTGTTGGTTTTTGTTCAGTTCGGCAATGGACGACTGACTTTACTGTGCGAGTATGCTACACTATTCCAGTGCATTATAATTATTGCCCTCCATCGATTCATCGACATAACTGTCATAATAATGGCAGCGGGCACATTTATTACGCATACGCCGTGTGCACACGCCGTAATGTGCGAGGGAAATTTCGATTTTTGCGCATTTATCTACTAAAAATTTCTTTCCGGCACTCGTTGCCATTATTCGTTATGAGCAGAGGGGCGGGGGGGTGTATTCATAATTCTAATGCATGGATATTATGTGCCATAGTCTGCACATGCAAATTACCGCTACAGCGAACAGCCATATAGGGTGCTATATCATCCCGCCCACTTCCAACTTTTCCAGCCCATCCGCACTTATGGTTAGGAAACGGAAAGAAGGCAGCAAAGCAAAAAAAAACCATTTTTTGCTATTATTGTTAGCTATCGGTTGTGCACAGGGAGAAATACATGATCATGTTGTAACTGAATTTAAAGGAAATATACTTCAATTATTTTTTCAAATACTACTTTCAATTGTATCATAAGTTTCTCTTAGTTTTTTTTTAGGCGTAGGTAAGTCCATCGATATTTCTCTCAGTGCAGCTACGTGTGTGCCCTCTCGTGTTCTGCAGACATGCCAGACTTTAGACTTTGGAAAGCAATTTGCCACGCACTGTCAGTGAAGTTGAACGCAGTGGAACATTTCTAATTTTCAGCTACGAAAAATGTATACAATAAAAAGCGCTGGCCAACCAAAAAAAAAAAAAAAGATAACAGCGAACAGCCAAAATTTACATAAATACACATATTCACAAAAAAAAACACTCGCATTCGCAGGACTACATTCACAGATGTGCAAAGATTTGCTTTTACTTTTACGTGTCTCGTGAAAGTATTTTTCTTCCTTCCGCTCCCATTATCATTAAAAATGCTTCGAGGCCAATGCTGTACTTTAAAATTACTAATGCAAATGAAAAGAAATGGTTGGTGAATAATTGATTAATATGAACAACAACCTTGGTTATTAGACATGAAATGCATACATTCTGACGTAAATAAATCATAAATTAACATTTATATAGGGGTAATTACATTCTATATTCAAATGGAGAATAAAATAGGAACTCATAAGCCTTCTAATTATTTCTTGATTTGCTGAATATCTTCACATATATGCATTTTTATTAATATTATATAAATTCCCTACAAGTTAACAAAGTTAAGCCTTGCTGAACCGCAAATCTACGCCAAAGCTTTATAATATTCTGATCTTTAGATTGTTAACAACATATAGCCTAAGGTCGTGCGCCTAATCCATTGGATTAGGAATCCCAGTAAAATGGCTCATTTTTCTTTTCGTTTTCCTTATAATTACTCGCAAGCAGGCAAAACCCTGAAAAGCAGCAAAATCGTCTACAAAATGTATATAACATTATAAAGCAATTTGCAGTAAATCACCCAAAGCGACGCGCGTGTTTATAAATCACAAGCCGCCCAAAAGAGCCTGGCTGGATTTTTCTCCTCTTTTTTTTTGCCGGGTTTTTGGGTATCCCGCTGCCATAGCAAACCAAAATCGAAATGAATAATTAATATGTCGCGTCTGCCGCAGACGGAGAAAGTCTTCCATCTTGCGACTTTCATCACGAGAGAGGAAAGCAATTCCGGGCCAAAACCAAAAAAAAAAAAAAAAAACGAGAAACAGAAAACCCAAACAAAACAAAGTTAGCAGACCAACAAAGAAAGTGCCTCATGTGAATCCCTGCGGCGTCTGGGCCAAAAACGCTGAGAATTGGGCCAAAGTCGTGATGGCTGGATGGCGGGCAAAAAAAAAACGCTCGACGAGATTGACAAATTTGCCACAGCAAATGAAATGCTTGACTCGGCTACGACTGCTAAATTTGTCATTTATGACAATGTTTACGTAATTCGACAGCCAAAACAATTTCCCAGCCTCAACGCTCTCTGGCCAAAAACCAAAAAGCCATACCAAACCATACGCAAATGGGCGCTCATTTATTGCCATCCCCGGAAAAAGGAAACTCTCGGATGGAAAATGGGGAAAACTCATACCGCCCAGCGGTTTTCTGTTTTGTCTGGTGGAAAAGTCAGGACACCGTGTGGCTGTTACGGACTGCAGCAATGGCTTTTAAACCGTTTTAAATGGCCGGCTATTTGTTTGAATGTTGTGACATAAAACTGCAATCTATGGGCCAATTCCTCGAGGAAACCCAGGTGAGCGGGTCAGGAATATCTGTCTAAATAGCTCCATCGACCAGCAACAAGCCGATTCTGCAGTCCATTTGCCCAAGCATCCTGCTGAAAAGGACCTCGGGGATGGATGGATAAAAGTCCCTCAATAATCAAAGATCTTGTGCAAATTGAGAGTAACAGCTTAAGGATTAAGTCTAAAGGAGATTGAAAATGTGGCAGGGATTTTAAAGGCAGAACAAAGGGAGCAAACACCACAATCAATTCATTCAGGGCATTTAGTTGCAAAAAGTAATGTTTTGTAGGTCGAGATTTCTGGAAATAAGTGAAAATGTAGGGAAAATCATTTTCCACAACAGTAAAGTATATTTCGACCAATTTTTCACTTTTATCACTCCCCTTTATCAGTGCAAAAACACAGGCTCATTATGGGACAAATCAAGAACTAATTTGCATGCTCGAGGAGTACAACATTCATCCATCCATCCAGCAGATAAAATCCTAGTTGGACTAGGACAATTTCCCACTCGACTGGCTCGTTATCCCTCGTCAAACTTTATGATAATTATGCAAATTAGGCGCAGCTCCTAATTGAAACCGACAACAATGGGTTCTGTTCCATGACCTTACCGCCGAGTCATTAGTCAAACCATTGCAATTGACAAGCAGCCAGTGAACCCCAAAAAATGGGCGTACAAATGCTGGAAATACGACAAACAAACCAAAAAAAATATGAGGAAATTATTGTTTTGTTTGCCGTTGGGGGGCAGTGGAAAAGAAGTGAAAGCCTTGCGTTTCACGGCATATTAAGCAAAATGAATAAATTACAATTGCAAATAGGCAATTTCCTACACTTCCTTCCTCTCGACATTTCACTGTACACACAGAACGGTACAGTAGTAGGTCGGTTGAGTTCTGCGGTGGCTGTCAACTTTTTGGGGACGGCATTTCTGGTCTAAATAACGTCTAATTTGCAATTTTGTTTAATTGTTTGTGGTTTTGGATTTTGACATGACTCCTTCCTTCCCAGCTTTTCCCATAATTTTTGGCCATGGCGTGTAGCTGGATCGTAACTGATTGTTTGTGTTTTGCGTTATTTGAGGTATTTAGTTTGGGTCAACGTCAATGAATAAGCCCACGCATCAGGAAACCCACCCAATAAACCCACTTCCGCTCGAGCTCATCCAACTGGCCGCATGTCTTGGCCAAATTATAATAAAGGTTTCCATTGCGACCAGTCGAATCTCGCGTCTGGCTTTGAGCAATTAAACTCACTCAAATAGACAAAGGATCGCTGAATGGAAATTGGTGGGTTGGCAGTGGGCATACCAAGTTGTTGAAAGGGATAGTTTACACTCAATTAAATTAGAGACCTTGTGGGCTTTCTTTTCAGAAGGGGATATGTGGTTTAGGATTAGGATACAGGTAGATACATTACCATCTGGTAATTTAATGTAATTCAATGCAGCTGGACGACGTAGCCTTGGCAACATGTATTCTAAGATAATTATCTGTGTTTGCCGAGAGAAATTATTAAGTAATTACCGGTAGTAATATATGTATATTGCTTCACAATATTTGGCAAGGTAGCCAAAATATATTAGACTTTATTTTACTCTATTTTTATGCATTTCATTATAATTTAGTTGAATTTTTAATTTCATTTATATAAGAAATAATCCATAGCAGTATAAGCAGGATTTTTCCCAATTAAATTTTAAGTTTTATTATTAAAATGCATTTTAACTAAACACTAATTAACCTAGTACACACAATAGTAAAGATTTAATCCCCAATTAGGTGAAAACCTGAAGATTATCAAATCACTGCCAGAGCGTGAAAAATGTTCCCCAAACAGTGCCAGCAAAAAGTAATCAGTTCGCCTGATTACCTTCCACTCGATTCGGGCCAAAGACTGCCACGACTTTTGGCCAGCAATGAAAGGCACTTAGTCGGGCGGAGTCTGAATGTCATTGTTTCAGCCATTTTGTTCCCATTTTTGCCCCTTTTCTTCCAGCTGGTCCTTACAAATTAGCTGTGTGCGAGTGCCTTGCACTTAGTTTTTGTCTGTGTACTCTTCAAAATTGGCTTTCACACGCCATTTGCATTTAATTGCCAAGCTGTTGGGTGGAGGGAAAATCGGCTAGAACATTCCTGCCATGTTGGCCTTGTTAACAAGGGCATTTGCCTAAAACTGCGTACACAGTGTGAGTGCGGATTTCATTTGGCAAATCAAATATTATTGTTAATACCAATTTGAGTATCTGCACTTGTACCAGTCCCATGGGGCTCTCGCCAGTTCGATAAGTGCCAATTTGGCCGTAATGGGCATTAAAGCCTCATCCGTTCGCAGAAATGCGGCTTTAAGGCCAACGAAAGACACTTAAACCGCCATCTATCCTCATCATCATCATCGCCATCGTTCTCATCCCGACAGTATTTATTGTCAATAGAGCCTCGGCAAACAACAAAATGCGACACAGAAAATATTGTAAGTGTGCAGTGAATACCATCTGAATGTCTATATGCGATACATTCTCTATGTATTTTCTAGATTGAATTGGAAGGTCACCATATACTCTACTCGTACCCCCCATTCCCAATACGTATTTCGATCCCACTTCAATTGAAAATTGTCTGCGTGGCAAAAGTGAAATGCTTCAGCTGAGAAAGTCTGAGAATCGAATCGGCGTCTCCTCTGGTGAGGATTCCTGCTCCTCCAACCCGTCCTCCTTGAATCCAAGTGTTCCCAAACTCTATGCCGATGCCATTGATGTTTTGCTGCGCACTCGAGTGTGTTTTCTTTAGTAATGGAATTTATTAATATTTCATTGTGTGGGCCCGTGAAACTCAAAGGAGGCGGAGTGAAACGAGGTTTGGTCTCCCAGCGTTTTTGTGGCTGACTTTAAGGAATGTCAACAATTGCCAGCACTTGGAATTCTTCAGCCAGCCATTCCATATGCCCTTCACTTCCTTTAAAAGTTTTTTGATAAAAAGAAGCCTTCACTCCTCGTTGAAGTGATTTCTGAGGTTTCCATTTTGAATTGGCAAGTGTTCCCCACAACTAGGCAATAATCAACCAAATTGGCCAATGATTTGGCAGTTCTATTGAAAAATGATGTGCTCGTTATTAAAGAAATATTTAAGCAAATAATGTTAAATAGTAATGATTGATGATTTAATATTCAAAACAATAATAAAATAACAATATTTTAAGGTCTCATATTGGTGGTTTTAAGTAATGCTAAAATCCCTCAAATTATACATTGGTTAAAACTTACAATATTTCATAATTTTTCCCGAGTGCAGTTATCGATTTGATTTAGAATCGAAAGTGGCCCCTGCAACATAAACAAATTGCCATCGAAAGTGATTGTGCCATTATGGGTTGGTTATTTATCAATGCAAAACGGCAATTACTCAGGCAGAGACTGCATGTGTGTGTGTGTGTGTTTACGGCTGATTTGCCTAATTGCTGATGCCAAGGGACATTAGCAATACATTTTCCGACTGACTGGCATTCTGGCATTTAGGCAGCAAGCCCTTGGAGCAATCTCCGCTCCGGAAGTGGAGCTTCAAACTTCCCAAAAATGTTCAAGTGTCGGCCTGGTCTATGCATAATTCATGCAAGAAGGAGCTGCTGTGTTGGCCAAAAAGTTTCGCATTGCTGGCCAAAAGAAAATTCTTGTTGACCAACAAAGCGCATAATGCAAGTTTCCAATGGAGCAACGCCTCTGCCACCACCCATAATCATTTCAAATTCCACAACAAACAGAAGAAATCAAATTTCAAAACTCGTAAGAAATCTTGCACGCCATGCACATATAGCCACTACTATTTTAACCCCCCGTTTTCCCCGGCACTTTCTCATCTTCTTACTGCCGTAAACTTTTCAGCCATGGAATACCAGTTTTTTGGCACACAACGCACACAAAAATGATGTGAATGGTTGGTAAAGGGAAAAAGACCGAGATGTGAGGAAAACTCTTGTGATTTCAGCAATCAGATTTGGGGGAGCGGGAGTGGCAGCCGCCCACCCACAGCGACGTTCGGGAACAATATGAAAATAATAAAAACAGTTACATAAATCAAAAATGATAAGGAAAAACAGTGCATAGAAAGTTGAGCATTGGAGGAAAAAAATCCAAGAAACGAGACTGCAACTTTTTTTCCGTTCGAGATTTCCCATCCCATTTTTTTTTTTTTTTTGAACTGCGATGCAAAACACAGAACAGAAAATCGAAAGTTGAGCTCCTCCTCTAAGACGGAAATCAAGTTGAACAACAGGAAGCGTCTGTGTGTTGGCCCGGCCAAGTTCTTCCTACTCATGTCCGCCCTCCTTCAATCTCAGTCTCTCATGCTGTCAAATAGCAAAGGTGAAAAATGCGTGTCAATTTTTTTCCTATTTACACAAAGAGAAGCAGAATCGCCTCACCACCAGAAGCTCCATCTGCATTGACAAGTGCTGAGTTATGGTGGCTGCACATTGGTCCAAATGGGGGATACAAAGATAGTTGGATATATCGATGGGTTGACTTGGCAAATACTCGAGAAAAATACAAAGAGTAAACAAGAGCGAAATAAATATCTGAGATGACTAACCTAAGGCATATCTTGGCCATCAAAGATTTTGGATATGAACCAGCAATCAAACATCTTACATTTTAGCTCACACTTAACAATATATAAAAGTGAAGATATTTTGAAATTCCATTTATTTTAAATTCAAATTCTCCCCTTCTGACTGTAGGGTATGCAAGTTGCATTCAAGTCTTCTTGCCACCATCCCATTTATTTCATTCCAACTCCATCTAGTCAACTGGGCGTGTCCTGGCATTATCATATCTATCTCTCCCCACTTGGCAATCGGTCTCGCTTAACTCTGATCGAAACTGCAATTGCAACTGCGGGTGTTGGCTTATTTATATGACACTGCAGTGGGACAGGGATCAACCCAGTGCAGATACATATAACCCACTGATTCCGATGATACTGATGCACACCACCCACAATGTCGGTAGTTGGTGGGTTGGTTGGGTGATGCTGATTTGTTGTCCTGCCAGCAGACTGTGCATACAAAATTACAGACGACGCTGTCGACATCCCGAGCTGCTGGCAGTTAATGTGAAAAATGTGTTGAAAATCGCATTCATGCATAGATTTTTCGCACCCACTTGCGTCCCTCAGTTTCGAAGAATCTGTGCCCCAAGTAGATTTGTTGGCATCCACTCGCCCACTTGCCATATATTAATTCAGTTGCCCTTCGACCCGGCGGAAAAGCCACCCATTTTTTGCGCTAGGCTGGCTGGGAAAACAAATCAAGATAGGAAAGCATGGTAGGGTTGACTTAAAGCCGACACAAAGCTGCTATGAAATGCAATTAAGCCAACGCCTTCGAATCGTCTGAATGAGTAGCAGATTTTGCGTGGCACTCTAACTGGGCCAACAACCGCAAAAGCCAAGTTCCAACATTTTGAGCCTGGATGAGTGGCTAGCCGTTGGCCAAATATTTGCTCGAATCGGTGGGGATGAAGATGCCAGAGCGGACACACGGGACCGACTCTTAATGGACCACATTAGACGCAAAATACGAGCACATTTGCGGCATTCACAAAAAGGTAAACTAACAGCCCACCCCACACACACACTCACACATATGCCAACCCTCATAAATGTGCAATTTATGGACAATAATTGCCAATAAGAGCCACACAGCTGTCGTCGACTCCTGACTTGACTCTCCGCCGTATAATAAAACCCTCCGATTCCGCCGTCTGTATATTCCGATTCTGAATCTGACTTCGTTTATGTGCGGCTTCTGCTTTCATTTGCATGGACCGGCTATATTGGGGCCTAGCTCAATTTGCTCCTCAGTCGAATTGAAGCGGTTGACTCTGGATGGTCGACTCTGGATGATTCACCGGAGATTTGCACATTCAACTTGAGTCTGATTTATGCCAGCAAATGCTTAATGGTAAGCCTTTATGATTTGTGCAAGTGTATATATTTAAATAGGCACAGCAAATTATTTTGCTAATACGATTAGTGATGCATCTCCAGTGCATCATTATCATCTGAAATTCAGCACCTTTTCAACGCACAACAAAGTGGAAAATGGTAAATTGGATTAAATTCGGATTACTCGCAATTATCTGATAGCCAAAATCAAAAACAAATTTAAGGTAATTACAGTATAATTTATGATATGAGTGTGTGCCCTTAAAAGCCATTTCAGATGTCGATTAACGAATAATATATCAAATTTACTGATTTAAGAAGCTTAACAATAAATATGGAAAAATGGTTTAGCATTTTTATAAACGTTAACATCACTTTTATTCAAAGCAAATTGTACCCTTTGAAATCGAGTATAATTAACTGCCTTTATATGTATGGATCCCGAATTTCGGACATGCAATAATGCACTGATTAAGTCACAATTTAATTAGCCTGGTTAATAATTTTCAGGGTATATGATTCTATATGATTTTACCGCCCCGAATTTGAGCCTTGCCAATTAATCTTTCGCCCAAATCGCGTGCACTTGCGTTTAAATTAATTTCTGTAGCCTACTTTTGTGGGTCAAAAGGGAAAGTTCGTGGCGCGTTTAAATCAATCAAGCTCAGGCATTCAAACAATTTACCAATGCTTTATTTATGTATTTACACTTAAACGTATGGCAATTGTATCTGTTCGCTAACCGCAACTGCAACTCCTTCGCACATCCGTTTGTTTAATGGCCGAAACGAGCAGCGCGGCTTTAATGGCAATTTAAAATGTCGGAAAGCCGCAAATTTCCGTTATTCATATAAAATTAAACGCAAATACGGTGCAAAAAGCGTTTGCACAGACACTCATACTCACGTTCACACTGCGCAAACAATGGGCAGTGAGTGCTGGTGGTGAGTGCAAACGTGCCGCGAGGAAATTAATTTCCGACAGAAGTCACACAGAAAGGCATCGAGACGCGCAGCCAGGATAATTAAGCCCGCACACATTCGCACGCAGCCCATATCCTGGCCACACGTCTCCACACAGCCGCCTGTTTGCCTTGAAGACGGCCACTCATGGAGATAGGATCCGGAGAAAGGATGTCGGCCACGAGCAATCTACACCAGAACGCCAGGACATCGGCACACCATAACAGCAGAATACCAGAAATTGTAGCCGCTGACAAAGGCCAGCCCACTGCCAACGCACGAACGGACAAAGGACAAAGGACACTGACCAAAGGACACCGGACATTCGAGCGAGAGATGCCTGTGGCCGTGGGCTAACTTGGGCGCAGCTGTCATCGCGCTGCGATAAATTTTGGAGGCCAATGCCGAGCGGCGACATAAATCAGCCCAGAGATTTATGGCGATTTGCGCAAGTTGGCGTGCGCGATAAAGACCCAAAGAATGCGACCAAGGCGGCCTGATCCGGGCACCGAC
Source organism: Drosophila sechellia (assembly GCF_004382195.2). Lineage (NCBI taxonomy): Eukaryota > Metazoa > Arthropoda > Insecta > Diptera > Drosophilidae > Drosophila > Drosophila sechellia. The sequence goes on along the minus strand of NC_045951.1, from coordinate 9,741,517 downwards.
TGTTGCTCTACGACTGACATGGCCAGCATAGTTCATAATGAGCAAAAACCACGCGGCGGGTATATGAACTTGGGGATACCTCGCAAAACTAACAAATTGATTGATTGATCGGATAGGTGTTCTTTTTTGGTAGTTATAGATCAGGTTATCTATTCTAGCCATAATTATTTTAATAAAGTGTTAGTTCTTGGTAGAAACTTCAGTTTTTAAAGCAAGAACAACAAAATAATTATGCCATATATACCATAAAAAATAGGAATACATATGAAAACACTTTATTAGTATCGATTTTACTGCATTACAAGACTTCTAAAATGTTTTCTAACCAAACCACCCAAAATCAATTTGGCTAAGTGCTGAAATACTCATTCCCAAAATCCCACTCCAAAAAACCATTAGATGATATAATTAATTAGCATATTTGATGTCCACCCATGAATACCCCCATCCTTCCGATTTCCAGGGTATAAAGCTTGGTCAGACAGCGGTAGAAAAACGGAGACACCAGTTAACAAGGGACCTGGCTGCCTATCTGTCCTGTGGCCTCCTCCACTTTCCATTTCCGCATTCCTTGTGATTATCACACTGGGACCCATTTTCCACAATATCAGCAAATTGAAAAGGGTAAGCAATGTCCACTCCACTTTCAGGCGACCTCACTCCACATCCACTACAGATACACATAGATGGATGGGCGCAGGACGAGCGATAAGATGACCCACCGACCGTAGGCATGTGGATGTGGGTCAGCTGAGCGATGGACAAATTCATTAGGCGCCGGATATCGTAAAAGCCGGGCCCCAAAGCCCGTCGAATGTCTCAATTTACATTTCGAACATATTTTCATTAGCGCTCTGAGGACATCGCCCACCATCATAGCCAAGCATTTCATTTCGTTTCGCTTAAAAAATAAGCCCGCCCAAGCCAAGATGCGAATATTCTTAATATTCAGGCCGGCGATGGCATTCTCATCTCGCGTTCGCCTTCGCCTTCGCGGCCAATATTAAAAATAAAGTCCATCACTTACAGTCGCCTCTTTTATTTATGCGACCGACTGCCCGTCGACTTTTCCCACTTTTCCGACGTTCCCGTTGATATTCCGGCTTTGCAACCGCACTTGGCCCATTCTCCGGCCGGAATCATAAAAGTTAAGCGCCGGCCACTCAGTGGCGAACACTGTACAGTGGGCACACAATAGGGAGAGTCACTACCGCGGCGAGTCAGTGCGTCAGTCAGTGAGTCAGTCAATCCGCCTGTGAGTCAATGAGCTGCTCGAGATGAAAGTGAAAGTTAAGAGCCCTGTAAAACTTTCTTTCTTCCGCTTTTATGACTTATTGCGCTCTTGAAGGCTATGATGTGCACTATCAAAAAATATATGGCAGTAATACAGATTAAATCGTACAAAAAGTACAATTTAATCCTTTTATATTAGGAACTTGGTTCTGAAAAGGGAAATATGCAATTTTTATAGGATTTTATTTATTTAAAATCCTTAAAATAAAAATTTTGAAACAAACTTCTAATAGTTTTAAAGCCAATTTAAAAAATTTTAATTATACTAATACTTTTTAATGTAATGACTAATATTCATGACTATTTTCATAAGTGTAAAAACTGCCAGGAAGAACAACGAGATGCTGAAAGTGAGCTTTTATTGCTATTATTCACGCTGCATTTGTAGTTCTTTTTTTTCTATTCCCATTCTAGCGGTGCCAAGGCATAAATATAAATAGAAACTTAAAATTTGCCAACCACGCCACCGCCCACAGAGCGTATGAGTAATGCGAATAGAAAGAACCCTGTCAGGTGGTTTTCTCCTCCTTCAACGCGCAATAAAATAAAACCCACCAACCTTAGAATACAGATGGAAAATGAATGGGAATCGGATGAGGGACAGACTCCTTCCGCCAGAAGTTGCTGCACATCCTACGGAGGATATACAAGATTCAGCGCAAATACATTCATAACTTCGCGGGCTAAGAACAACATAGATGTTGATATGTGTCACATTATGCCATTCCCAGGAGGAGCCAAATGCCCGCGGCTGCTACCACGGTCTTATCCTTGTCCTGAACATTGCCATAAATCTTGCAGAGAGCCACGAGGATATCTCTGGTACAATATTTGCTGACATGACAACCGAAAAACATACTCTCGGCACACAGAAGGTGATAATGACAGTTTAGGCATTCATTACACGTGTTGCTGATAAGGCGGTGGAAGGACCTGAAGGACCTTTCAGGTGGGTGGCTGCTGGCTCGCAGACCCACTCCCACTCCCACTCACAAACAAGGACGCGAGCAAGGACCAAGAATAACATTGACATGACGCCGCTGATAAAAGTCAACAATATAAATTAATAAAGCTGGCAGGCGCGAGCGGCACAAGGAAACCCCCAGGGAGCCTGTTCAATGTCCTTCGTGCTTGCCATAATAATGTATTTCATTCGAATCAACAAGCCAAGACAGAGGCCAGAACAGGAGCCCTCCGCTCCACGAGATATATTCATTCGCTTTAAAATATGCACATTATGGCCAGAAGTAAGCTGATATTTATGCTAATGAACCGACGACAATGGCCCCTGGACGGAGCCATTCATTTTCCGTCGACTGGCAGGCAAAGCAATTACTATAATTGCTCACTCACCACCAAAAGTCCTGGCCTCCGAACCAAAAAAAATCAGCGTGTAAGGAGAAAACCTACACACATCAATATTCATTTAATTCACATGCTGAAACTTTCTTTTTGTTTGACTTTCGGAAAGGCCATATTTAGCAGAAGGTGGCAAAGATTTTCCCATCAAATCAGATATCAAAGCAACACGTGTTCCCAACAACACAAACACAGACAGTAGATCATCAAAGAAGTCAGTTAATGAGACCAAGATGATGCGCCATTCGGGCCAAGAATGTAATTAAATTTTTTTGAATATATTGCAGTCCCTTTGGATATTTAATTTAGAGATTATACACATAAAACTCATCATAAGAATGCAACATTTACTTTTGATAACATACTAAACATGAGTAATGCATTATTTAATACTAATAATTGTTAAACTTAGGAAAGCAATTTCACATTAATAAAATTATATATGTGCATATTTCTCTATTTTTCCAATTAAATAAAAATAAATACAAGTTAATCAAATCTATATTAATTCAGGGCAAGGGGCTGCCAAGAATGTAATTAAAATTTCGCTTAACATGACACACTTGCACACTGGCTGGCTTAAATCAATATTTGATTTGATTGAGGCAAGAACTCCTCTTGAGAGACTTCCAATCATTTGTTGATTGCGGCCAGATGAATCAACAGGAAGCGGAAAAACTCGAGAAAAACTCTGAAAACTCTGCAAGCTGGAGCAGAACAAATCAGCGGAAAGTAAACTTCATTAACATTTCAATATTTCGCCCCTTGCAAATCAGTTTGCTGATTTTTTACATTATTTATTCAGAATTTGCGCCTGCTGCTGTCATTGCTCTTTTTTTCCAAGGATTCACCCACCTACAATCCCAATTTTGTTCACTTTACCTTGGCGCCTTCATTAGGTGAATGACTTCTGCCTACATAAATTGTACACGTGCCACGCCCCCATTACTCGTGAAAAAAAATTGAAAAAGTCTGAGCTTAGCACAAAGAAATTCCAATTTCAATTCACTCGAAGTGCAAAGCGAAAAATTTTGCGTATTCGAAGTAAATTTATCAGCAGCTAACTATTGAAGGGCAAATGTTGCAAGGATAAAGGGAGACGTTGCCTGACGTTGAAACAATGTCAAATTGTGTGGCCTATTATTAAGATGAAATTCACTTGAAAAATGGTAGACGAGCATGAGTTTTTCTCGGAATAAAAATCTCTTAGCGAAATTCAACTTTTGCTACACAAAAAAGAAATGTGTGCGTTCTGATAATGTCACTTTGACATTAGGCATCTGCATACAGAAATGCCAAGGTAAATTTGCAGCAAATGTGTTCAAGATTACTTATAATCTTTAAAGATAGATACGTTTTTGCCTAAAGCCATTGAAGTGTGGAAAGAGCCAAACTTAAACAAATAAAAGCAGCATGGTCAAAAAACACTTATTTTTCGAATCAACTTATAAATGCTTAAGGCACAAAAAACTAATGAAATATAAATATCATTTGGCATAACAGAAATCGTTCTTTTCATTATCATCCCAGGGTTTACTTGCCCAAATACGCGCCCAATTAAAACATAATTCATGGCCAAGAGCAGCTTAGTGCTCTTTATGCGTCCAATGGCTCCCCAGTGAGCATTTGTAACTTGCACAACAATAACTGGGCCAGAAGTATAAAAAGCTGGATCACCAGAATGGGTCGAAAGAGATATGGAGAGGGAGCCAACAAGAGGTAAGCAATGGCAAGTCGACTTTAATTTGTTTTTCGTGTGCTACCACGGATGGGAACCGAGATGAACTCGCCGGAGGAGCTGCACATTTGCGGGCACATAAAAAAATATCATAACTATATTTCGTATATACAAAAAAAAATATATATATATATATGTGATGGCCTGGTGGCGGAGGCAGAAACATTTATGCGCATTGAAACGGAGCTGAGTAAAAATGTAAACAATTTTTTTTTTGTTTTATTCGGGGCCAGGAACATGTATGGCTTTTTATGAAGACCCGGCCTGGCCAAAAAGCAGGCCAATGGCCACTGGCAGTGGCTAACAAATGGCCCAATCCGGAACGGACTCCGCCGGCAGACAAATGCACTGGGGTGCCACAAACAGACAGACGTACAGAAAGGCAGTCAGTCGGACTACACATGACCCACTGGCTCTCTGTGTGAAGCGGCATAACGAGTGCTTTAATAATTAATATTACTCATACGCAGCGTTGGACGTTGCGATACCATACGATGCTATGCGAGCAAAGCGAAGCTCCTTCGCCGGGCAGTATAAATCATAAAACCTGCACTCAGCGCGCATATTAAATCCATCGGGCTAATGAACGCTGAAACTGATTGATGAAGCCCAGACGTTCTTGCAAAACCCCTTTTTCGCCAGCAAAGTATCCATATCTTTGTATCTTTTGTAGCTCTTACTGTTACTTCAATTAATAACGAAGCGCGAAAAGTTTCACTTTGCCAGCAGCAGCAGAGCAGCAGCATTAACATTTTGCATTCATTCATTAGGAGCCAAGCAAAGTTTACTCCGATGATAAATTGTAGAATTTTGGGAGAACTCAACCTTGCTGGAGGCGGCGAGCGGCAAATCAAACTTCCTCACTAATTCATTTTCATTTAGCCCCGAAAGCGAAAATTAAAAAATATGCGACCCTTTTTTTGCCGCCACTTCTAATCAAGATAAACAGGGAACAAAGTACTTAAGAATAAAGCTCTTTAATATAATAGTACATTTTCAAAATGTAATATATGTACTTTTGAACTTGTATATAATAAGCATTTTTATTGGGAGACACAAAATGATGATGTTTCAATGAATCTTAATAGTAGACCGAGTTAATTTTTATTGAATAACAAAGATCTCTTATTATGTTCTGGAATTTATTTTAAACCAAAGGCAAAGTTGTAGTTCTATATATAATCGTTCATATACATATATGTATATATTACATAAATTTAACAAAAATATTCTTCAGGAACAAGATGAATCTATAATTAAATAGAGATCTATTGAAACCAATAATCTTTAGAAAGGTATAAAGTAGTCTTAACCTTTTCAGTTGTATCATTGGCATTCGTCTTGTTTCCGTTTATGTTGTTTCTCTGGGCTTCGGGGACAGAACATAATTTGAATTATTAATTAGCGCGTAATTAGTCGGGTTTTTGTTCCTCTTCTTGTTGTGACCACGTCTTGCGGCCATAATTTTGATACCCGTCCCGCAGAGCCTTTGATCTTCGCAGGGATACTACGTCTTTTGATTACCTAATTCGTTTACCTCTCTGCCCGACACCGAAACTTTTTATGTAGCTTTGTAAAATGCATAGAAATTTATCGGGCAAAAAATAACTCATTATGTGTCAAAAGCACATTCCACCCGAATCCCCCACCCGTTAACCACGGCCAAGTCCCCCTTGACCCAATTAAGAGCGGAACTCAAATCTGAAACTTTGGCTTTATGGCTCTCGTTCAGCAGAGAAACCTCCTGAAATACCCCTTAGACAACACGCTAGGAAATCCCATAGAAAAATCCTCAAAAAAGGGCCAAAAGCCGCGACTGTCCGCGCAATTAAAGCAACTGTGCAGTGGCTTATCAAGTGAGGCTTAAACCCTCGACTGAAGCACCCTGTATCAAAAGAAGTAGGGGGCGGTCCGCGAATCCCTCCAATGATCCTCGGCCAAAACTCAAACTCAAACAACATGAAATGACAGTTTTATTTATTTTTCAGCGCTGTGCTTAAAAATAGTCAAAAAGTTTTAATGACTTTACGCTGGCTAAACGGCAGCGAGCCACATTTTCCCCCAATATCCGGCCCTTGTCAAGTGGGAAATGTTAAAAAAAAAAAAGAAAATAGAAATCGTAAAATGAAGCCACAATCTTGAACATTTCAGCATACAAAGTCGTAAGCGAAAACATCAAAAATCGTATACAAATTAAATGTAAATGTACTCTGAACACCAGTTGTTAAATGTCAATTGGAATTTTCATAGAATTTTGATAAGCTCACCACTAGTTAAAAGGGAAAACCCACTTAGTTTGGCTCGCACAATATCCGAAAATGGCATAAAATTACGTCAATGAAAAAAAGGTGCGCGACAAGAGTTCGCATTTATATGCATACACGAGGGTCTGCTCACCTCTCCATTTGCATGCATATAGGTATATATGTACCGCAGTGTATTTATAAGTATGCAGATGGGGGAACCCTTGGCATTTTATCGAGCAAACTTTTCGACATATAATTCACACCAGCTGCTAATTTAAGCGCCCGAATTAATGACTCGGGCATAAAATTCTATGACTTTAGACGGGTGTTGTTCGGTTCGCAGGGAACTCGTAAATTTCCTGCTCAAACACGCGACCAGGATTTGGTCAAAAGTCGAATGGAGTCAAGTGGGGGAATAAGCCAGATTCAGTCATAAAAACCCCTTATAAATTATAGCCCACCAACGCAACCAGTGATTTGATTACATTCACTGGGCAAGGGCAGCATTTGAATTTAATTTCCTTAATAATGCCAAGGGTGTTAATAAAAATGATCGGTTTAGCAAGGAAAATTTAAATAAAATTTTAATTGAACGAATGTCAGCAAAAAACTACTTTTTGTTGAAATTTTGGGCGAAAAAGAATTCTTTCATTAACTTTACCAGTGTCAAATTGGTGCAAAGTTTTGCCCGCAACAAAGTTTACCAACTTCTGTCCCCAGCACAATCCAAACACTTTAGTGAAATATTATTACATTTCCTTTAAGCCCCATTTCACTGACCAAGTTTTTATGCCGTCGCTTAGCCTTCGAGCCAGAAACTTTCAAATACCGCACAATATTTAAAGTTTGCCCAATTATAAGTTCAATTATGCGTCCCGAACTCGCCGTTCGCTGGCCTTTTTCGTTTGTGTTAACAACAAGAACTGTTTAATTTCGGTCCCAACATTTGCTCTACTTTATGGAATTATAAAAGAGCAATGCAAAAGCGAATTTGTAAATGCCCTCTTTGCTCGGAAACAGTATTCAACATGGCCAATTTCCTGCGGACAGTGGACGATGCCAGGACGATGCCTTCCAGCCTCAAAAATTCCCTTTTCGCCGGCGGAACTTTGACGTTTGGTCTGTCAAAGTTTTGAAGCTGGCGTTTTCACAGTGACAAAACAGATATATACATATATATGCTTAGTATATATAGACTGCGATCCCTCTGGGTAAGCGTAAGATTAAATCAGAGCCGCACAAACTGCATTAAAAAGTTATGGAAAAAAATTGGTAAACAAGACAAAAACCAGCTGATGAAATTGCATTATTTCTTGTGTTTTATAATGTTTTCATACGACTTTTTTTGCGTATTGACCAAATAGTGCTGTTTGTCTTTAGTTTTTGACTTAGTTGGGCATTTTCACAGCAATTTATAATAGAACGAAAAATTGGAACGCAAATAAAATGCAAATGAAATTTGTGCTAATAAAATTCAGTTACAAACTTTCGGCAATGGCATACGAAAATATTGCTCGCTGGCGACTGCCGCGAAATGCGTTATTTACACAGTCCACACGTATACATTTTCACCCACACATACAAACAGCCACACATACACACACACCAACACATATACACATTCGTGAACATGTGCTGCTGACCTGGTGTTGCATAAATTAAGGCACCCGCAATGCATCGCATTTGACATTTGAACCGCTCGACCGCCACAAAATTGGCAACTGCCATCCGCAGATGGTTTCGCCATTCAACATTTTACCAGTTTACCAGTTTTCCGCTTTCAGTTTCCAGTTGCCATTTACCGTTGCGTTTTAAACCGTGCCTAAGTGAATTTTCGCGCTGCAATTGACGCCTGCATACATCACGCATACGCCGTGTGCAACTTGCGGGTTAATTGCGGCAGCATAAACGATTCAGCGCCTATGAATGTTCCATAAGGGCCGATGGTTTCGATCGCCATGGCCTCCACTAGTCAGGTTGGTTGGCAAACATTTCATTAGCTAACAGGGCTCAATTTGGAAACATTGACATTTAACGTTACCAATTAATGAAAATTCCAGGAACTCATTTGTAATTTTCGTCCAATTTTTGAGTTAAAAATAAATAGAGAAATCATCTCTCTGCTCCCCAAACAGTAAATTCATAAAAAAAACATTTTTCCCCAAAAGCTTTTTATGCTGCTGTACGAATTGAATGAATTCAAATCAATTATTTTGTATTAATAAAAATTTCTCATTTGCGTCGTGTCTTTGAGCTCCAAACTAAGTAAAGATTTATCAAAATGTGAAATCAATTTAAAATTAATGTTAATGTTATTTGCCCAGCTAGTTAAAGAAAATCTCAAAATTCAAATCAGCCGAGTTAAAGCCCTAAACTAGTTGGCGCTCAAGCGATATGCCGCCTCATTACCCGTAGTCCATCTTTGATCCATCTGAAAGACAGATTAGGCAAACTTTATGCCCCGGGCCATTCAAATTGCCGCTTGACCCAATGGCCCGGCCCATTAAAAATCTCTTGGGTGGGTGGTTGGTTGAGAAGCGAAATCGAAAGGGAGGTCCTGCCCTCGAGCGCCATTATGTCCATGTCAACGTATCTGAAGAGGAGCACTTGCCGGCACCCTCGGTGCTGGAAATACAGGCTGGTGGAGGGGTTGGCTGGATTCAGCATCAGTTACACCAGCGGCATCAGCATCAGTCTCATCTTGAATCCGCATTAATTTACGCTCATTGTTGGGCGCCAGTATCTTCGACAGCGCTCCTATGTTCCCACGCGCTTTGTTTTGCATTGTCACGCAAAGTGTTGCTTTCTGTGGCCCCATCGGTTGACTCTGATCCCGATCCGGCCAGTCGTCCTGCTCCTCCGTTCTGGCAAACAGCCGCCCCCATGTTATCGCGCATCAACAAGGCATAATAAGGAGGGCACGCTCATCCACTTGGCTAAGACAAAAGGGGCCTTGGTGTTTGCTTCTGTTTTTTTTGGTTCCCACACTCTAACACCATTTTTACTCAGAAAAATTAAACTCTAATGCTGGAAATCAATGTATTCCAACTGCAAAAACTGTTGTTAAAATTACACTATGTTTAAAATTAAAAGATTTTAATATATTTCATTGTTATAATTTACAAGTTATAGCTTAAATAAAGAATTTGTCTTAAATGATAACCCATTTTTCCCAGTGCTTCTAACTTGCCGACACCCCTTCCCCCCCTTTGGTGAGACATTTGCACCCAGCTTGACTTTTTTTAATATCCCTGATATTTGCGCCTGTTATCATTCGATGGATGCGATGCCGCCTGTGGGCCTCCTGCTGTGTTTAGTTGTTAGCCAGCCCCACACCCACCAGTTAACCCCCCACGAAAACCAGCCCATCCCCCGTTCACTACCCCCTCTGAAAAGCACCAGCCCTCGTCGCACTGCTCTTGTTATTCATGTCGTCATTTCCTATTGTCGTCGTCGCTGTAATTGTTGTTGCCATTCTGGTTTCAGTCGTCGTCCTACATGCGCGCCCAGCAACTTGTTTTCATTTTACGCTTGCCTGCCGCCTTTCAGCCGCTCCCCCATGCCACGCCCCCATTTCACCGCCCCCTTTCGGAGCAACCCACCAGCTGTCGTTGTCATTTTGTACAATTTTGCGCTCTGATTTTTAAATATAATCCAAAAGCAACGCTACTGCTGCTAGTTTGCTATCTGCATCTATGCACTGGAAATAATATTGGGTAAACTGTTTCAAAAACATTTAACAATTAATTTATTATTGACTTTTTAAATAAATTCCCTAAGAGAATGCAACCATACTTTTTGTTAAGTTCCAAGCTTTTAGCTTTTCTTTTAAATCGTGCATAAATAATATGTTCAATTAAATCATAATAATACTTAACAAATCTAAAACAACTACATTTAAAAAAAAAACAACCATTTTCTTTTTTTCAGAAATAGTTTTTAAAATCTAAATATTTGCAATCCAATGTGCATTGAATTTCTTTCCATGTATTTTGACTGTGAATTGTTGGCGGCCCAAGTCACGCGATATCGCGAAATCCGCTTTAGCGGAAATCTAATTGCACATCATCTCTCTATCTCTCTCTCTCTCTCTCTCTTTCCGTCCTGCTCCGTCCTGCTCCCTCTACGATTTTCCACGCTTTCCCGATTTTCCCTATTTGCCTTTTGGGATGCTGACTGTGGCCGTAGGCTGATTTTAGCATAATGCTTTTTTAAATGCAAAGTTACAAACACTCGCTTGTTGCCCGCTGCTTCGGCCCCAAAGCGTCCCCGCCCCCTGACCGCCGCCAGCCCCCACGCCACGCCTTCAGCCCCTATTTCCCCCTCCCCCTTCTTAGCCAGCAACCAACCCCCTCCTCTGTGTATCAGCACATTTTATGGCAGCGTCCACAGGCAACAGCCAGCATGGCATTAGCATAAAGCAGACACAAAAGGCGAAAAGGAATAAAATAAAACAAGTCGGAATTATTTCATCCCCTCGCGAGTCTCGAACAATTGATACCCCCCACACGAGCTGAGTTCTTAAGCTAGAATCGTATTACACATTTTTCAAAACATTTATCCACACTTTAAATAGTTAACGAGCTTAAATATTAAAGGGAAATTCGAATCGAAACCAATTTAATTGGATTATCGTTCATGTGCACATAAGACGATCTCCTTAATGACATAAACACCATCATTGTTAATTGGGAAATTTTCAGTTTGCAAATTTGTCGAATCAACGTAAGTCTTGAAGGAACTTCAAATGCTTTCGAGGCAACAAAAAGCAGTAAGCAGCTTAAGATAATTTTCTGCTGCTACTTTTTACCGGCTTTTACTTTTGGACTTTAACATTTTCCTTTAATTGAAAGCTTATCCCGACTAGTCAAACTGCTTCAGCTGATCACAGGGTATTAATACCCTTAAACAGCACAAATGCTGAAATAAATATTTTTTTTACAAATTAATTTGCGGTCCTGTTGACATTTGACTTTCCTCGTGTGGCCTGTCTTCTTTTAATTAATGTAAATATTCACTCGCGATGTGCAAACTCCGGACGGTAATGCGTTTTAGACAATATTTGGTCATAATCAAGTTGCACCCGATGGTCCAATAATACCTATTGACAACCAACCAACTACCCCATTCATATTTGGTCTAAACATTTGCCCAGCATACAACCGAATCGAAAACTAAATTTTAATTAACTGCTGCCAGAGAAGGTGAAATTCCATGGCGTTTACCCCCGAAATAGTTTTTGAACATTTCGGACAGGTGAGTGTCAATAAATCGGGTAAACATTTTCTGCCCAGAACGTACCACAAACCAATTTCGGCGTTGCAGCTTATTGCACTGTATGGAGTCATCAGTTTCACACTGATTTTCCCAATTACTTTTGCGCCAAAAGTTGCCAACTAATTTCGGTGTTTGGGAATTCCCTTTTGCGCGCCACAAGAGCCGGGGATTTTCCACTCCCTTTCCTCCATTTCTAGTTGCAACGCCGGCCGGCAACGCGGCGTATAAGCAATATTCGCGCAAATTGAGCATTTGATTTGACTGGCAAGCGCCTTTGACAGCAGGCATGGAGCTCAAGAGCAATCGAATAAGGAATAGCCGAGTACGGAGTGGAAAACTCGGAAAAGCTGAATAAAAGAGGAGCGACCAAACAAAAAAAAACATGGCTTCAATGCGACACTTTTTTCCCTGCTCAACGCCATTTCCATTTACGTTGTTTACATTTTGCCAAGGCGTGTTGTTTTCTTTTTTTTTCTCGCTGCCAAAAGGCAAACGACACCCGCCGCTTGATGGGATGCGATGCGGGTCATGTAATGGCCATGGCCATGTCGCATAGGTGGGCCTAGATCATGCACAGCGAGAAAATCGCGCATCGAGCGGATGAACGCCCAATGATAACGTCACTTGAGCAGCTCATCTGCTTGCGTAAGTTAATCCAGTCGGTTGAATCAAATACATCTTAGAGGTTCATAGTGTGGAAAATCGCTTAAATTAAGTTTTCACGAAACGATTGAATGAAGAGATACGGCTGCACTCAGAAAAATGATGTGTAGCTATTACTTTTTTAGGAAATTACCACTAAAGATCATAACTAACTCGAAAAATTTTGCAATCAAAGCGATTTGAAACAATGATTCAAAGTATATATACATGGAAAAGATGTTTTCCTTTTGGGTCACTTCTTTAAGTTTCTCGCAGTGTACTCGACGTTAACTGTGACACCAGCGATAACCGAAGTCTTGCTTGTTTTGTGCTCAACCAAACAGCATCGAGAGAGTTGCGTGTTTATTTTTTCACCTCAGACCCACAACCATTTTCTTTATTTTTTTCTGTTTTTTTTTTCTATTTTTTGTCACTTTCAGCTATCAGTGGGTGAATGAGTGGTTGGTTTTCGGAAGTAGGTGGCCCAAAAAAAGGAAAGGGGGCGTAACAGTGTATTAAAGAAACATCTGGCAGACCGCCCCCGTTTGCTTAGCCTAGCACGAGGCAATGCCCTTATCCTCGTCGGCCTGCTTAAATTTAATTTAAAGGCTCAAGCCGGACAAACAAGTGCACGTGAAACCGGGGGCGGTGTCCCAATTTATGGGCGTGGCTGCAACGGCATTGACACAGCATTGAGCAGCAGAAATTAGCGTGACCGAGCCTTAATTGTGGACCAAAGTGTGGGCCACGATGGGGTCCTTGTTGGCCAACTTGGGGCCTCGAAATCTAGTGTAAACAGACAGCAAGTCAGAGGGCGCAGTCGGAAATTTGCACAGACCTCTTGGAATATTCGGGGCATCAAGGGGTTAAGGCCTTTGTTGAACCCGGCGCTTGAGTACGGAGGACCTTTGTCAGATTTAAACACTTTCGGACACTTGAGTTTGACACTCGTTATTGAGACTTCACTTTAAATTAACATAATTTCTCCTTTTCTATTTCGGTCACCCATTTTTATTTTAGACCGTAGACCGACCCTTCGATTGTAATAGAAAATAATGCGCTTTGTGCTTCGAACCGATGATGATTATAAGAAGTTTCATTTTGGTCGCCCATTTTATTGCTCAACCTGGGTTCGTCCATTAACCGAAATGAGCGCAATTCAAAATAATATCCGAAGGACCCAACTGGGATGACACTTTCGCCGGCAAGCAGAAACTTTCCATCCCAGCAGGACATTGCTGCTGATTGTTTTGCAAAGATTCTGGGCTTCTGAGATTCGCACCCGGGATTTTCGGGCCTTTGTATGGGGATTCATTCGTTCATCGGCAACTTTCGGTCGGCCAAAAATCATAAATCTTTTTAATTTCATTGATCAACTTTGGCCGGCCAAAAACTTTTGCCTGCCCCAAGGAAAGTTTCGCACTCGACTCCCCCAGGGGCATATTTTGCCTGACAATTAAATCGATGGCAGATAAATATTAAACTTAAACTTTCAATTCATTGCTGCAAAATTATGTGTTGCTCAAGCTGCTCGAATTTTTGTTGATTTTTTTGCTTTTTTTATATTTTGATTTTCGCTCGCTTGATGGAGCAGCAATAAAAAATAATATTTTATGGGGGAACAAGAACTCCGCAGGGGATGCAGGAAAACATGGCGGAACCGGAAAAAAAATAAATACCATCGCATAAACAAAGGAAGAATGGCGAATTGGGTGTAGTTGTGGCTCCTACGGTCCAGATAAAGAACCTTATAAATTGAAACAAAGTGGACAGTGATTGGAAAAATCAATGGGGCATGCAGACAGACAGTCGAACCCCAAAAAGTAACTCCTTGGCGGTAACTTGTGAAGTCGAAACTAGTACGGAAATAGTCAAGCTACAAACATAATAAGAAAAAATATCATTATCTAAACATATTAATATTCAAAAAGGTGCCAGTAAATATATAATAATTTAAATGAAAATATTGCTTCAAATTATTATATTATTTTTAAGAATTTAGTCAGTAATCCCAAAAACTTTAACAATTGCCTCGAAGAGGTACACCATACCGCCATTTACCGCATCCTAAGAACATGTAATTTGCTTTGCTTTTTGCAAAAGCAGAAAACCTAATAACCTTATACGTCTTGAAGGCATAAGGGTCAACTTTTAATGAACATGCCCCCTTCCTTAGTAAAAATTCAGATTTTACAGCTCGTGTCCTTTGCAGCAGCGTTTCAAGAACTTACATACTATATTCGCACTCGTTAATAACTTTTCATGTTGTGGCAGCACAGCATCCTCGTTCCTTGTTTCTGTAAATAAGTTCTGAGAAAATGTTTGCGCAGTATGCAAAACTTTTCGATTGTGGCAATCGTTCCTTGGGCCCAGCCACACGTGCATTCAGGGAATCCGATTGCGGAGTTGATTTTGAGAACTTTATAAATGGAGCAAAAATGTATAATGAGTATCGCCGATATTCCTTTGAATCCGGCCAGCCGAGAACTATTGACAGCAATAAATGCATTGGGCTGCGATTTAAAGGATTTAAAAGAACCATCCTTGCAATCATCGCCATTCAAGAAGGATTTACATATTAAAATATACAATATGCACAGTGAGAACGATGGTTAAATGGCATTTCCATGCCGTTCATTTACTGGAGTCGCCTTTTACGAGGGGCTCATTGAAAGAAATATTTAATTTCGAGTAACTGAATTATAAATGCAATTTGCTGGCAGCTCTATTTCTTGTTTTGCCGCCGCCTTACTTATGATGCGTCTTTGTCCTCCGATGGCCCAGTCGGAGAATTAATTACGCCGCTGAAAGTTGATTCCCGCCATAGATGGGGATGCGGATCCGGATGCGGATGCGGATGCGGATGCGGAAGCCCTTGTGCCAATGCGACCACAACTGACCCAGTTGTTTAATTGAATTGAAGCCATAAACACTTGGAGTAGAACGACCACAGCCGCACAAAACGAGAACGCGTCGGGAATGAAAAATGGCCACGGCCAGGAGCACTCGCTAAATAACTTTAATTAGTAGTGCGAGTGCGGCCATCAATCACCTTTGCTTGCCTGCGTCAGAGAGAGAGGGCCAGAGAGCAGGCCAGCGGAAACGGAAATGGCAAGCGGAAACGCCAACGGATGCCACGTGGCCATTGCTAAGCATTTTGACAGCTGCGCCTGTCGCCTATGCAACCAAAACACAGATACACTGCTGTGCAGTGGATCAATGGGGATTCAAGTCTTGTTAACTTATTACTTAAACCATCCTACAAGCATCTTGTAAAAGTTCTTTAAATCTGTGGTCTGCCTATAAAACTAGCTTATGGATAAAAAAATAATAATTCTGTCTTTTAGGTGGAGGTTATACGTTGTCTATGTAAATCTGAATTTCTTCAAGACAATACTTTTCTTATTTCTATTCATGTTCTAAAAATTAAGGAAATGCTAGAAAGGAGCGAATTAATCAAATTGCAAATTTCATCAGCGTGGTCAGAAAAAGCAGCATAAAAACAACAAAAGCAGATGCGGTGCCCTGCGCTGCTCTGCGAGAGAAAGCTGGCGTTTTTCAGCGAGTGGCAGGCAAAGTTGTTGACATCTTGTGAGCCAACACGTACCGCCAGCCGGCAGCAACAAAAACACACAGAACAGCACACAAAAAGTAGTAAACACTTGACGGGAGCAGCAGAAACAACACGAACAAACAGCCAGTAGTGCCAAAGTGAAGAAAGGACCAGAACTGAAGCTCCAGCAAATGTTTGCTTAAAAATGATGCGAGCCCCAGGAATGAACAAGAATTTCGAAATGGGATGGGTTTTTGGATGGTTTTCTTGGCGGGTGGGGTGGATTGGGGGACTGGGGGTTGGGGATCGGATGCTTCTGCTGCCACTGACAGATGCAAGACGCGTTGACAGTGACAAAGACAATGATGACGACGACGATGGTTATGTTTGGGGCTCATCATCAGCGGTGCGGTGTGGGGATGTAAGGATGGAGGCCAGCATTTGGCATAATCCTGCTGACAAAATGTCATTACACCATCCACACATAGTGGAGTTGCCTTTTGAAGTTTTCCGCGCAGGCGGAAAAGGCGCTGCAAGCTTAAATAAATAAATATGCCTTCCCGCTGACAAGTGAGGAAAAGTTCTCGTACGGTTAGCATGTGCGCTGAAGTCTGTGTATTTCCATATCAAGGGAAAATAAGTTTTCAAGAGACATTTGCTCAAATTACAGCCATATTTAAATAACCCAAGAATTTGTTGGCGTTACTTCTGCAATTCTTGGCAAATTACTGCGAATGGATTTTTTAGGTTACTTGCATAAATGTATAGCATATCATTTTATTTAAATGTGATAATATTTATGTTATTCAGCCTAACATTTTATATATTTTCTTCTCAATACAATTTTGATGGAAACTCAGCAATAATTGGTTTAATGTAGCAGGTACCTTTTGACTTACCACAATATTTTTCGAAATAGTCCTTGTTCCGTAGTCTGGAGTCTGGTTGCAGCTGCAGTTATTCCACTTTCCCCGAGGATCGGCAGTCACGCGAGTGGCCCAGTCATTGACAAATGGCCAGAGAACTGCTATTGTTTTATTTTTATTATATTTTACTTCTCTTCATTTCCAGAGCACTTTTCTATTGCGCTTTCCCCCGCTTCCTCGCGAATTGGCCTAGTTTGTTGTCTGCGATTTGGTGTTGTTTTCCAAATATATATGTATGTTTGTATGTGGGTTTTCCCCTGGTTTCGGTAGGCCTGCAGTTTTCAGTTACTTGGCACTTGGCTAATGCTTTTGTCTGCCTTTCTTCTGCGTTTACTATGCTTTTTCTTATGCTTTTTTCATGCTTTTCTTCTGCCAGACGGGCGACGCAGCGTCTTTGCTTGCACTTGAGGAACCGTTATCTGGGTGGTGTACGAGTGTGCGAGTGTGTGTGCGCTTTTTTGTGTGGTTGAATTAGCGAGTGAGACACGAACTTTTGACCCCGTTTCGACAATAACAACACGAGAAGAGCAGAGGCTTGGCTTCCATTCTCCGGCTTTTTGAACCACTGGCCGGCTTTTTGGCTTTTCAACACCGAAAGCGCTTACATTTATGTCCGTGACCGTTTTGGGGGTTCTGAGGATTGCCCGAACCGAAGGGTTTGCTAAAGTGCCCTGGCTTTTATTGATTTACCAGGGCGTTATAGCCCGCAAATATAATAAAAATCAGACATTTCTCATTCGATTGGGGTTAGCAATTAGCTTTAACTTTCGCATCAATAAAGTATGTTTACCGTTGGAACTTTAAGCACTTTCCCTATTTTATGTTTAACACTCAACTCATTCACAGTTCCATATGCTTATCGGTGCTTTTCACTAACGAATTGTTTATTGTTTGTAGTTTCCGCGTTTTTTCCACAATTATAATAAATGCCAGTCATTTCCCGTTAGTTTTTTATAACGCATCAGCAGTAGCAGTACTTCCTTTGCTTTTCCTCTTCTTCCGTTGTAAAGAGTGGTTTTACCGTTAGGGTTTTATTAGCACTTTTCACTACAATAACTGTAGTTCCGATTGGGTGTTGCGCACATTTTACGTAGCTAGCCGAAAACTGATAAAACATCCGCATACATGTTGTTTTTGCTCAGCCAGCGCCTCACGAACTGAGTTTAAGAACGGCGAAAATACGCGAAAAGCCAGCATCTCAGCTCAGCTGTGATTGCGGTACTTTCGCTCTCTCTCTTTGGCGCCATCCGGAAAAGTACCGTACTCCACGTGGCTAGCGAACAGCTGTTGCCGCAGATGTTCCACTGAGCATGCGCAAAACGAGCTCGCCGCTGGAAACTGAGAAATAATAAAGCTTCGTTACTGGAAAATCGGTTTAGTGGGAACGGTTGCTAGGTACTTTCATATGCCATAAAGGTTTCTCCACCAGCACGACACCTACAACTTGATGGAATAGCGAAGTGGCACCCAAAAGTTGGCGCGAAAGTCAACACTTCGCACATAAAGACATCTTTCCGCTTGGCCAACTTTTCGGGCCAACAAACTTTTCACATTACAATAAGCGCACATTTTTTAACCCACATTTGGCATCAATATACTTGGGTTAACCAGAGCTCTAGCACAAAAGAATGGTAGATTTTATAAATTATTTTAAGAGTTCAGAAATACCAAGTTTTAGAAAACCACTCTCTTCTAAAACTTTACTCAATATAAAATCTAAAATTAGTCTTAGTAGATGAATATTCAAATTGGCAAAAATATTATTGTATTGATGCATTTTAGATTGCCAATTAGAAACAGAAGCCGTAAAAAGTTTTATTATTACTGGTTGGCCTTCAAACCCTTTATTGATAAAAACATTCTCTTTTTGTCATTACTTTTGTTTTAATTTTAGTTACGTTTTATATTGTTAATTAATTACAAAACCCTAATGCACAAAAATGCAAAAAACGTCGAAACCAGCATGCGCCGGCAGCGAAAGTGTTCAGCAACAATGGCCATCGTGACCGCTGTGGTTGTGCGAGTGGCCGTGCCCGCCGGATCTGTGGACCGCCTTCTCCTCCTCCTCGCCCGACTGCTTGGCAGCCTTGGCTTGATCCTCGTCGGCAAACTCGCTGAGGTCGCGTCGCATGGCATAAGCATCCTCGCCATCGGCATAGTACTTGGGCTCCACCTCAATGATCTTGAACTTGAGGGCGTTGGTGTAGAGGTTCAGGGCAGCCCGATTGCTCTTCCTCACGTGCAGGGACACGTACTGGGCATTGAAGCACTCGACCATCGCCTGAGAGGCCTGATTCATGAGCTTCTGGGCCAGGCCCAATCGCCGATAGGAACGCTTGACCGCTAGCGAGGTGATGTGCCCATGGCGGCTCTCCTCATTAGGCTCCGGCTCCTCCATCTTGGCCAGGACATAGCCCACAATAGCGCCCTTGTCGTCGACGGCCACGTAGCTAAGCTGTGGCCAGGTTAGACCGTGGTAAAAGTAGTATTTCATCTGGTAGTTTTCGGGCAGGCACAGCAGATTGCAGTGCTGCATGGTCATTAGGTCTTCCGGTTTTGCGCAGCGTATGTTCATGGTGAGGCTGTATAGATGTGCTTCCTAGTCTCGGCGAGCTTTCCTGGCTCTGCCGTGCTGGTGTGGCTGTTGATTCTGGTGATCCCAAGCAAGGGGTTGCTGATCCTCCGGCTCCTCCTGACCCAACAGCTCGCGAACCAGACGAAATTTCGATAGAAACGCCTTCCAGATGAGGAACCAGCCTGTAAAATAGTCAAATTTCCATATGAGTTGTTGCTCGGATCTTAGAAATTTCATTCCAATATAACGTGATCGTCTGCGGGCGCCTGCTTACCCAACAAAATAATTGCTGCGACGATACTAACAGAGGCTAATATGGTGAAAATGAAAGCCAAGCCCGTTTGCAGGGACATTCTAACGGGGTAGTACGAAATCAGGAAACTATAAACATGAAACCATAAATGGAAGTTGAAAATAATAAAACTACTTTTCAAAGGGTTTAATTTTGGTTTCCAGCAGCGAATTAAATGTTTTTTCTCCCTATTTGGATTGCTATCACAATAAAGAACAGCTGTAAACTGGGTGTGTTCGCTATTCAACACTGAATGAAACCAGGGATACAATATCTTGTACTCGTTTTGTGGTAAGAAACGGGATATTTGCAAAAATTAACATGAGCACACATAAAAAGATTGCAATCAAATATATTTATATTCTTTTGTTAATCGAAAACTTCTGCTTTTCTAGATTTAACATTGATTTAAAAGACCCTAGCACAAGTGACTTGAGCTGCCACCAAAAACCACATGGGGTTAGAAGTTCCACTAAGCTGTCTGTAAGCCCTTTTTAATAGAAGCAGTTCGATGAATCGTTCTTTTCGACAGGCACACTATATACATGGTCCCGCCTTTGGGTTAGTTTTATTCAATATCCACCTGGCTGTTTAATTTATTTATACTCGCGAATGAGCACACTTCTTGCACACTAAGTTTATACACCGGCACCAGTCTGACCAGAGTTTGCGTGGGTCGAAAAACCACGATATCTCAGTTTGCAGAGAATACCAATCATACTGCTACTATATTGAAATAGAATTGGATAAATTCAAAGCTGTAAATTCGCGATTAAAAAGTTTTTTAACCCTATGATGCTAGTTAACTTACATACTATAGACTAATACATTGTAAAAGACATTTTTTAATAGCTGCCTTAACAGGCAAAAAATACTGCACGCTACTAAAATAATAGATGAAAACACAAAACGGTAACTGTCGAAACAGCTGATTTGCAGCAAACAAATTTACCTGGGAAAACGCAACGCAATTAAACAAATGCCATTTGTGCTGTTTAACTAAGTAAAATGCAGGAATTTTCGGCCAAACGAGACGCTCTATTCGCATGTCTCGACGATGCGAGCAAAGAGTTGCGGGGAACTGCCTTGGATCAGAGCAAGGCCAAGGCGTTTTCCATCAACGCTCTCGATCGAGGAAACAAATCCGGAAACGGATCCGGACAGGTGATGAACTACCGCCAGGGTCGCAGCATTGACACTGGCCTCGATGCGGAGGATGGCAGACTGCGACGAATGCGCGGCAAGGAGAGCATTTTCAAGAAGCCCGAACTTCCCATTGGACGCTGCTTGAAGCCAAGAAAAACGCCAGATTACCAGGTTACAGACCATCCCTCTGCATTTAATTGTCCCCCCTCCCCTAAACGTTTGACCTACTCTCTAGGTAAACCCGCACAAATGGAAGAAGTACTCCCTGTCCGATGTGGACATTTCCGAGCAGAGCAACTCCGCCGCCGCCTTGTCCTTTCTGCGGCAAATGGATGCACAGCGCGAGGCTGAGGGCGTAGACAACGAATCTCCACCTACAGATGGCAAGATCGAGTTCAAGAGGACCAGCAAACTTAGCCGCAAGCTCAAGACCCTCAAACAGCAGGAGGTGGAGGATGTGGAGCTGGATAAGCCGCAGTTAAGAGGTTGCAAGCTGGTGATGCCGGAGTATGTAATTGGCCAAAAGCCGCAGAAACAAAGGAAATCCAAAACCAAATCGGACCAGAGCCGTGCAGCGGGAAAACTACAACTGTCCCACTTGGCGGAGGAGGATGAGCAGGATGATTAGGTTAAAATGTATGATCCTAAGATTATATTTTATAATAACTAGTGTCCCCATACAATTTTAGAAATGTAAATAGATTTTTATTATATACAAACTTCGGTTTGTCGAGAAATATAATCGTTTATTTCGTAAGTGTACACACTCAAAAATCAGACTGGAAAATTGCTTTACATATTGCCTAATTGTTCGATTTCAAAAATCTGGCTGTGTATATACTGGAATTGTAATATTTGTAGATTTCTGGCAGTTATCACATAAATTACATAATTTCGTACATCCAAATGAGGTACGCAATACGTATTCGAAGAATACTTGGAGGAGTATTTGTTACAATATAAACATTTATAGCACGCGAGCACAGAACACATAATCTAAAGGACATACATAAATGCGACGATAAGAACATAAATGCGTTTAAAAATGCATCCGGAATGATGAAATGACCAGTGGCGGCGACTAATCGACGTAGAACCCGGGATTGAAGTAGAGTTTCTTGTTGAAGCCAAGATTATCATAGGCACCTGTCTGCATGGAACCTTTCTTGCTGCGTTTGTCACCCACGGAAGCGTGCGTCATCTTTAGGATATCCTCGAGGTCTGTGTCATGGGCATGATCGGCCATCACTTGGCAAAATTTCTGGATGTACCAGCTGCCCGTGTCGGTTTCGCGGTGGGTAACATAGCCCGGCGTATTGGCATAGCACCAAAGAGTGTCGGCAAGAGTTGGCACATTGGTTCTCGGGCTGGATATGCTCTCCGTCTGGGTTTCAGGCAACTCCTTCTGTTGCGACGTATACACTGGCTCCATGAGACTCTTTGGGTGGCCCAAATCATATTCATCGCCGCGGCAAAAGGGAAATATAAGCACCTTCGGCTTGTTCACCAAAAAAGGACATTTGTTCGACTGGAAGTGGTCTTTGATCTCCTGCATATCGACCACAGATCCATCGCAAAACGCCACCTTATCTATCCCCTTCACACGATTGCCGTGTGTCATGAGTACCATCACGAAACACTCGGTCTTCTGCACATACGACGAGGAGGTCAACGTTGTGAGAAGTTCAAAGAACTGATGCTGGTTCACGTTCCCATAGGCGAAAATCGTAAAATCCAGTTCGCGAAACAAGTGAATCAACGAGTTGCTGTCCTCTTTGGCTCCCAACCGTTGGAGGTCTGGATCCGGAAAGTCCATTATGTTAACCATTAGCAAAACGCCGCGGTTCCAACGCGATTGCATCTCATATGTGCCCACTATGGCACTGGTGGCATAGTGTATCTTCTTCGATTTTTTTACCTTGCGTTGGTCACCGTCAACGCTCCCCACATAAGGGGTCAGTGAACACAGCGGATCGTTCCGCGGCTTTGGTGGGAGAGAAAGAGAGAACAAAGAACAATAAAGATAAGGTTTATAAACTAACTATATATTAATTTTCAGTTCAATCTGGCATAGGAAACTAGTGCTATATTAACACAGCTGCCAGCAAATAATCAAAAACAAAACCTACTGAAAGAATAATTGGGATAGGTAAGTAAAATGGATGTGATTCATGCTTCGCACCAAATTGATAACAAGTATCTCATACACGAATTAACTTCTGAAAGAAGTAGTAATTCAATACGAATTACTCATGTAAGCAAACCTAAAAAAAAATTAAAAACAAATACTGGTTTTTGTAGGAATCAGGGTCAATAAACCCGCTGAGCCGCAATTTCACCATCAAAGCATTTCGTTACAAAATGAACCTGTTGAACATCTGAGTGTTTCATTTTCATTACCTTGCTAACGCAGGGTCCTTCGCAGGCTTCTGCTGTAGGCGTGTCCACAATATCGGCCGACTTCCGGCTGGTTCTCCGTTCGTTTAGCGAGATAAAGGGTGGCCTTGAATCGGACTCATCCACGGATTCCAATAGAACGGCCGCATCCAGACAATTGATATTGCGCAGTGCATTGATCAGCTGATTGTAGGCGGTCGGACCACGCTGGGTGATCTTCATGAGGAGCCTGCGATGCTGCTCCGCACGCACATCCTTCTCGTCCATGTTGAATGGCTTGCCATTGAGATCCTCCGTATTTCTAAGCATCTGATCGGATAGGATGCCCTGGCGCACGCACTCCATTGCCAGACGCTCGTAGTTCGTCCACTCAACCAGCGTATCCAGATTCTTGCGTATATGCTCGCGATGCCTCTTCGGCATTCCAATCTCGCGCTCCGGCGGCTGCATTCCGGATATGGTTTCCACGCGTTCCGGTGACTCCGCTTATTGGGAGCGCCAAGGATGGATGCCGTGATCAGTCTCCAATTGGCAGTGATATTGGCAGTGAGTCACCTCCAAGGTTTTCTGTTTCTCGCTAGTTTTTCTTTGTCTCCGCTTTGTTGTTGTCGTCGTTGTTTTTGTTCTGCGACTTTCAAGAGAGGCGCACAAATCGGCGGCCCTGCTGGTGTCCTTATTTTTCCAAAAGTAAATTAACTAGTCTATATATTGCACTAGACGATCCTCGCAGGATCGAGGATCTTCGAATAAGATTTCTTTCGAAACAAAAGGACCTTCGAGCGTTTCGCGCCGCCAAACTAGCCACTAAACTAATAAATGGAACTTTGGGATTGGTGTGGCTGGTTGCGGGTGCGCCATTATTACCATAGAACGCGTGTGGGATAAATACTGAAAGTATTTTATAGTTAATAAACCAAAAACTGCTACTGCTAAAAATAATTAATAAGTTCCAAAATGCATCACCCTAAAGTTAATTTCTTTAAGGAAATTTCTGTAAAATTTCAAAGAAATATATTATCCACAGTGCTTGCGATAATGCTAATTAAAAATACCAACTTCTGTAGTACAAGTACCACAGGCAATCCATGTCATGAACCATGTTCCAAATATTCCACCGTTCCTCCATCGCCGCCTATTTGATTTAATTTAATACTAAATACCAAATATCATAGAGGGTCACAATAACAACCCGTAAACATAAACAAAGGAAATGGCGGAGCAACAATTTACGCCGGAACCGAAAAACTCCGCCCAAAAAGGCGCTGCAAAGCCTGCAAGCATTCCGAGGGAGGTGAAACTTAAGCTGCAAAGGCAACTAAACAAACTGGGCTACTCACAGCAAATCCTGCTCGAAGTAGCCAAGCAGCAAAATCGAAATTATTCGAATGGCGTTCTCCGTGAGTTTCATAAAACAATAATGCAATTCAAAGTACATTGTCCCAATCCCTTCCAGAGTATGTGGCCACCATGATTGACAGGGGCGAGGAAATGGTGAAAAACTACGACTCCGTTAGCCTAAACAACATTAACCAGTGGCTGGAGCTCATGAAAAGCTCGCAACTCGCGGAGCTCTGCGAATTCGAAGCAGCCGCCGCTGTGAACTCCATAATCCAAAATGAGACGAAGCCATCGCCAGAGGAACTGAACGGCATTGACTTGAAGTAGGAATGGTTTTGAAAAACTCCATTTGTATTGATCATTGGGGTACTTTCAGTGAGGCCTACAAGTTTCTGGAAAACGCTTTGATGGGCCAGCCGCAAAGGAAGTTGAGGGATGCGACCAAGGAATTCTTGACCAAGGAAATTGAGGTGAGCGAAGGCAGCATCAACTTTCAAAAGCAGTTTAAAATAGGAAATCCTGATGCCAACAGCTGCTCATAGAGGAGGCAAACACCGACGAATCCGACGATGTGGCACGCAGCATGGGGCAGCGCTTATATGACCACCAGTTCTTGGATTACATGGAACAGCGGCAAAAATGCAGCTTGGATCCACTGTTCCTGGACGAGAAGCTAACGTAGCGACTGTTATTGAGCAATTGAGCATACAGAGCATTTATTCATTTCCACACATTTATTAAACATTTAAATTCAATTGTTTGTTACATACGTACATTGTCACACGCATTTGCACCGCTCCATCATCATCAATTGATCATCGATCCCACGTTTATACATTAGTATTACTATGCCAAATGCCCCAACCTTTGTACGTATTAATATTCGATAATTACACTCATAATTAAGTACTTGACTATAAACAGTTTTAGCACATTTAAAATCTAGAATTCCTTTAGTTGTACACAATTACTTCGAGTAGTGTAAGAAAAAGTTGTGGGTCTTTGGCCTTGGATTCTCTCAATTGCATAACATTTATTGTGCATGATTGTTTTCAATAGTTGGGGTTGCCAATTAGCATTGCATAGACTAGTGTAGAGATAGGTAGTTTAGTTTTGGTTTTGCTACGATTAGCTTTGTTTTAAACTTTAAGAGGCGTAAAAACAGTTGAGTGCTGCTTGACTCCCATAGCATCACAATAGAATCACAAGAGACAGAGTTGGCTTCATTTCAATTCAATTCGTTAGAGGATCTAGGATGGTACACTTACGATAACATAACGTACATACGATCAGAATTACATACAAATTCGAATACAAATATAATACCCTTTAGTTTTAGGCGCAGTTACTAGCACTAAAACGATCTTCACACAATCAAATGCAATTCAATAATGTACATAATATAACTCTTAAATGTTCAGTCCAGTTTGAGCTTTTGGTTTTCCCCTTTTTCTTCGATTTAGATTTTGTTTTTAATTTTTTAATTTTTTATTTTTTTTATTTTTGGTTTCTTGTGCTTAGTTTTCTGTCTTGTCGCGTAAACGTTAATTAAAATTAAGTAAATCTAATTATGTATACGTACAATTAAACGCTAGTAAACCATATCGATATGCTTGTCTAAGGTGAAATAAACAACAAATTCGGACCGAACAAAATGCAAAGCAGTTTCGCGTGCATGGCAAGGATATGCTGGAGTTTCAGGATCAGATTAGCTGGCATTGACCAAACGCAGATCCAACGAATCGAACAAACACAACGAACGACAACAACGTAACTTAAAATTGCAATTGTTTGTTAGTTGATAGTCGTTTAAGTGTCGCTTGAATTTTGATTGTCCCGTTCCCGTTCGTGTAATTCAGTGTTATTCATATCATTTCGAGTATGTGTATATAAAGTAGAGTAGTTTTCAACGTGTCCTAGATAGAGTTCGTCCTGCTGCTGCTGCTTTTGTATACATATATAAATTCATATTTTTTCGGGTTTCACTTCTACTCCGCTAAACGTAGCACAACAATAATATTAATCGCTTTAATTGCCGTTTACGTAATGAATACATCTATGACACAGTTGAGTCTTCACTATAAAGTGTATAAAGTTTCAAGAGTTTACCATTTCCATTTACCACACTTTTACCACATATAGCTGCCCAACTATACAAATTGACTATAAATGTGAGATTCAGATTGAGATTTGAGATTGAGATTGCCTTCGGGTACAGCGGCTTCAGTAATTACTGGCTCTGGTTCTATTTCGGATCGGTGGACCTTGGATTGGATTCGTGTATTCACCTTAGTAGTAGTTTTGGGTGTTTTTCTTTTTTGGATCTATCTATTCCGGTTGATCAGAGTGTGTATATATGATGGATTGAATGATGGGTATAGAATATACATAGATTTCATGTGGGATTCATCACTATAAAGCGCAGGCGGGATCACTCGAGGTTCTTGGCCAAACAATAAACGTTCCTTTCGTACTCGTGGTTATTCATATTGATTAGTTTTTGTTTTTTTTTTTTTTTTTGATTGCGATTGCTGTAAAGCTCTGTGATAAGTTTGGTTTCTATGGTGCTAGGTACGATGTATGTAGGTACACGATTCTCCCTTAGTTGATTGCATATATTTATCATCGAAAAAGTGATCTGTGATTGATGTTTGCAAAATTAATAGACAATATATGTTCGCTTCTGTATCTTTTGCAGTGTGATATGGTTTAAACTATATAGATATGATAAACTATGATGATATAGGCGAGTTCAATGACACATAGAGGTATATATTTGACATATTTTTGTTTTTTTTTGCCTAGCGTAAACATTCACAATAAATATATATTCGAGAATAGTTAGGATTTCTAGGAATTGATTGCATTCTGCATAGTGTTTCATTGGTTTTTTATATGGTTCGTGTTCTTGTGGTGATTGTGTTGGGTTGTGTTTGACACTTTGGTTTTTAGGTAAATTACAATTCATTTGGGTTTAAATATGTTGTTTTGATTGGTTAACAACATTTAGAGATTCGATTGAAAATACTTAGTTATGCTTGCGCTTGGTATACGTTTACAATTTTCATAATTTC
The DNA here is from genome assembly GCF_004382195.2 of Drosophila sechellia. NCBI lineage: Eukaryota > Metazoa > Arthropoda > Insecta > Diptera > Drosophilidae > Drosophila > Drosophila sechellia. The sequence goes on along the minus strand of NC_045951.1, from coordinate 9,713,661 downwards.
ATATAATGTATTTATACCGCTAATATAAGTTGATTACTGGTGTTTCATAAATGGACCGAAATTGCATTAAAAAGTAATTGGATTCTTTTGAATGTATTTATCTGATTGCGTTTCTGTATCTTTAGTTACGTCCGGAGAATAGTTGATACTGTAATAGAGTTAGTTGCAAGATAAATAGACCATCAATCTGGTTGTTCGGCTTCAAACGATTTTCAAAATACATACATAGGCTATTGCTATTGTTATTGATATTGTTATTGTTATTGTTACACAATTAGGTATTATCTAGCTACTGGGCAAATAGATTGGGAACTGCTGAAGCTACTTGGTTTCGAAGTATCTCGCACTCCGTTACGGATAAAACGTATATTACGGGTATTACGAATACAAATACGGGAATAAACACCAAATGATTGGAGACAAGAAGAGAGAAGGGGCACACACAATACACTGGTATTATAATAAGTAATATATATATATATGTTTTAGCAAAATAGATGGGACAAACATCGGGTTCGGTGGTCATGCATCGATTCGAATCTCGGGTTTTGGATCCTATTTCCGGTTTTGGCGGGTTGGAGTATCTGGATTATCTGGGATCTGATGTACACACACATATACATATATATATATATATATATATATCGGGTTCAACTGGTTACGCAATGCAAACTACGAACATCTATCTAGGGTCCACTTAGGGCTGTGTGTCTGTGTGTCGGATTTGCACCGAAATGTGGGTGACTACAAAACTACTACTAAGGTACAATTGTGGATGAGTGTGGGTGTTGACAGGGGGGGAGGGGAGGTTGAGTTTCCGGTGACCTCTCACCTCCATTCATCGCTTGTCTAGGTATCGGTAGCTACTCTTCTCCGATCTCATCAGGTTAGTTATACAATGTATATATATGTATATATTCTTTAAGATTTGTCGCACATCCTACGCACTACGCACTTGGAATGCGAGAACCTTTGAACTCTTAAGGCACATTTCGAAGTAGAATCATAATCATAAGTACGGCGAAAGCGAAATAAAAAATCTCAAATGCAAAAGCGTGTTGGTGGTGTGTGGGGGTGGTGTTTGGTTTGGGGGCCGAAGGTCAAAGTTCAAAGCAACACTGATTGTGCATTAGCCAAGTGTACATTAAACAGTTACAATAAATTCGCATAAATTCGACTTAATCGTAGTAGAGTAAAATACAATACAAATGCATACAAAGATCTGGTAAGTCAGTTAACAGATTCATATAGTTCAGATCGATATAGTAGGTATGCACGAGAGCAGGTATAGCAGCCTTCTGAAGCCTTCAGTGTCAGTCAATCAATCAAGTTTACACATATGTATGTGTGCATATATATATATGTAGATTTTTATATATATATTACAATATCTCCGTGATCAGCAGCTTAATTCGATTTGTATTCAGCTTTTGTTCTCTCTGTTGTATATCTCATTTCTCAGTTGTATTTTGTATTTCCAGAATATATATATTGTGCACTTCAGATGGGCAGAAAGTAAAATGGCAAGTCAAGTAGTACAGATACATTCAGAATGCCATGGAAAACGTCAATTCCAAAACACTTAGAAACACCACAGATATTGTACAATTGGGTAAAGGAACTCATAAAATTGCAGGCGCATGCATTGCAAAAGGATCTTTTTATACTATTTCATCTTCTGTCGCTTTAAGTTTAATTTACAGAAAAAGCATTTGTTTCACCTATGATTCAGCACTTTGTTATTTGTTTAGTCCAGTGAAACCTAAACTAAAAAATCCTGGTAGCAATTTTGCTTATCATGCAACTTGTGTTTTGAACTTTTGGATCTTCGCGAAAAAGGGCACATACCTAACTTTAGTTTTTAAAATTTTGTAATACAAGTAAACTTGGAAAATTGAACAAAATTAATTTACAAGAACAAACTTGGAAACCATGCAAAAATATTTTTATGAACTTTGAAAAGAGCAAATTTAACTCTTTGAACTTTAATGGAAAATAAATGGAATATAATAATGAAAAAAGCAATATACCTTGATTTCCGCAACATACGGCAACTTAACTGTGTTAACTTAAGCTAGTTTTCTAATGGTAACTATCCTATTATATTATATTACTCCGAACTCGAACTAACTACCCTGTAGATGGGAAAATGTCCTTAAAGCCGATAAATTCAAAGTGCAGGTGCTTAGGCTAAACTATTGCTGGATTTACAAGGACGACTTTCAGGACGACAATTATAAAGGATTAGAGCACACAAACATGCAGTGTTTGTATGTGGGTGGGAAATTCTGCAGATTCTCTCCAAATTTCATATTCCAATGACTAATCGAGTTTGACAAATCACGTGGTCTTTATGGTTTTTGCTCTTGTTCGTTGCTGGGCAGGGATTCAAAATCAACAACTAAGATAATTAATAATATCAATCAACAATAAAGGTAAGTAGTAGCTGTGAGTATCCAATTTGGGCTAAGTGTTGGATAACTCGTTACGTTTTTAGATATGTTTCAACATTAACACTTATGGTACATACAAATACAGGACTTGAATAAATTCTCCAAAAAACAACAGTTGTGTACTCGTACTATTAGTATGCATATATCAATATTAGTTCGATAATTTGTAATTGTATTGGTTTTAGTATCAAGATTTGCGTAATTAGTACGTATGACTAGGTTATAGTAGGTCTCACATAGGTACGATCATTCATTGATTTGGCATATATATGTATATAGTTTTTGCTACATTTTACCATCTGCCCCTCTTGCATTTCAATTTTGATTTGCTTCCATTCGCTTCGATTTGGCGCCATATAGCGTGTATGGCACCCAAATATATATAGTTTCGATCTGATTGTTTTTCATAGACTTGGCTGTTTAGTTCCGTGGCGGATTGAGATTGAGATTCATGCTCCGCAGCTTGGCCTTGTAACGCACATTGTTGAGGCTCTGATTGAGATTGTGGCCGTATGTTTGGGGCCCGTAACTTTGGGGGCCGTAATTGTAGCCGGTATTGTAATTGAAATTGCTGGTGCTGGCTGAACCGTATCTGCTGGAATCGGCGTTGGCCGTAGCCTCGCCGATTTCGTTCAGATCGTATTATTGACTGAATGTGATATTGAGTGACGGACACTTTCGGACGTTGCTGTGGCTGTTTCGTGTGCCATTTACCCGCAACAGCGGCACCGGGCTAACCGTACCGGATACGGAAGTTAATTGTCTTACCATTCCGGATCCCAGCTGCTGCAGTAGACCCGATCCGGAGCCGAGTGGACCCGATGACAGGACGGTGGACTGGCGGCGCGATCTTATCGACTGCATGCTGGATGACAGCAGGAATGGCACACTGCTGGATGTGTTCGGCATGGAGCCACCCTGTTTTTGGGAGTACAATAAAGGAGATTTCTTTGGAAGATTAGTCGGGGCATGTCATCGAGATGCAGTGCATTGCAAATTTGCTTAGGCGGATGCGTTCGGGATCGAGATTATATGTAACATATATTTATATATATAATCACTTTGGTTTCTGTGCTATGTACAGGGTCTGCGATGTGGGTGTGTGTTTTTGGCTGAACCCAGGCCTTACCGACGGATTAGTATACATTGAGCTGATGGTGCAACAAACAAACAAACAAACAAACAATCGAACAAACCAACCAACCAACAAACAATGAAACAAAGCCAAACTCGAACTCAATCAATCAACGGACAGGAGAAGGTCGAATCATAAAACATTGATACAAACGAATTGCAGAACACAGAAATGTCCAACTGAATGAGAGTATATAGGGTATATTGGGTATATAGACGAACGGAGGTAGGTATGTACATAAAAGGCTGAATGCGTTTCGGTATTTATGCATATATTCCAAATCAAATTTCGCCTCGCAGACATGAAAGGAGTGGGCGGGGCAAATGAAACGAAATCAAATTACATTAACATAAAATTTAATATCAGCATACTGTGTATGTGTGTGTGTGCGAGTGTGTGAGTTTTGCCGATTGCATGTGTGTGTGCGTGTCTAGACCTTAAATAGTTCAGAGTCGGAAAAATAGGTAGTGAGTTGAAGAGACTGGAAGAGAAAATTAAATGGAAAATTCTGAAACGATATTATGAAACGTGTACTCACGATCATGCTCCGTGCAAGCTGCGAATTTTTATTTTGATTTTTGTTTTTATTATACGTATTTTCGATTTTTGTATCAATTATATTGTTTTTGTTCGTACATGAAATGAAGAACGGAAATATACACACATCAAATAAACGCAGTCTTGTGTTTTGTGTTTTAATTTTTCGGCTGAATACAACAACAAGCCGGCTTAACATCAATTCACAGTACACTTGCTCAAAAATTCAACAGCAAAAAAGCCACAAAACTCGGACTTTCCAATTGTATTTTCAAATGTTTTCGTCAGACAAATACATAGATAGATATATATATATATAGTTATAGTGGTGTTAGTGTTCAGGTGTTGTATTTGGTGTTTCATTTGTTTCTTTCTGATACGAACGCAACATGAAAAGAGTCAAATGGAAACGAAATCAAATTAACACTGAGCACGATCAGGACATTTAATGAAGAAGTATAGTATAGTTTATAGTATAGGTATAGTATAGTATAATAAACCTAAATTGTTGTATTATCCGTTGTATATCCATCTGATTGGAAAAGTTTGGGAGAGTATATTTCTTAATCAACGACTGTTAGAACCAGTCTCGTAAATTGTTTTTATAAATGAGTTGTATAAAGTGTTAACTTGGTTTTTCATACTTAAGGTGAGGGTATTATTTTCCGAAAAATATATATTTAAATTTGTATTCTGTGGAAACTAATATTTATAAAAATAAAATTCGTTTTCGGACCAAGTCAAATCTGAAAGTGGTTTCCCGTAAGCCCTCAAAAGTATGCTACAATTTATGTACACATTATTAAACTCGCCCCATTTGATTGATTTTTCCTCCATCAATTGGATTATTTCGCTGAAAAGTCATTCATTCATCAAATTTACATCGCCGAACCTTATTATTTCGATACTCTCCCCCAATGAAGGCACTTTGTATATACTTAGAAATAATAATAGGATACGTAGGATAGGTAAAGAAAATAACAAGAACATCAAAGACAACAGAAACGGGACAAAGTCGACTGCATTATATATACACCGCACTGGCTATTAGCATAGGCTTTTGTTTCGCCCAATCCCAGAGTGAAAGAGGCAGAGAACGGAAGTACAGGCAGTTAAAGTTGAAAAACAGGACTCTTGAAACTTAACGAGAAGCACACAAAAATAATAATAATAAGAATAATATCGAGAACTGACAGAGATGAGTACATGTAGAGGAACAGATAGCAGCAGCGCTGCAAATGCACAAAATATACCGAATTCAAAAACGAAAATTATACAAATTATATGTGTAATGTAACTTTGAAAATGAAACTCTTAAAATATTCTTGCAACAGTTTTTCCATCCAAATAACAGCACAAGAACGATTACGAGTACGAGAACGAGAGAGAGTTGGGCAGCAAGTCAAATTCATATTCAAACGCAGTTGCAGTTGCAGTCTCAACAATACGAGCACATATCGAAAAAGGTCAGCGAGAGACGAGGGTGCGAGCGAGCGAGCAACAGAAGCGGAAACGGAAACGCATCCCCTGGCTTCCGTTCGCCATTTTGGCCGGCAATCGGTGTGTTTGTGTGGTGGTTTAACAGGACAGAGAGTTGGCTTTGAAGTGCTTTTGGAGACGACAGCGATAACAATGAAACGACAGTTAACAACTTGGCAAGACAAAGTCCATTTCGATGTTGGCTTAAAGTGCTGCCGACAAACGCGCACAAGAATGGCAAACGAATCGGTTCAGATAGGCCTGACTTGTTTTTTGGCTGGACTCTTATACCCTTGAAAGGCTTCTTTTTTATATGTTACCAATTTGACAAGTGCAATTATAATTATAATTAGGTTTAATTCAGTTGTAACACTTCTAAAATATATAATTTTGAATGGAATATGATTGTTAGAAAATAGTTTAATTAATTAGGTTTGATTGCAATAACAGCCTTCAAGGGTACCATATCTTCGACCGGGTCGAAGCTCTTAGCGATCGCTGTAGAACCGCATTCACATAACTGGGATTGCTTTGTTTTTTAGACTTACAACATAGACCGAGGTGGATGGCACCGATAGACTCGATCCAGAGCTACCGCGAGCACCGTACTAAAATAATTGGATGGAGAAATGGAATTCGTGGCAATCGAAAGTCACCGAAAACACCGCAGATTGTTTTAGTATTTTATATATATTTATTTTTGTAACGGGTTTGATTGATCGATTTTGATCGGGGGGAGATAAGATATAAGAGAGTGTGTGTTAGAGCATCTGTGATATGTAGACTTCGCTGCGGTTACGGGGAGGAAATGAGCTAATACATAATCGCATTCATAACTGATCAGATCGGAAATGAAAGCACCAACCAAGGAGTTAACTTAAACCCAGAACGGAATGTTTCTTGTTTGGTTTTGTACGTAGTCATGTGGGCAATGTTCGCATTGAGAACTGAGAACTTAGAACTTTGAACTATAACTGTAGACTGTAGTAAACACGATTAACGCTATTCTATTCGCTATAGCTATAAGGCTATATATATAATAGTAGTAGTAGCAGTAGTATACAGAGTAGTTCGGCGGGTTAAACATGGCACATGAGCTGCTGGAAAAGCCAAAACAAGGAAACAATGAAGCGACAGGGCGCGCACATAAAAAAAAAAATCAAATAAATTCTCAATAAAAGTCAAATAATGCCAAGCCTTTTGTGGCCGTCGATGTGGCCAATCGAATGGCAAACGCGGAAAATGGGGCAAAAATAAATCGAAGAGGCACGGGTGAAAAACCACAATAAACAATGGCGGTCACAAAACAAATGGCAACAAAATAACAGCAAAAATAAAATCAAAAATCGAAACTGAAACTGAAACTGAAACTGAAACCGATACCGAAACCAAAACTGAAACCCTGTGCCGAGCCAGACAGAAACAACTTACAGTTGGCGGTGACAAATTGATGGTGGATCCCCGCCGCTCCTGCGGCCCAATGCTCGAGTGGCGTCGCGTCGGCAGCCCGCTGCCAGGAGTACCGCCCGGCGAGGAGGCGCACGACGGAGCTATCCGGATCTTGGGGGTCATCAGCGTGTTGTCCGACAGTCGCCGGTTGGGGAACACGTTGCCCACGCGCAGGAAATTGCTGTCGGGCGACGAGGGCGAGCAGCCGAACCACCAGCCGCCCAACATGCCGGAGCCTGGAAAAAGGATACAATGCACGGAGAAAAAAAAGGAATGAAAAGAATAAATATTTTGTGATTTTGCTGATTTTATATAAATTTTATATTGCTGGTCTTTGTTTTTCATATATATTGTATAAGACCATCACTAAAGAGCACCCAAACTTCATTATTAGAAGTGTTTCACTTGTGTCTGTGCCATTTTTTCGCTTACATGCTGTTTTTCATCAGATACCATCACGCTGACACAACAGGCATTGTGTTTTGGAGCTAATTAAGTCTAATAATGGTCGCGGTCAGGCCCTAAAACACAGGCACGTAGCTTTTGTCGACGTCGGGACCGCAGTCAGAGCCAAAAACCGACAAACCGAAAATTCGAGTCCCAGCCAACCAGGGATTCCGACGCCTGGGATTCTGTCACTGCCAAGGACCTTCGCACATTTTGCGGTTGCGGCCGCTGCACCTGACTTGGCCCACAGAGAAGCGGGGAACTTCCACCCACTTCCATTCCCATACCAAGGCAATTTGTGTCGAAAATGGTTTACTTGAATTCATGGCAATTGTCAAGGTTGCATCAATCACTCTGCATTCAATTTCATATTAAAGTGGAACTTTACAAAGAACCTTCGTTAAAACTTGTGGTTTTTGGTTAAAGGCTTATAATAACGTGCTTTGAGAAATGTAGTATAATTTTATAAATCTACTTTTTATAGCCTAACAGTAAAGGAACTGGAATAATAAGTTTCTTGGGCGCACATGTCGTATGAGTAATATGAATGTAAGTGCAATGTAGAAATAAATCGATAAATGATTTTTAACGTAATTTTGCTAGTCGGTGTAAAATTAAATGAGAATATAAAAATATTTTATCATTTTAAGTAGTTAGATATAATTTTTACGATTTTCTAAGCCTTCATTTGGTGCTTTCAAGGATTAAATAACTTTCGACTAGGGTGGCTGCATTTCGAAAGTCGTGAATGCGGTCTGACCTTGTTTGTTCGTAATTTTTAAGTGGCAATATGCAGCAGCAGTAGACAGGTGGCAAGGTGGCAAGGTGGAAGTTAGCAAGTGGGTCGTTGGGCAGGTTTTAAGGTGGCTCTGACCCCAGCGAATTTTCAGTGGAACAGTGGGTCGAGGTGAACTAAACTTGGCTGAGCTGCGTCGTGTCTGCCGGCGATTAGGGCCATCATAATAAATCATCATTATGGCGAAAGTTCATTAGACAGCAGCAGTGCAGCCAGTGTTTCCATGACCGATAATAGCCGGCTTCGGGCGGTGCTTTTGATTTTCATGTTCATCATTATAAAATTATCATGGCCAGGATAATACAATTAAATGCTCGGCACAATGGCCCGATGGTCGCAGGAGCCCAGCTGATTAGTAGTGGGCAGGACAAACGGCTCTATTCAACTGAAATCACGTCGAAATTTCCAATTACACATGCCCACAGGCGGCCACTCAACCGACGAACCATGTGGGCAAGGAGTCCTGTCCTTACAGATTCTGCCAAGTATATACATATTCAAGGATACCCAAAGTTCTTAGTACCTTCATTCCGTTTACTTTTCACTAGTTTGTGCATTAATTATGAATGAGGCATGGGTAAATACGTATTTCGATTGTAAATGTGCCTAATCTATTATAGATGTACCAGAAATATTATTTCTGGTATGGTAAAACAAATATAAATAATAAAGTTGAGTGACGCAATATTTGAGTAGGCCAAATATTAAAATCTTAAATTAAAGCTTGAACTATTCAACTTGCTGTCTACGCTTTCTAGATAGTTTTCCTAAAAATGCTCAGTGAACTGTTTAATTAGAAAGCTGAAACCTTGCTCCCCAAATTCACCAGGACCAAATATACATATTTATATTTAGGACTCGAAGGATTCACTCACCGCCAGAATTTTTGCGGGCCATATCCTCGGCACTGGACGTCTTGCGTTGATCAATACGCAAGTTGGGAATATTGAAGGGTGGCGCATTCATGTTGTCCGTGGAGAACTGGTGTCGCAGGGTGCGGTGGCGTTCCGGCGAGGCCATCGACAGGTTGTCCAGCTTCAACTTGTTCCTCTGCTGCCGATCGATGGCCTCCAGCATTTGCTGCAGCACCTGTTGGTCCACGAACATCATTAGTTGGGGCACTCTCCAGATGAAGTAACTATCCTTGGTGTACTACTTACCTCCAGCAGGTAGCAATATTGCTCGAAATTGAGTGAAGGATTCACCGTGTGCGGAATGAGCAGGGGCAGCACATTGGTGGCCATCGTCTCCACGGTCAGTCCGTAGGTTTTGTCCACAAACAGTTTATGGTAGATGCCTGAGAAATTTAATTACCAAAAGCTTATTACTTGGCATTATATTGCTGGCATCACTACGGCTTTCAATTGTGATAGTACTTCAAATTTGCTATCTATAGAAGAGCTTAAGGATTATAGTCTAGGATTATGCAGCTCAAATATAAACTATACATAAAGCAAAAGCAGCTAAGTACCTACATTTAAATCTTATAAATTTATAAGTGATATATAAATATAAGTGAATTTATAGACATTGAGAAAACATTGTCAAGCAATCAACTCTCATCGCCTTTTATTACTTAAGTTGCAGCTCTAGGGCATTTTTAATCAATCTTAATTAAATGGAAAATCTCAGTTTTCCCCCAAAGCTTAAGTCAGACAAAGTCATCGCAATGAAAATATTTGTCGCACTAAATCAGTAAGTAATCAAATCCGGTAGTTTATAAAATAAAGCCAAGCATCTGATAACAATTAAGCACCCCCCTTTTCCATACAACTAAATCAAATTGTCAGCTTGTGGAAAATTCGATCCAAAGTAAACCTCTGTGGGCAATTTGTATTTATCCATGCTAGCATGCAGATAAACTCGTGTAAATCTGCATTGTTCGCAGTGGGCGAAGGGGAAAATTGTGTTTCATGCTCTTTAATTAGTTTTCGATAATGGCCTAAAAAAACAACAAAACCGAAAGTGTGTGCAGCTTCCGGTGGCATTGTGGTTCAACTTACGCACAGTACGCATGATGATATCGGGATCGGGAATGCGAATGTTCGCCAGTAGCGGCAGAACCTCATCCATGACCTGCCACAGAGATATGAGAGTATATATGAGATGATATATTGGATTCCGGAGTACCCACCTGTGCCCGCTCCATGCGGTCCATTACCCGTTCGATGCACATCAGCACGTTCTGCACAATCTTCGGATCGGTTATGTTCTTCTCGAACACCTGCTTCACCTTGGGCAGCACCATGCGGCGGATGGAGAGCTCATCGATGCTATCAAACACATTGGCCACGGCCACCACGGCGGCGCTCTAGGATCGCAATGTAAAATTTAATAATAGTATAAAATAGCTTGTAATTTGAGATTCAGAAACATACCCTAAAATATACATTTAGAAAGCATTTAAATTATAAGTTTTTTCAGTACCTAAACGAAAAGCATAATATTTTTCCTCTAGAAGTGCTGACTTTTCTGTGTGTGCCCAACATTTTTTCGCCATTTATGGAATTTTAATTTCCTTTCCTCCCCTCGAAGAACATTTGCGGAAAGAAAATGCAAATTCACTTGCTCGGGCACTTTTGTGCTCTGAGTCAGCTTCCGAGTCGCAATTAATTAAGAAATTGCTGCCGTAATTACACAATCAGCTCCGTCGAACCCATTTCCATTTTCCAGTCCCGGAGTGATTTGCATATCCGAGTGGAGCAGCACTCACCTGCACTTGTATCGTGGATCCGTCGAAGGAGTAGAACAACATGGGCATTATATCTGTGGTGACATCCTCCGGTTTCGTCTTCTCGATAATTAAATGCAAATTCTCAAGTATTGTAACGCTGGCCTGAATGGATTTCGGTGTATTGTAGATGACTCTGGGATATAACACAGATTTGATTAGTGTGAAAAGCTCATATATCACTCGAAAATTACTAAGGATATGAGTGCGTGTGAAAGGTTTCTTTTTTTCTTTCCTGTATGGCCCGGGTGTCAATAATCGTCTTACAAGTGGCCACAAAGTTTGTCGCCAACTTTCGGCAAAGTAGTGAACTCTCTGGTGCGGGCTTTTGTGTGTTCTACTAATTTATGCACGGTTCACCAAAGGTGAGCACTTCGGGCCCACTGGGCGCCCACCTCCCACGCTCCCTTGGCTAGGAGGACCCTGGGAAAGTTTCGCAGTCAAGCTCTATAAATTACAATACGTACTGTCGCCTGTCGCAGTGGCCGCAATAAAACGTCATGAAAATTGAATAACATAAAAAGAAGTGTCGCGAAAGTTTTTCAATTGTTCAAACACAAAAGTTCTCATCGCTAGACAAGAACAGAAGGGATTCCAGATGAAAAATGACACGATTGGGAAACTTTTTAACTGTCTGACTGTCTTTGGTAGTATCCATAATATTGAATAGAAAATATTCGCAAGGAAAGTGTATTATTTAATTGATAACTGTCTAAAGGGCTGACTTTCGATTATTATTTTCATAATTTTTATTCATTTCACTTGAGCTTTGAACTGCAGATTATGCTAAGATATTAATTACGCTGGTTTTATTCTAATTTAACCTTTGAGTTCGCTTTTATTTATATAATTATGGCAAAGATACCATTGAATTTGTTTAAATAAACACAAAACTATAAATACCAATATTTAAATTCATTTCTGTTTGTGTCTATTCACTGCAGCCTTTAATTCCCTGTTTGCAATAAATGAATTATAAATAAAGTCCCGTCTGACCACTATATTTATTTTGCAGAGCCTCTTCCGGTGCGATAAATACTCAAAGCTGGCTTTTTATTTGTGGGGCATTCAATACCATTGTCCTCGTTCTCCAATAGGCTATAAATAAGACTACTTACTTCATGGTGGCCGACATGAGGGTGTCGTATTCCGTGAGCGTGGCTTCCTGGACAAATAGCATGACCGGCTGCAGGACTGCGGCAAGGACCTCGTTATTGTTGATCTCGGACTTGAGCATCGGCCAGATGTTCTGCCACCAGAGTTTCTATGGGCAATAACGAAAAATTGGAGGAGAAATGCGGGAGAGTCATTAACCAGTCTATGTCATTTCAATTGCCAATGCTAAAGCATCATTAAGCGGCATCAGACAATGGCAATGGACAACAAAAAATAAGAATGGAAAAAGTGACAGAGTCCTTCCGTTTCTAACTGAACAGAAAACAAAGGACAGTCGCAACATTTTTGCAACCGACATAAAACGGCTCGTAATTCACAAATTGTTTGGCCGTAAAGCGCTCAACTTGACGCCATTAATGATTAATGTGCTGCCAGTTTGTTGGGCGAAAAATGTTCGTTCAACGTGGCTGCATCCGTTTCCGGTGGACAAAATTGGTCGAGGAACTGGGCCACTTACGCGTGGTATCATCGGCATGGCCTCGATCAAGGTGGTCTTGTAGAATTGGGACTTCTGCTGCGTGTCCTTCATGTTGACCACGTCCAGGAATTTCAAAGCGTTTATGGGCGTATCGCTGAGAAAAACAAAAAAAAGTATACGACAACATTAATTTCAATGGCAACAAATTAAATTTCCTTATGTCCACACTTTTTTTATGGAAATGTATAAATACGAAAATGTTGTGTAATTGCTTTAAGTGCTTAATTGTGGCCCGGATTAGTTGGTAAATGGCATCAATTAAACATTAAGCTGCAGGCAACACCGAGTGGAAATGCCGCAGGAAAACCCGCAAAAAGTATGCCAAAGGCAATATTTATCTCTGTGCCACTGAAATTAAAATATTAAGTCCCCACAAAACGACGGACTGCCGCCACCAACTTTCTAAAATGGAATTCTAAATACTTTTCATTGTTATGTAAATCAAATTGCTGAAATTTAATTGCCAAAAAGTGTTTACTTTCGACCCGCATCGGTAAGCATTTTGAATGCCCGTTTATCAGGCAGCAAACAGATGAATGCCGTAAAATTTCAACAAATCGCAAATAAATGCGAGCTATGCGACGCTGTTTATAGTTTCGCTCGGTTAAACAATGAAATCAAGGCACATTGCGTATACGCAGCGTGGACCAGTTGATTTCGCTACCCTTGCCGACTCAATCAGGGCAATCGACCAAGTGGAAAAACCCCATTTTAAATCACCTACTTGAGCTTAAATGGAGGAAAGTTAGCTTGCCACTGATTGCCGAGACACTCGAGCCATTTGCATACGCTGCTAAAAACGCAGAAAATGTTGACAACATTTAAATTAACTTCAAAGTGCTGCCACCAACCTGACTGACTAACTGACTGGATGACTAACAACGACAAAGGAGGCGGCACGCGGCTAAGGATGAGATGTCGAGATGACTGAGATTCTGATGCCGGTGATGCTTTTCCGGTGGAGCAGGCAAAACTGATGGAGCACCATGCTGTTGCTCCACTGTTGCCGCTGACAGCGCGTTTAGATGCGTAGATGGTAGCAGGGGGTATATGGGTTCACAGACAGTAATTAAGACAAGTAATTAATAAACAAAATAGGTACAGACTGCTGATAAAATGTCAAAACCACTAAGTAGATAAATATATAACATATTAAATATATTATATAGTATGTAAGTCTCGTATTTAATTAGGAAATATTTAAAAAATATATCATTTGATCAGTTTGCAAATTGAAGGCAACTTTAGTCGGGTTTTTAGGTACAACTAAAATATCTCAAAAGTTATGCCTCACTTGTTAGCTAGTTCTGAACAAGCAATCAGGGGTGAATAAGCAATCAACATTTGTAAATGAATAAGCTTAATGAACAAGCACTATCTTTACCCATCCATACTCCATGAAATTGCTTTTATGAACAGCCAATGTGGATTCAATTCGCAGAGCAATAGCAGCAGCATTACCACACAATTGCCAGCGTTTTGCGCTACTTTACATTCAATCCACCTATGGAGCATATATCCTGCAGACAGGCTGCGGTATTCCCTAGCTGATCACTGGCGTACTTCATGCCTCGCTTGCTCCGTGCAGCCACTTCAGTCGCCACCTCTCCATTGCCATTGCCATCGCCATCTCCATCGTCTTTGGCTTTGTTTGTCTAAACGCGGCACGTCGCCGTCCCCCCTTTTTCAGATCTCAATGGGAGGCAGGGCAACGCAACAGCTGCTGTCGTCATAAATCCCAGAGTCAGTCAGCTTGGGTTGGAGGAGCAGGGCCACTCCAGCACGACTACCACAGCACAATCAGCTGAAAAGCAGCGACGTCTTACACTCAGAGAAAAAACCGCCACATTAACGCAATAAATAGGAATTATTTAAATAAAAGTCAACGAACTTGTGGGCTTACAAATTATATAAATATTTTCCAAATTCGATCATCATATCATAATCATAATACTTAATTAATTTAAGCGAATTCTTCAGCTTTCGAAAATATTTCTTCCGGTGTTGTGACATTTAATAAATGCTTGTGGGGTCACAGCGCACATTTAATTTACCTTGATTATGTTTTCGCTTTTGTATTAATTTACCAAACCGATCTCGAATCTAACAGCTCTACTTTTTATTTACAATTTTATAACCAATTTTTCGCAGTGCCCAGCTACCATTCGCTTTGCATTGTGTATGTCTTTCAGGTCTGATTACCACTCTCATTTGGCAAACAGACGTAATTAAAGTGTGCGTGTGTTGGTGGAGGAAAGGCGGTAGGACGCAGGATGAATGTTTGACTGGGAGTAAAAAAATGAAACCTTCAATTGAATTTCAGCTACGGGTACAAATTGGCTTAGAGATTGCGTGTCGCTGGGGCTTAGTAAGAGTGTGTGTGTGTGGATATGTGCTCCCAACAGGTGTCAATTTCATTTCAAACACAAACAGAAAGAGAAAGGAAAAAGCAACTTTGAACGCAACTGGGCAAATTGGCACACAGTTTGTAGCGCTTCCTGTTGCTTTGCCATCTTAGCTGGAACTTAATTAATTTGGTCACTCACATGAAGTACTTGATGAGCTGCAGCAGTTGGGCGGTGGGCCTGGCGGTTGCATCCCGACTGGCCATGCGCGAAGTGGCCTCCTGCAGGGCAATTGGCAGTCTGGGCATCAACTTGTGGACCAGATCATCCAGCTGAAACGGGGGGTGGCGAATGGTGCCAAAAACTCTTCATAAGCATAAACGAAACAAACTTTGCCACAACATTGGAAACCACTTGGGGACTTTCGAAAGCTACATCCAAATGACCAGGACAGGACGAAAAGTTTTAATGACTAGCGCCCGCGGGATAACTGCTGCTGCTGCTGCTACTAAATCCTGGTGCTCTTGCTGCTGCTCCGTCACCTGTCCGCACAAGTGGCAAAATAATTAGAGTTTCAAGTGGACTTTTTGATTACATTTGCATTTGACAAAGCTGCGAATCTAATTACAGCGCGCAAACAAGCCCATCCAATCGTTTTGCGTTCGGCTCAAAAACTTTTCATCCATCCAATTGGCACTTGTCGCTGGCCCCTTGAAAGTTACCAAGCTGTCCCCCAAGTCCATCGCATCCCGGGCATTCAGAAATTAGAAATTGTTTACCCACCGTTTCCATTTGCTTGGCATAGTGGGAGGTGGAGTTACCGGCCTGAATCAGTGGCCTACCATTGTTGAAGACCGCACAGATCACCATTCCCAGCGAGAACATGTCGCTGAGCAAGCTGCACTTGGACGTTGACTGGGTTTCGGGAGCTAGCCGGGATGAACATAAGGATACAATTTAGTTATTAATTATTTGGTAATTATTAGCTTACATTGTAGTTAGTATCGTTTCATGGCCAATTTCAAACAAATAATTAAAACTTGAGTAGACATTGATATTAACAAGCTTATTTCACGTGATGAAACATCATTTATTTTGACCCAATTTCCCAAATAAATGATGCTTACATTTACTGACTTCTTCAGAAGAATTAAAAGGCCAAGGGATATGAACAATCTGTATCTACTCACCCATAAAATCAAGATTCGGCTGGGCCATCTTGGACACCCGATTGCTCCACGGCGGACACGGAATGGAGCTGTTCAAATCGTTCTCATTCATTCTCTCTGAAATCCGAATATGTGAATATGAATACAAATTGCTGACCTGGCCAATCCATTTCAATTTTGGACTACTAAGCCAAGACCGCACTCACCCACATATTCCATGCCGGCCAGCTTCCAGATACCGCGCTTGGTTATTAGTATAGAAGATGGACACACATTGCGATGAATTACGTGACCGGAATAGTGCAGATACGCCAGTGCCTCGGTCAGCTGGAAAATGGGAAATAGGAAAACGGTAGCAAATCGCCTGGGTCACGCCATCTGGCCCGAGCAACAGCAAGGTGCCACTCACCTGGAGAAAGCCGTACTTCAGCTCCATGTCCAAGAAATTGTATTCCTTGGCATGGGCCGGTCGCTGGGGCAAGGTGTTCGCCGGCGCCTGCGCCTGGGACGCAGCTGCTCCACCCGCCGCCGGCGCCACGTTGGTCGCTTCATACGTTTTCGACTCCTGCACGATTAGAAAATTTCGTTTTAGGATTTTTTTTTATTTAATTTACAATAATTGTGTAAAATGTGTGGGAAAAGATACACTTGGATAATTCCAAGTCTTAAAATAACATTTTAAAACAACAGAGTACATAAGAAATAAAATCCTTGCTGTGGCAAAAAAACCTAGCATATTTTATATTATAATTTTACAAATAACGTTTTAATTTAAACCCACAAAAAATATCAAAAACCCTTCTCAAATTTTTCTCTGTACCTTGCGGACAGGTAATTGAAATTTAGGGCCAAATCCTGGAATGAGCTGGCCGGATGTCCCTAAATTTGTTTCACCCTCAGCTTGGATGGGAAACTACTTTCAGCTCAGGACCTTTAAATTCCCATTCAAAGGCATTGCATTCGTTGATAAGCCATTCAAATCTCTCGTGTTTCTGTTGCTTGCACGACCCTGGCTTTTTGTTTTTCCAATGGATTTTCCCTTACCAATTTTTCGATTGTTTTGTCTGTGCATGTAAGTGCTTTGAGCTTTACCTTTTTGCAATTTTCAATGTAATTTAACTCGAATCGACTTTCATGGAAACTAAAAACTATTCAAGAGGTTCTGTTCTTTCGGTTATTGTTGAGCTGTTTATGTGGGTATAAGGAAGGTCCGTTGTTGTTTCGACATGGTTCTAAACAGACGAGGTACAGTGCGTTTCAATTCTATAAAGGGTTTTTCTAATTGAATAATGAAAATACCTTATATATAAACATAAGAAAAGAGTAAAACATATTTCTCCTTTTCTTACATTCAGAATATCCGGCTACAAACCAGTTTAGTAAGTTCATCGCTTAACTTTTTGTTTATACCAAAATTAATTTGAGTTGAGCAACTAATATAATACCAATACCGTGGCTTAAACCACCTTTAAGTTGTGGCACGCACCGTGTGTGTGTGTGTTGGTGTGTGCGGGAGTATGCGTATCAATTTCCGAGCTGTGCGGACCAGCTGAAGCTCTTTATTGACTCAATCTTGGCAGCGTAAATTTTCCCACATGCACACATCCGCACATCCACAATCACACCACTCACACACTCATACACAGACTGGCAGTGTGTGTTATTCGATTTAGTTGTGTGCGTGAGCTGGCGTTTGTGTTTCTGTCATGCATACCCATCAGTTGCCAAGTTTTGCACTAGCCACTAGCCAAGAGCCACGCCCCCTGCTTCCCAAAGTCCGCCCACTGTGCCATTGTACTCAAAGTCAAACTATGCACTTCGCTGGCCTGCACAAACTTTAACAAAACACAGGAGCGAGCAAAATCTACTGCAGCAGCAGCAACACCAAAAACAGTACCACAATCAACCCAACAGTCTAAACATTTCGCTCTACATGGGAAATTCTAGATGAACACCCAGTGGCCGTGGACTTGCACGGCAAAGAAATCTATGTTATTTATTTGACTCCATATAAATATGGAAATTTAGCTACAAATAAATATTACGTTATTACTAGCAAACTACCAGAGATATTACAACATAATATCATATTAATATTTCCTTAATTTTAATTCAAGTCACTTTATTTCAAGTCACTAAATATCTCTGAGTGTCAACTAATCAACTAAAATATTTGTAAAAGACCCCTGAATAAATTATTGAAAAACTTATAATTTACATTTAAAGGGTAAATGTGCTTGTGCAAACAAAATTTTTTACGATCAAATAGTAAGTTTAATTCGATGTCCAATTAATTTCGTGCTGTGTGCAAGCAGTAAAAAGCGTAAACGGGCAGAAAAAAGGCCGTAACCAATGGAGGACTGAAAGGCAACCAGGCGACAGCACAAATTGCATGTCCATGTCGCTGTCAGCAACTCAAACTGCCAACTGGCTACGGACAACGGACAGCGGGCAACGGGCAACGGACAACGGACAACTAAAACTGTGGCCAAAACTCACGTGAAAGGCCAGGACATTCGAGAGGCTGGCGAAGATGGGCTCCGAGGCGAAGGCCAGCGTATCCGCACTTTCCTCGACCGTGTGATAGATTTGTAGTATCTGCGGGAACAAAACGTAAAGGTTGGGTGGTAGAGGTGGTCTTAGTGGAAAAGTAATTATCGATTGGGGGTCGCCGAAGGACACACTCACCCGCGGATGGCGGAAGCGCTCCAGTGTCTTCACCGAACTCTTTAGCAGCTCCGTTATGGTCTCCTTGCGACGCGGCTTGTGCAGCTTCTCCGCAATTTTCTTCTCGAATATAAACACCGAACATTCCTGGGAAACGGGGATGCAATTACGTTAAGAAAAGAGTTGAAAGGATAAAGCGTGTGGTGTTATCCTTGCAATGCAACGTAAAAAGTATTGAAAAATATCGAAAGTACTTTTATTTTTCCAATTCCATAAATTTAAATAAATTTTTAGCAAACATTTAAGGACACGTGGGCAACTTCAAAGGAAACAAGTTAAAGCATTCCTAAACGAAGATTTATTGATTTTTGAAAATTCCCTTTTCACCTTAAAGGTAACCAATCCACATCCCAATTGGGCCAAAAATGCTACTGGCTGGAAACACTCACCTTGTTGTCGCTCTTGCGGTACGCATCATGGATGCGCCACACCAATTCTGGGCCGGCACAGGCCACCGGCTTGCCGATTTCGAAGTACTGCGTAATGGGATTGCCATCGGCGACTGCTTGAGTGGCTGTGGAGGCGGCCACATTGGTGCTCTTGAATTTGGCAAACATTGTGCCGGCGGGCATACCATCGATTAGCTTTGAGAAGACATTCGAGAAGCTGCCCTGTCGCTTGGGTCCTGGCTGGATGGGAGCGGTGCCGCCGATGGTGGGCGCCGATCCACTTCCGCCCGCCGGTTCCCCGAGGGTGGAGCCCGAAACTGCACTAGCACCACCTGTCGTTGCACTTAATCCCGCACCTGCTGCACCAGCTCCACCTGTTAGCTGAGATGATGATCCGATGAGTGGTCCGCCCGATGCTGCACTGATGGACAGTCGTCCTCTATTAGTGGTCGCTATACCCACGCCGGTTGCTGTGCCACCGGCTGCTATTGCACCTGCTGCGCCGCCCCCACCCACACCCTGGCCATTAAAGTTGGCGTGCCGGCTGGAAATCAATGATTGCGGCGGATCATAGACACTGAAACCATTCCGAATAACTGGAGATGGTGGTCCGGCCAAGCCACCGCCAACGGACACTTTGCGCTGCGGCAAATTGATGTCGAGCACCGTGCTGGCGCTACGTTGTCGTACCGCTGCCACGCCTCCTGCACCTGCCACGCCCACAGCAGCCGAACCCGCCACGCCTCCTCCACCGCCGCCGACGCCGCCTCCACCGACGTACTGCTGCTGGCCACTTCTGGCCGGTGAACCCGTTGCCACCACTGCCGCTGCCACCGTACCCGCTCCCGATCCTGATCCTGATCCCACACCGGCAGATACCGCTCCTGGTCCGCCCGGCGGCGTTATTCCCACAGCGCTGCCACTGCGACCGCGTTGCACCTCCTCGACACTATCCAAACGTGAGAAAATTCTGGCCGCCGTTGTTGCCGTCTTTGATGTCTAATATGGGCCAGGAGTGCTCTCCTCCAGATGTGCTGCTCTTATTAGCTCTTCCTGGAAAGAAAAAAAACCGAGAGAGAGAAAAAAAACACTGAGAAACCGCTAGAGTGGCTAATTTCACTTTAATTGCGGCCACTTGACATCGCTCATACGCCCCGTTGCCCAGGCGACCATTTATCCAGGTACTTTTCAGCACTGGCAATTAATGCGCTTATTGCCTGGCCTGGCTTTTGTGCTCAATTTATACACTCATTAACCCCCAAAGGCAGAGGAGGCTGCCAAGTCAAGGTGGCTGTATTCTATTCACAATTTTATCGAATGTACTTGTAATTTATTTCCACCACCGAGTTGTGACTTAAGTTTAACTGAAGCGAAATATTTCAGCCAAACTTACCCAAAGTATCTCTAATTAGTAAGGATAATTATTGGTATATTTATAGACACATTTGAATGGCGAACAAAGTGCTTTTATGGGCTACAGTAGACTGGCAATAAATGAAACTAAATATTTCTTCATTCAGCAACTTTAAAGAGATTCAAATTTTTGCCATAACATCTATAAGCTGTGTGCTTGCGTAAATATTTATTTTAATTAAACGATTATAGCTCTATGTTATTTTTCGTTCAATTCTATGCCTAAAACCATTCTAGTTGCATTTTGCACGTACACAAATTAAAGCAAACTTCATTGATTATAAAAAACCAAATATTATGGACATTTATGTCTTCAGCTGTCAATTTTCATATTTTCTCTGACGGACAACATAACAAAGTCAACAGACTGCAATTCGATTGTATTTACTACAACACAAGCTGACCATAATCCGATTGATTGAGATAAAAAATGCATGTTGGATTAACAACCATTTGACATATTCATAAAAGGGAGTAAACACTTAATAAGGGATATGTTTACTGTGTTAAAAGTGTTAACATATTGGATTTTATATTTTTTGTCGATTTCTTGCATAATTTTATTGTAGTTATAGCATTCAAACTTTGTCGATAGTCTTTAAAATTCCGCACACTTAAAGTTTCCACTGTGGTGGCATTCTTTTGGCTGCCTCCCACAAAACTGCACAATTAAAAAGTTAAATGAGTTTGGTCCTGGCCATTTATTCATTCTGGTTGAATTCGTAGAAGGGCGTGTGATTGTTGGCGACAACTTTGTGCGAGTGGAAATTCATGAAAATGCGCTTGAGGCATAATCACTTTATTAATTGCTGGAAATAGCGACAGCCGCACACAGAGCAAAGCGTTTTTGCATGACTATTTGGCAATTGCCCAAATGGAAGCCTAATGCAATTTGACTTGGCAAGCATGTGTCAAACTGTCTGGCACATATCTGGCATACTGACTGCACTCACAGCCATGTGGCCCGACGACGACTTTTACGCTTTTCCGGCTTTTCCGACGACTTTTCCACCCCCGGGGCATGTCTACTCTTTGGTGTACATTCTTTGCCGACTGAATTATTCAATGCAAGTAAACATTTTGGCAAGATGCTCGACCCGAAGCTCAGAGGAAAGCCAACCAATTGACTTGAGACATCCTACTTTCCGTCTGCTTTTTTTTTTTGTATTTTTTGGCCAGGGCGTTTGGAAAGGAGCACAAGGACTTTTGAAGTCAACGTGGCTACATCAATTTGCCAGGAAACGTAAAACTATTTAGTGGAAAATGTTCACTCGAACCGTACCTTAGCAATGTTGCGTGAAATTTTAACGTTACGTTAAATAAATTGTGCTGATGGTAAATAAATAAAGTATGAGAGCCCAGAAGCCGAATGGAGACCGCATTGTGTGCTTAACGTTGGCCATCTAGACCATATAGACTATGTGCCACCGAGAACAAAGTATCCGCCGACAAGCAGACCGACAGCTGGACAGCAGGACACACGAAGGACTCCAGACACCGGACACGGACTGATGACGGCTGACAGAATACGGCGGATAGGATTCGGAGGACCTAGTCCGGCGGAAGACGATTGGCGGAGGCAACTTTCTAGGTCAGCATTTTGCAATTGAGGGCAAACAAGCTTAAATATTTAAGACTGTTAAGCGTGGCGAATAATGCGGTTGGCTTTTACGGCATTCTGCTCAATCTACGAGCCTTTCGGAATTTTCTAGTGGGCTTTAGACAGCTTGGAAAAAATTTTTAGAATCAAATTTATACCATAAGATATTTTCCCTCTGGGTAACTTACATTTAATTCCAATGGAATCTTTTTCACATTTTCTAGATATTATTTTCTACGTTTATTCTTTTAGTGGTCATCCAAATAGATTTATTATGAAATACAATTATCCTCTGAGTATTTTGAAAATAATATTCCACTAAATTTATTTGTAAATTTTGCAATCTAATTAAAAACAATTTATTTTATTAGAGGGGTAAAATTAATTGTGCTACGTTGGGTAAATTATGCAAATACATTTAATTACAATATGTAATTGTCTAGTAAACGAATAGAAAAACACAACCTAACTGCAAGCAAATTATTCAAATAAATACATTGCAGGGATACTTCTCCCTATTGGTTTTTAAATGTAATTATGGTTTGTAAAATTCCACCGTGCAACACATCGACCAAGCAAAATCAAGTTAATTAAAGCCTAATGCGCTGGTAATAAATCAAATCACACGCTGCCTTATGTAAGCATTATGAATAAAATTAATTTAATATAATTCATAATATATGCAGAATCTGTCGAGTGGGTAAGGCAATATTTTTCCATCATTATTCTTTTGCCGAATGGCAGCTTTAATCACCGCTCAACGTGGCCGTATAATTGGAGTAATAATGACAGTGATATCTAATCCATTGATCAGCCATCGGGTTTCTAATAAATGTCATTTCCATTTGGATTTTATAAATGCTAGGGGCTGCCTCCTTTCGGGTGCACTGAAAATCCGTTAATGCGAACCACTCGTGGCCAGAACACGTGGACTCTTGCCGTTTTATTGATATCGTCTTCGGCACGCACCCCAACTGAAGTATCCAAAATTAAACGATAAAAGCGTAGAGCAAACACACAGCCCAGCTCCTGGAGCTCTGGCCATTATTTTTGGACCAACTGAGAGGGAAAGCGAGAGATTTTCCTGTGTTAAATTTGACAAAATTCAGGCCTTCTTTGTGTATGTGTTCGTCTGTGTATTTAACGTTCCAGCCAGCGAGCAATGTGAGTTAAATATTTTTAGCCGAAACTCAGACGAAGATGGGCAACAAGGCAGTGAAAACAACAACATGTTGCCAACTCAAGCGCTGATTGAAGACAAACACACACTAACACCCACACCAGCACATCACGCACAGTGGCCAAAACAAACGATGGCAGACGCACGCACACACAGATGGCTCAATTAGAAAAAAAAAGGGAAAAGAAAGCAGAGACGATGGGTCCTTTAGCCGCACCAGCACACACACACGTACACATACACACACGCTCGCCCAGGACATTCATACGTAACTGTGTGTCAGTAAAGGCCCATCTTTTGTTTGCCTTTGCCTCATTTATTGTTCGCCTGCCGAGCAGGACAAAAGCCGTGCACAGCAACGGAATTCGTCCTAGGAGTCAAGGATATATATTTTGAAGACTTGAATAAAAAAAATCTGTAAAATCTGAGGTTACTTGCAAGTTAAGTTGAAAGTAAATGGCTGGCATTTATGTTTATTTTTAGTTAATGGGACTTCAGTTACCAAGGATATTTACAAAATTATGAAATAAAAAGATTTTTTGTGATTTAACATACCTAGTATTATTTTACCATTTCAATTTTGAATATATCACACACGCAACAAAATAATATCTTCTGCTTATTATACGCGTAAAGTCCCATTGAAGTTAAATGCAATACACAAAATTTAATTACTATATTTATTGGTTTTTCTTTTTTTTTAATTAAAATTTAGCTTAGTTTAGTTTTCCTTCGCCGAGTGTAGCAAAGTTTCGTTTTCCACATTCAGCTACAAATGCGTTGGCGTGCCGGAGGAAGAACAGAAGTAGAGTGACTCCCCCGGTGCAAGTCATCTGCGTTTGCAACGCTTCTGGCCAGGAGGAGATGAAGGAATAATCATTGCATACTTTCCAGCAATTTCCATTCGCATTTCTTGCCGTCTAACGACAACTGCTGCGGTTGCACCTGCTGCAATGCTAATTACCTCCCCAAGCCTCCGCTTGCAGATGAACACGAGGATCTCTATGGGTTGGCCAATAATCTCGGACCATTATAAAGGGTACTAGCCCCGTAGGAGATACATACATAGGGGAAGCCAGCCGAGAGGAGAGAGTTCAATACACGGAAAGGCAGACGAAGCAGAGAAGAGCAGAACAGAATGGAGCTTATCCCCCATTCTGCATTGCCCTCGGGCAATTGGAGCATTTGCATATTACGTATACGGCACGTGAACGTGCCCGGGGAGCAGAGCTGCTGTCACTGAGGCATTAACGCTGCTTAATTAAATCTTTTGCGTAATTTGTTTAGCCCTGCGCCGCAGTAGCCACTTGAAAATTGAATGGAAATCGAGTGTGTGGCGCAAACAAAGGCGGCTTAAGACTTTGGCTAAGTGCGATTGATGAGTGCTCATAATTGAATTGCGGGGCCAAGTGGTAACTGCAATGCCAGCAGAAGATACACAATTGTGGCATAATTATTGCCCACCAAGGATTGTAAACTGTTTTCATCGAACGAAATGAAATTACCGCCACAAGGAAACCTAATTTCTGGGCATTAAGCTAGTGGAGGAGGAACCCCAAAAAGAAACGAAACAATTCCATCGAATGGTCAATTAGTTTAGGTTGGGCCAGGAGTTCCTCGTCCTGAGATGTTTTTGTTATTCTCATGCGTGCGTGCACAATATGTTGCCATTTGTTTGGCTAGGCGGATTAATTGCCAGGCCAATATGCGTCAAAGTCAGGCATCGATGCCCTCCGTTCGTTAATATGTTTGTCTACGGCTTTTGGCCAGCACCACGGATCCTTGCTGTCTGAGTAATCAGTTTTCAATAAAGCCGCTATGCACGGGTATTAAACAGCTTAAGCCAGTGCTACAATCGTGTTAACAGGATGTTCGTGGGCCAGGATATTCGGGGAAAATCCAATTTGATAGCTTATTGGTGCACACGCAACATGAATTTTAGTGTGCCGTTGCATACGCTAGAAATCACATTTATTCAATTATGATTTGATATGAAATGTAGCATGCTTAAATTAGAAATTTAATGAGCCAAGCTTTCGCAAGCTAAAGGAGCGTGACAAATACATTCAAGCTGAATAAAAATGTTTAAAATCAATTTCAGAATATAGAAACATGTTTCACTTGCAATGGTTTATAAATAGAAAAACACTAATGTTTAACCCTTCTCAATTGGCTTCGTTTTCAATTAACAATCTAATTAATATAAATTTTATGCCCACTTGATGTGTAAGGACTGTATGAATGTTCAAAAAATGAACTCTATTTAGAATATTTCGTAATTTCGGTAAATAAAAGCTTTGAATCTGCAAGTGCCACAACCACATTCGACTTCTAAATGTGGCAGCAGCAACGACAAGGATTCCTAATTAATTTTATGCGCACTGCATACTCAATGCGCAAATATTTTCCTAAAATTTCAATGCAAAATGATGAATTTCAGCTTGCCAGGCGACAATGAATTGCAAATTGCCGTAGTGTCAAATGTGGCAAATACATTTTTGCAATCGAATTGCGAGGGCGTTCGCAGAGTGTGTGGGCCAAAAACTAATCGAGCTGAATTGTGGCACAAAAGTGTGTTATTTGCTCAACAAAAGTGTACAAATAAATACAGGGTGAAACTCTAGGATGATGGAAAAAAACGGTAAACTTAAGTCTGAACAAATCAAAAATCTTAAAAGATTAAAAATTTTAAGTTTGTCTTAATCTTGTTTAAGAATTATGTGCGAAGCTCTTCAAATAAAAAACCTTACATTTATTTAAGGGTCAATATTTGTATATTTTTCAGTGCAAACTTCTGTGAAACAAACATGAGGTTGCAAAAAAAAAAATGTTGCTGTCTGTGCCATTAATTTCGCCGCTCAATTATGTGCATAAATGCAGCAAAAAATACACCGCACAAAAAAGTGGGGAGAAAGCACACAACAAACCAGGCCATCCACACACAAAAACAAGAAAACACAAAACATACACCCAGAGCAGAAAGTTTTCCCCCACCTCAGAGCTCAGTTGACTTAATACTTAATGGCATTTAGGGGGCACTGTGGAAATTATTTTAAATTACAAAGCCAGAACTCAGAGAAAGTCCTTGAAGCTGTCGCTGATGTTGAGTTATTGTCCTTTGTCGGCGGGCAAAAGACATTACACTATTATGTCATTACACGGTTTTTCTTTATTTTTTTCACAAATGCACTTGCTTTGCTAAGTTTAAGTTGCCTGTAGTTATTTAAAATCACTTAAAATTGGCAACATGCAGAAGTTTCGCATTTGCAACTCGCTGCTTTCACTTCTACTTATAACTTTTGATTTGACTTGCAGGCTAAATTTTAAGCCAGAAATTTGCATAAGTTTGAAGTGAAATTTTACGCAGAAAAAAGCGGAAGAAAAATCAACTACTAACGGCCAGTTCTCGAGTGGCTAAAGTTGATGCAGAAACTATTGCATTGAGATGGAAAATTGCAGAGCGGTGTCTGCTGCGATTGGATCCAATTTCACGCAAATTGTTTTCCTTTTGTTAAATGTATAGAACTGAATAATAATAGTCGAGTTTTTGCGATGACCTAAATCTACTTGAAGGGCACTTGGAGCAATGTTAAAAAAATAAAGGTCATTAGTTGGGCTAAATGGTAAGTAGATCAGGTGTGCCACAATTCTTTTAAATCAAAAAACTAAAATAATGATGCTCGTTAAAAGTCAGGTTTTACCTCTCAGCAAAAATGCTATTTTTTGTGCCCGTTTCCTATTAAGTATAAGATGTTCAATTATTTCAATATATTTTTGCATACTGCTAGTACAAAGAAACCCAAGCTAATCACATCCAATTAATATGGTAACTTGCAAAATTTGCAAAAGGTAACTACTTTTGAACTTCATAATCAAAAATATTCCACACACAAGGTCAATTAAATTTGCCCTTCACACATTATTAAGATTTTCCATGAGACACATGTCAGTGCGAGCATCAAATTCACTCGAAATTCCTCAAATAATCACAATTTAATTAGTTGCGAACATTTTTATGGCACACATCACTTCACTCGTATCCTGCAAGTACTTTTTAATTAGTTGCGTTTATGGTTGCGACTTTAATGCATTTTGGCAGCTGAAAATCAAAGGACAAAGTCGAAATAACCAGTGAAAGCTCTTGGAAAGTTCAAACATTTTGAATGTGGTTTTCAGGGTTTTTCAACCAGTTTTCCTTTCCCCCGAATGCGAATGTTGTTCACTCACCTGAAATGACCAGGTATGCCGCACGGATCACAATGCAAAACCAAGACCGCCGAGCTGTGGCAAATAAAAAATACATTTTCACTTTTATGACTGCCATATAAAGAGGAGGGACTTAAAGTATCTTTTCCAGTGCGATATTTATCTTTGCAAAAATCGCAAATCGAATCGAAAAGTCAAAATTAAAACCACTGTTCTTGTCTGTTAAACATAAGAGAGAATAATATATTTTTTCACCGATTCTTTATAATGGAAAACGATTAAATTCGACTTTAAAATGGTTTACAGGCAAGTGATTCAGTTGCTCAAAGAGGATGAAATATTTATGTGTATTTTTAATAATTAATACTAAAAATTGAAAATAGTTCTAATAAGGTTATTTTTAGCTTTTTTATATGTGATAGAAAATTTAAAAGAATTGTATTTTATATTGCTGACACACTGTGACAAGAAGTTTATGCACAAAATTCAACTAGAAGTGAGTTTTTAATTTGGTTTACCACTGCCTGGGAAAAATTCGTAAAATCGCAAGGAAAACTCGCGAAATCAATTCAACGTTTTTTAGCACTTGATAATCGCCCAACGGAAAATGAACGGCACACTCAACGGTTAACGGCTAACGGTTATGCGATTCTGAAAGCGAATGCTGAGCGTTGAACATTTGGTACAAAGAAAAAACGGCAGCGACGACGACACTTTCACATTAATTAAACGCGTTTATATGCAGCACGCACACATACACACACAATACAGGTGCACACCAACAGGATGCGAGTGCTTTACCTGACTACGCGCGTGTGTGTGTGTGAGTCTGTGTATGTGTATATGCGCTGACCGTTGCGTATCCGCACCGTTGGTTCTTAGAATTCGCTGTATGTGTGTGTGTGTCCTCTAGAATTTCGCTGCCACACGTTCGCACGCCGTAAAGTCCCCAAACAGACTGAATCTGCGACTCCGCCGGAAAGTCGAATGCTCCGTGCCGCGAAGCAACAGCTCGAAAAAGTCCCAATCAAACCCAAGAAAAATGACCCAAACTGTTGCGCAAAATTGGGGAAATGCCCCTCAAGTGCGAACTAAACGGGATATGTAGTATGCGCATGCGCGGATCAGGGGAAAATCTGTACTAAAACAGCTGAGAAGCAACAGTTTGTTGTCGGTGGGGCCAGCGGAGGCGGGTGGGGAAGTGGGTGAAGGACGCTCCGCCGGTTGCCAGAAGTGGGTCTCTCAGTCAATGTCACACTCGGCAGAGGCTTCTTTTTCGGGTATGTAAATGTGCGTTGGGCGCCACTTTCTTTGCAGCTGATTTGTGACTTACAAAAAGTAAGTAAGAAAAGTAATGGAAAACTGGCAATTACCCGGTCGGAATTTTTGGGGGGAAAGCAGCGACCACTGCAATTAGTATGCTCACCGAGAACATTGAAGCCCATTTATTTGCCCATTAAACATCGAACTGGTGGACCAAACCTATTCACCTGGCCAGACAGCGTCGCGCACGGGACGCAAATATATCTGCTGTATTTAATTAGTTCGTAATTTTTATGCCACACATGAAATGTGCTCAGGTTATGTCCTTCTGCCACCTGGCCACGATATCCCGAAGATGTCCTGCGACGCCAAAGTTTTCCTTTATTGTTCGCCATCCGCCGTGAGCGGCATTAGTCAGCACTGATTACCGTCTGCCCTTTGATTTCGATGACAATGCGTCGGCTATAAATACGCGATCAATGGGTAACTGAATAGCATTTTATTTCAATTTACTTATATTTTGTATTCCTTTTCAATTCTACGCGATGAGAGAATATCTGGGTTATCTATAAGTATGGGCTTTTAAATCAAATTTTTGCTGAAAGTTTATGCCTTTTGAGAAATTTTCCAAGAAAACCTATTCCTGTTTAACAGAAGTTGATTCTTTTGATAGGGTTACAGCTGAAATAATATTCCCCAATCTTTTTATTATAAATGTCAACCTTTGGTTTAAGTCAAATTAAATCAAATGTTTATTGTCCTAATTTTCTGGAAATCAAATCAATATTTCTAACTTATTTATTTGAATATTAGCAATAAAAATACTTTCCAGGAATTTATTTTCACCAATGCAAAAAACGTAAATTGCAAGGACATTCCATTCTAATCAGTAATTCAATCAATTCATTTAGTTTCGTTTGCATTAAGTTTCCGTGTTGTCTGGAGCTTTTTGAGTGATTCGACCTCGAAGTTATGGTTTTATAACCTTGCAAAAGGTTGCCATAATCGAGAGTAATAATTAAGCGGTCTATTAATAAATATTTGTTCAATTAGCAAACTATTCGTAGATGCACCGAAACGAATGACAAGGCTAAATGCAAAGGTCATCAAAAGAGCCAGACGAGTTGGGAAAATCACTTGCCCTTGCCCTCATGCATGTGCCTCCATCCATCTGACTACATCCTTGCTGCAGTTTGTTCCGCTTCCCTATAAATAACGCCAGAAAAGTATGCTGCATAAAATGTGAGAGCTTTTGGGGGTGGAAAATGTTGAGTGGGGGGTGGTGGCAAGCACTGAGGCCATAGTACTCATGTTTTCCACTCCCCTCTGTTTACCTTCTATGTTTTTCCTAGTCTGTTTGCTTTGCCTCACATGCACGCACAGTCGGCCAGAGCAACATTTGTTTATTCACGGTGTCGATCCCAAAGAATCTGCGATATGCACAGGTGAATAAATGGACACATTTTCAGTTTCAGCCCAGATTGTGATTGCAAATCGCGTTGGTTAATGGACCGCATCATCATCATGGTAATGAAACAACCTTGCTATCCAAAAATATCGCATTCATAGTTACGGGCATTTGCAGTTCAAGTGGCCAGTTGAGCTTTAAATTTGCGGCTTTAGCTGTGTATTGATGTGAATATTGATGGCCAACCGCCCACATGAAAAAGTAGTATATTTTAAATAAGCAAAATACGGAAATCAAAACTCCAATGTCGAAAACCACAAGGCAAAACGAACAACATATAATATCCGGTTTCGTTTTGCCAATAAAAACAAGTCGAGCCTGAAATATTTCAATAATATTTTGTCTGTGTCTGTCATGCCAACTCGCTATTCCGAAAATTGTAATTGTAATCCTAGGAATTCAAAAAAAAATTCATGACAGCATGTTTTTTTCATTTTCACAAAAATATCCATACATGTTGATATATACACATGGTTATTTAACAGTCACTTGTTTTTCGAATGACTGGCCAATTTTACGCATTTATGCAAGTGTCTGTTATTGAAAACAGTTGTTTGAAAGCCAAATAGTGAACACGTTTAATTTTGTGTCTAAAGCCAAAGTAGTTCTTCCATTTTTATAACCATAAGCAAAATAACAGATGTACTTTTGGTAGTTCAAAAATATAAATTAGAGGATAAACTCGGCCTTTACCTCTGTTGGCCTATTTGTTTAAATATGTCAGCAACAATGGCTTTATAGCTTAAACTATATATATTTAATATAAGCCATAGTTCAGACATTGTCACTAATTATCGATGTTAATATGGTTTAATTTGCTGACCTGGCTTAAATGTGGAGTAAACACCACCAACCAGAACTGACCCGAGGTGCATACACTGCTTTGTTGGCTAAACAATTTGAAAATTTAAGTTAATTTCTACGCTCGTACGCAGTGGCTTAATTGACCGAACGTCGGTCGCACATTTGTGGGGACAGACAATTAGGTTTCGGACATGTTTTCGAATACAACAACGGAGCGACCACAGAAGCCAACAATGTATGACTATGGCCTAATAACAATCAGCAGGATGCTTGGTTATCTAGTTGGAAGGCTGGTTAACTGGCTGGCTGGTTGGCTGCTCGGATGGCAGCAACAACACTTTAGACCGGCCTACACGGACCCGGCTAATACAAACATGAAAGTTAATTATACCGAAAGTAGACTGACATGAATTTATATGGTCTAATAATATGCCTCTAGCTGGAAGGCAAAAGGCAACTTCTACGGCAACGGCATTCATCCCCTTTGCGGGTTTACGCTTCGCTTAATGGCAAACAATAATTAAAAGTGACAAGTAAATTAGTTTCAGCCGTCAACTGATTGCGATGAGAATGCCGGCGAAGTTGTTTCGCTAATTTTTTATTAGCCACAGCGATCTGGCGGAAACCGATAGGGCTTAGACGAGTTTCCGGTTTTCGGGCGCGAGAAATTTGCACCTGCCCGTGCTGCAGGAGCTTTTGTTTTCGCCGCCAACGCTTTCAGCGATGTTTTATTCATGCGACTATTAACTGATTTTATCACGCTACAAATATGCACTACAGGTCGTATGCATAATAAATTCCAGACACCGTTTCCAGGCATTGTTACCGCTACCGCTTTTACTGCAACAGCAGCTGCTTTTCCTCGCAGGACGAATCTGTGCGCCGTTTTGCGGCAATCTTCGACGCATTTTTTATATGCCCACGCTGTTTTATGACCTTGTTTATCCTTGTCACATGGCCTAAAGTCTTTAAGCACCGACCACAACTTTGATGAACTCGTAAAAAGGAATAACGAATAAGTGGACATGAATTAGTGGCTAGGGTCGAATTAAAGTTACCCATTAATTGATGGGATCAATTGGCAGGGCATTCATAAAGCTCAAAGGATTGATTTTTTTTGCTATGGAAATAATTAGTAATTAAATATATAGATTCCATCAAATATTGATTTAGAAATAAGACAAACAGTAGTTCTATAAAATCCAGCGATTATTATTTGAAAAAAATAAGAGCCGACCGGAAGTTGGCGAATTTGTGCTTCCGTCTGAAAAAAAACAGGAGTCTGTTTGTGATGCCTCTTCATGAATGAGTGAATAAATTCCAAAATGGTTGTCAAAAAAGCGTCACAGAGAAATTAATGATGACTTTTATGCGCGGGTAATTCATGGCATTTTCATAATACACCCACCCACACAGCCACACACATGGGATACCTTTAATTTGATTTCTAAAAATAGGAAAAATGTGAAAAATATTTATATATGTGAACGCACGAAGGAAGTGAATGCCAAAAAGGGACAGACACGAAAAACAGGGAAAATACCCAAATTATATAAACATATTTGTGCGTGTATGTGTGTGTGCTTATTCTTGTGACTTGGCGACTTTTTAAAAAGCTTTTTTATGCTCGTTTGCATACACTCTGATTTTGATAGCATTCAAACTAAGTTTAACAGTCGTCATGCGATTTATAACGCATAACAAGACAATCAGACGAACAAAAAAAAAATGGAGAAATGCGCCCACGTGCAAAGAAAACCCGCAAATAAATACTATACATATAAATTTGTGGCTTCAGGTCCGCTAAGGCAATAAAGCAAATTGACAATTTCCCCGACCGACGACGACCGCTCTCGGATTTTCCCGGCCAGCTTGTCAGCTTCTTACGGCGGTCAGCAAAGTTGTCGAAGTATTTGCGGCACAAAAGTTTCCCTTTCGCTCTTATTTGAAAACTAAAAACCAAACTAAACACGAACCTGGAGCTCAGCAAATAAGGCTGGGATTCTATTGGATGTTTGTTGGACTGGGGCAAAGGTGAAGTCGGGAAATTGTAAAAGTTTTGTTTGGGCGTTAAAATCCTTTCTGAGAAATGCCATATTATTGTGGGGTTGTGATTTGCATATATTTTTCTTAGTTTTCTACTTGAAGATTCACTGAGACGTAAGAAAAACTGCATAGCCATATTATTGTAATTAAGATGAAAATTAGGGATCTAATCTCATTTAATTCAAACTACTTATGGACATCAAGACAGCAAATAAATCTACCTTGATCTTAAAAGGATTTGCGGTTGTTCTACAATTTAATCGAAACCCAGGTCAATCAATAAATATAAAGCCACTTAGCCTGATTACTTTAACAACTTTTGTTTTCGCTAAAGGACTTCAAAAAGGATTGAAGCGGTACCCTATTTTTGTTTGTTACCTTACGGCAATCAATGCCAAATTGAAAATTCAATTTTCGTTAATCGGCTTAAGCTAACCTTATGGCGTACCTCTCCGGTATCATAATTTAACTTTTTTCCGCCGCCACGACCACATGAAAATATGTACGTAGGTACATATTCGTATGTGGCTCTGTCGAAACTTTTGGTTGCCATGACGAGGTTTTTGTGGTTGTCGTTGTCGTTGGATGCAGCTGCAAAAATGTTCAGCCGGCTGTGCAGCAAACCAAACCAAGCACCAGCTTATTTTATTGAGTTTTCGCTTGTTTTCCCTGCCTTCAATCCACCCACAATCCCTCCCATGTCTGTGAAAAATATGGCCAAGCTTTTTTTTTTGCGGAACAGACTGAGGAACCCACCAGCCGCTGGCAATTGAGTTTGGGGTGAGATGGGTAAAATGTTAGTGCTGACTTTCATTTTGGGAGTCTCCTTCTCTCACGATGACCCACAAAATTGTCTAACACATTTTTTTTAACTGAATGCCAAGCAAATGTTGCTCCTGTGCTCATTTCAAAACTATTTATTTATGTAGCTTATATTATATATTTATTATTATATATATTATATAATATTATAGATAGAAGCTTAATTAATAAATTTATTTTTCTACAAAAAAATTCTCCGAATTCTTTTATGACCTTATCAACCTATTTTCCCATTGCTAGTCATTTTAAAATATTAATTAAAAAATGTTATTCTTCAATACACCTACCGAAAGCGGCAATATAAAAAATACAAACAGTAAAGGAAAATTGCCACAAATTTCATTTCGCTTTTGGTCCAAAAATGCAGACGACGAATTCAATTTAATATTGAAGAGCCTTGAAATTCGTCTGAAAACCTAAGATATTGAAGGTCTGAAGGTAGTCTGAACTTTTAATTAGTTCACTGGCTGAACAACAGACCGGAAATTAAGCCAGCGAACATGTGTGTTTAAGGTTTACCAGGCTCTCACTCTCACTCCACACACTTACATCCACTCACGGCTGGGCTAACCCAAACCCAAGCCCAACTCGAATACCGCCATCCAACCAAACAACCGGCCAGCCATCCAACGATGTCCTTTTCATGCAGGAAACGCTTTAATAAAGGACTGGATGGCCGGAGCGGCGGGTGCAAAAATGCCTAGCGCCAGGACCTAGAGTCCACGGCTCAAAAAGGGACCTCTCCTCATTTGGTGAGTGCATGGTGGGTGTGGTCGTGGTCCTGGCCATGTGCATGTCCTCCATGGCCGCGTAAGTGCCACGCCCATGGAGATATGTGAACCGACCATTAATTAGCCTTTGTTTTAAAGGCACAGCACTAAAATTGAAATGCATTTTTCACGTCACATTTCTGTCACTGCCACAGCTACTGCTACTTCCCCTCGAGGGGCCAAATGGATGGTTTATCCGCTGCGAAATGCATAAAAGTGTGCGGAGTGCATGCAAATGCAGTTGCATCCAGAATGCACTTGTAACTGCGGCAGCGAACAAGCAGGTAACTCGATTCACTCGACATCGCTATGCGGTGTAATGCGATGCGGGTATTTTTTCTTTCTTTATCACTGCAATTTGCAGTGAATGCAACATGCAAATCACAATCAATCTTCACTTACTAAAAGTTCAACCTTTTTGGTTGAGAAAAAAACCAGTGGAAGCTTTGTCCTTGGTTATTTAAATCTTTAATGTTAGAGTTGTTACTTAAATTGTTTCTTTATTAAAAAAGGCGTTATTGGGTTAATCATGAGAGTAGAAATAAATAGAAATGCAAGTTAAATGATTTACTACTTAATTATTACTTGAAATAAAATGTAAGCTGCTAGTGGACAAAAAAGTTTCTTTAGCATAGAGTTTTCTAAATGTTTTTTCAATTATCACCTAATTTGTGTTGCCCAAAGCAATCTTGCGGCAAAGAAAGTTTCACGAAGACAACTTGAACTTTATGTTTATTTAGAAACTACCCAGTTCACTCACAAATGCATTCAAGTCGGTTGAGTGAATGGAGTGCGGCTGTCACCTGAGTGCGATGCAACCGAATACAACCTGCAATTCCCAGGTGCACCCACTATAAGAGCAATAACAACAATATGCATATTTCATGGCTGGCAACTGGGACAAAAACGAAAAAGCAGGGGGAGAAAGGTAAATAAGGTGGAGAAAGTAGAAAAAGTAGAGCGAAATTGAGTGCAACAAAACGGCGGACGGAAGAAGCGTAATCGCAGTTTGAGCTGCACTCGAGCAACATTTTTTGGGTTCTTTCGGCACTTGGCTGTCGGCCACATGGGGTTCCTGTTGCCCCAGTATCCTGCCGAATGTCCTGCACTGTGCGTCCTTCTTTGCCACACAGACATGGATACACGAATATGTAAAGAGACGAGCGAGGTGTGGGCGTGCAGCCAGCAAATGCATTATCTACAAACTTGCAACGTGCATTGGAGCTTCGCGGAGGCGGTAGTAAAAACTTCACTGCGCAATATGCGGAGTATCAGCCAGTAGCTTTTTCCCGCCCACAAAATCCTGCACATGGCTTTCATTTCGCTTTTCACCCAGTCCCACCCATACTCGCACCTATATATATTTTTTTGTTTTTGCACCACCCACCTGGATTCTAATTAGACTCACGCACGGCGTCTTTTGGGGTCTTTTATCCTGCGGGTTAACTCGATTTCCGGTTGGATGCGCTTTTGTTTGTGTCGGTGACCGGAAATTAGTTTCGTATATTCATTGCCTCTTGTTCACGCCATTATTTGTGTGATAGGGGTTTTTCATTTGCTGCGAGATATCTTATTTGATTTGGTACGCCAGCTTTGAGTATTTACCCTCATAGTAGTTGGACTAGAAATGTGTTTACTCTAGTTGCAATCAATTTCATCACAGAGGGAAAATGATAGCGAAACGGGTTAACAGATCAATGTTTATCTCAGAAAATTGTGTTTAATACAGGAAGTCAAAGAATAAATCATTTCCCGTCAAATGTTGTTAAGAAATAGTATTAAAAATAACTATGTGTATGCACAATTAAATGAAAAGAAATTATTAACAGCAATAAGTTAGTTTCTTTCTGTGTGTTTTATGAAAACCCCACAAATCGAAGCCACTTTTGGCCAACTGAGATGTGACCAATGGCCGGAAAGATTGCTCATATTTCACTGGCCAGCAGTGCAGCACTCATGGTAATGAAAATCACACAGAAGCTGAAAAGTTGAGGAACTCTGTTTGCATCTGGTTTCGCTTACATGCGTAGCCAAAAATATTTACCCAAAAAGTCAACATGCATTTTAATTTGAGTGTTGCTAATCAGGTTGCAACTGGAGCCAAGTCAAGACTCTTGATATTTTCTCATTTGAAAGTCGAGCACACAAAACCATCGAGAGTGTGTCAAAAATTTGCAGCATTGGCATTTCAAATTCTTCTCGAGTTGGAATAACTC
This sequence comes from Drosophila sechellia, assembly GCF_004382195.2. Classification (NCBI taxonomy): domain Eukaryota; kingdom Metazoa; phylum Arthropoda; class Insecta; order Diptera; family Drosophilidae; genus Drosophila; species Drosophila sechellia. The sequence continues at coordinate 9,676,562 of NC_045951.1, read as the reverse complement.
GAGACTCTCTACACTCGAGCAATGGCAATTTGCGTCAAACCTCAAGAACACGACGAGGTCGGGAGATGAAAAGGAATCGGTACGGATTTTACATTAGCCCCATGACATCTCTCAATGCGGCACTCACACACAGCCCAGGCAAACAACAATGTGGGAGGCCACGTAAATGGAGGACCGAGATTTGGTTTTTGCTTGTTAAAGTAGAAATAACAATTCCTAGAATTACAATAAAAGCGGCAACAGCAACAGGCTAAGTATAGGCATTACCCTTTGGACGGGTGTCCTTCGCCACGGTTGACTTGATTCCACTTGAGGCACTTTAAGTCCCAGTCTCAGTCCCAGTTCAAGTTCGAGTTCGAGTTCCCTAGTTCCAGTTTCCATTCCCATTCCCCTCATCGGGGTTTTTGGTTTTAGGTCCTTTAAGACCCGTGTCATGTGGCGTCCGTGTCGTGTCCCTGCCTCACACCACCTCTATTACAACGAGATTAAATGTCCTGTCGCAGCGGGCTTAGGCATTAAGCTCGGGTCGATTCGCCTCCTTGTGGCACTGCCTCCTTTTTGGCGGAGATGTCGTTGCGGGAGTGCTGCTGTGTTTGTACACGATTTTGGTGGAAATTACTGCATGGTGATTGTTAAAGGCACTGGGTTTAAAAATACGGCACAAAAGATATTGAATATTTGTGGAATATATTTTAAATACCAATATACACCAACAATATTTCCGTAACACAACAATAGTTCGCCAATAGCACTCCAACAATACCCCAACTTTACGGCAGGACTATTATGACTGCACAGCTATATTTTTTACCAACGACACACCACCATTACACCAAGAATGCAACGACAATCCCTTAACAATACACCTACTGTCTACTTTAATAATACGCCAACAATAACATTACTTTACACCAACAATACCCCAATATTTCGCAGTGTAATTTTATCTGTGCGATTCAAAGTAAACGATGCTTCTTGGTAGCTGTTCTATTGCTGCTTATTGTGGCAGCAAACTCGCTCACTTCCTTGCCAAATCACTGCCCACAAACAACAATCGCGTCGAGTGTTGACGTCTGCACTTATTACCCCAACCCTTGGTCCAAAATAAAACCCTTACCGCCGTCAGTCTGCTTGGCTTTTGTGACCAGCTGTCAAGAGGGCTTACCCCACTCGTTTTCTATCTTTTATGTGTTTGTCTCTATAAGCAATTCAATTTACTTTTGTGCCGTTCATATTTGCAAAGCAATACACTTGGAGAAAATACGATGGAGGCAATAGGGAAGTCTAATAACATTGAACAGGTTTTTAAGCCCTTATTGAAAAGGCTCATACCTTTTATAACTTAAATAGGATATTCCACACTTTGTGCTAATAAAAATTCACATCAAAATAATATATTTTACTGACACATCAGCACTAATTACTTTTATATTTTTTGCTAAGTATTTTTCTCGGTTTGCCGGCTGTCAGCAGATCCTAAGTCTCTTTAAATTCAGTTAAAGTCCCAGGAACGCCCGAGGTGCTATGGTTACATAATTAAATTGCAGCCCGGCTCGGCAATTAATTAAATGCCTCATTTATTAACGCTTTGTTAGGCAATATTTTCACAAATGACTACAAAAACAAAAGAAAGAAGGTACGGAAAATTAAAGCAAAGACAACAACGCAGGACTGCCACAAAAGCCACCACTGCCAGAGAACCAAACAAAATACACAGACAGCGGCATATAAATGTACGCATTACGCATACGCCGCGTGGTGGTCGGGCACTGATTTATTTTTAACCTCAAAGCGTCATTCACAATAAAGATATTTTACGTTTATGACCCACAAAAATGGAAACTTTTACGTTGGCATCGCATCGGCGACGCGGCAACATGGCGTATGCGCAACAATTTTCAAGGGGCGTTCACTTGTTGCGGTTGACCGGGCTTAAACTCTAGGGCCACACAGACAACACCCACCGCCGATCCCAATCGAAAAAGACCACCTGCCATCGCTCCAGTTGACACGCCCGCCCACCTAATCGGAGCCATTTCTGTGGGCCGTAATTTAATATGCGGTCGCAACTTTAATATTCTCGACACGTCGCCTTTTCGGCGTTTCCCCTGTTTATCTACCAGACACACACATACACATTTTATAAAATAACAACAGAAGAGGCAAAAACAATTCTTTAAACCCACTCACTTTGGCATTCGATTCATTTGATTTGGCCGCTCGGCTGGCTTATGCAAACAGGCGCCAGCCACTCGAGCAGCCAAAGCTTTTCAATGAACGCGTCAACATTTTACATTGCCCTCTCGATTTGTATACACACGCACACACATATATAAACACACAATTCACACCACTCGCCATTCCATCTAAGGATCTGGGGGAGTCCTTTCCTTCGTGTATCCTTCGTGTATATGTACGTATGTAGCACAATGGAAGGCGGACAATGAAGGGAAATCGAAAATACACTGACTGAAAGGTTGTCACAATGCCCGATTGGCCATAAAATAATATATAAAATTGATTTTAGTAGCTACAGCTTGGGTTGTGGTTTTAAATTTAACAATTTTATTTAAACTTGCATTGTTATAAGGGTGGTAAATACATATATTAATTTTAAGCAGAAAGTGTACAAATATTTGAAATTAATATACAAAAAATGACTGCATAAGTAGCCTCTTTAAAATGTAATGTAATAGGTGAAGAAAGGTTTCTTTGCAAACTTTAGTTGATTAATTTCTTTATAAAAGATAATTCATAAAAAATTCAGTTCTATTAAATTGGTTTTAAAATGCAGGGAAGCAACCCTCAAATTCAACTAACCCTCAAATTCATTTTATTCTAAACCAATGTGCAATTGCTGTGCCCCTTACTTCCTCTCGCTCGCTTACTTTGCGACCCTTTTTTTTAGAGCTCCTCACTGACGCAATCAATCAACGCGTCAAGGGTCTCTTAGGAGCTTCCCCCGGCCCAGGGATCCACTGCCAGTGAAACTGTTGGAACCCGGCTCCGGATCCGGATCCCGTCCAGCAGCATTTGCTTTGTTCTCCTGCACCTTTCCCGCACACACAAACACACACACACACAGTACACCGCACGGACAGTAAATGCAAAGCAAAGGTGTTCGGCCCTCTCGTTACGTAGCCGTCAAGTGGGCCACAGGACAATGGTTCACAGTTCACACTGCGATGAAGCCCATCGGGTTGCCGGTGGCTCGAGTCGAGTCGAAGGGCAAGGGTTTCTGGCACCGGCGACCTGCATAATATTACGACAAATGCTCAAAACTTTTTCAATAAGCAACAACTTTTGCTTCTGCACCATATACATCGTAATATATACCATAAGTACAGATGTGCCCAAATCAATAGTGTTGATAATCAATAACTTTGTTGATAAATTAACTATTCAATTAAATTATTAACACTTTGAACTACCCTGCAATGCCATCAAATATTCACCAAAGTATTAGATACTTTTCTTTATTATCAGCTTCGGAAACATATGTATATTATAATCATAGGACACCACACATTTTTATCCTTATATTAAAAAACGCAAAAATTTGCATAGTTGTTCGTGGCGAACGCAACTGAGTTTTGAAAAATTCATAGTCCATTCGGATGCTGGTTTTCAAAGGGGGCCACATAAATAAATAATCTGTTAGCACACTGTCTGTCTGAATATGATGAATCTAATTTGCACACCATTTAGGCCAGTATTCGTGCGCACTCTGAATACAACAAAAAAAAAATGGTATGTATATATACTTGCACCGGAAATGGCGGCACATCTGCAGGGGTGTCAATCAAAATGGCGCCGACTGCCAGCGGATATACTATACTATATATAGACCCCTTCCCTGCCGTCCGTCTGTCAGTTTGTATTTTTGTCACACTCGAACTGTCGGCAGTGCAACTTAAATGATTTGTCAACGCTGAGCTGTGAAAAGCCTTTTTCTTTGTTCAAAACGTCCACGGTTGGATATCCTTAAAAAAAAATATGAAAATGCGGAAAATTTTAGAAAATTGGTGTGCGAAATGAAAAGTTTCACCTAATTAGGTATTTCGTTAATGTAACATGAAACGATAACTTTTGCAAAAGTTTTAAAGGTGGGAATAAAAAGCTTACCAAATTCCGACCACTATTTTAAAAGGCTTTTAAAAGTTAAAAATTGACTTTACCCTTTTACCTTTACCGTATTTTTTTAAAGCCAGTTATTAAACTCATAAATCGATCTGCAAAAGCAATTTCGAGCTGCGCTGAAACAATGCCACATATTTATGCATGCCAACGCTGGCAATTAAGGGTATTTACCGGAATCTTATTTGCCTTAATTGTGGGAAAAGCGGAGCTTTAATCCACCGATGGGCTGTGATTTCGTTCGTCATCTGGCTGGTAATTGCAATTGATGCGAATGACACTGGCTGCCATTTGCTGGCGATGGCGATGACGATGGCATTATTAAATTGAAGATGTTGATCATTTATAAGGCAGCACGTTTGCATATTTTATAATAAATGAAACGTGTGACAGCATGCTTAACTTTCGCAGCCAAGGAGCTGGGTCCTCCGTCCACCCGCTTTCCCCTTTTTCCAGTCGCATGTGGAAGCCCCATGTAAATGGCAATGCATTTCCCTGGCCCACAGACACTCCCACCCATACAAGCGCATTATTTAAATGGAACATTGCAAGAGGCACAGGCCATATAACCTTCGTATTCCGACTCAACTGGCGTGTGTCTATATAATCGAGCGATGTGCTCGGTTGTCTCGCATTTCTGGAGGGTTAACATCACCGTTGACGTTTTTATTGTTTCGGGTATTCCTCGAATCCCAGAAGACTGGTGATGTTTGGTCTCTTAATGATTTTAACGAAAAAGAGCCCCGGGCAAAGCAGGGAAATTGTTTGTTTACCTTGGATCTTGGAGAAATATATATATACATATATATATACATTTTAAATTTATTGCTATTTAAACTGTTTAGCTTGTTCTACAGCTATATTTAAGGTAAATTACTATATATTAATATATATTGATACTTTCCAATAAATTATTGTTTATACAGACAACACAGATAAGATAACATTTTCCTGTACTCAAGGATAATATAGATTCTTGAAATACTTTACATATAATCCAGAACCTGGACTTGTATACCCACATGCTGCGGGATTAGGGTAATCTAGACCACTCGACATTTCCGCACCGAGATGAGAAGTGTCGGACATGACTGGATTGTAGTTTCACACTCCCACGCACTCGACTCTATTTTCCCCAACCCAACATCCGCTTTTCCCCCCATTTCCTTTGATTAGGGTGCAGTGTCAAGTTAAGAGCGTCGGCGACCTGCAGATAGATACTCGGTCAATTTAGTCCGCGTTGCACATGGTCATTGGTTATGATACGACAGGGATACTATGTCATGCCAGAGGCGAACTCCACCAGACACTTTCCACACCCCTTTCCTGCTGTTTCCCCACTCAGCGGCAGGAAGATGAATGAAGTCATAAAAGGCATTGGCCTGTGTTAAAGGATACAATCCGCAGACGCACATACCGAAAACAAATAAAAAAGGACTCGAGTCGTAGACGTATAATCAGAGCGAGTAGATCAAAGCGAATGCCGGCGGGCCGAGACCGAAATATCTGTCCACCAAAAGCAGGACACAAAAAAAAGCACACAAAATCAGGCGACATCCATAACGATGTAAACGATGATAACGATAATGCCCATGATGACGGGCAGCCGTAATTAGGCCATAGCCTGTCGGCCAACTTGGTTTAAGCCAAGACCCAGACGAGCGTGCTACTAGCGAAACTTTAAAGCCAAGTTGATGATTCCACGAAAAGAAGTAACGTGGGGTGATGTAGGCAAAAGAATCAGATGACTAAGAAACTCTTTGAATATGCAGTTTAGTATATGGAACTTTTTTTTAAATATTTTCGATATTTTTCATATTTATTTATTACCTCAAAAAAATCTAGATAAATTCATATTAATAATATTAACATCTTCTAAAAAGAACTAAGTATTTTTCTCGAGTGTGAGCGTTGGGTAAAGTTTTAATCAGGCAATGAGATCCAGCGGACAGTGCTGTCTGTTAGCCAGGTTAAGACCCGAGGCCTTGTCGCCGTGACGAACTTTTTTAATGAGCAACGTTTTGCGGCTAATAAACATTTGCGTGCTGGCCGTTAGCAGTTGATGTTGCCATGACGCCATGTTTTTAATTGGCAGCCCAGGTCTGGTCATTTGCGTCCCTGGGGTACCGATGCTACACCATCCAAAAGGCAATTGAATATTTTATTAAATTGCCACGGACACAAACACACTCCTACACACACACACACACACACAAGTGCCTATAGCAACGACAATGGCCACATTATATTGTGACAACAATTCATTATAAAATGGCGCCAAGGACAACGAAGGGCCATTGCCGAAAAAAGTTATGAAAAGCATTGCGACCCATTTGACATGACGCATACGCCACGTTGCTCGCCAAACAAAAACAAAGTTTTTCGCCTGGCTTTTTACTTATTTACGTTAATATCTGCTTATATATATTACATACTCTTATTATGAAAGGTATTGTTGGACTAACACGCCTCTAATCTAGCATTTTGACACATTGCATTTTAAATTTCTTGGGAAATAACTCCTGTGCCATTAAAAAACCATTTATATTAATTGAAAATTAAATATGTATGCACAACAATGATTTAATATTTACTTTTTTAAAACAATGTGCTTGATGCATTTCTTCAACGACCATATGAATTTTATTGGTTTTTTGTTTTAAATATTAAATGATTTGGTTTTGTGTAATTAAGCCTCTCTTTAAAGAAAAAACGTTTGTATATTTAAAAGAAGAGCCTGTTTTTGCCTATACCAATTGCCATTTTTTATAAATAAACAAATTTCGATCATAATGATTTCGCTTTTTTAGAACATCAGCAGCCAGAACTTTCCCAACTTTTTTTTGCTGAACCTGGTGACTGAAACAAGTTTTCGACATTCAAATTTACTTGGCGAAGTTTTAGGGGTTTTCCGTCTGCTCTTCCCTTTTTTTTTTGGGGCGCGCCACGGTAAGTAGAACTTTGTTGCGCCCTTTTATTTTATTTTGATTTTGCCGCCTTGGCCGTTGTTTCTGTTGCTGTTATGATTATTATTGTTACTGTTAGCAGACAGCAAATCAACAAAATTATGATAAACAGCTGCAGGTATAAGGCCGTTAAACGAAAGCGACCCAAAAACGAATGTCCTGAAAGCGAAGCAACAGGAAAGCAGCCAAAAGGACGAGGTCGGAGAAAAAGAATGACAGCACGGTTGGCCGCCTGTCCTTTCTGAAGATCCCGGGTCTTCAGTTAACTTTTTTTTTTTTTGTTTGGACCCTTAACTTCCGCGCAACACTCTCTCTCTTTTGGCCTGTCTGTGTTTTTGGCATTAAGGGACTTTTCGGGTTCATCTCCATCGAATACAATATAATCATTTCGTTTTTTCGTTATTATTTTTTTGGGCACCGGAATGGCAGCGAAATAAGATGGGAATATAAAGAATAAAATCAAGTGAAATATTTGCACATGCTAACGGTGGCGCGTTAAAGCTTTTGATCTTTTCGTTTCGCTCCTCACTTGCTGACTGCGTTAATAACGCTGCCATGTGAGGATGAGAAGCAGCAGCAGGTACAGGCAGCCCACCATCGATGTGGGTGGAGCACTGCGGCGGAGTGCTGCCGGCTCCAAGGTGACAGCTATTCGCCAGACCAACCGACTGGCAACGGTAGCGCCTTTACAGATTTTCCATATTGCCAGGCAAATCGGGAAGGCGCCCTTCTTGCATCTCCCCTCCATCATTTTCCGCCCATCGAAATCCCAGTGGCACATCAAATTTTCCAACGCTCCAGTTGAGCATTTTCGCAGAGGGCGAACGAATTTCAGGTGGCAGCCTCGCAAATATTTGCATATTTGATATTTATGTACCAACAACTTTATACATCATGTAGAGTTTCCATATCGATTTTGCCGCCATGCCACCGATGCCACATTTTTAGTTATATTTCGCTGGAGCACAGCGAGAAAACTGAACAGCGCTCTTGTATTTAATATATATTTTTAAAGTGCTATACAACGACATTTGTTGCATTAACAGCTGAAGATTTCATGGAGAACTAGCTCTTAAAAAATAATTCCCTGTTGTAATTGTAATTGCTCAAAATTGTAGCACTCAATTGACAAAATTCCGAAATGTTTTCTATGGAAGAGAGTTGTCATTTTGAGTTGCAGGAACCGCCAGTTGCCTCTATATGTTTTTTTTAGTGCTCCCACACACTTGTTGGCCATGTTGCCCTACACTCGAAGCGAAAACAAAGGCGGGGGCGTTGGGTGGAGTAAGTGGTGCAAAGTATCCGCTGTCACCATGTTTGCAGAAACCATGACTGCAGAAACCAAAAAAGCGAGTATACGCAGTGTGCACAGCATTGTGGGTGGTTTTGTTTCTATTTATAACCAAAAGTTGCAGATGGCCAGCGCTAATGAATTCAATGGAAACCATTTTCTAATCGAATTGTGGAAAACAATATACATATACATATATATATATATATATTTGCTGGGGCGAAAAGACCGCGCTAAGAACTTGTCGTCGCAGAAATAAATTTTCAAAGCCCTTGGGGGCAAGTGTCAATTGTAGAATTGTGCACAAACAATTTATTACTGCTCCACGTTTTACACAAGTCAGCATGTTGCACAGCAAGGGATTAAGAATAAATAAAAGTATATTCTATTTATTTGCCATTAGAATGTCATGATAAATGGTCCTGCTCGAATTGTGTAAACAGACATTTACCTCAACTTTTGCCGCAGCTGCAGCACATAGCCTGTTGTGTCTGAAGTAAATACGTTTGGCCAACTCAGAAATATTGATTCAACCACAAGCCATTGTCATCCCATCTATCTCTTTAAGTCTAAGACCAATTGACATTTTGAATGTGGATCATTTATAATTGTAAGCTGAGTGGATTTGGTATATTTCCATGTGGCTTTAGCTCAAAGAAATCATATTTCCTAAACCTATTCTACCAAATTAAACTATTTATATTTTATTAATCCTTTCATTTTTGTGTACTGTTCCTTTTTCCTTTTACAATACAGTTGTTTAACAAAGGAAAACATTCTTTCACTGCACATCATGAATAATCCGATACAACCAATTCCATTTTTTGCGTGCACCCAAATGGAATCTCTAATTTTATTCTGTCAATCATTTTGGTTTTTTCCTTTTTTGAATGGCAGGGCACAGGGAATTTCAAGGACTTCAATTACAGAAATTTAAAAAGCCAATACATAAAAGAATTAATTCTTTATATCTGAACTATTGTACAAAATAGCAGCCGCGAGAAAATGTTAAACTAATAAATTTATATATTAATAGACACAGTTACAAATTACAACTTTTCTGATGAAATTTACTTTTTGCACATTGTTTCAAGGACTTTTTTGTACCACTTGCTTTACACTTATCGAAATAACAGGAATAATAGAAAATTAATAAAGTCAACAGGCATTAAGCTTTGTTTTTTTCTTGATGCAATTCAAATTAAGTTTTACCTGCCCCACACTTTTAATAGGATATGAATAAAAAGAAAAAATTAAAAATGCCACCAGTGTCATCGGGCTGGTTTCATAGACATTTCCAATTATTTCGAGAATCCCACTCACTCTGCAAACACACCTGGAGCTCTTCGTTCCGAGAATTCTGAGGATGCACTTTCCCCCCGGATAACTTCGAATGGTTCAAAAACAGTAAATTTACACATGATTGCTGTTCGGATTTCATTTAAATTTCTATCCCAGCATTGTATTGCTGGCCTTTCACTGGATCAGCACGGAAGTAATGCACTCCATACTGCACTACATGTGTGCAGTGCAAAATGATTTATAAAAAAAAAATTGAAAATAAGTGAATGCAATGGAGCATCTTTTGCGCATGCAAATGTGCTGGGGATTCGAGAAGGGATTGGTCCTGAAAGAATTCTAAAAGGTACCCGCTCACTAATGCGAGCATAAAATATACACTGCTAAAAATTATGGGTTTCCAATGTTTAAAATGAAAATTTTATAAATTTTTTTATAAATAATTTAAAATACATTTTTAACCAATCTAAAATCAATTACATTTCAGCAATTCATTCAATATTTTGTATAAATATCAATCTTTTCCAGTGCACACACACGCACTCCTTCGGAAATGTAAGCGTTGTACACATATTGAATCCATAAATAAATCCTTAAGCGAAAATTGTAAATGTCGGATTAAGTGTATCACAAGAACCCGCACACACACACACGCATAAGTGCGGCAGTGTGAGTGCTGTGTAGACGTGTGCCAGCGCATAAATAAATATGGGAGGAGAGCGAAAAGAGAGTTGGCGAACACTAAAAACTAAATGTTGAAAACATTACTCGCCACTCCACTCCACTCCACCCAGCACCCACTTCCGTTTCCGCTTTCTCCAGCACCTGTCAAACGTGGTTAGATCGAAACAAAGTTAATTCCCTACAGCAGATTTATGGCGAGCAAACAACACACACCGATAATAATAATTACTCGAAACATTGTAATCCTCTTAGCGACGAGATTTACACGTTAAAGCAGAGCGTTCATTTTTGCCATGATAATAGATTGTCATAGCATGTACTTTTTTGGTTTTTTTCTTACTTAGGAAACTTCGCCGAAAAAAAATGTGATTGCGAGGAAACCCAACCAGCTGGCAAATCGAAAACCGAAAGAACACCTTGCGTTCGACACGTGCACACGCTGCCAAGTCCCCAAGAAGACTGGAGCATTTTGTGGAGCCATTCAGCAGCGGAGTTCGGCGGCAGCACGAAGTTGGCTTTAATGACAACCCAAGCCCAAAAGTTTTGTGGGTTGAGTTGGGTATGCCATGCTAGCCAGAAAACTGAACAACGAACTGAACTTAACTGAAGCGACAAGACTGTTGCGCGCAGGGGAAATGGAATGGCAGATGTCTCTGTTGCGGCAAAGGGGAAAAAATTCCCCGGCATGTTCTAAAGCCCGAGCAACAGTTTGTTGGCGGCCATATCAGGGTCATTCTTCAACCAGTCGCGTATCAATGGCCAAAAATATTTACATACGCCGCCGTTGGACGCATCGAACTGAAAAGCAGCTCTTGCCACTTTGTCAATGTCAAATGTTCAGCTGGATGGTGGATGGCGGGTTTTGGCTGGTTTTCCTCTCTTCGTTTTTTTTTTTTTTTCTCAGCTGCCTTTGTTTTTGTCATGGTGGGGCGAGTGGGCCGAGTGAACTGAGGAAGGCAACTAGTGGTTCTCATATTTCCACAGTAACAAATTTGTTTACGCTTAATTGGTCTACGCTTACATCGGATCAGGAGCACATGGTCACCAGCAAAAGTTCCCAGTCCCAACCACCCACACATTTTGATGTGGACAGCACAAAGTTGCGCATTTGTTGGAAATTGACTTGTCGCTGCCCCAAAAAGTATGCTACGCTTTTGTCACTGCAAAATCTGTGGAATTTCCGAGTACAGTTGATATTGTGCAACTCGCATTTCGCAAACGGGAATTTAAAAAATTATATAGATAACTTGATGCACAAATTTTTGTTACAGTTTTGCTTAATGAAGTTTTGTAAATATAGTAAGGAAGTATTTGTTAAGCTATCGAAAATAACGTGAAATACATACATGATTAATACAACATTTTCTTTTTATTTGTGTTTTGTAGTTTAAGATCGTATGCGCAGTTACATATTTACATCCGTGAATAGTACTTGCCTTAAATACATTTATTACCCAAAGCGGTTGGTTTTTTCTCTCATATCATATCATCATATATTAATAGTAAGTTCATCTATGCATAAAGTGTTTGATTTTATTTGCAATGGATAAGCTGACTAATGTTCTTGCCTTGAATATCTGTCTAACGAGATGACCCATTGATTGTCAGGCCCCATTGTTCAGTTGATATGATATATATTTGCATGATTTACTTGCGCCACTTCCATTAGGAATCCTGTCGAGACCGGGATCAGGTTGTAAAAATGGTCCACGGAGATTTGTGGACACATGCGAATGTCATATTCGGCCATGTTCATGGGTATGAGTGCGTGTGTGTGTCTGGGTTGTAAATCAGGATGGGAAAAGCAGACAATGGCCAAGGCCATTTGGCATTCACTAAACAGCACAAAGGTGAGCATCTCGACGGTGTCATAAAAAACAGTTTACACATGGGTTCTGGCCCATTTCGCAGGCAATTTTTATAAGGCCACTGACGGCAATTCATTGAGCGCAACATAAAATCCATATATGTGCATACGTACGTATGTATGTGTGTATAAAGCGAAGGTGAGGTAGCAGAAAGTCAATTAATCTAATTGCAGTAGGACACTTGTGCACACGAGGACATCCTACTCCTCCACCATCCATTCATCCAGTTGGCCAAAAGCAAAGGTCAAGCGAATCCAATTCGATGCAATTAAATTAAATCTCTAAATGTGAGCTAATGAGCACCACCACTTCAGCTGCGGTCAAAAGGAGCCGGGGATGTGGGCGTGCTAATTAAAAGCGCAGTCCGCCTGATTGATCATCTGCTGCAGTTCCATCCATATGTGTATCCATACACCCATCTATATGCCCCAATCAAGGGGATTTCATTATCACGGCTCACACTTCAAATCGAGACCAAATTATTTATAGCAAATGCTACCGGAAGGTAGCCACAGGAAATGAAGATGGCAGACAACAGCGCAACTCCTAACAAGCTCACACACACGCACAAGCACGCACTAACACTAGCATACACGACCCCCAGGACGATTTTCCCCTGTGCGAACGCGCTTCCCTTTCCGCTTCTGTATTGGTGTGTGCTTAAGGATTTCTCGCATCAGGCGAACTGTTGCGTTTTTTATACCCTCACCAATAAATCCAGGACTTTTGATTCGTTTGCCAGGGCAGAAAGCTTTTACGCAGTCATCGCAGATTAAATAAAGTATATTTTATACACCTAGGAAATCGACAAATGAGAGTGATGAAAATAGCATAAAAATAAACTAGGCTTTAATACAAAGTTGTGAAATGAAGTGGCAGCTTTACTTATATGTTACTTATATATAATAAATAAGAAAACATTATGCTGGAAAACTGTATATCAAGGCATGTATTTCAATTAAGAGCTCATAAGAAACTAATTATAAAGAACTACAAAACTGTTCAAATAATAGTAACAATGCAGAAAATTTAATATTACTTGACTCTTTCAAGTCAAAAGATAGCAATTGAACACCGCAGTTTTGGGATCAAAACCTTTGTAAGCTGCAGCTGTCCAGTAAACAAATATGCTTTCCCCAAGTGATGTCGACCAACCATTTTTAACCCAAAAAAAAGGGAAATACTTTTCAGGGTTTTGGGCCGACAGATTCGGTTCCAGTAGTTGGTCCTGCTGCAGCCAGTTCAGGTTTGGTGTTGGCCCATCCTCCCCGCCCATAGACAAACTCATTACGAAAAATGAGCGTCCTGCGGCGCTCAAACAAAGCAAGGACCAAACCTGTAAACGGCCCCCCGGCCAGCTAAAGTGTATGTGTGTGTGTGTGTGTGGTGTCCTGTGTGCCCTGCTTGTTGCTTGTTGATGCCAAAAATCATACACACCGCCCACATATCGATTTTGTTTGATGTTTAGGCTGGGCGCCGGGAATATACGGATATGCGAAGTGGATAGTCCTGGCTTTCAGGACCCTCGGGCATCTACAAAGCAGCAAAAACAAAGGCATACACACCTCATCATTATTTCCGTTTGTGTACTCGTTTCCGTGCCTACATTACGACGACGCGTCGCGTATTTTAAATATTTAAAGACCATAAATGCCGTAAACCTTTGGGCCGCCATCGCAAAATTTTAGAGGGTGCCGCCGGAAGTAGAATTCGTTGGTAGCCAAAAATTTCATGCGAAACGGAATTAGTAGATAATGATACAGTAGGAATTTGAATTTTCGGTTTCCTGTTTGTTTTTTTTTTTGGGAAATTATGTTTACTGGAAAAATGCAAATCACATCGTTAAAGATGGCTGAGTATTGTTCAAGTATGTATATATTAATATATATAAATCCAAGAGTATATATGTACTTAAAATATAAAGCAAAAGCTTTATAGTCAGTTCAGTCATGTCTAAAACTGAATTATAAATATATAAATAATATTTCGCAAAGCTTCAGATTAGAATAAATTACCTTTTAATGGGTAAACCACTCAACTAATAGTTCTTTTTAATTAAATTACGACCAATAACTCTTCAAACGTGTTTAATAATCACTTTTCTGTCAGTTACCGACTTAAAGTCTGAACTCAGTTAAGCCATTCGTTTAATGACTTCGATAATTTGACCAACAGACCTTACACCCTGTTTTTTCGAGGCATTTCGAAAGCTTTCGCTTTAAGCCAGTGTTTTGATACAGTTTTTTACGAGCTGTTTGCTCGTTTTTTATGCCGAAACAATTGAGTTTGTTTGCTTTGCAGAGGGTTAATCGGGTTCGCTCGCTGTTGCGCTTGACCCGCTTATTGGGACTGTTGGCCAGGTCCTGATTGTTGGCCTTTGTGCTCCTGGGCAAATGGCATCCGCGGCCAGTTAATTAGCTGCCAGGGATCGTCCCTCCCGCGGGACTTCATCAGGCGACAGGCTCGGCGCAAAAAAACGGGGCAGATTCTTCAAATTACTTTTGAAAAAAAGGGGCGACAAAGGGAGAGAATAACCTTCAGTTCCCAGTCAGCAACTCACTTTTAGAAAAATATTAGAATTTTATACTTAATCAAAAAACGTCGTAACATTAAAAACTTAAAAAATTAAATGTTCATAACGTGAAATGGTACTCTTAAGTACCAATTTATCTTTTTTCCCATATTTATTGTTAGTTACCATTGGTAAATAAATAAATAAATAGTTGCTTAGCTACATGTTGAACTAAATCGAATAAACCGATGATGCATCCGAATTGTTTTTCGGTGCACTCATGCAGGACTGGCTTTGTGTCTGCTCACTTTTATTTCAAACGGCAATTGCATTGTGCCATTCCCAATCCGCTTATGGCCAATGCCACGCCCCCTGGACGACCACCTAGACCGCCCATACCGCCCACGGGAGCAAACAATGCACTCAGCAGCAAACAAGAGCAACAGCAACCGTCCCTTTTGCCCTGGTAAGTGCTATGCGTATGATAAAAGCTTGTGTCATATTTTCATTTTTCACCCACTTTTCCCTCGCTGCATTTGCTGTGGCGGATTTGGCATCTGGGAAGGAGTTCTCCAGCCAGCCAGGCAGCCAGCATGGCTCGCTTAATGCCAAGCACTCGACGACGCTAACCCAACCGGTGCTTACTTATAAAAACCGAAGTACTTTCATTAGCTTACCGCCAACGGACCTTCTCGCCAGCAAGGTCGGCATCAGATCCAGTTTACTTCACCCACCGTGGAGCACTGTGCGTCCACCAGCCGACTCCATACACCAACTCAGTTAGCTCAACATCCTGGTTGGGGTAAAGCTCCGGGAAAATCCGCAATGAAATGGGTCTAAAACGGGGAAAGTTTCCCCTTGCGAAAAGCTCTCGAAATGGAAATTCGGCCTTGGCATAGGAATTGACGCAGCATTCACCTTGTGTAATGAACTCAAATATTATTTAGAACTAATTAGTTGCAACACACACGGCATTGACATTGATGTGCTTGTGGATGGTTTCTATTAAACTAATTACTTTGCTCTTTATTCATACATATATATATATAATTTGTTTGCCTGTTCGTTGGAGTTTTTGTTATGCTTTATACAGTTTGCAATATTTTGCATTTTTACAAATTTATATTCGCTGGTAAATATAAACAGAAAATTGCTCTGGGGATAGTTACCATATAACTAGATGATCGTTTCGATATTTCTTTGTTTTCACGGGTTAGATCTTGTCTTTTTCCTAAACGCTACGAGTATTGGTTGTCCGCTTGAAGTTTAATACTTGGACAGAGCTTCTTCGCTTATTTTGCTGTTTGATAAACTTTGAACTTAGTCGCTAAACACATTGTATGCCAAAACAATTGCGTTCGAGTTAACAATTCAAGTCAAAAGTGAACCGAGTGGGTACTTAGCTTAGGTATACACTTAATTCGTACTAAGGCATGTTATATATGTTGGGCTCGAAACAACAACATCAACTGTTGTGTAATTCATAATATCGCAAGTGTTTTATACAAAGTCATTTTAGTTCAAATAAATAAAGAGGCAGCAGAAGCTTAATTAATGCGAACAGTAACATTAAAGTAACGTAACGTAAACGTAAAGCCAACTGAACAGTATCCCGCCCTAGGTGATTGGGTTTCGGATTTGGGTTTGTGGATCACGCTGAGCTGCGAAATCCTCACTACTCGGCATCCAGCGAGAGGCAAGGCAGTCCGGCCAGCGCCGGATGTGTGGATTGCTGGGAGGAGCGATGTCGCTGCGGCATGGGCTGACCATTCTCGCGGTACGTCTTCAGTTTCGTCTCCATCGCCTAGAAATATACACAAAGCGAGGGCGGATTAAGCAGCAGTAAATGAAATATATGAAAAATGAACTATAGAAGGACTTAAATTAATGTATTTTTTAATTTTCAACGGTTTGCCCAGTGCAGAGTTTAGTCAGCAATGCAAGTCATCGTGAGTACTCTAAAGTACCTTTCCTAAACTGGGCTTTTGAAACTAGCGTAGCATATAACAAACAAAAACAAAGAACATAAAATAAGGTACAAATAAGTTTTGTATTTATTAACCAATGCAATTAATAAATGCAAGCGGAGGGCAACTAAAATTAGCCTTATAGTTCCGAGCGCATTGTCAGAGCGGCAGGCTGGCGTCCGGCGAGTTTCGCATGCGCTCGGCGAAGCGCCTGAAAATGTTTGAGCCCGCACCGAGGCTTCCGGCGGAGCTGCAATCGCTGACGGGCGTGGACTGGGCGCTACTCGTGGCCACTGAGCTGCTGCTGCCGCCAAAGGCGCGGCGAAAGAGACTTGACTCGCTGGCCGATGGCGGCGGCGGCTGCACACTTGCCGGGCGCTCGCAAATGCAGCGAAACTTTTCGCATTCGGGACATAGCAGTGCCTTGTCCCACTAAAAACATAGGGAAAAACACATAAGCTGATGGTGGGAGTGAAGGGTTCAAGGAACATATGTACATACGAGACAATGGATGAGGTAGGATGGCATGCTGGACTTATAGTTTGTGGAGGGACTTACGTTTAGTTTTCTTAACATGTCGGCCACAATGTTGAGCGCCGTTGTGCGGGAGCTGGGGTTCATGGAATTGCCATTGATTTGGTTCTCGGGATCTGCAAGAGGAAGCACACATACACAGCATGTTAGTCGAGAGGTTAGTTGGTCAACTACTAGCTACAGACGCAAACACAAAACGTACAAAAATCGCCTACAAGAAATGTTGCAAACTCTTTCGTCACATTTGGGCTCTTAATTTTAATAATTTACAATACAATTACAAATTATGAGGAACTTAAGCGGGCTACATTTGTTTGGTAAACAAGTAAAAAAGAAACAAACGGAAAAACAATGCTAAATGCATGGCTTGAACGTTTGGCGATTAGACTTGGACAGTTTTAGCACGTGTCTGGTTTTCTTTAGGGAACTCAGTATCTTACTCTTAAGCGAATGCTGCTGGTTATATTCGTTTCTATTAACTAAACTTCCATTGAGGGCGCTGACGCTGGTGGCTCTTGTGGCGACAGCATTGTCGTGTTTTACCAATTCGCCATTGGCCACAATACCATTTGGCAGCGAGGCGGACGAGTTCATCGAGCTGTTGACCGTATTTGTGTCGTTTGCCGTGGGAATGCTCGTTCCATTGACCACTGGTGTAAAGCGTGACTTGACGTTCAGCTCTTGCTTGAGATCTGCAATAGATTTGATAAATTAGTTTTGAGTTTGTACTGAACGTCTGGTCTTGAATCATCCACCTCTCGTCTCATCCATTAATCGCTGTAGTTTTTCCTGCAGCAAACCCTTTTCATCCACTTCCAGCTCCAGGAGGGCGTTCTTCTCGTAGGCCTGATCCAGCATCTTCTCGAAATTCTCTATGCTTTCGTTAAGTATACGATGGGCACGCTCCAAATCGTCGTTTTTCTGCTCCAGCTGCCGCAGGTACACCTTCATGGTGTCGCGATCCTTCTTCACCGTTTCCAGCTGCTTCTCCATGTTTGACATATCGATGCCATGCGATTCCAACTTGAGCTGAGGATGGAATAGTGGTAAAGAATGATCTTGTGAGGAGCTCAAAGCCACATTTACGCAAACTGAGTTTAAGAATTAAGCTCAGTTTGTGTAAATCGGGCTTAGCTTATAGCCACCTTTAGAGACTCGTTTTCCCGCTCAAACATTGTGAGTTTGGCTGTGAGATCTTTGATTATACTCTGCTTCTGATCCAGAGTTGCGTCCATTTCTATTTCCATTTCGCGGGACTGCTCCACGAACTCGTCGTACTCCTGTTTAACGTCTGTCCATCTGAAAATGAAAGGTAAAACTAGGCTATATGGCTGATTTCAGAGAATGTATCAGGTATTTGGGCACTTACTCTTTGTGGTACTGCTTAGATCGTTCCTTCCAATATCTGCACTCATCTTCCACACTATTGAACATCGGTGTCGACTCCATTTCTGCGAATTTTCCTTAGCTGCTGACTCCTTTTTGCGGTTTTTGTGTACTAATCGGTGGTCAAAATGGTTTTGAAATTTCGTTCGAAGTGATTTAACTTTTAATTTCTACACAATACTAGGTACTACGGTTGGTCTATTCCTGCATAGGTAATTTTTCGTGTTTTTTAGCTGCTTTATTTTTAATTGCTGTGATTAAAATGCCAAAACACAGTTGTTGTTCAAGTCGAAGTTTTGCTTTTTTGTTGTTTTGTGTGTTGGGGGTGGTGAATAGACTAGAAGTCGAATGAAGAAAAGTGAAAAATCAATTAGGAACAGGTGTTTGCCCTGATTTTTGTAGTTGCTGTTGCTGTTCGATGCCCTAAATGGGTAGTCGGTTTTGTCCATATCAAATGTAAATAAAATCAAATTGCACTAAACTCATTTTTGTGACGCAGCTGCTGCGGCAACAACAACGAAAACAACGAGGATGATGGTGATGAGCAGCAGCAGCAACAACAACAACAAATAGCTACGACGAAGTTTCCCATACAACAACGCATTGTATGGAAATGAAATCATCGGTGATTTTCTCATGGAATTCCAGTGTTTATACCTAGAATTTTATGCTGCACGACCGCCCACATGTTCTACTTACACTTTGCACTTAATTTTGCTACGTTTTGTTTGTTTTATTTACATAAAATCAGTGTAAATAGTTATGCTCGTAAAAATTTACCACTACTCCAAAAACGCACTAGCCAACCCTGGCTTGGGTTGCCAGTGTTGGCTAACTGTTGGGCATTTGGTTTTACCAGCCCTGGTCAACAGTTGTTATTTGAAATTTAATCAACATACAAAGTTTTACTCGGCTTCTTTTTGCGCTTACGAAATTTTCTTATATATTCTAAATCATACTTCTCTAATGGACGTGCTGTAAACGTTATCGATTTGTTGGCCGGCTCATCGTTGCTGGTATCGTTTGAAATATGAAACTCAGAATCGGAACTGTCTTCAATTATTTGAGCTGAGCTTAATGTTAAATCACGAGTGGTGCTGGGAGTTTGTGCCAGTGCTGCAGCATTTTCGCCAACTACGCGCATGGGCAGCGCATGATAATGATATGATACATTTCGACAGGATCTGCGACGTAGTTTGTGTTTTCTGCTAGTTTCAAAGTCACTGGAACTTGTGGACGTGTTATTGTCGCCACTATTTGAATCTTCCCCGCTGCTAGAATCCTTAATGTCAATTTTATTGGAGTTTTTTGTGATTTTAGACATATTTGATATGAGCCGCGCCGGAATTGTTTTGGTTCCAAAAAAGAACAGTTTTTCGCTGAACTAATTCTGGTTCTTTACCACCGATGTGGCAACTCCATGGCAGGGCCGCAACTGAAACATCTCAAACGGGACATCGTTGCCAGACAGCCAGTCAGAGTGTGGCCAGATCGCAGCGACGGCAGTGCATTTTCAACAAAAATAAGGTAAAATATAGCACAAATATGGCCAGCAATTGTTAAACAATTAACGCAATTGCCAGAATTATAACCAAATGTCAACTGTGTGAGTGCGGCAATCGAGCTCGCGTGGGCGTTGCACATGCAGCAGCATCGAATTGATTAATTGCGGCGCATGCCGAAAAGGGAAAAAAGGGAGGATGTGTTTCAATCAACGCGAGTGAAAACCGCGACGAACGAAGAAAAAAAACCAAAACTACTGCGGCAATCGTGAACAAAGAACTCGTTGCGTCCGAAATTATGTGGCACAGCAACTAAACTATTGGATTTCCCAATCATTTTCCAGTTGAAATCAACGCGTTGCAGCAGGCCCCGCAGCAACAGCAACAACAAAACAAAGGCAACTGGAAGTGCAGCCTAACGGGAATTGCTCCAGCATATAGAGATTATAATCCATTTATCGGAAGATAGTCCACAATGGCGGATCCAGAGCGACAGAGCCTGATCAACAAGGAAGACGGCAATGGCTACAATTCCGTGGACGCCGTGGACGAGGGTGCCGATAATCCCGGCAGCAACTCATCGGTGGCCACAAACGAGGACGGTGCGTATCGTTATTGTAAAGCCGGCCATTCAACCCGCATCCAATCAGCCGGGCGGGCGGGCCATTGGAAACCCAACAAGTGTGCGGGCGCTCCACTTATCCGCATCCAAAGTCGTGATTCCGAGTTGTCTGCTCGCCGTCTCATTTGGCATTTTCACACTTCACCCAACTGAGTCATAAATGCCTGTGGGGTGTGGTGCGGGGGGAGCGATGGGACTGCACAGTAAGAAAAACTTATAGGATATGTGGCGCCCAAATGTCATCCTAAATTATCTGCCATTTTTACAGATCAATATGTTACAAATGTTTTAAATTGATCTTAAAATTATACAAATTTAAGTTGTAATTAACAGGTCCCATTATTATAGAGCTTGATTTTTTTCCCAGTATTAACCAAAAAAATGCAACCTAATATAAAATTCTCTTATTGGCCTAATTATCAAATGGGCCACGTACACCCCGAAAAAATATGTAATTTTATCACGAACTCCTATTTTTCACTATGTGAAGAGCTGCCAAAAATGTGAAGATCGATTGTAGTTAGTTACTCGACGCCGGTATCGGCCAAATTTTTGCACCGCCTTTGTTATTGTTTATGCTAGGAGGACGCTCGTAATCAGCACAAAAAGCGTTCCCCACAGCTGTTTAATCAGCATCGATTCGGAGGTGTTGGTACTGTGGTGGTTAAGCGGGGGCAGCCAAGTCCATGAGTCATCATGTCATTCGCTGCCTTATCGCAGTACAGGGCGAAAATGAAGGCATTGAGGGTCTGCGATGAGCAGTGGTTCCATTGTTTACCAAGGAACCTGATCTTCAGCTCGGAAAAAGCTATCATTAATATACTCTATAAGAGTTTAGTTACAAGGGCTTCACGACTTTCCATGTTACCAATTAATTTGTATAATCATGTGATTTGAAACGATGATAGAAACAATATATAATGAAGAATTATCTCTAAATGATTTGCATAGGTTTTCATTCTGTATTCTTTATATATCATTTAGGCAAAGTAATATGACTTTATTTGCAATTAATCGACTTTTTATTAAACAATCCTCCTGGAGAGTGTGTGCTATGCCACTCTTTGTCTTTTCCACACGCCTTGATTTCATTTAAAAACGTCTTACACAAAGTTCGAACTTGTTTTGATCGAGAGACGAGAACCACAACTGCGGTCTAGCTGCACTAGTTTAATGCTGGGACAGGAGAGCTGCATTCATAAAGCCAAAACATTGACCCATTTGGTTTATCGCAGCTTCCCAGAGCCACACACTGCACACTATCAGAAAATGCAGTTCTCACTCCCTCCATCTCCGCCAGATGAGCAGTGTGGTTGAGGGAACTCTGCTGGCGAGATGTATTTATTCTACACCAAAGGTCTCGCCTTTGAAGGGCATGGGTCTACACCATATTATAAGTAGTTAATAATACTTTGCAATGGAATTTTAGGCAATGGAGCACCGACGGCAGTGCCTTGCATTGGACCCGATGAGCTGCCGCCGCCGTATCAGCAGAGCACCAACACCGGAGGCGTGCCGATGGTCACCTGTCGGGTATGTCAACACATGATTGACATCACCACGAAGCGGGAGCAGCACGTGGTCAAGTGCACCCACTGCAATGAGGCTACTGTGAGTAATTCTAAGCACAATCTTTGAATCTAATTGTAACTTAATACGCTTTTGGCTATCAACAGCCCATTCGGAACGCTCCAGCCGGCAAGAAGTATGTTCGCTGCCCATGCAACTGTTTGTTAATCTGCAAGAGCTCGTCGCAGAGAATCGCTTGTCCAAGGCCCAATTGCAAGAGGATCATCAACCTGGCCCCAAGTCCCGTCACCCCGCCCGTGCCAACCATGCCGGGCATGTGCCGCGTCACTTGTGGCCACTGTTCGGACACGTTTTTGGTGAGTTATTAATCCAAATCACAGCAGCAGGAGTCTTGTAAAACTTGCTCTTACAGTTCAACACGTATCACAACGCCTTGGCTCGGTGTCCACACTGCAGGAAGGTCTCATCGGTGGGCTCGCGCTTTGCCAACAGCCGCGCCGTGATGTTCGCCATTGTGGCGCTGGTGTTCCTCATCACAGGCATCGGCGTAACCATCGGCACATACTCGATTGCTTCGGTAAGCCAATTTAATTTAAATTAAGCTGAAGCATGTGATTTTCTAAACCCATATGTGTTTCCTCCTGCATTTCTCCAGGATCACGGTGGCATGTACTTCCTCTACGTGGCGCTGTTCGTGATTTCGGGTTGCATGCTGGCCCGGTCCGCCTACTATTTCCGCCTTAAAGTGAGCGCCATCGATGGGCCAATGTAAAGCTAACGCACGGGGCCAGTAGCAAGGAAGGAAGTGCATTGTTTTATTTTTATATATATATATTATTCATATATATCATTCCTTTTGATATTAAATTTAAAACTAAACACAAGCAGCCAATTTGCAGACGGAACATATGAACATTTCTCCAGCAATTCAGCTACATACAAAAATTCTTCGTTTCGAGCAAAACTAATAGCAAACCTAGCTAAATTTACGAAAAGAGGTCTACCCGTTGAAAAGCATAATTAGGATATTAAGGCCGTAACTAACTAAACACTATACTAAAAGCGAATATTTCAAGGGTCGCCGTGCAGCTACCATTCAAGTGCTAAAAGTAAAAAAGAGAAACCCCCGATCTGTGTTGGCAGTCATTAGTTATTAGACCAGCGACCGATCAATCCACAGTGCATCTCATTTTTAGAATCGTCAGGATCCATTTTAAAGATTGTACAGTTTCGTTGTTTAAGTGTCCGATTTGTTATCCGTTCGTGCCTGTCCTGCAAGATATTTCGGTATTCGGTATACATTACGTATTCGTTGATACGCTTTTCAGTTTTGTGTTGCCTAGAATTTAACCAATGCACTTTTTCTCAGTTCGCGCCAAAGCGGAGGAAAGCGTTTTGTTGCTTGGCGTTAGAAACAATTTGAAGGGTATGCTAATAGTGCTAATGAAGGTACATACATACGCGCATATACGATACCATACATACATAATTATAATGAAAATAAACAAAGCAACACTTCTTGAACAACAGAGAACAAGCAACGCTCATGCAGATATAAAGAAAATCAATTTAGACAGCAACTGCTAAACTGCGAAATTGCATATATATATATGATTAAAAGGAACGGTTTACTTTTGAAATATATATATATATATACAACAACATTTATATTTAGTACATCATAAATTAGCATACATACACTGTAAATAAAAAGAAATAAAACCACAAGCACCATCGACTTTTCGGCGACAAAGTAGAAAGTAGAGTGCCTTGAACTTGACATCGGACATCGTCTGGGATTTTCGATTTCGATTAAATTTTTTAAAGTTTCAAGTTTCTTGGCCAAGATGTCATCATTGGCTCCTTGCTTCACTGTGGGCTCAATAGTGCGCTGCAAGACTTGTTTTGGCGACAACGTTTCGGGAGAAGTAAAACTAAATATTATTTATTATTTTTACGATTATATAATGCTCTCAATTTCCCAGGTTGTGGCCTTCGATCTGGGCGTGAAAATGCTGATAATGAAGTGTCCATCGAGCAATGGCGGTGGCGACGAACAGACCACTTGCAATGTGACCATTGTGAATCTATCCCTGTGCATGGACATTGAAATAGTGAAGGAAACAATGCCGCCGGCTGAAGTTCAGCAGCCGGAACCGATTGATATAACCATGGTAGCAGCACTCTCTATATAGATATTTAGGAGAACCCTCACTCAACCATTTGCGTTTGCAGATCCGAGAACGATACCGATACGCAACCGAACATCGTACTCTCTCCTGCCGGAGCTATCATCCCAATGTCTCGCCCTTCGGACAAGCTTTGTTTAGGGTGTTGGTCAAGGGTTTCGGCGATTCCGCAATCAACTGGCAGGACCAAGGCGACCAAGTGGCGATCAATATACTCCATCAGGTGGTCATCCATGCGCCTTATGCCACGGAGAATATTCGGTACCAGAGCTGGAATCCCAAGCTAGCGATATACGTCCGAGGGGTCGTTCAAAGCATTTGCAGTAAACAATTCTAGAAGGACGGCCGTGCCCATGGCAACAGTTGTCTAGATAGCATCCAATTCTCTGTACGTTTTGTTTATCAACAAAACAATTCAAAATACACACACATATAGCCATGACACCCACACAGAATACTGCTCTTTATCTGCCAGGGGAAACCATTCTCGTTTGTACAAATTCGATTTA
Source organism: Drosophila sechellia (assembly GCF_004382195.2). NCBI lineage: Eukaryota > Metazoa > Arthropoda > Insecta > Diptera > Drosophilidae > Drosophila > Drosophila sechellia. The sequence goes on along the minus strand of NC_045951.1, from coordinate 9,651,566 downwards.
ATGCACAACACACAACACCCAACACACACAATACACGATGGCCGATGATGAAGATAAACCAAAGAAGCACACGCTGGACAGCCTGTTCTTGGTGTATTCCAACTTCCAGGTATGATGGATGACCCTGTTAATTGATGAGTGATTTTATCTAATTGGTGGCAGGTCATACCCACTGACATCGAGAACGAGTACTTCGACAGCATACTCCTCTCGCAGTTGGACGCCTGGCTGGAGCAGGCCAAGCTCATGCCCAATCCCATAACTAGAACTCAGACCGGTCTGATATACATGCGATACAAGTGAGTAACTACATTAAATCTATATATCATTCTTAATCAAATACATGCCGCAGGAAATGGCGTTTGGAGTACGAAGACTTTCTGGAGGTCCTAAACAACTTGGCATCCGATAACAATCTGCCTATAGATGACATGAAGCAAATAATGATCGATGCTGGAGTCCCGAATGGCGCTGATGTGGTCATAGTCGTCAAGTAGATTGAATAATCACTGCATTTTATTTATATACATACAAATAGTCAGACAACAAATTATTAATAGTAACAATTGCATACAAGAGTAACTTTGATTAGTTCACAAAAATTATAGTAAAATATAAAAGCATCCAACAAAGAGCCTCTAAACCCAATTGGTTAATTTCAGTTAGTTAAACACTTATTTTGACGTAGAGGGTGCCTAGTTAAAGTGTGTTTTGAGATTACTGATCTGAAAACTAAATACAAAATAAATGATCATAACATTTTTTGATGTGATTCAATAAATTGACTGCTATTCTGATATTCTTTCTGCTTAAGCTTATAAATATTCGATGAGTGATTGGCTTGTTCGCTTCGCGTTACTTTCCTGATAATAATAACAACGTTTGTTTGGGTAACAGAGTTTGGCTGGACTTAGTTCTAGCACCTGGGCAAATATGTGGACTGCTGGGAGCTAACAATGTTATAAAAATACATGCTCATTCATTCCGTATATCTAATAAATATTGCCGATGCGTTCTAATGGCTTTCCGAGTGTCTCGTAGCGATTGGTAAGGTAATAATGCACTGTTCAGTTTGTACTAGTAAATTTCCGGCTCATGTCGAGGTGCATGGAGTGGATTTGCTATTGATGCTGGCTCTTAGTCATCCCTCCAGTTGTGTATGCGGGTTTTATACAGTTTATCATGCATAGCAACCTCGTGCCGTTCCAAGGCCACTCCAATTTCGCCACATGATTTGTATTTCCGGATTTGGTCATATAGATAAGATTCTCTTGTTGGTTCAGTGAGTGTATCTCTTTGCATCGCCGGACCGCATTGTCATGGATCTGTGTGTTGGCTTGTTCAATTGAATGCATGAATAATGTAATGCACAGGTAGATTAAGTATACGTGGCACTTAGGATTAGATTAGTAGCAATTGCAAGTAATTTAAGAGTAAATTGTTCGCTCCAGCCAGTCGTCCAAGTTGAAGAAGGCCGTGTCCGAGTTGTCCGTGTCCCGTTCGCGGAACATCTCGATGAATGTCCTCACCTTGATGGCACACATCAGGAAGTCGTCGAATGGTATCTGTCCCTCCCGCGATCCGTAGCGATGGGCCAGGGCGTTCAGGAGCCTGTTGTTCAGATGGTAGCCAGCCGAATTGAGTGCTCCGCGCAAATGGAATCCATCAATACTGCCAGTGCGACGGGTGTCATACAGCTTAAAGACCGCTCGCCACTTGGCAATATCGGTTAGCAGAGCTTCGAACTCCTCGAAACCAAGGCGACCGGAGCGATCCTTGTCCAGCATGGCTACCATCGAACGCACGGCATCCTTGGAGAAGCCATCACTGCCCACCATAACATCGCGCATAGAGTGGTCCAGGATGCGCTTCAGCTCCTGCCAGTCGACTTCCTCGTCGCTGCCAGCCACGCTGTCAAACAGACGGCGCAGTGCAATGCGCTGCGGATCATCCTCCTCCTTTGGAGTCGGTGGCGGCAGAGCCGGAGCAATGCGATCGTCGGTCTCGCCAAAGCCAACCTCATCGTCGTTCTCCTCCATGTTGTTCCTCGTCTCCGAGAAGACGCGAATAATGAACTCGCCCTCCTCGTTCGGATCGAAGGTCGATGGAACAATTAGGTAGTGGCCAGGTGGCAACTTAAACCTGGCGCAGACCTCGCGCGTATTGATAAAATGTGGTGAACGGGCCACCGATGCTCGGTACTTGAAGAAGTTGAGCCCCTGGGGCTTCACTTGCATGTCACGGTCTGTGAGATGATATATAGCAAATCCAATGGTCAGACAGTCTATGCCAACGTTTCGCTTGCTACGTCGATTCTTCTGCATAAGGGCCACAATAGCCGTGCACTTGCCATCGTCATCCTCGTCGTCGGGATCCTCCAGCGATATGATGTACTGTGGGTTGTGCCAGAAGGTCTCCAGGAAGTTTCTGCAACCGCCGGCTGTTACGCCCGATGTCCACTCACCCTCGAACATGGACATTTCCCACTTGCGGCGGGAGCTGTGCTGCTGATCCTCAGTCAGTGAGTCGGGCGACAAGTTACATATCTCCACGCGATCAAAGTGATTGAGGAAGTCCTGGAAGGACATCCAGAACTCGCCGTCCCTATCGAAATTCAGGCCAATCTCCTCCTTCGTGTGCTCCGGGATGAATCGCCACTCAGGCGAGCTGTCGCTCCACGGACCGCTCCATTCGGCATCGTTGCCCCATGGATTGCGCATACGTATCATGGGCAATTTTCCCTGCCGATTCGGTGTCGATATGTCCATGAGGCACACCTTGGTAATGGAGTAGGCATGACCGCGGATCAAACCTTGTGGCGTTTCCGCTTCTAGAACATGTGGATCCGGCTCCAAGGAGCAACCCATCATCGAGCCACGCTCGGCGGCCTTCATCATGATGCTGAATAGATTTGGTGGAGCCTCCTTGATGTCATACCACTCGGTGACGCCGCCAGTGAAGTCCTCCATGGCCTCGCACGTGGTGCCGCCTAAGAGTGAAGAGATGGTTACAAAAAATTACAAAAACTATAGAAGGAAAATATTTAAATTTTTGATCTCTTCAACAAAGTTCTATCCGCAATATGTGCCGCATTAGTTTTTTTCATAGTTTCAAGAGCCTATGATAAGCATAGTGTATTTTTAGAAACTAAATAAGTTTTGGTATGCCTCACTGTTTCTATGCTTATAGAAATGCTGATAATATTCCATTTCTTACCCTTGAGTGCTTCATAAGATCCATGTAGCTTTGCGTAAGCCTTCTCCAGCAAGGCGCTCCAAAACTCGTTTTTCTCCGTGGAGTGCATGTAGATTAGCTCGTCATTGTATGTGGGCAGACGGTCATCAATGACCACTTCCACCCACTTGCCATACTGCCAGAACTTGAAGTGGAAGATGCCAGCGTAGTTCTCCTGGAAGTCCTGATCCGGCGGGATCACCCTGAAGAAGAGCGTCGAGTCCTGCGTCAGATTGGCAGCTGCAGCCAGTAGCCAGCTGTGAAAGATCGTTTAATTTCTGAGCTTATGTCCATTTATGTATGAATTTGTTTAGTCTTACCAATCTCCAAGTTCTCCTTGTTGCACATCGAATCGTGAATAGCCTTCCACGAAGAACTGCGGATCATCGACGATGTCACCGGGACGCAGCCACTCGTAGTAGCGATCCGGTCGGCGTGAGTACATCAACGAAGCATTGGTGGCCGGAAAATCGGGATCCTCGAACATGGTTCCATTGGCCACGCAGCTGGCGCGCAGAGATTGGAAATCGCCTTTGCTTACGCTGTTCTGCCGGGCACTCGTGGCCTTGCGACCCATCCAAAACATGTTCTGGTTCTCGGGCACCTTCACACTGGTGAAGCTTAGCTCGGCCACGCCGACGGAAGGTTCCTCCTCCTGGGTTGGAGCACTGGCCGGTGGCGGTGCCGAGGGATATGGTAGTGCTGGGAATCCGATATTCTGCTGGGGAGCCGGACTCGTTGGCATGGGAGCGTACGGCATTGGCATACTGGGCAAACCGGGCATGGCAGATGGATATGGTGCGAGCGGAGCAGCCGGATAGGGTAGATTGGGCTGCGGCATGCCAGTTGGATAGGGCATTCCGGTTGGATAGGGCGCCATTGGCGCAGTAGGATACGGCAGCGATGATACGTTGGCTGATGGCAGACTGGGATAAAGTCCTGCTCCTGGATATGGCGTGGCACTAGGGTATGGTGCCGGCGCTGAGGGGGCCCCTGGCACGGGCATTCCCATGCCCATGGTGGGTCCCGCGTACGAAGCATTCTGAGCATGACTCGTCTGCTTCACCACATATGGCATTCCGCCCACGGATTCGGATGATGGATAGGGCAACGAGGGGTAGAGGCCCGCTGAGGGTTTGGGAGCTCCTCCTCCTTCGTTCCCGCCGCTGACTTCATTCTTGCTGTAGCCCAAGGCCGCCAAATTGACAAGGCCAATGCCACTGGCATGATAATTCTTGGGGTAATTATCAATGCCGTACATTTTTACTGGTTTTTCGTTGTGGTTTTCCTCGTCCACGCACTGGTTTTTCCCTAAAACTACCTACTAATGGCAAATGGCGTTGCAAATCGGCTAAAACTACGGAACTGGATAATATCCAGATGTTTATTAACTCGCTGCGGTGGTAAAACTGCTCACTCGCTGGGAATCGTACGCTTTAAATGGGAGAAGTATCCAAATTTAACTTTCTCGGTAAATGATTCATAATCTTTAACCCTTGCGCGTTCTGTATAAATTTTCTTTGAATATGCAAGTGCAATGATAAAAGCTTTGAAAGTGCAGAATGAAATACTTAAAACATTCTAATTCATTTGTTAACTCAGAAAAAAGATTATAAAAATATTAAATTTTTTTATTAGTCTCAATAAAAAGAACTTTTGCTTTTTATAAGTTAAAAAAAAATACTAAGAAAAGATTATTATCGTATTTGAAGTGCACTTTAATTTGTGTATTTATTTACGAACGTAAACAATTAATTAGTGGTCAATACTAAAGACCCAACACCTTATAAGGTCTAAACAAGTCGACCAGGGCTACATTATCACGCAGAGCTGCCATCTTTTTCAAATGAATTTGGTATTTTTTTAGCCCTGTCGGCATTTTCAAAAGAAGAAGAAGAAGTCAAACAGTGCCGTGTTTTTTTTTTGATAACAAACGCAAATTAGTTGAGAAATTCTGGCGCAGAACCGGCATTGGAGCGATGGAAACGCAACCTGAGGTGCCCGAGGTGCCGCTGCGTCCGTTTAAATTATAAGTATTCACCATGTCCTGTTAGAATCCAAAAATAATTAGTTTTCTCTTTTGTAAAGCACGGCGCATCAGGTTGTGAGCCTCACGGGCATCAGTTTCGAGCGGAGGAGCATAATTGTGAGGATATAACTTAAATACACTTAAATATGTACAAAACATTAACACACCTCCTCCTTTTAGGGCGTGGTCGAGCTGACCATTGTGCCGAACAGCGAGAATCTGCGCCTAATACGCCTGAACGCCAAGCAGCTGCGGATATACAACGTCGTTTTGAATGATGTCTGCCAAGCGGATTTCACCTACTTCGATCCCTTCCAGAACATTTGCTACAAGGATCCGAAGAGCCGCGTGCTGGAGGTCTACTCCAAGCATCATCTGACCGCCGCCCAGTACACCGATCCAGATGTGAACAACGGCGAACTGCTCATCCAGGTTCCGCCCGAGGGCTACTCTATGATCCAGGAGGGTCAGGGTCTGCGCATCCGCATCGAGTTCTCGTTGGAGAATCCCAAATGCGGCGTACATTTTGTCATACCACCCGCTTCCACGGACGAGGAAACACAGATGAACAGCTCGCATATGTTCACCAATTGCTATGAAAACTCCTCGAGATTGTGGTTTCCCTGCGTGGACAGTTTCGCCGATCCCTGCACCTGGCGGCTGGAGTTTACTGTCGACAAAAATATGACCGCCGTTTCGTGTGGAGAACTTCTAGAAGTCATTATGACCCCAGATCTGCGAAAGAAAACCTTCCACTATTCGGTTAGCACACCAGTATGTGCACCAAATATTGCGCTGGCTGTGGGTCAGTTTGAGATCTACGTGGATCCGCACATGCATGAAGTGACCCACTTTTGTCTGCCCGGATTGTTGCCGCTTTTAAAAAATACGGTTCGCTACTTGCACGAGGCATTTGAATTTTACGAGGAGACCTTATCTACGCGCTACCCATTCAGTTGCTACAAACAAGTGTTTGTGGACGAATTGGACACGGATATAAGTGCCTATGCCACTATGAGCATTGCTTCGGTGAACCTGCTGCACTCCATAGCTATCATCGATCAGACCTATATATCTCGAACCTTTATGTCGCGCGCTGTGGCCGAGCAATTCTTCGGCTGCTTTATTACATCGCATCATTGGTCGGACACCTGGCTGGCCAAGGGCATTGCGGAGTATCTGTGTGGACTGTATTCCAGGAAGTGCTTCGGCAACAACGAGTATCGTGCTTGGGTGCAATCTGAACTGGCGCGTGTCGTTCGCTACGAGGAGCAGTATGGCGGCATTATTCTCGATTGCAGTCAGCCGCCAGCTCCTTTGCCTGTTTCGGGCACAAACCAATCGGCTGCTTCCAGCAAACAGCAGGAGATTGTCCACTATTTTCCCATCAAGAGTTTGCACACCGTGTCGCCGAAGTATGTGGAGGCGATGCGAAGGAAAGCGCATTTCGTTATCCGGATGCTGGAGAACCGCATCGGCCAGGAGCTGCTGATACAGGTGTTCAATAAGCAATTGGCTTTGGCTTCTAGTGCGGCAACGACGAAGATCGGTGCAGGTCTCTGGTCTCAGCTGCTCATCTCGACCAACATCTTTATTAAGGCCATCTTCACCGTAACCGGAAAGGATATGTCTGTCTTCATGGACCAGTGGGTGCGCACTGGAGGGCACGCCAAGTTTTCGCTCACATCTGTGTTCAATCGCAAGAGAAACACGATTGAGCTGGAGATCCGCCAGGACTATGTCAATCAGCGGGGAATTAGGAAGTACAACGGTCCATTGATGGTGCAGCTGCAAGAGTTGGATGGAACGTTTAAGCACACATTGCAGATTGAGAGCACACTGGTAAAGTCCGATATCACTTGCCACTCGAAGAGCAGGCGTAACAAAAAAAAGAAGATCCCCTTGTGCACGGGTGAGGAAGTGGATATGGATTTATCAGCCATGGAGTAAGTTTTTATGGAATATATGATTAAAGCATTTTGTTAATATCTACTTTTACATAGCGACTCACCTGTGCTTTGGATCCGCCTCGATCCCGAAATGATTCTGCTGCGTGACCTTATAATCGAGCAGCCCGACTTCCAGTGGCAGTATCAGCTTCGGCATGAACGTGATGTTACTGCCCAATTTCAGGCGATTCAAGCCCTGCAGAAGTACCCAACGAATGCCACCAGGCTTGCTTTAACCGACACCATAGAAAGCGAACGTTGCTTCTATCAGGTTCGCTGCGAAGCAGCCCACAGCTTGACCAAAGTGGCCAACCAGATGGTGGCCTCCTGGAGTGGACCACCCGCCATGCTGAACATATTTAGGAAGTTTTTCGGCTCATTTAGTGCTCCACACATTATCAAACTGAACAACTTCTCCAACTTCCAGCTGTACTTCCTGCAGAAGGCTATTCCCGTGGCCATGGCAGGTTAGATTGCTTAGCCAAGTAGGGTGATTTATTTTAAAACTTTTGCATTCCTTTCAGGTCTGCGCACATCTCATGGAATTTGCCCGCCGGAAGTGATGCGTTTTCTTTTCGATCTCTTCAAGTACAACGAGAATTCGCGTAACCATTACACGGATGCATACTACAGAGCGGCTTTGGTAGAAGCTCTAGGCGAAACCTTAACACCTGTGGTCTCCGTTGCCATACATGGCACACAAATCACTACGGACAGTTTATCCACGGATGCGAAGTAAAGTTGCAAACTGAAAATTTATTGCTTATATTAAGTTTATTTAATTTTAACCCACAGACTTGTGCTGGATGAAGTTACACGTCTGCTGAACATGGAGAAACACCTGCCCTCGTACAAGTACATGGTGTCCGTGTCCTGCCTGAAGGTCATCCGAAAGCTTCAAAAATTCGGCCATCTGCCCTCACTGCCGCATATTTACCGCAGCTATGCCGAATATGGAATATATCTGGACCTCCGCATTGCTGCCATGGAGTGTCTGGTGGACTTTGTGAAGGTGGATGGGCGCAGCGAGGATTTGGAACATTTGATTACTTTGCTGGAAACTGATCCCGATCCGGCTGCTCGCCATGCCCTAGCCCAACTGCTGATCGATAATCCGCCTTTCACCCGCGAATCTCGCAGCCGCCTGGATAAACCCAATCTCGTGGATCGTCTATGGTTCAGTATTAACCGATTGCCCTACGATACCAAGCTGCGCTGCGATATTGTTGATTTGTACTACGCACTATACGGAACTAAGCGTCCGAATTGCTTGCAGGCCGGTGAGAACCAAAGCTTCTACAAGGATTTGATGAAGGACAATAATAGCAGTGTAGGCAGCGTAACCGGCAGCTTCAAGAAGACCAGTGATTCAAAGTCACATTTGCCAACGCAAACGAATACTTTGGACAATGAGCCACAGGAGCGGCAAAAGCCGGCAATGGTTACCATCAAGCGAACGGCCACAGAAGCATTTGAGGTGGGCGATGAGATAATCAAGCTGGAACGCAGCGAGGAGATCACCGTACTAGATGAACCAGTTAACGTCCAGGCCTATGACAGTGAGACCAAAGTGAATGTCCTGCAGGCAGATGAAGATGCACGTGATACCCATCAGGCTACCAAGCGCCTTAAGAGCGAAATGTACGCCGAGGATGATAACTCATCCACCATGCTGGACGTGGGCGACTCCACCAGATATGAGAGTAGCCACGAGGAGGGCAAGTTGAAGTCCGGCGAAGGTGGCCTCAAGAAGAAAAAGAAGAAGGAGAAGAAGAAGCATAAGCACAAACACAAGCATAAGCACACCAAGGATAAGGATAAGGACAAGGAGCGAAAGGATAAGGACAAGCGTGACCCGCATATATCACGCCTGCAGGCTCGCGAGACAGCCACTCCGGACACTCTCAGCTCGGCGGACAGTAGCAACAGCAATAGCCTGCCGCCCATGAACCTTAACTAAGTGAGGGTTCCTGCAGGTGGGGAAACTGCAATGCTTGGGAGATAGATGACAGAATAAAGGTAAAATACCTTACACATTACATTTATTAAAGGGGTTAACATTATTTGTTAGTTTTATTCATATGTTTATTTGTCGGTTTATAATTTAACATTAAGGAAGTGCTGAAACATTTTTACAATACTTACAAACTAGACAAGGACATTTTAACTAAAACAGGACATGGGTTCACTGCACCTTCGCCTTCGCTGACTCCGCCTTCGGAGCTGCCGCCTTGGGCTCGCTGCCCGCCACGGCGGTATCCTGCTCATCACGCGGCCTCCTCTTCTGCAACGCATGGACATGGGCCAGGGCATGGGGATGGGATTGACCCTCGATGGGTTGCAAATATGTGATACTACCGCCGCCGATGCCTGTGGCCGTTTGCTGATGCAGCTCTCCAGCGGACGGAGTGGACAGGATCTTGACCGACGGCTCCGAGGGAGCAGCCAGCGATCTGTGTTGCTGATGGGCAGCCAATTGCCGCGTGGCCAGGCGCATGATGTGAGCGTAGTCTACAGGCGGGTGATTGCGGTACTCCGGATGATCCTTAACGTACTGCTCATACGGAACGGGAACTGGCACGGGCACTGCCTTCACCGGATATCCTGCGTCCACAAGAGCTTGGAATTCGGCCTGGGTCAGGGGCTTGCCATTCGGAGGCGGCAGATTCAATTGCTTCACTTCATCCAGAGTCCGTAGCTTCTGAATAGGAGCTGTAGTGGGCGTGGGACGGGATGGTGTGGCGATTCCAGTTCCCTGGGACACATAGATACTGGACTGTGACGGAGACGGTGAAGGATATTCAGCGTGGAGCGGCAGAGCAGTGGGTGTGACTGCTAGATTTCTCTGGGAATGCTTTAGCGGATCCGGCGGACTGGGATAGAAGTTGGACGGCGGCGGTGGAGAAGGCGATCCCTGACGTTCGTAATCGGCATAGAGCAATGCCTTAGCGGGCGAAGCCAGCTTGTAGTGCTTGGATCGGTGGTACTGCTTGGGAATGGGGCTCGGCTTGGGTGCCCCGGTGGGCGTAGCCTCCTGGTAGTAATACTGCGAGGGCTGCGGCTGATTGGCCTGCTGTGTGGGATAGACGACGGGTCCCAATCGCTTGGGTTCCGGCGTGGGATAAATTGGCGTCGGTTGCTGATAGTTGCTGAACTTGAAGAGCGATGGAACGAACGGTTGGTTATTGGCATCCAGCAGGGAGTTGGGCGTACTGGCCAGGTATGCCTTGGGTTGCCTCAGCGCGGGATGCGATGTGGGTGGTGGTGGGTGCTGCGGAGCGGGCTGCCTTGTCGCCACCTGCTCATTGCTGCTGTCCACGTAGGCCAACGATTGTCCAGGCTTATTGGCTGCCAGCAATTTCTCAATCTCACTTTCCAGAGACGATTTCGCCAGTGGATGGTTGGGCAGGGTCTTGTAGCTTATCTGTGGCTGGTAGTAGGCAATCTGGGGTGGCAGTCCATGGATGAGTTGCTGGCCGGGATGGGGTATCGGTTTGTGGAGCTGCACACGCTGCGGTTGTTGCTGTTGTGGCTCATCATCCTCTTGGATTTGCTGCGCCTGAGGCAAGGGCAGATATTTGGGACCACCGCGGGGATGCGAATAAGTTGGAGTCACCAGCTCCTGCTCGGCCACAAAACGCTCGCGATAGCCGCCTAATCCCAACGAGGGATCCGCCTGCTGCAACACTTTGTGAGTGGCAGCCGTGCTGTGGATGGGCAATTGCTTGGGGTGCTGTTGCTGCTGCTGCTGTTGGTGTTGGTGCTGCTGCTGCTGTTGATGCTGCTGCTGCTGACGAAGTTGCTCATGATAGGCTCTAGCCTGCAGCTCCTCCTCCAGGATCTTAAGAAACTGCTCTTCGGGAATCACTTGGTAGGGCTTTTGGAAAGTAGGATTGATAAGTATATGAGGTTTATAGCGTCGCATTCAGATGACCCACCTGCTGATGTTGTTGCTGCTGCTGCTGCTGTTGGGGATTCACCGACCGATGCTTTGGCGCAGGCAGCGGCAATGGCAGTTGATAGGGACCCACACCCTGGTACTGACGTGGACGTGGTTGCTGGAGCTGTATCTGTTGCTGCGGCTGCGGCTGAATGGACACCGCGTATCGCTGTTCCGCCTCCTGTTCCTGCTCCTGCTCCTCCTCGGCCACCGGAGTGGATGACTTCTTGGGCACACTGGCCGCACCCTTGCCTTGACCTGCGGCCAGCAGAGCCTTGGGCTGATGATGGCGCATTATATCTTGCAGATACACGTAGTGCTGCACCTTCGAGATACGGATACAGATAGATGGCAAGGGAAAAAGTGAGTGGGGGCGCATAATTATGGTGGGTGTGTGAACTGCCAGCATTCAGCCGGCGGCCAATGTCAGCAGCCGTTTAAAGTGGAGCCGCATGACCAACACCATCACCATCATGACTTAAACACAAAAACCGAGCGACAAACCGCAGCGGCAACAACTGGTTGCAGGTGCTTCAGCAGAGCAGCAAACGCTGTGAGAATGGCGTGGCATCTAAAAAATGAGTTTATATAACACTTGTGGCAAACTTTGGCAACGCCAACGCCACACACAACAACCACATAGACGCGGACTCTTCGATGTTGCAACAGCAACAACAAAAATTAAACTGTGCAACCAGGTTTCGCCGTCAAAGGATTTGATTGTGTGGGGACTTCCCATAAAAAAACGTATAAAAATATGCCATAAAGATTTAGATTTATAATAAAGAGTTGAAATTGAAACGAATCAATTCCTTGATTTGTAAATTTAGTATTGATTCTTAAGCTCAATCCTTTTTAGTCATCTGTCTGAATTATACTTTATAAACTTTTGAATGCTGTTTTTTTTTAATTAGATCTTCAAGCAGCTTACTATAAAATTCCATAAAAATACGGAAAGCCCCTGAATTCTTGTGGAAACCCGTTGCACAGTGTGCCATCGACTACTATTCACATTATTATGGCAAATAAAGCCGCCGGCGAGTCAAGGCGCCATGAAGCGACACAAAGCTGACAGACCAAAAGTGGGGTGATTATAACATTATGTCAACTTTCTTCCCACGACAAGCGCCATTGTTTTTCCACGGGCTCCGATGTCTTGCACTATTACAAGACCCACTGAAGACCAGGTGAGGCGGGGAGTGGGGAAGAATTGGAGAAGCCATTGCCAAGCGAATCCGTTGGATGGGTGGAAACTCAAGTTGGATGGCAGGAGGTGGAAATTGTTGTGTTGACGCGTAATAAGACAAATAATAATTTTGCAATTATGCATTTGTTGCTGTCGCCGTCGCCGTCATGTCGTGACTTAGTTTTGCCAACTGCATTTATAATAAAAATATCATTATTATGATTATTATTACAACTTTTGCCGGCACTTTTAATTTCTATACATTTTGCAACCAAAACATTGTCTTTGGCTAATTGCAATCGCCTTTGTCTACCATCTATTGCAAATTCGTTCCGAATATAAGCCGACATATTGGTCAAGGTTTCTTGGCCTCTCGGCGAAAGGGAAAAATTTGACAAAATCCGTCTGGGATTGGGCCATTTGGCTTTCTGCCTTTTATGTTGAACGTTTCGGGCGCCGAGATGTTTACATCCGGCATTTTGAAAAGAATCGTGTGCCTGCCGCCGATGCCAAGTCACGATCGCCCAGGTCGTCCGATGTCCAATGTCTGACCTCTGATGTCCGCGGGGCCAAGTCAAAACGCCAGACAAGAGCCGCGATGTCGATGGAACGCCCCCCGATTGGCACAAAACAAACAATTCCTCATGGCAATGGTAATCCGTCAGTTGGCCAGTCGATCAGTAGATCACCCACTCCCTTTATTGAACCCACTCCCAGGGATTTCGGCTGGATGTTTTATGGGTCAACTTGGAAAACAAGTCCTGCAGTTGCGGCAGATTGTGCATGCATAAGTTGTAACCTATAACTTATCCTAGACAATCAATGAGTTGTCAAAAACTAAAAACAATGGAAACAGGGAAACCCTTTTATGTATAAAATGGACAAATTGCCCAAACTCACCTCCTGACTCTGCTCAAGAAGTTGGGCGGCATGGGGTCGGGAATTGGCTGCCGCAAAGTTCCTCAACTGCGGCTCCTGGTGAGATTCGTGCTGTTGATGCTGGTGCGGTGCAATGGGTCGGATGATGAACTGATTCGGCTTGGAGCCGTAGATGGTCTCCTGACCATCCTCGGGATCATCGCTGGCGGATGGCGATGCTGCCGAGCTGCGGTGGTTGGGGTACAGAGACGTCTCCTTGGAGTTCACCTGTCGCTTGTCTTTGGTCGCCTCCGATTCCAGTGGCGTGGAGGCGGAGCTCTTGCTGTCTTCCGCCGGCTTGACTTGGCTGCTCTTGGCCTCCGCATCCACGGCCTGGGCGCAGACGAGGCCTGTGTGGGAGGACAGGTGTAGGTGTCACTTTAGAGTTTTTTGGGAAACAGCATTTAGTCTGCTGCACCAAAAGGTTACAGTTGTTAAAGTTAAATTATTTTATGCCACTGAATAGAAGTACTGTTTAAAAATTGTTAATGGCCATTAAATCTTTTAAAGCGCTGCATTTAATACATTTTTTTTATTATTTGAATTATTGAAAGTTTTTATTAAATTTATTTGTACTTTTTTTCTTTCCTTGTAAAAGTTTTGGGTTTGGTTTTCAAGCTACTAACTACTAAACTTAATATATCCTTGAAATATTATCATAATTACTAAATTTTAGTAATTTATAAAGAAATGTAAAGATAAAACAATTTGAATGCTAATTCTTGATCTTATTTGGATCGCTGAAAAAGCAAGCTAGTATAAATATTCAAAATATTTTCAAAATATTAATTTCTATTACAATTTTGAAAAGTATGTGTCCTGTTCATGTTTCCTGTTCATATCGTAGTTTTACTGGTATTAAGTAAAAAAAAATTGAAAGTATTTTCTTTCATAAAAAAAATTTTATTTTGGTAATTTCTTATTAAACCCAATTCTTTAAACACTTTCGATGTCTACTCACCCAGCAAGAGTGTCAGGAGCAAGATTTGGATTCTCATTGTGTGGCGTCACTGCACCAGCAGACTAGTAATTGAATATCTGAATCTGTGCCTGGCCGTTCGCTACTTTCACAGTCACTTGGGTTATATATTTTATTATTTCCCACTCGGTTTCGTTTTCGTTGTCGTTTTCCTTGTCAGGCGTTTGGGACTACGATGGTCGCATCTGCTGCATCTGCATCGAGCATTGCCGGCTGCAAACAAACTGAACCAAAAGAAGCACACAACACGATGCGATTATTACTAGCAGTTATGCAACTGAAGATTCGACACAATCTGCAACCGAATTTGCGAACTGCGAATTGCGAAACCGAAACTGAATCAAAGTCTGAGTGGCAATTCGTATCCCGTAATCCTTGGATTGTTTTTGGCGCGAAATTCGTAACGCTACAAATTGGATATGAAAGATGAACTGATTGCTTTACCGTCGTCTGCTTTCCTGTCTTTGGTTTTAATTTATTTTTTTACTTTTTTTTTTACTATTTTTTAGTAGCAAGGAGCAACAGCTCCGTTTTGGGTGATCGGATGTAGTAGATCGCGCGCGCTGCTGCACGTTCAGCCAACGAATCTTTGGCGTTGTGCGGCCAACACTTGTATTTATAAATCCGGTGGCCAAAACAGACGAGTCTCGGCCGACAGCCGAGCTTCGATCCCCGAGCTCCAAGCTCCAGCTGAAGCCACAATGGCTATATCCAAAGACGACCTTTGCGGCTCGTCGTGCCAGCCAGGCACCAACACAAAGAGAAAGGTCTGTCTGCGATCGCCTCTTTGGCTCGATTCTGCAAATGTACCGCCTCTACAGAGGGAAAAAGGTATTCATTAAGAGCTAATAATGAGAGGTCCTAACTTTACTTTAATATACCTTTTTAGATATAACATTTAGATTTGACATTTGTTTTTAATAACTTCAAGATTTTATTTTTCATCTAATACTTTATTGCTTTTAAAGTTGAACATCATTAAGGAATATGATTTTAAAGCTTGTGGGTTATGAAAATTCGGGGAAATTTAATTTGAAATTTATAACTGAACGTTTACACCATTCCAAACGTTGTAGAGAATACTTTAAAACATACATATATGTATAGAGTGCTATAAGTTTCTGCTCAACATCTGATTTTTAAATGCCTATTATTTCTGGGTTAAACAGTAAAAAACTTAAAAAAAGAACACACTGTCTTTTAAATACAGTGCTTGAAATGCCAAATATGTAAATTAATATCGGCCAGCTTTTCCCTTTGTCAAGGTTATTTCGAAATAATCCAAATAATAGCTAACATTTAATTTGGACACCAGAATTTCGATGAAAACTGCCCCAAAAACGGCACAGTTTTTTCTCGGTGAACCTTCGCTTCCAGGGGGCCAATTGAACGTTGACGGCCCTGTCGGTGGCTAACCGCTAGTTAAGTTAAGGCTAATGGTACGGCCCCAGCATTTGCCTGCCGCCTGGAAGCGCCCCGAAAATGCTAACGTGACACTAAATTGGCCGTCCGCCCTCGCCGAAGTGGAGACGGGAAAACACTGACTTGATTCAGGGAGAGGGACATTACTATTCCATACTATAGTATACTATATCTGGCTGCCGGCCATGGCTATTTGGGCTGGTCGAGGCTAAAGGGCACTTTTGTTTTGGTTTTGTCTCGCGTCTTTAAACCATTCTGTCTGCGTCTGTGTATGTGTTTGTGCAAATTGGGCGCATTACTTTTAACAAGCGTTTTCGATTCGGATGCGAGACTCCTCCATTTGCGTTTCCATTTTCCATTTGCATTAGCAATGCATATTTAATATGCCCAAGCCCAGTACGAGTGCTCACACCAGCCGGCGGAAAACAAAACTCCACCCCTTGCAGCAAGTTCGCTGCCTAAGTCTTTCGTTTGACATTTGCAATTGGCAAGGCACAGTGGTTTCTGTGTTCTTAATAAAAATGTATGTACGAATTTGAAAAATAATGTGAAATATGATAAGAAACAAATGATCGAGTTTAAATTAAAATTTTCATTTTTTATAACATTTTTAAAGAATTGGTGTTTTATTTGAATACAATATAGAATCAACTTTTCACAATTTTGGGCACTGGATTTCAGTATGGTATACCTCTATATACTGTGATTTATTGTTAGTAAATATAAATTTAAAGGCTACTTGTAAATGTGTCCACTTTGTCCGCTGGATCATAACTTATGCTTCATTATGCTTATGGTTTACTTCAGTAGTGATGCAAATTTCAAGACAAACCCGCTTAAGCATCATTTTATTAATCAGAGATCTGTAAAAATGAGAAACAAATAGTGTGAGATTTATCAATGAAGTGTCAAAACTTCTCTCGAAAATGTCGAAATACCATTCAGTTTTGGCCAACTGTGCCCTTCTGTTTTTTCGACGGATTGGGAATTAACATTTCAGCGCATGCGTGGGCAGCTACAGTTAAGAGTTAGGAGTTAGGAGTTGGAGTTAGCCGCTGCTGGCAGAATCACTTATTGCGAACTCCTGACTGCGGCTGACGGACGGAGTCAAGTCGGTGGCCAATTTGGGCAATTGCGATTGCCGTGCTGGTTAATTGAGCCCGCTTACCTAATGCTATAATGCTAATGCCGGGCTATGTCCGACGATCGGGCTACGATTTTGGGCCTTTGCGTCGGTGGTGTCAAAGTTAACACGGTAGCTGTGAAATTTGGCGCTGGGGAAATCCGTGGAAATTGCCAACTGATGCAAGCCTGCCATTTCCTTATCCTTAGCAAATTGATTAGGACAGTTTGGCGGCAAAAGCTAACCAAATAAATAAGTTTATAATTAAGTGGAAGATTTGCGGGCAGCAGCAGCTTTTGTTTTCCTTTTTTTTCACTACTATTTTGCGCAATTCTTGATCGAAGCCGCTCGCAGTTACTTATTATAAATTCTCCTACAGCTATCTGTTGTTGCTACTTTGTTCACATTGTCATTTGGCTGTCTGCGTGGTGCTTGTGAAATTGTTGCATTGCATGCAGCGGCAGAAGTAGCAGCAACATCACCAGACGACGATGCGATCTGCAGTGGCAACATCTTCTTTTCTTCAACTACTATTTATTATTGTATTAGTTTCTACGCTGCGGCTGTTTCTTCAGTTATATATATTTTTTTTCTTATTTTTTTCATTTAATAGCAAGTGCTTTTTGCTGTATTTTTAGTAGTTTTTTTTCCGGCTGCAGCAACCAGAAATGCAACAGTTTCTGGTCGACTCCACTTAAATCAATGATGATCATGACGGCGATGACGATGATGATGATGATGAGGCTGGCAGTTCACATTTTGGCATTTGCATTCAGCAATTCACATTCGCCGAGTATCCGAGTTTTTCTGAGCCATACGACAGTTTTATGCTCCAAATTTTATGTGTATCAATTGATCAGACGAAGACGGAGTCAACCTTAACATTTAGTCTATGCTTTTTGATATACTCGGACTGAAAACATTTACCAAGATCTTAATTGGCAACTTTTGACTGTTTTTTTTTTTATATTTTTGCTGTTGGTTTTCCACCACCGTCGGTTGTTAATGAAAAGTGGTTTTACAATGAAATTGCACAATCGTGGGCAGCAATGACCTGCGAAGATAGCAAACCAAGTCGAAAGGAAAATGTATCGCCGCGTCTTGTGGCCACAATGGAACCCCAAGCTCCATATGACTGGGGATATGTTGATGGCAGTGTACTGCGAATAAATAATGTGTAATTTACCAGCGCCAAGTGACAATTAAAATGCCATTCGGCGAACTACTGTTATGCAGTAGTAACTCACTGACAAATGCCGCAAATGCTCCTCCGGATGGTTAACATTTTCGGTCACTCGGAACCGAGATGGCATTACCAATATACCGATGTACAAGTTAATTGGAGTTGGTCAATAGTACTATACATATGTGTTCGTATTCTTGGCATCTTAAGAGTGTTGCATGAAAATCCCTCAGAGGTTGTAAACTACACTTCATGATTCCTGACGTAAAGAAAGTAAAATGGATTTTATGACGTTTAAGTGCAATAAAATCGAATGTGTTATGATAACGAAGAACATTTAAAAGTTTATTGCACTTTGATGGGATTAAGTGCAGAAAAAGAAGTAGAAGAACTAATAGTCAAATTTAGTAAATATGAAGTCCTGTAAAGTATATAAGCAGATATATTCTTGAAACTTTTATGCCCACACTTTTGGATGGTAATACAACGTACTTACTTGGTTTTCAGTAGTTATAACTCAATATCTGATCTAGGATTATACCCTACTTGGCTGACAGACATCAAATCTCTAGCTAAGATAGCCTACCGCCATCTGACTAGGCCACATCCGAGATTTCCATCTGCGGTGCTCAATTATGTTTACCTGCAAACCTGCAAAAGCGACCATAAACGTCACTGGCGAACAATTTATGAATCGTAAAACCCGACCAGGCTAAAAGCGAAAAAGTGCATTCTAATTCATTTGAATACAATTAAAATCGCAGAACGAACGGTATGGCAAACGCTTGGGAAATTGCTCAAGTGAAGGCCCCACATTTCGTGATCCCCAACCGGCGACAATCCGTGTCCGTCTCTTGGCCAGAAAGTCCGGGATTGGCCGCCCAACTCCATTGAAGCGTGGCTCCAGCACAGAAAGAAATTCAGTTTAAACTAACTAAGTTAAGTATATATAAAACAAATATTTGAAAATAACATACTAATATAGAGGCAAATTTTAAACAAAATTTTAAGAAACTGCAGTAACTGGTGAAGTAAGTGATCTTAATGACAAACTCAAATCGATCATCGCCGATTTATTTGCATTTCTTGCCATGCACTGGCACGACCATCGAAATGGTTTGCTAATGAGCTATCCTCCAGCCAAAAAGGAGCAGCCATCCGTGGATTACATGCTATGGGTATCGGATGGGGGAAACGGAATCTTTGGTTTTGGCTGACTTTTGACTCGCATTGTATTATATGATTTGCGTTGCCTGGTTTCCTGGTTTTTAATTTCGGTTTCGGCGGCCACAAGTGCTTGGCATAATCGCCGCAAATACCTGGCCTGCGTTTAATGACGGGCCCAAGCACCCATGTAGATTTTTACAGTCATTTGGACCAAAAATATATGGACTGTGGATCGCACCAAGTCCATGCATCAGCCATAATGCCCGCTGCGATGGCGATGCAATAACTTAATGCCTTCCATTCACGCCAAGTCGGCTCCAGATCCGATAATGAGTTGCCCGCACAATTGATATATAGGCATAATGGCATACGATCCGACGACCGACCTTGTCGTATTATTTATAGGCGATCTGGATGCTTGTGCCGGAGAAAGAAATGATTATTACACACTAAGCAGACGCTTGGGGGTTATTGTTTTGTTTTTCTTTTTTGATTTCTTTACGCCATATTGCAGCATAAATCGCCGACTTTTATGGATGAAATCGGGAAAGCGTTGCAGCCATCAGCAAAACACAATGAATGAATGAATGAATGGGTGTTGAAAAATATATATGTATAGTATGTCCAAAAAAATAAGAAGCGCCGAGATTTTCCACACTACAAGTCGCAGGCAGCCAGACGTGTAAACTTGTCGGCATTAGCTAATGCCAAGAGACCCCTGCCCCCAGATCCCCAAGCTCCAAGCCCCCAGATTCCCAAACCCCGAACTCCGATCTGCGATCTGCGATCTCCACAATGACTCCCCTGACACACCCGGATAACTTCATTTACATGTTGGGCGTGAGAAGAATGGCGGTGCAGAAAGACAGAAGATCTGCCTCATCGGCTGGCTTAATTAGATTATAACCACTAGTCTTTGGTCCGTGTGCTATCTGCTCCCAGATTTTGAATTGCGTGCCACAGATGATGATGGGTATGTTGGTATGCCTAGGGGTTTGATGGGTAATGGTATGTGGGGATTGCAAAATTGGGGCGGAGCGGAACACCATGCCCACCACCAACCATATAGTGCACTTGCCATTAAGTGCATTTGCCTACTGTCCCAATTAGTTGGCTGGCCATGGTTAACTCTGCCTGACTTCGGCCACAAACGAAGCAATTAACTTGTCTTGTGGTTTTCACAAAAAAAAAAATAAAGAAAAAGAAACGGTGTGCGAAATGTTCACACATTTGAAGGAACTATCGGTGGTTCGGAAAAATTCTGGAAAATTCTGTGGAAACCATACAACAGTTTATAAATATGTATTTGAAATCAAAGTTTATATATTTAATATATATATAAAACACACACAAACTTATATTAAAACATAAAAGATATGTTAAGATATCTTATTTTAAGTAAGTTTTTAAGGTAATACAATAAATGAATGATATTTTTAGACAACCAAAAATGTAGGACACACACAAATGCTAAAAATACTTTAAATTGTTAATGCATATATATATTATAAGTGAAAACGTAAAGCTCTGTTGACAATATTGTAAATTTGGCTGGCTAATTTTTTCACGAAATCCAAAGACAATGACAGATTGTAGATTACAAATGCCCACAATCAAATCATTACCAACATTTTTCACTAATCTCGGCGCTTTTGTAAACGTATGCAAATTCCAGGCCTTTGAGTGCCAAGGTTTTTTACAAGAAAAAGCCGCCAGCAATAATCCCCTGGGGAATCGAAAAACAAACAAACACACAGCATATTGTTAACGATGTGAAAACGTGTACAACACAAAGCATCTGTATTTGGCCAAAAAGCGGCAATTAGCCACGCACCCGCACACTGGCCATCCACCAAGCTGAGTTGGCCCTGGGCACCAAGTGGATGTGGATCCAAAAAGATTCAAAAAGATCCATCCAGCAATCCAACTGACATTTCAATTCCACCGCCAAACGATTACATTTAACACAATTTATGAGTGGCCATTTGGCTACTGATTCTTGGAGTCCAATCCATGAAGTGTACATGTCCAAGCTACGGTGCTGGCATTAACCGATTTGTGGGTAACCGGCGCCCCCCGATGATGATAACTGGATTCGCTGGAGTCCCAGCGGCAAGCTCACCACCTTGGCATTTAATCGGCGGCATGTGCAAAAAGTGGCCGAGCAACAGGAAGATAGCAGCCGTCGCAGCATACAAAAGTAAATATATATCCTACACTTTAAAATAATATGTAGTATTGTTCCAGAAACTGGGAAATTGGAGTACAAATATAAGAGCTACCATAGGATAAATCTCCAGCATATTGATAAGAAACCTTTCGAATCTGTATAATGCTGAATTTAAAAAAAATCTAATATATAACAAAACAACTTTATTTATTAACCAAACAAGCAAACTTGCAGTCGTTACTAAATACCAACTTTTATTGTTCTAATCAAGCAATATTGTACTTTTAATCACTAATAAACGCCTCATAGTAATCATAAAATTGTTCACTCTGTACTGACACCGTTGAAATTTCGTTACTAAATACCAACTTTTATTGTTCTAATCAAGCAATATTGTACTTTTAATCACTAATAAACGCCTCATAGTAATCATAAAATTGTTCACTCTGTACTGACACCGTTGAAATTTCTTAATAGAAGCGCCGAAACCGCAACAAAAAAAATTACAAAAAAAAGAAAAAATCGTAACTAAAAAGCAGCAGCATGGAGTTGGAATCGCAAATTAAATGTTAATAGTAATACACGGGCCACAATGGAATGGCGGCGCTTGGGACAAAAACCGGATTTGTGGCAGCCACGGACAGAACAATGTGCGCATAAATCTAGCGTCAAAATATGAATGCAATTTAAGCCAGCTGAATGAGCGATTGCCGGGGTATTAGCCCTCATCTCCGCGACCGGGTGAACAAAACCCCAAAAAACCTGACATTGTCTGACGGAGCAGACCGAGTCAAAAGTAAGTGAAGAAAGGAAGCTGGAACGGATCGTATCGCATCGCATCGGATTAAATCGGATGGGATCGTCGGAAGGTGAGAAGGCCCACCGATGATATTAGCCGGCGAACACGCATATCAAGTGACAGATTGCATAACAGTCGAATACGAAGAGCCATCTCCATCCACATCCCGATCCCCATCTTATGTGGCGTGTGGTGAAAGTTAATTTGGCAGAAATATGTAGAAAAATTATGAAATGTATTTTCCTTTCGGTTGCCACCGCACCACCGGCATTGTCTTGTGGCAAGTGGAAAGTATCAAGCGGAAACGGCAAACAGCGCCTCGTGCAGCCACTTGTGCCGCCCAATAGGTTAATCTATACATTTCGAATGGAGGCAGGAAGAGCTGACAGCAGCACGCCAAGTGATACAAGTCGTTAAACGCGGTTATTCCCTAACATCTTAATTTTGAATAATTAAGTATCAATAATTAAGTAAACCACATTCGCTTCAAAACTCAAATTGAGGAGAGCAGCGATTTAAGCACCTATAAACATTACCTATAGAAAAAGAAACAGTGAATAAAGATAGTGTGATCATTTAAACTTGATAGTTAGTACACCTAACATTTAGCTGGTATCAAATAAATACACTCCAATGTTATAGTCTATAAAACATTGTCGTTAAAGAAACATTTAACTGACTGTTATCTAATATTTCAATAAAAATATACTAGTTAGTGAAAGTACAAACTGGATCTAAATACTTGGTTTGCTCGAATGGTTTTCTTATCCCCAGCCTTATGATGCATGTCTGTGCCATTTAATCTCATTTAGCGCTGTTTCTTGTTTATGTATATCTCGGCTGACAATTACATGTGGGCACCTTGGAGGGGCCAACAAATTGGCGACCAACAGGCATTTCTCTGGCATTGTTTGTGTTGGCCAGGTGGAGCCTTGGCCATTTTAGAAAGGCCCAACTGGAAGCGCTCGGAATGGCACAGCGAAAGGTACAAGAAAGGTACTCTTCAACTGCAGCGCGCCACCAGCATATAGAGACAACACACGGGTACAGGTTGGTTTATTTAGGTCTGGACATTTATTAAGCACGCTGGGCTAGATGGCCAGATGACGAAGCAGCTCTGGCTGGGCATAATCTAGTGCACGTTGTTTGAGCACATTATAATTTAGTTATATATTTGAAATATGTTTGTAGCAACCCAATCACTGGGTTTGGTTATTGCTATTACTATTATATTACTGTCGCTCACTTGGAGTCGGCGGCTGCCGCATTGCTGGCGGACTTGGTGGCAGCTTTAATGGCGGCCGCCGAAGTGCGCTTCACGCTGACCAAGACATTGCGCTTCGTGGAAGCCGGACCAGGTTTGGCGGCTTTTGCAGTCGGTTTGGGCGTTGCCTTCTTTTCCGGCTGCTTGGCAGCAGCGGTGGTCTTGGCCGTTGGTGTGGCTGGAGCGACGGCAGCCGGCTTTTTCTCCGACGACTTGGCCACCGGCGCGTTTTCTTTTGCAGATCCCTCATAGGCATCGCCGTTCGCATCCTCTTCGGCGTCTTTCGCCTTGTTTTTCTCGCTGCAAGTGAATACGTATTACACAACATGCTCATGATTACTACATCGTCGTTCACATACCTTTCAATGTCAATGTTAAGCACAGACTCGTCCTCTTCATCCTCCTCATCTTCTTTCTGTCCTAATGGCTCTACTTCTGCCAGGAGGTCACCCAGATCCTTGTCCACCTCCTCCCACATCTTTTTATCATGGGTCGCATCACCCTCTTCTAATTCTGCATCACCCTCATCATCGTACTCGTCGTCATCCTCGTTTAACTTGCCATCGAAGTCCTCATCGCCATCGGCGTCATCATCACCGGCCTTTTTCTCATCATCGTGATCGTCCTCATCACCCTCCTCCGTCTTGTTCTTCTTCTCGGTTTCCTCCTTGTTGCGCAGGAAAGCCTTCACATGGGAGTGCTGCATGCAATGCTTTTTGGTGTAGTCCTCTAGCGAGACATCATCAGCCTTGCCGGAATAGTGATTGCACAGCTCGCAGTAGAAAGCCTCTATGACCTTGATATAGTCCGGTCCAATCAGAGCGCGTTTGCGAGTCTCCTCATCCTCGCTTTTCAGAGCGGCCTCCGACTCGGTGACCATGGCATCTACATCGGCGTCGATCATGTCCACATCGATCTCGCCCACCGAGTCTACAGTGTGGAATTTATTCAAATCTATCTCGCGCTCATCCACGCTATCATCCGATCCGGATTCATCGTTGCGGGCCTTGTTCTGCAAACAAACATACAAAAATTAATTATTTAAAGCTTTCTTTCAAGATTAGATAGTCTTATTTTATAAAAAAGGAAATTAACAATCTGGGAAAGTCCAGTCCTGTAAATGAGTGTATATCCCTTAATGACTCTGACTCACCCTAATGTGATCCAGGGAGCAGCGGTGGTTCTCGTAGAGCATGGCATTCTTAAAGGCCAGGTGGCAGGAGCCGCAATAGGGCATTAAGAACTTCTTAATGGTCTTGTGGTGCTCGGAGGCCTGATGAAGATTCTTGGGCTGGCGGTAGGCCAAGCGGCACAGACGACAATAGCGCGACTCGTGCTCCTCCTTGCTATTCTCCTCGATCTCGCGCTGTGTGGTGCGCTGGCTAGCACGCATACGCTGCAGGTCAGCTCGCTGGTTGAGGGCCACCTGACGCATGGAGTTCTTGTGGGAGCGCGAGTTCAGATGGTAGTTGTACTCCTGCGAATCAATGAGGAAACGGTGTTAATTGAATAGCTCAGGGGACTCCTATAAAAGAAACACACCTTAAATGTAACACACTTGATGCGGCAATGGACGCAAATGAGTTTGATGAAGCTGCGCTTGCGGTTGTTGTGGTCCTCATCCCGATGACGGGAGCTACGTCGCTCTTTGCTACGATCATCGCCCGATGATTCCTTGTCTTTGTCCTTGCGAGACGTGCGCTCTTTCTTGGTGGACGATGACTTCTTGGACTTGGAGTCCTTCGCGTCGTCTTTGTCCTTCTTCTTACCTGACTTCTCGCCCGATGACTTGGCCTTTTCGTCCGATTTGCCACCATCGCCGTCCTCACCGACGCCCTTCACCTTGACATCCTCGTCATCGGAGGCGTCATCGGCCTTGGCGCTCTTGGGATCGGACTCATTTAGGTCCTTGTCATCAACGTCATCGCCATCACCGTGCCCATCATCATCATCGTCGTCATCATCGTTACCTTCGGCATCACTCTTGTCCTCGTTGTTGGCCGACTTGTTGCGTTTTTTACCAGGCGATGTCTTCTTGCACTTCTCGTCCTTCTCATCATCGTCTTCTTCATCGTCATCGTCGTCGTCGGATTCATCGCCTCCATCGGCGTCCTTGTCCTTGCCTTTCTTCTTCTTGCTTTTCTCAGCATCTCCGCCGTCCTTGTCCTCTTTACCGCTGGAATCGTCGCTGGAATTCCCGCCCTGGCGTTGTCGTCGCAACGAGCTACATTTGAGTGGAATTAATTCGAATGTGAAGTCATGTCAGGGTAGCAGGATGGATTTGTTTTGTTTGGTGGAAGGCAAGTTCAAAATTTTGTGTTTTTTTTAAGTACATAAGAACAAGCTGGGTAGAAAACTAACAAAATACGTTCTTGTCAAGAAGTGTCGGGTGTCTTTTTTATCGGTACATTTCAATTCGTTCTACTTAGTTACACAAATATATACACATGGTATTTGATCTACGAAGATGGGAGTTTCTCTGGAGGCCGCTTGGATAATCTTACACCAAGTGCTCTCCTCCCTCCTCCTTTTCGCATTCAGATTTTAGATGCCTCACTGAATCTCACAGTTTGTTCACATTATTATCTCAATCTTACAGATTGCATTCATAGTTCTTTGCATCCTCAATTGGTGCACAATAGCGTAACTCTGATTTTTGTATGTTCATTTGGATTTTGATTTAATTTGGATTTTTTTTTGGATATTTGGTCTATTTACCTTTTCAGCTGCTGAATCTTGAGCAGGCGAGCCCGGTCTTTCTGCTGTGCATAGAGCAGCTGGCGGCGCATGGTGCGCAGGTCATTCGACTCGTTGACCCTGGTGCGCACAACGCGCATTCCTCCCACCCGCATCCCGGTGCGCATCATGCCGCCCCTCATCGACATTGTGCCGCGGGGTCGGGATATATAGTTGGTGCCGGCCACGCTACGCATCATCCGCTTCGGCGGACCCATCGATCCGTCCCGCTGGTGCCGGCTGCCGCTGGTGGAATCATCGCGTGGGCGGTAGGAGCTCGAGCTCCCGCCGTTATTTCCACCACCGCCGGTGCTGCTCCGCTGATGATAGTTCGATGACGAGGAGCCAATGTTCTGCGACGAGGACGAGGGTCGATCGCTGCGATCATTCGACGAGGACGTGCGACGGTAATCCTATTGACGATTGATGAGTAGGAAGGTGTGTAGGAGCTTTGTTTTGGTTGATTTGGTATTGATTTTTGTATCAAATATAGGTGGTAGATATAAAACATATTTAAACTTCTTGACTGAAAATAATTGCTATATAGCTACAGACTGATATTGATTCTGATTCTGATCGGATTGGTTGTGGGTTATATAGTTCACAATTGCCTGTTATTATTATTATTATTATTATTTCCTGCAGCGTGTTTTTTGTGTGTGGTAGCATGATGGAGAAAACTTATACGCTTATAGCTTAGCTACACAGATTTGAATCGATATTATTATTATAATTCGTATACACACTGATAGATTTCTATTTGCTCTGCTCGGATTGCTAACCGACCAATATTCGATATTCGGTATGAAGAAAAATTTGACAGCTGATGGTACGGTACAAGGCATACAAGATATACAAGAGTTTACAGATCAAAATCGCTTCAATCGCTTCAACAGCTCTCTAAAGAAGTTTTTGCTCTCTCATAGTATATACGTGGATCAGTGCGGGTCGGTTCAGATCGAATCGGATTGGATCATATCGATCGATCGATCGATGGGTCGCTGGCAAAATCATTATCTATATGGTGCCGCGCCGCTGCCGATGCTATGGACAATATACAGATTTATATAGATTTATATGGTATATGGTCAGAGGTTCGGTGCTCCAAAGTGCTTGTCTGGCAACTTTGAGTCCGCGCGCTGTTTGCTCATTTGGGACATGTTATGCTTTAACGCTCGATAGGCTCAACTCAGTCCCGCGTTTAAGCTTCACAAACAGTGCTATAAATATTTGGAAAGTCATTAACATTACACAGTACATGGCGATTGGCTTAATGCATAATTAATATGTCGACCTTTGAGTATAGCATGCTTTGAATAGCATTTAAAATGGGGCAAAGTATAACTTACGTCTTGACGCGGGCGTTTGCGATCAATGCTGCGGTCGCGAGATGAGTCCTAGAAACACAAAACATAAAAATAGATTGCATTATGAATACACATATATATATATATATAGATGGATTTGGGTAATACATCATTCATTTACTACAAGAGCGACAGACTTATTATTAATATATGTAATTCCTACAAATGTGATGAGAATAATGGGTGATGTTGATTTCTCATTGATCAAAAAGGTAAAAGATAAAATAACAAAAATAAAGACTGCCAAATATACTCAAGCGTATTTGCCACTGGGAAATATTAAATTTACCTCAACTGTATATTTCAAATACTATATTCATTCTTATCTATTTTTTCCACAGAAATAAGTGTGCCGTTTATAAGTACGCACCTGTTTGTAGAATATATACTTTTAAGGTTGAATCTAATATATATTGAATAGTTTTTCATTTTGTTTTGCATGTGGAAAAGACGTCAATTCGCGTTAATCTCTCTTTCTGTCAGATTTCTAATTAGGAAAGATAAGTAGTCACCCAAAGAGCGTATAGAAGTTTACTAGCTTGACCGAAATGCCTATTATTATCAATTACAAAAGTTGAATGTAAAAGGTTCTTATCTCTGATTTTTCGCATGCATTGGTAATTCGTCTTATTTACTCATAGTTCCAAAAATCTTTCCACAGCCAAACATTACCTACAGTTTCTTATCTCCTTAGAGAGATAATAAGAGGCTGAATGATCAGCATTGCAAAAAAATATGTATCAATGTGTTATAAGCGGGATTCCTCTATTTTCAGACACACAATTCAGAAAAGCCAAAGTCAAGGTGTTCTAACTATTATAATTTCAATTTCTGTCCTTTCATTCTAATCCAAATTGAATTTAATTAGAATGCAGACCAAATCTGGACATATTTCTGAAGCTATCGTAGTAATTACTGACTAATAGTTACTTATAGGTTAGTGCAAGGTGCTCCAACTTACATAGCTCCGCTTGTGGCTCGAGGAGCTGGACTCGTAGCGCCCGCTGCTCGAGTTGTGGTGGGTGAAC
The DNA here is from genome assembly GCF_004382195.2 of Drosophila sechellia. Classification (NCBI taxonomy): domain Eukaryota; kingdom Metazoa; phylum Arthropoda; class Insecta; order Diptera; family Drosophilidae; genus Drosophila; species Drosophila sechellia. The sequence continues at coordinate 9,623,072 of NC_045951.1, read as the reverse complement.
TTGTCCCGACTCCGGTTGTCGTAGTGGCTGTTGCCTCCTGTTCCTCCGCCACTGTTGTTGTGGTTGTTGTAGCGATTGTTGTTGTTATGATAGTTATTCTCGTAGCGGCCATTATTGGGTCGGTAATTGCCCTGCGTGCGAGTATTAACGTAGTTGCTGGAATTGCGATTATTGTAGTAGCCACCGCGAGTGGTGCCCCCACCACGTGGAATGAATCCGCCGCGTCCACGCATCTCTAATTCCAATTTCTTCCTGTTTGCAGCACAAGGAAATACTGTAAAGTTGCGTTGAAAAGATTACAAAATTCGATCCGCATGGCAGACTATATATGTATGTGCAAATGTCCGCAAAATATACATAAAGACAGACTGAGCGTTCAGCGCAGTTTTTTTTTTTTTTTTTCATGGAATATCTTTGCGCCGCCGGTGGCGTCGCTCGCTTTAAGGAAAAAAAAAATCGATTTTCTACCGGCCCGAGAATTTTTTTGCGATTTTACTGCATCTTGATCTACGCCACTTACCTCTCTTCTAACACTATTCACTAATGGGCACAATTGAGCGCTGCTCTTATGTCTGTTTATCAGTTTTAACTGAATGCTTAACTTCTGATTTTCACCTTTTCTATCACCGACTTTTTTCGCTTGGAACAATTTTTTTTCTAGCAATGGCGAACGATGTGAAGTGTGACCGTGCTCTGTGGAATCAGTGTTGAAAATCAGCGAGTGAAAAATGTGGCAATGCTACTTAGCTGAACCGTTATAAGGAAATAAAGAAACTTTTGCCTTCTTTAAATATTCTCGAAAACTATATCAATTCCTTTGAGCTTCTTAGACAAAATTTCGTCAATGAAATCAAATTTGTATTATAATTGTCTTTCCTAGCAATAATGGGTATGACAAAATTATTTCGAAATCCTTTACTAGAGTGGTTTTGAACTCGACTAGAAAGTAACGAAATATCGCTTGGTGCAGTACCATCACTGATAAACGGCGACATCGCTAATAAAGCTGCAAAAAATACAGCTCAGTAGTTATTTTACATAGCAGAAATTTTAAAGTGTTTTGTACTGGAATTGTGCTATAAGGAAACCTGAAATCAGAGCAGTAAAATGTTCAATGGTTAGCTAATACTGTTGCCAATCAAAAAAATCAAAAAATGTGTGCGGTGATATGAAGTTTGGAAAATTACGCATCCATTTTCCACTCCATATTTTTAGTTACTGACCCACAGAACAATAACCATTTTATGACTGTTACCATTGATTACGTCGGTCAGAAACGGGAAGCGGGAAGGCACGGAAAAATGGGGCAGCATTACTGCAATGTAGAGCTATCGGATGATCTGTTCCCTTCCCATTGGCCAAAGATGTGTACTATTGGCAGCCCATCGAACCACTCGCTCATCCTCACCCACACCCGTGTAACTAACATACTGGCCATTGTTTTTCTGTCAGGTTCACCGCGTCCACATTAGCCAGCACATCCGATCCGATTGGCCCAGTTCAAAGTACACATTCAGCATCCGCAGCAGCAAATTCCACACCCTTGAGTCATGGCGTGGATGGCGTTAGGAGCACTAGCCTCCGGTTTCGGTATTCACCCCCCTTTCAATCATTACCGCTCTTCCTCCTCCTCTTCATGTTCATGTTGTGTCGCCGTTTAGTAGACTAGTTGAGAATGTGTTAAAGTGTCTTATGACCAACGCATTCGCCTTATCTAATGACATTGCCTTTCTATATTGCACGACTACAGTTCTACAGCGCCTGCTGGGTGTCGATCAGCCGGCCAATAAGGTCTTGGAGATCAAGAGCGAAGCGCTGGGGACACTTCAAGTACTGGCCCGCGATGACGCCATGGTCCTCTTTGCACCGCCCTTCAATAGCAGCAATGAAAAGCGAGCCGTCTATGAGATCATTTTGCAGCGACCCACCTCGGATTCCAATACCACATCCTTCAGTCTGTACCGGTCGCCGGTGCAGCAGGAAGCCGAGGAACGCTTCAATGCCTTTCTGCAAAGGCTGCCCGTCTTCGTCAGCATTGTCAAAGAGGTTCGAGAAAGGACTACAAAGCAATGCGAAGCGATGCATTTAACTCTATATTTTTCAGTACTACAATGTAAATGGGCTGCAGAAAGCTTGCGATGCCTTGGCGGATAATCCCTCCTGGACACTGTCACATTTGATTGCCTACTTCAATCTGGTGGACTACATCAGCAATCCCAAGATGCTGCAGTGCGTGGACCAAGCAGATGCAGCCTCCCTAATGTCGCCCTTCCAGTTGGCAATCAAACAGGGCCACATGGAGATGGTGAAGGCTCTGCTGCCGATGAGCAAGCTGGAGCACTTGGATATAAACAGCAATTCGGTGTTTCACTACGCCGCCAGCACCACTAAAGAGATCATCAATGTAAGCCAGCAATCCATGTATAGTTCAAACACATTTCAACTTTATTTTCCCAGCTTATCACTGATAAAAGCACGGTAAATCTGAATCATCTCAACTCCGATGGGTACACACCACTTCATGTCGCCTGCCTCGCCGACAAGCCAGATAATGTAAAGGCACTGCTGCTGGCTGGAGCCAATGTCAATCTCAATGCCAAGGACATCCGCAAAGTGTACAAGACATCCGCACCGACCACGGTTTCCTCGTTTCTGCGCACCAATGTTAGCAAGCTGTACACTCAGGACATGAAATATGGCGGCACTCCTCTGCACTGGTGTTCCTCCCGTGAAACCTTGCATGCGCTCATCATGGAGGGTTGTGATGTCAACGCCACGAACTTCGATGGACGAACAGCACTGCACGTGATGGTGGCCAGGAATCGGTTCGAGTGCGTTGTCACTCTACTGGCCCACGATGCGGAGATCGATGTGCTGGACAAAGACGGAAATGCAGCTTTACACATTGCCATTGAGAAGAAACTAGTGCCGATCGTCCAATGTCTCGTGGTCTTTGGGTGTGACATCAATCTGAAGAACAAGGATGACAAGACGCCACGTCACATGGTTGGCAATGATGCTAGTGGCAATAAGGATGATGAAATCCTCTACATTCTGCACTCTGTGGGGGCCAAGCGCTGCAAGGATACTGGCTCAAAGTGCCCGCCTGGTTGCAATGCCAAAGGTACCTACAATGGCATTCCGCCGGAGGCACCGGAATCCGTGGAGCAGCGCGAGCATATAGAGAACATGCTGGCCACCACCAGTAGACAAATGATGGGTGGTTTTCTGAACGCAGCGGCCAATGGAATACTGGAGAAGCAACAGCCGACACAGTATGTAAATCAACTAATCGTGAACTAAAATTAAAATAGTTTTTTCTTATTCCAGAAAACCAGTCGTGGTCGATACTGAGAAAGAATTAAAAGGCCAAAGTATAATGGATGCCCTGCTTGGCATGTTTACAACCAAAGTGAATGCGGACGAGATGAAGAAGGAAAACTCATCGGATAGTTTGGGCAGTGGCTCGCAAAAATCCGCTGTGTCCAGTCCGGAGCAGCTGCCTTCACCCACCTCGCCCATCGCCGCCGAAATAGGGGATAAACCCTACGGACGCGGACGCCTGCTCTGCCTGGATGGTGGTGGTATTCGTGGTCTAGTCCTGGTACAGATGCTACTCGAAATAGAAAAGCTCTCGCGCACTCCTATTATCCATATGTTCGACTGGATTGCCGGCACCAGTACTGGGGGAATACTCGCTTTGGCGTTGGGTTGCGGCAAAACGATGCGGCAGTGCATGGGCCTCTATTTGCGCATGAAGGAGCAGTGTTTTGTGGGCTCACGGCCCTATAACAGCGAGTTTTTTGAGTCCATTTTGAAGGACAATTTGGGCGAGTTTAACGTGATGACGGATATTAAGCACCCGAAGATCATGGTCACTGGTGTGATGGCGGATCGCAAGCCGGTCGATCTACATCTATTCCGCAACTATACGAGCGCCAGTGACATTTTGGGCATTGTGACTCCCATTAGTAAGTGAGATATCAAAAAATTATCGAGATAGTTCACCAATTTTATTTTATTCTTTTAGACAACCGAAGAATTCCTCCTCCTCAGCCATCGGAACAATTGGTATGGCGTGCTGCTCGGGCTACTGGAGCTGCGCCCTCATATTTCCGCGCATTTGGTCGCTTTCTAGACGGCGGCTTGATTGCCAACAACCCGACGCTGGACGCCATGACCGAGATTCACGAGTACAATATGGCCTTGCGTAACGCTGGACGCGAATCAGAGGCCATACCTGTATCCGTGGTGATGTCGCTGGGCACGGGTCATATACCGGTGACTGAACTAAAGGACATTGATGTCTTCCGACCGGAGAGCATCTGGGATACGGCCAAACTGGCCTACGGAATCTCCACCATTGGTAAGGCATCTTATCCATATACTTTGTGTGTTTAATTATTAATCAAATTCATATGCTTGCTAGGCAATCTGCTGGTGGACCAGGCAACCTGCTCCGATGGAAGAGTGGTGGACAGAGCTCGCGCCTGGTGCAGCACTATTGGCATACCCTACTTCAGGTTCAATCCGCAGCTGAGCGAGGACATCGCCATGGACGAAAAGGACGACCAAAAACTAATCAACATGCTGTGGCACACTAAGGCGTATATGCACGCCAATCGGAATAAGATAATCGAGATGATCAATTTCCTAAAATAGCGTGCAAGACGGATTTAGACCGCATTTGCTGTAGAGATCTCTCTTTCGAGGGATCCTTTCGATTCATGTCCGTGTATTTTAGACTCGTTTAACCCTCTTCGTTTTTATAAAGCACCTTTTCTGCGGTCTAAATCAGCTCACTCGCTGGGACTTCCACTCTCAATAACACCGAAATCCTCCCACCACCTGGCTACAAAACAGAATCTGTGTGATTATCCTTAATTTTTTCAATTCCCAGGCTTCATCTCCAGGATTAGCAAACGAAATACGCTTTGTATATTGTGTTATTGGACTTAAGAGGGTACCATATCATCACATTAATTTCGAAAAACTTTTATTTTATGTATTATAATCGGTCCTGTATTTTATTGTACGTAACCCTCCAATTGAATCGTTTAATTGATAAAAACATTCCGTGCCGCTTTGTTAGAAAATGAATGTGTATGTAGTATGTCGAGCACGAATTTTAAATAAAACTTTTTAAGTGTTTAAACCTGTTTTTAATTAATTCCCATTATAGTACTAGTTGTAGTACTGGTCCAGAAGCTAACATACATTAAATTATAGATCTGAAGATTGTAGGTTATAAGGTCAACTGGTTTAATTATTTAATGGGGATAGTTGTGGAATACTAAATTCAACTTAATGGCAGAGAAATGGCTTAGAGTTATTAGAGCTGATAACATTTATATATTTTTTTAATTGAAAATAATACTACAATCCAGTATTGTTAAAAAATTTGATAATTGAATTTTAAAATATTTTTATATAATTTTTTTTATGTTTAAATATTTAGCCTACCAGGGCTGGCTAATAGCGATAGTGTCCTCGCCAGAAGTTTCATCCTTCCAATCGATAGCTAGCACACTAGACATATGTATCGATAGGCCAAAACAAATACAAACAATACGGACGAGCCAAGAATTTTTGCACTTCGCACCAACTCATAAAAATCCGAAAAACAAGTGAGTCAAAGTGTTTTAAAACGAGGACTACGGACGTAATAGATGAAGATAAACAATTGCAGATCAAGATAAATACGCTCAGCGACCGCAGGGTCACACCAATAACGGGTGGTCAGAGTGACCAAAGTGGGCAGGAAAAGAAACAAAAATAAACAAACAATACAGACAGGAAAATAAGCAGCGCGTGCCTGTGAAGAGTTTTTTCGCCGTAGGCCCAAACACTGAAACCAGGAACACAGACGCACTGCATCACAGGCAACGGGGCACACAATCCGATTGCGACCAAGCTATGGCTGCGGCCACCAACAACGATTCCTCCGGCGTGGAGTCGGCCAAGGAGGAGGTGGAGATGTCGATGCCGCCATCGCCCATGTCGATGGCCATGGTACTGGCCAAATCGACACCGATGCCCATGCCCACCAGCGCCTCCAAGGGGATCATGATAACGCCGCCGCCGCCGGCAATGCCGCCCACGCCCACATCGTCGCCCAACACGCACGGCGAGTGGCCCCACATGAACATCAACCTCAACCTGAACATGAGTTCAAACCCCAGCACGAATGCATCATTCCAGCTGAGCAGAGATCGGGGCGAGCACTTTGCCCTGCCGCATCTGCCGCCCCTGCCGCTGAATCCAAATGCCTCCAATGCCGAGTATCTGCCCAGCCTGATTCATCCAAGCACCCTGCCCTCGGGCAGCAAAAGCTTTAAGATGCGGCCGCGAATGCAGCGCCTAAAGCACTCCTACAGCTACAGCAACATAATCGTCCAGTCAAATGGCCGCAAACTGCGCACCGCCGCCTCCACCTGCAACATCGAGCTGCTCAACCGCATCCTTGAGGGTGGAGCCAATCCAAATGCCGCCGACGAGTACAATCGTAGTCCCCTGCATCTGGCCGCCTGTCGTGGCTACATACCCATTGTCCAGCAGCTACTAAAGTACGGAGCCAACCCAAATGTAGTCGACTCGCTGGGGAATACCCCACTCCATCTGGCGGTGATCTCGGCCAGCTCCAATAACTTCAACGTTGTGGTAGGTGTGCTGCTCCAGGGCGGCGCCAGTGTCCACATGTACGACCGCAGCAACAAGTCACCGCTGGAGCTCGCCGAGGCCAAGCTAAGACTGCTGCGCAATCGTTACGATCACCCCACGCCGGAGACGGCCAAGATCCTCGAGGACATGTGCATGCTGACCACGCTCATCTTGCGCTACATGGTGAAGCAGCAGCGCGAGCTGGAGGATCTCTCGGCGCTGGAGAAGCGACTGCAGAACCTGAGCACCAGCGACGACCAAGAGCAGGTCGTATCCCAGACCGCCGATGAGCTGCTCGCCAGCGTTGAGCGCCTATCAATCAACAACAAGTAGATGGGACGTAAACTGGACGCCAGGGTAACGCGACCGCAGGCTGGCCCAAATTGCGTTCGATGAGTTGAGAAAAAAGTAAGTATGAGAACCAAATAGTCTACAGATATATACATATATACAGATATAAAAAAAATAATGAAATTCCAAGTTATGGTTTCAAAAATGTTATCTATAAAGCATGTGACGTCGTCCGCAAAGCATTTGTGATCTTAGTCACTATAAAGATTAGGAGCAATAATAATAACTACCTCAATTATATGGCATATGGTTCAGAATATAGTATTAAATATTTTTTCAGACTCCTGATGCTAATCAATTGCTCTCTTTTCGTTGCAGTTTGTTTATCGTTTCCTAATTTGGCTGCCGTTGAGCTGGAGTTGGCATCGTGACAAGCAGCTAGAGGAGATTGAGATCCTGCGCCCGATCCTAATCCCACAAAGCTGACAAATGCGACCAACGCTCTCAAACACACAAGCACACACATAAACACCCACACACACAAAAGAAAACACACATTGTTTTATGCGATCTTTTTATTAAGTATTTCATTTAAGGCTTATTGTTTACGCAAACAATCAACAAACATGATTACATTTTAAGCTTTACGTTTAGCGCGCCAAAAACAAAAAGAAATCAAATTATGTAATAATGTGGCAATCGCAACTCAAGAGGACACCTAACAATTTGCTACATTACATTTAACTAAATGACTACATTACTTGGAAATCGTTAAGTGTCTATTGTATACTATAACAAAAAAACCATATGCGTGTAAACACTCTCTGAACAATAAACGAAAAACCAAACGGCCATTTGACTTAATCCGCAGATCAAGCCGAAATCTGTAACTAAATAACTGAGAGGACTTCTGAGTAAATCTGGTTTGTGGTGAGAAACTGACAATCAAATATTTTAGAAAGACGTTTGGAAAACACATTTTCCTTTTCAGAAAATCAAAATTAAATCGTTTTTACTTAGATGCAACTATAAACATAACTTTAATACAAGTTTGTCTTTAAATATCGTTATGACAAAGGGTTTTGATATACTAATTGCCCTTAATTGGTATACATTTTAAAATCCATAAATTCAATAACAAAAAAATCGCAGCTTGAAAGTATATCTATAAATCTATTTAACAGCCTTTTCCTCTTGCCGTTTAAATGTATTCAAAGTGCCATTAGGAAAACCCACATTGGGTCTTTTATGAGTATTTATGTGTAAACTTCACATTAACATGAGGTGGATAAGAAAAACTAAACGTTTTAAGAAACTTGTTCACGACGCAAATAGTAAACGAAGTTTACGAACCCATATTGAGTTAATACTAAATAAATGTTGTAAATTAGGGAGATCAAAAAAACCCGGTCCAAATGGGTTTTTCATTCATAACGAAATTATAACGGAAGCTAGACAAATGACCAAAACACTTTTCCGGACGTAAATACATGAAAATATGGGAGGGGTGGTCTTATAAACAGGCCCAAAAACCTGAAACCGAAACTCGTAAACCCATTCATACGAATGGATCTGCCACAAAATACTATATTTATAACATCTGCACCTAGCTCCGAATTTTGTGGGCGGAGCAAATGGAGGAGGAGGAATCGAGTGGACAGCTGGAAACGGAAAATAGAAGAAAAGCCATGTCTCCTCTTCTTCCCACGTCGGTTACGTTTCGTTGAGCGAAATGATCAACATATTCAAATGGTTGTTACGCACGCTAGACATAAAATATATATATATATATTTTTATTATTGTTATAATAGGAACTGTTACATTTCGATCCGCCTCTTTAAATTATTACAATTACTATAAACTATAACTACTATAAAGTTAGTTCAAAAATTTTAGTTTTTAAAACCATTATTACTCTTACCCATTTTATATTAAGGATTTTTTAACAGTTTTAACTCGATGTAGTGTGTTATTTTGCTCAGTGCATTTGAAGTGACTAGATCAGATGGAGGGCATACGGAAACAATGAAACTGAGCCGAGCAACCACCCGAAATGTTGACCCGACCACTTCCACTTATTGGCGGCAGTTGCGATAAGATGCACCGCCTCACTTGTTGATCTCTCCCTGAAAGTTGTTGTTGTGATGCATGTGGTTACCAAGGCAAGAAGCAGAAGCAACATATGCGTAAAGAAAAACATAAGCGGCGTTGCTGTCCGGATGCCGTGTGAATTTCACATTTCACTGCCTTGTTTCTGAATATTTGTGTACTTTTAGTGTACATATGTGTGTACTATGTGGTTCCTCGGGTTCCTGTGGACTGTCTGCGAGTCAGAACGCCCACGTAATGTGCGCTACGGTATAAACAGCCGAGCATTTGAGTTCTGCTTACCTACTTTGCCAAGTACATCCATAAGTATTAGTATAGATATGAATCCTAAGCTAGTAGAATTGAAAAATAAACATTTGCTTTCTGATATAATTCCTTAACGATCAAATCATAAACAAATTAAGGTTTATATTGCTTTGTACCGCCCTTCTCAAGCGCATATGCCTTGACTTTCTCGGCGATCTTCGGTTGCTTCCGCTGTTGGTGGCGCCGGTGCAACATGTGTGTGTGTTTAAGTGTAGGTGACCACTGCTGCATGTGTGCGTTTTCATTCACAAAATTTGGGAGGTGCATGTGTACACTTGCCGCTTGGAAATTTTAATTCAGTTCCATTTCGGCCGCGCTGCAACACGTTTGTTTTTCGGAGTGTGTTTCAAAGTTAAGCAACTAAAAACAAATCAGAATTAACAAAAACATCGCTTAAGCCTTAATTTAAGTCAAAAGCACAAATTGTGTTGAATAATAATACGTTTTAAATGAATTACAAAATACATAACTGTTTTCTGGAGCTAACGATACATATTCGATAACCAGAACTGATGAAATATCGAAATTAAACTTAAACATTTTTAATGAAAACCTTACTATTGTGCTTAACCTAATGTGTAGCCGTTGTTAAATAAAATCAATCAATTATTTTAAAACAGATCTACTTCAAGCTAATTATTAAGCAAACATTAGACTTTTGCATTTCCCATGGTATTTTCGGTGAACCGTGCTAGGGTCACACTAAATTGATGGAGTCATATCACCGTCTCGCTACGGTCACTCTAGTTCTGATTCCGCTTCGAAAGGTTGTTTGCGGATGCGTGTAAACCCGCAAAGCAAATAAACTCGAGAACCAAGTTTTATGCGATTCGGAACAGTCAAGCAACCGAATACTTTCCAACTTCGATAATATAATCCCATATCTGCTAGTGCGTGCAAAAAACAGTTTGTAGTTACAACAAAATACTAAAATCAGCAGAGCCCTGAAGCAACAGGAAAAGTGCATTTCGTGAGCGGCAAATCGACTCATATTCCCGTCACACCAGCTCTATGCACAATGCGACGCTGCAGCGAGTGATGAAATACAAATGCAAATAGCCGGCTAATAAACCTGTTAAAAAAAACGAACAATTTCGAGTTATTAAAGTTTCGTGAAGAACGAGTGAAGGAGTTAGTTAAATTTCCAATCGCGTGTTGCAAGTTCCCCAGCGGGTAGCTGACAAAAAGCTGGCTGCTTTAAGAACGGGCGCACAATGCTGCTGAAGAAGAAGCGCTATATGTTCGACGAGCGAGACGACAATAATATTAACTCGTCCGTCGCCGTCGAGCCAAGCAGCAACAACAACAAAATGGCCGATACACGCGAAGTGCGCATTGAAGAGCAATTAAAAGTGAAAATTGGTATGTAAATCGAGTGCGAAATAGTTCAAAAACATCACAAATATGACGAAGAACATGCGTGGCATGAACGTTGAGTGAAATACGCGCAGCAACGTGCGTTATTCATGGTCCAAAGTGTGCTGGAATTTTGACAGCGTCCGCGTTTCCCCCGCGGAGTCTCTTGCGAGCAGAAAACAACATAGAATCGGGAGAATATGTCTAAAAGTTGTCCAAAATGTTGTGTAATCTAGTGGCAAACCGAAATTCGTGCGATTTGCGGCAAAGAAAGTCGATTAATTGAGAAAACAAATGTGTTTTTGTTCTAGAAATGCATATTGCGTTCAAGTGTATATGCCTGCTATCCCGCTCTGACTCGCGTGTTGCTGTGTGCGTGTGTTTCTCTTGCCTTTTTCCCTAATGTGTGTGTGTTTTTTTTTTCGTGCAGCAGCAGTGCAATACATTTATTGTTGCTGCCGTTTGAGAAGTAATGGATGACCAGGCTGAATGTTACGGCATTCGCTTCTGCACCCACCCCCTGAACCGCTCTTCCTCCACCATCGCCTAACACGCCCCCCGCCGTTTTGAATGCGCCCCTTTTTGTGAATGAATCGGAAATCAAGCATGTGTTTGTGTGACGCTCCAGCGCATGCTCACACACACGCGACAAAAAAACACACACACAAGCGGAAGAGAGATCCCAGCAACAATGTGTGGGTTTTTTTATGAATGGAATTTTCGAATTCGGTGTACTTTTCTCAATACAAAGATGTTTGTTTTATGAATGATTATCAAAAGCAACAAGCGAAAAGAGACCCGATTAATGGCCTACTATATATTGGCAAAAGGTCAAATGAATGAATGACACTCTCTCACTTTTCCTCTCCATTCTGCCATCCACTTCATTCTGAAGCGAGAGCGAACCAGACTGCAAGAGATAGACGAAAAATAAACTTGCGGTTGTTTTTTGGTGCTTTTACATTTCCTGTTGAAACATAAAAAGTAAAACAGAATTATGAATAACCACCACTGGCTGGGTGCAGAGGTGGGGTCTGAAAAAGTTCCCGTGATCTCATTTTCACACCTGCACACGCATTTATTTTTACCTCTTCTGCTTCTCACATTTTCAATCTCGCAACTCATAAGCAGCTTTTGCTATACTTTTTCAACATAAATTATATGCAAAGCTGCAACAACATTGTTGCCTTGCCGCTTTTGATTTCCGTTTCCCAGCGCCCAGAGTTTCCCTTCGTGTGTTGCGGTTTTGTGTTCTTTTTCTCCGGCCATAAAACTCTTGCTTTTTTCAGTTGCTTTTCTTTTTTTTGCGTGTCTTCCCCTCTTCAGCTGCTTTTTACACGCTTCAATTGTTTTCGCATGCGCCTCTGATTTTGTCCGGGATCTTCTCATCGCACCCTCCTCTCCTCTTGCCACTTCCTTTTGCCCCCTCCATTCTTTCTCCAGCTGCTTTTAACCCCTTTCGCCCTTTTTATGTTCTGCGAAGAAGATGGCACAATATTGGTTAAAAATGAATTAAAACACGTTTCTGCGCTGATTGAAGAACGAAAGTTATGCACTTCCTTCGATTATCTCGTTGTTATGGCAAATTAGCTGTCACCTTTTACCTTCATTTCATTCGTTCGCCTTTGTGGTTCATGTTTACCCTCTTTCCTGCAAAGATTCCAAGATATCTGATCTGATTATAAATCCTGGGTAGTTATTACACAACCATATCTAACATGGAATTTGCATTCCAAAATCTTTGTGGTATGGATCGGGAATACCTATCGAGCAGGAAATTCAACCATATTCTCTAGTAATATAGATGTATCATTAGGAACTCACTATTCTTCATAGTTTTCCCTCTTAAAAACTATACTTAAGTTATAGAAATGCGATTTGTAACGGCTCACGATCACGTTTTCCGATGATTGAAGAATGAAAGTTATTCATTTCCTATAATCATCATTGATTATCGCATCATTATAGCACATTAGCTGTGTCACCTTTATATCCCCCAAGACAGCTTCTTTCCCATCCGCTTTATAGCGTGATGTATGTATTTATAAGCGCTATACATACATATGTATGTATATGTATGTACACCCTGCATTCTTCTCCCAAGTTTCATATTTCCACTTCATTATGCTTTGCATGCTTAATAATAATACTTCCACATTGTGCTCAGTTTCAATTACACACGGAGTTTCGCTTTTGTTGCTATTGTTGTGGGGGCTTTCCATTTCCATTTTGTTGGTCGTTGCGATTTCTACACGAAACGACGCTGTCCGTCCGAAATTGGCGTAATACTTTTCCACTTAATTAAAATGTTTAGCGCATAACCTAAATTTCATTTTCTACGGAGAGCCGAATGATAACGACGAGGGTGTGACTCACTACCGATCTCAGTTTGAATATCAATGACATTTTAACTGGGGAATTACTCACTTATTCGCGGACCACACGCAATTTACATTTCGTTGAACTTGAATACCCAGAACAGAGATATCTAGTTAACATGGACTCGACTTTGTTCAGTTCAGTTCTGTGCTGTGCTGTTTAGAGTTCTCTAACAACAATAAATAGTTTGGCCAAAAAAGGTAATTAATTAAAAGCCGGTTGTGTTGTACTGTGCTGAGCTGTGCTGTCTTGTTCTCCAGTTGGTTGCCAGTTTTCCATCTCGGTTTCCTCGCCTCTCTTCAACCGGGCCAAAACTGGTTGCAATTGAACGAGCCAAAGATCGCATGGAACATTTCTAGATGGTTCGTACTCGGTGGACGACGCCAAGGCGATGTTGACAATTAGTTCTCGGGTCGTGTCTTTAAATCATTTTTCTAATACAAGTTTCTATATATACATATATATATGGTTTAGCTTGAGCCACAATTAAAGAGGAATATTTTCATTTGAAAATATGGCCGGGGGAACAATGTTAATTAGCCCAAAGGCCGGAGGCTCATTCGCCGAGGTTTGTTTGTCCCGACAACTTTGTTTGCCGCTTTCAAGGAATCAGCCAGTTTTTATGTAATTAGCGCATTCTAAAATACTTTTTATTCAGGTCGAAGTCGGGCTTCTTCTTGAGGTTTTCAGGCACAGCAAAAAATTAGATCGTTTTGGAAATGATGTATGATCTGATCTATATTCTAAGTGAAGAGCACATTATTCTAAATAGTGGAAGATTATAAGTACAAGTATACTTTATTGCTAGTTAATATTGAATGCAGCAATAAATTTGTTTTCTTCAGTGTATCAGTGGGCAAAAGGGAATCACAATCGCAATGACAACGATGACGTTGATGACTCTGCCTGCGATGATTAACATTTATCTGTGGCTTTCCACAATGAGGCAGCAGCATGTTATAATGTTATACATACTCGCATTTCCCCATTTTCCCCCATCCATTTTTTATTTTTAGGGGGGGGGGGGGGGGGGGTTCCTTTTTTATGACTTAACGCTTGACCTCTTCGCATTTACTTTGATGTTGTTGACTTCATCAGGGGTCAGAGGCATCTGTGGAACACCGGGTGGGTCAGTTGTCGTCCGGATCGGATCTACCGCCTCCCAAGGCTCTCTGTTTTTATTGTGGCGCTTCTTTGGAGCTTAACTGATCTTAGCCGTGCTCCTCTGCTCAGTTCCATCGGACAGTCAGTCTCTTGTAATTTGTAATTAAAATGAATTCTGTTTTTATATCACTTCTTTTCGGCCGAGCTGCGTTATTAATTTTGAGCCACAATTTGTGCGCTTCGTTGGCTCGTTTCAAGTGTCGTTTATTGTGGTTTTAGTGGTGGTTTCTCAAAAGGTAACACCACAGCGGAAATGTCAGGGGCCAAGAATTGTCTAAGGCTGGGGACAAGTTTTTTAATGGGAAGCCGAGGGATCGTTTGGCGTCGTTAGATGCGCCTAAACCACTCGAGTTGAAGATTTTTTGGGAGGGGTTATGTGTATGTAAACCCATAACCACGTGGAGCAATCACGGGGTTAAGTGCTCCTCATAACTACTCTTATTAATGTAACCTTCTATTTGGTTTTTTTTTAGTGAGTTGTGTAATTGCTTGTAAAACCATAAAGCATAAGAAGATATTTTAGAAAAATATTTGAAATCGATGGAATATTTTGAAATATTCCTAAATATTTATATTTGCTTTTGTTTGGCAAACATTTAGTTGTTGTCATTAATAAACCACCTTCTCTTTAATTGCATTTCAATGTTTTGTTCCCACAATAAAAAAAAGCGTTGTCAACCGCTGATGATCCTTGGCTCATATATTCAACATATCGCCTCATAGAAAACCACTTTTGGCCAAGGCCAATTTGGCTTGGTTGCTTCGCAGCCGCCTGCCAAATTGTGTGGGCGCCTTACAAAGTATATTTATCATTATTAAATTTTTATGGCACACAGTCAGGCGAGTTTTTGTGTCGTCGCCGCCAGTTGACTTGCCTCGAATGAGCGGCATTTGTAGTTTTATTTAGTGTATTTTTGCTTTTTTTTTTGTTGTTGTTTGTTGGGGTATTGCAGCAATAGGCGTCTGCCCAATTTGGCCATTTCGAAATGGAAGTCGTGCGTTCGCGTCGCTCACATTGAGTGATGTGTGCAATTGAAGGTTAATAGTGCCAAAAAGGTAAATTGGCAACACGAAAATTTCAGCCAAAGAAAGCAATGATTTGGACTAGCGAGAGCAATGACAATTCGAATGGAAATTACTCATCTGGATGTAGATATGTATACAATGCTACACAAAGTGTATACAATACACTTGCGTACATAAACAAAGTGTACAGATCGATGAGGTTGATGAAAAGCCAGCGCAGCCAATAAGACATGTCCAGAATTTCAGGCCGAAGCCAAACAAAGTTGGCCACAACAGGAGGAGATCGTGAGATGATCATGAGATCATGAGCGTAATCAGACCGGAAATCGATCAGCACGTACAGAGAAAAACAGAGGGGGGCATGGGCAGAAACTGGTTTCTGGTTCTCCTTTATATTTCCAAATCAAAAAAATGCCATGCAAAATCTATTAATATAATGGTTAACTTAATAGTGCCACAGATAGTATATGCTAAAAGGGAAAAATGAAAATGTGCTTTACAAAAAGAGCCAATTGATATTTAAGTACCAGTTCCGAATCAATTCCCACTCCTTTCAGTCAACCGAGGATTGGTTTGGGCCAGCTAACCTGTTTTTCTCTCCACAATCTGGCTAATTGCGCAACACGTTAGGAGAGCAGGGCCTGCCCTTTCTGGTTACATGGTTTTATGGCCAAAGGAAGTGGCAGCGGAAAAGGAAGTGCACTTAAAGGGTTTTTAGTTTTTAATGTTGCAGGGCTGCAGGGGAAGTCTGCAACAGAAGTCTTCTTGCCACCTCAACTTGCCAGCCAGCTTTCCGCCAAAAGTGCAAACACAATCATTTTGGCCGCAGGAAGCTGCCGTTTAAACAAACAGCCAGACACAAAGAGATCGGTCTGTGTAAATCTCCCTTCCGCTGGCAAAGGCAGCTGGAAAAAAGCAAGAAAAACACAAGAATTTATCTCTATTTCCGTTCCTTTGCATAAATGTCTGCTTCTGAGCTGGCTGCTTTTTGTTTCATTTGCCTTTTTTTTTTTTTTTTTAGAATTTATTACAGCGCTGTCTGCTTGTCTGCTTCCTTCTTTATATATTTTTTCCTTTCGTATTTTCCTCCTTTTTTTTTTGCAGCACTCGTGGAGTAATCGCCTCATTAATTCGCGCGCGTTTCATGCTGCACTGAATCAATTTGCATATTGTGCAGAAAAGCAAAGGGGAAAGGAAAGGAAATCTACTTACAAAGTCTTTAAATTTAATTTTCCGTCTGCGAAGGAAATCATGAAAATTTTCAGCCATTTAATGAGACCCTGTCCCCCGCAATATATCCCAATAATGATGGGTGTGGAAAATGGGATCGTGTTGTAATTTCCCCCCAACGCGCAGCACCCCAAGGCAAATGTCAATGTTGTGGAGGAGAAAAAAGAGTGCCGACTTTAGAAGTTTTCGATTTTCATTTTGGGGCTGCGGCAATGGCAATATAGCTGCATGTGCCACATGGCAGGATGATTCTATTTTCGGGGACGACGGGAAACGTTGAAAGAAACATGCCGCATGTTTATCAAAATGTTTGCTTAGGGATCTTTATATATATATCCCAGTGGATCCCAGCGATCTGGTTAATTGATCAGGTCACCCGCATTGGTCTGGCTAAACAATGTATAATTTTGAAACTTTCGATTGATGCAATAATAATACCTGATATTATTAGGTTTCTCTGGGGAGAATGGAAAATGCTTTGTGATTTTAAAAGTGATTTCAACAGATTCCAGTTTGATTTGATATGCCACACATGCTGGACTTTTTCCTTGTTGTATAAAGAGATCGTACGACTTCCGTTCTCAGGGTGTTGCAAAAAAAAAAAAAAAAGAATTCCATAGTGATCCTCCGGCCGAAATGTAAAAAAATCGATGAGGCAACTTCCGCTTGACTTTATCCATGCATAAACCTTCTGGCTTTTCCCAGTTCATCGAGCTCTGGTTCCGTTTATCGTGTTTGGCATATGTAAGATGATATATATATATATATATGCACACCCGATCCTCCTCCTCCTCCATCACTGCCACTGTGCATGGTGTGTGGTGTTTCTCAATGCATCTGAAGGTCGGATATAGGACGGACTACGACGAAACGTTGGAGACCGCCGAGAACTCGAACTCATTAATTCCACATCTAAGCGAAATGGCAAGTTCGGAATATGATTTCGCCACTCCTGGTTGGGGGCTCGTTCGATTCCATGGAATTCGTTTTGCAATTTTCCCCCCATTATCTTCATTCTTTCCTTTTTTTTTTCAATGAATAAGCGAAATTCCGCCGATTATGTCATTAAATTTAGAAAAGTTTGATTGCCTGTCTGCCGGTTTTGCATGGCTGTTCACTAAAGATCGGCAAATAAAATTAAGTTTTTTTTTAAGCCGAAAGTTATATACCCTTTAGAAATTGCAACGTATAGTTTATATAGTTTGATATCAGGTATTTTACAAACGTGCGAACAAAGTTATTATACCTAATGCAAGGGTATTAAAGCGAAAACGATTCGAGTAATAAAAACATTCAGTGGGACAGCCAATGACAAGGCAAAGCCATACAAAAAACACGCATAAATAAATTATAAACGTCACAGAAACGCAAATATTTCAACACTTTTTTTCTTGCCGGGTTTCCCCCATTCGACTTCCCCCTTTCTATCATAGATTTACTACCACTATTATTTTATGAATGAAATTTACTGTTTTTTTGCTTTGCTTTTCTGCTGCAAAAAAAAAAAAATAATAAAAATAAAGCCCCAACTCTCTTGATTTTAGTCATTTTCCGTTTTGTTGTTTCCGTTTGTTTGCTTGCTTTTTTTTTGCCTCGCCGATTGCTTTGCTTTAATTTACTTTGCTTATAAAATGTGCTACTGTCTGTGGGGTTTTTCATTCATGAAAAGAAATAAAAAACACACACAGGCATGTAGGAAAAAGAAAACGTATGTCTTTGTTATCGCAAAAAGCGAAGCGTGAGTGTGAAACTGTGCGATTGTGATTGTGAAAAGTGGCGTTGTTTTGCCAACACACATACGCAACGTATAACCCCATTGATAATAGTCGCGAGGTGATAGCCACATACACAAATGGCGAAATATAGCCTCACCTCCCACTCACTCACACACACACACACACACACGCGATCCACCGCCCAGCTGTGTCAACAGGGGCGGTAAACGGGGCGGGACCATCCGGTCCTCAGCTTAGAAGGCTTTTTTAAAGCTACAATTCATTCTTTTCAACTCTATGCAGCTCTATCTTAAATGTTTCCTAAAAAAGTGTAAAATTCGCAGATAGTGTTTGTAATAGGTATCTGATAGCCGAGCCATTTTTCCTGTTTACAGACTAACCACAAGTCAGCACTACAGTAGGAATGATTTAGCGAGCTATTTGAACACCTGAAACGATCTTAAATGTTTTTAATAGTGTGTATAGTATACAATTTGTGATATTTACGTAAATAAACCAGCATAATTCATGAGGTATGATAACCAAGGTGCTAATCATGGAAGTTTGTGAATAGCGGGCCAAATCAAATTTTGCCACAACGTATACGGATACAGATACAAATGCCGGCATCGACACACAGATACGACGGCACACGCACGTTGGCGTTGGTGTGCGTGCACTTATTATATTTCCGCTCGACTGCCGCTAATTTCTTTCATTGAGCAACTTTATAGTACTTGCCTTGTGGGCAGGCCGGCGCCTTCACCCTTTTGCGCTTATCAAGGCCTTGCCGTTTATTATCAACGGCGCTTACAATCCACTCGGTCTAGCCAAGCGCCAGCCACTGCAAACTACATTTATGTATGTATGTATTTGTTGTGTCCTCCAGGTGGCGGAGCAACCATAAACCAATGCCGTCGACCACCAGCCAGATAGACTATAGGCATCGAAGCACTCGCACAGGAAGTCACGTCCGCTGTCCGTATTCGGAAATCAAAAGAGCCCGCTGGAATTATATGTATGGTGTAATGCGATTGATTGTGACTTTTTACATCCCCAAACAGCAAAAGTTGGCAGGTGTCAAGGCCAAACAGCTGCTGATACGAAAATGGAGGGGATAATCTTATATTAATTTATGCTAATGAATGGTTGATAGCTGTTAACAGTATTTCCGGTTGGGGGAAAGTGTGTGATTGGGCCATTAGAAATTCTCGTAATGAGGCTATTGGCTTTCAATTTTTAAAGTCTTCATTAGCCATTAATAGATGGCTCCTAGAAACTTATCTAGGCGCAAACATAAACTTTAATTATTTAAATGCTTTAAGGCAAGAGTAAACCGAATTATACTCGAAGACCACTTGCGATAATCACTTAATCTTTTGTTAATGATTTTCACCTTGAACAAAGACCATAATCTAAACAAACGGACGCGCTTTACTGGTTAAGCTTGATAAATTGTGAATATGAAATGTAGTAGCCAATGTAAATTAGTGTACTAATATACCTTTCATTTCGTTTAATTCCAGGCGAGGCAAAGAATCTGAGCAGTCGCAATGCGGCCAACACTAGCTGCAGCACACAGGGCACCCGCGATGTCTACTGCACAATTGCGTTGGACCAGGAGGAGATCTGCCGCACACCCACCATCGAACGCACACTGACGCCGTTCTTCGGCGAGGAGCACCAGTTCAAGATTCCGCGCCGCTTCCGCTACCTGACCATCTATCTGTGGGATCGTGATATGAAGCAGGACAAGCCCATTGGCAAGATAGCGATCAAGCGGGAGGAGCTGCACATGTACAATCACAAGGATCACTGGTTCTCACTGAGGCCAGTCGACCAAGACTCCGAGGTTCAGGGCATGGTTAATGTGGAGGTGGCATTTACGGAAGCCCAACAGACTCAGTCCCTCTCCGAGGGCATAGATCTGGGACTGCACACATTGCCGCACCACCAGCACCTGCTACGCCAGAGCCACCAGCAGCGGGCGCATCTGAACGATTACAAGGAGAACAGTGAACTGAGCAACATTCAGAGAGCGTCAGCCGCTGCAGCGAGTTCCTCATCGGCAGCCATGACACTCAAGACACGAGCCGCCGGTCTATTTGGTCACGTGTATCATCCTCCATCGCAGACTCAACACTTTCCGATCATCAATACCACATCCACGTCGTCGGATCAGCTGTCAAATTGGAAATCGCATGGGAGATTCGTTGGCGTGACCATCAAAGTACCAGCCTGCGTGGACCTGGCCAAGAAGCAGGGCACGTGCGATCCATTTGTGGTCTGTACCGCCCACTATAGCAACAAGCACCAGGTGACGCGACGAACTAAGCAGCGCAAAAAGACCGTGGATCCGGAGTTTGACGAGGCCATGTACTTTGATCTTCACATCGATGCGGATGCGGGCAGCACAAATACCACTGGAAGTAACAAGAGTGCTGGTTCTCTGGAATCATCCGCGAACAAGGGCTATTCTATATACCCGTTGGGCGGTGCGGATCTGGTAGAGATTGTGGTGAGCGTGTGGCACGACGCACATGGAGCCATGTCCGATAAAGTGTTCCTCGGTGAAGTGCGGCTGCCAATGCTTAATAAGCAGGAGCAGCAGGCGGTTAATCCATCGGCTTGGTACTATCTCCAACCCCGCTCCATGACGAACAGTTGCCGCTCGCTGAACGCCACGCCCCGCTCATGTGCGACGCCGCCGGGAACGAGATTAAGCGTGGACTCGACCATTGGATCACTGCGTTTAAATCTGAACTACACCGCCGATCATGTCTTCCCGCTGGCCACATACGACGATCTTATGAATCTGCTCCTGGAATCGGTTGATCAGCGACCCATCACCGTGTCGGCTGTATCGATCCTAGGCGAGCTGGTCTCGGGCAAGACGGAGGTGGCCCAGCCGTTGGTGCGACTCTTCACGCACACGGAGCGCATTGCGCCGATCATCAAGGCGCTGGCTGACCACGAGATCTCCCATCTGACGGATCCCACCACAATCTTCCGCGGTAATACCTTGGTCTCAAAGATGATGGATGAGGCAATGCGGTTGTCTGGACTGCACTACCTCCATCAGACATTGCGTCCCGTTTTGTCGCAGATCGTTGCCGAAAAGAAACCATGTGAGATCGATCCCAGCAAGATTAAGGATCGCTCTGCAGTGGACACGAATCTGCACAATCTGCAGGACTATGTGGAGCGGGTTTTTGAGGCAATCACCAAGAGCGCTGATCGCTGTCCCAAAGTTCTGTGTCAGATCTTCCACGACCTTCGTGAGTGTGCGGGTGAGCATTTCCCCAGCAATCGAGAAGTGCGCTACTCCGTGGTGTCCGGTTTCATCTTCCTCCGCTTCTTTGCGCCCGCTATCCTGGGGCCGAAGCTCTTCGATCTGACCACCGAGCGACTGGTAAGTTGATTCTGATTAACGATTTATTTAAATAAATCAATAATAATAAATCATTAATAATACGTATTTCCTTATTTTTCAGGATGCCCAAACGAGTCGCACGCTGACGCTCATCTCCAAGACGATCCAATCGCTGGGTAACCTGGTCAGCTCCCGGTCGTCGCAGCAGACTTGCAAGGAGGAATTCACCGTCGAGCTGTACAAGAAGTTCTGCACGGAGCAGCACGTGGATGCGGTTAAGCACTTCCTGGAGGTGATCTCGACGCCCAGTCACGCGAGCAGCAGTGTTCATCCGGCGGCTGCGGCGGCAACGCCACTGGAGCCAGTTTTACTTAAAGAGGGGTAAGTTGAGGTTTTTTACTTTTTATGCTCTTTAGATGCGCGATCCCCCTGATTTGGTTCGAAAAACTTGCCCAATCAGTGGGGATGGCCTGTAGCCTCTAGAAAATATCGATTGGTGGACTGTGCAATGCTTCCTCTATATACCTCCTCTTCTATAGATTTGGCATATCCCACCCAAGGCATTTGGTTGATTACGCTTCGTTTTATTCTAATACCAAAACTTTCTTTGTCTTTCTCTTCTTTTCCGCGCGCTGCTTTTACCAAAAATAATATAAAAAATAAAAAAACATGTATCAAATAATAAATCAAAACCAATCCATCACGCCCAACACATCACACATTTATACCATCCCATCACACAAAAATCACACTTATTCATCACACATTAAATCTATACTAACGTCTAGCGAGGGGTAAGAGAAATTGCTTATAATTTATTGAACACTTAGCTCTGTTTTTGTCTCGGTTGCGTACGAGCCTGGGACAAGAACAGAGGGATCTGAGTGCGAGATCTCGAAGAGCAGATGCTAAGACCCCGCTTTCTTTGCTTCTCCCCCTTCCTTCCGACAGCCTGATGACCAAGTATCCCACATCCCGGAAGCGCTTTGGCCGGCAGTTCAAACAACGCCACTTCCGTCTCACCACCCACTCGCTCAGCTACGCGAAGTCGAAGGGCAAACAACCCATCTGTGATATACCGCTCCAGGAGATCGCCAGCGTGGAGCAGCTGAAGGACAAGAGCTTCAAGATGCAGAACTGCTTTAAGGTGAGCATTCATTCGATGTGCTTCGATTGCAATTGGTTCGTCTGCGATTTGCATGTGTTGCAACGAATAATGCACACGAGAGTAGTGTGCCGGAAACGTGCGATACACGCCACATCTATAAATAGGCAGCCAAAGCCCACACACCTCCGGGCAGTGATGGTAATTTAGCTTGCTTTACATGCTAGATGGTTGGTTACGAACTTTTAACACATTAGATGGAGCAGAAAGAATAGTAAACTTCTTTAGAAAGCAAGACAATCCTATAGCTAGCCGCATCGTTCTTCCTTTTTTAGTCTATCTATAATTAGGTTTCATTTGGTTCTGAAAAAGCGTCATCACTGCCTCCGGCGGCAAACTCATGACTGAAACATGTGGCTGTGTGTGGGCGTAGAGCAGTGGTTTCTAATCGATGGCGGCAGCAGGCAGGCCAATCCTAGGCGACAGTGAAAACCGAACCTCAGTCAGTTGCCCGCGAAACTTTCACTAATCACTCACAGAGTTTTGTGTGGCAAATGACAAGTTGCGGCAATTAAAAATAATTAGCATTATTATGCAGATGAACTGGCGGAGCTCCGCTTTGCGTACGCTATTGTTATTGCTATTTGGAGGTAGTAAGATAAAAAAGACGAAAAAAAAGGGGAAATTTCAAAACCTAGAAACCAATGCAGCCGACGCAGAAGAGAATCGTCATCGTGGGTGCGATTTCTTGGCGTTACGTTTTATTTTTTTTTATCACAGCCAAGATGTGGGAATTGTCTCAGCCAGCGATTTCACTTGGGTGCGATTGTTTTGCAATTGCGCCGCGCACAGAATTTATGTTAATTGCACAAAGATGAGACTAAGATTTACTTTCGCCTCTTCTCCCACAGATTGTACACAACGATCGCTCGCTGATTGTGCAGACAACGAACTGCGTGGAGGAGCGCGAGTGGTTCGACTTGCTGCACAAGATCTGTCTGATGAACTCCATCCGGATGCAGTACTTCCATCCCTCGGCCTTTGTCAGTGGCTTCTATAGCTGCTGCGGCCGGTCGGATGAGAATTCACCGGGCTGCAAGAAGGTGTTGGACAAGACGATGGACTACTTCCAGATGGATTTGGTAACGGCGCTGGATCCAGCGCTCGATCTGCAGCGCATCCACACGCTGATCATGTCCAACATGGGTGTGCTGGAGTCACTGCTAGATCCGCTCACCTATCACCAGAATCTGTCGCAAACGCAACACCAACAGCACAATCCTCTGGTGCCGCTGGCCAACGATCTGCAAAAACATTCACCACAGGCCTTCGCTGAGTTCAAGCGAACGATTGAGAAGCTGAGGGAGAAGGCCTATGCCATCGATAGAGATCATCGCGACTACAAGCAGGGCATTACGCGGCAACTGAAGTACGGCAGCAGACAGGCACCCATTGGCGATGATAACTATTGGCATATGATGCGAGCCGCCGGCCAGTTGAATCAGCAGCATCACCAGCAGCAGCAACATCAGCAACCGCAGCAGCAGCAGCAGCAACTTCAGCAGTTCCAGTCGCAGCCAGTGCTACCACAAATGCAGAATTTTCGGGCGTATCCTTATCAGCCAGGTACTACGAGCAACATGAACGCCTACTGTCTGCACAACACGCAGCATCAGCTGTCGTTCCATCAGCAGCAACAGCAGCACCATCAGCCGCTCCAGCAGCAGCAGTCGCAGTTCCTGCCCCTGCGCAGCCATCAACTGCAGCGCCACAACAACAACTTGAACAACAATAACTGCGGCAATGCATCCTCCTCCAGTCCATCGTCGACCACATCAAGTGTGGTGGCCGCACCGCCCAGCACCACATCGTCATCGCAGCCAGCTCCACCGATTTATTAGCGTTCAAGGCTGTGCGTATTCGCTTTGCCGCGGGCCATTATCACGACCAGGTAAAGGAATACGCATCGACGTGGCCAAACCCACCCCCTCCCGCTCCCCACAACCAGAGGATGCTGCTGTACAAACAGATTTATTGTGCTAATTTCTAGGCTCTTGTTTTTTTTGTATCATTTTTACGAGTTTAACGTTGTAAAGGTCTAGACTAAGTTTTTTAATTAACAGTTTTTATACACCAGATTTTTACGGTACCGCCTACACCAGCTACAACAACACGAGGAGAAAACAAGAAGAACGGAAACGAAATCTAAATATTTATAAGTCTATTTATTTTTTGTATGTGCTAACATTATTTTTACACGAAAACGAAATACCCAATATGGAAAGAGCATTTCTATACTTGTGTGCGCGCAAAGAGGGCAGAGAACCACTGAAAACTGATAACTTTATAAGCCTAAACTACTAAAAACTCAGAAACTGCTAAGATTTTTTAAAGCCTAGCCTAAGTTAAGTATCGGCGCGATGATGAGTAGAGAAATGAAAATGAAAAGATGTAAATAGCAGATATATATCCCACTATATATATGTACGTGTGTATGATTAACTTCATTATACCAGTTATTTTAGGCGTAGCAAAAATTTCTAAAAAAAAACCAACTAAACTAGGCGTGTTGCCCAGAGGCGACACACACGAAAAGCAAATAATTCTAACGCAATCTGAACGCGCTATATAAATACAAGAAACTGCGAGAAAAAACTGCGAAAAGCAAGAAAAAACATACATTTACATGTATATTTACTTTATATAACTGTCATACAGCTGCTAATGTTAAACACACGATATGTATTCGGCAAATTCTAGAATACAAACAAAAAGCATTGTTAAGAACAAATTTACTTCCATTTTGCATATACAAACACACACGCACGCACACCTATATTTATTAAATGCATTTAATTTCATATTAAACTTAAAACGAAAAACAAGTTAATTGTTAACACAAACACGATTTGGTTAGATTCGACTTACTTCCACCGATTTGTTTCCAAAGCTCTTCCAATATTAATTACACATGTAATTTACATCTAGAAAACTAGAATGTTAAATAATCTAATTTTTGCCATATTTAGTTCATTGTTCATTAATCGCATTGAAAAGTGTCTTCCTCCGCAGCGTTCAATCATATTGCCTTTTGTTTATGCATTCCAATCCAATAATTTGTGCATTTCTTAATTCTAATATCTGCATAATGTAATGTACATAGAGATACGAAACGGAGAAAGAAACACGACGAGATGTTGCTATGAATTTAAATTGTTTGGAGTTTCCAACGTGGTTCATATATAATAATTTCACTTGCATTTTAAGGACACAATTATAGTTTACTTTTACCATGCCTAGCTGATAAGTTGTTGGTACAAAGAATCGAAAATAAAAACATAGATATTTTCCAAGGGAAAAATAAAGCGTATCGCCAATGGATAAATTTTGATTTCGTTTTCTTTTGAGTTTATTTTTAATTGAGCCTTCATATTTTATTGGGATAGGATAATACAAACACTTTGTCAAGTCATATTGGACTACCTTTTTTTGGGTTTGCTGGCTTAGCTTGTGTTTGGATACAAGAGCAATATTTTAATAGTAGGACTAACGGAAAAATTAAAAAAAAAACAGTTTTAGCAACAAAATTAAATAAATAATTTTTCTGTTTTAAAAAGCTAGCTATAAAAAGCTAGATATGGCTAGCGCTTGTCGAATTTCCCATCCCTGGTTTAGGCTTTGCTATCGTTATCGGCAGACAGCTGATTGGCGGCTTCTTCATTTACAAACAATTGTAGAATTTGCAAACTTTTGGAAACATGGACTACGATTTCAAGATGAAAACGCAGATAGAGCGTACGAAAGTGGAGGACCTATTCAACTACGAGGGCTGCAAGGTGGGACGCGGAACATACGGCCACGTCTACAAGGCGAAGTGGAAGGAGACAAGGTGAACTGGTCATTGGGTGCTCCGCAAACAATATAAATAATTATAATGTTCATGTTCTGTAGCGATGGCAAGGAATATGCTTTGAAGCAGATCGATGGCACCGGCTTGTCCATGTCCGCCTGCCGCGAGATCGCATTGCTGCGCGAACTGAAGCACCAAAACGTAATTACCCTTATCCGGGTGTTTCTGTCGCACAACGACCGCAAGGTGTTCCTGCTGATCGACTATGCGGAGCACGACCTGTGGCACATTATCAAGTTCCATCGGGCGGCGAAGGCCACCAAAAAGCAGGTTGTGGTTCCCCGCGGTATGGTTAAAAGTCTGCTATACCAGATTCTGGATGGGATTCACTATCTGCACAGTAATTGGGTGCTACATCGTGACCTGAAGCCGGCCAACATCCTGGTGATGGGCGATGGCAACGAGAGGGGCCGCGTAAAGATCGCCGACATGGGTTTCGCGCGACTCTTTAATGCTCCATTGAAACCGCTGGCAGATCTGGATCCCGTGGTGGTTACCTTTTGGTATCGCGCTCCGGAACTGCTGCTCGGCGCTCGTCACTACACTAAGGCTATCGACATCTGGGCTATTGGCTGTATTTTCGCCGAACTACTAACTTCAGAGCCCATCTTCCATTGCCGCCAGGAAGACATAAAGACCAGCAATCCGTATCACCACGATCAGCTAGACCGCATCTTCAATGTGATGGGCTTTCCGCAGGACAAGGACTGGGAGGATATCAAGAAGATGCCGGAACATCATACGCTGACAAAGGACTTTAAACGCTCCACATACTCCACCTGCTCGCTGGCCAAATACATGGAAAGGCACAAAATCAAGCCGGACAGCAAGGCCTTTCACCTGCTGCAGAAACTGCTGCTAATGGATCCCAACAAGCGCATCACCTCTGAACAGGCTATGCAGGATCAGTATTTCCAGGAGGAGCCGCAGCCCACGCAGGACGTGTTCGCCGGCTGCCCCATACCGTATCCCAAGCGTGAGTTCCTCACCGACGACGACCAGGAAGATAAGTCGGATAA
Source organism: Drosophila sechellia (assembly GCF_004382195.2). Classification (NCBI taxonomy): domain Eukaryota; kingdom Metazoa; phylum Arthropoda; class Insecta; order Diptera; family Drosophilidae; genus Drosophila; species Drosophila sechellia. The sequence continues at coordinate 9,595,428 of NC_045951.1, read as the reverse complement.
CAAGCGACAGCAGCAACAGCAGCAGCAACAACAGCAGCAACAACAGCAGCAACAGCAGCAGCAACAACAGCAGCAGCAGCAAATGAACGCTGAGCCGAATGCAAAGAGAGTTCGATTGTCCGGAGCTGGTAACCAGCAAGATTTTCACCACCAGCAGCAGCAGCAACAACAACAGCAGCAGCAACAGATGATGTTCAACCAGCAGCAGAACTTCCAGCAGCGCTTCAACTGAGAGACTGATACAAGCAGCATTTTTTCTACAACACCTACTAATTTCTAGCCTTCTAAGTATTTAATTTAATGACCTTAGCCATAGCAAATATATACAAGCAAGTAAAGTGTACGATACAAAGAGTTGATTTTTCGTTTCGGCGGAGAAAATGGACAGGTCTTTCTTTATTTAATTTACTGAACACATGTTCGTTAAAATCCTTCGCAAGGATATTCAATATAAATTTGAATGCATGTTCTTTCGTCTCAAAAATTATTTTTTTGTAACTCAAATGACGTTTTGAAAACTATTCTTAAAATTGGTTCGAATCCGAGCTAATAATTTAAAGTACGGTATGTTTTTAATCGGCTTGGGTCACGCTACGCAAGTATCGATTAAGTGTAATCGAAGGTGCCATCGCTGTGTTGCCAGCTCTAGTAGAATTTGTTAGAATATTTTTACCGGATTTGCCATTTGTTTGCAATAGAAATTAGAAGAGAATTACAGCACAGTGGCCATTAAAGCGTAAAGAGTCAAACGTTTTCCAAATTAAGATCAACACCGCCCGGCTGGCGACATCGATGAGATCGTGGCCCTCGCCCAAAACCCAGCTGGCTGCCAACTTGAAGATTGTGGCGTAAATTGCCCTCCGGAAACGCAGTTGCAATTGCAGTTAACAGGCGAAAGACACACAAGTAAGTGGGATTTGGAATGGAGGCGGTGGTGCAGGCGGAGGCGTATGGCAACAATGCGTGGGATGGTCAGCGGGGCGTTGCTGGGGCATTGCTGGCCGCAGTGGCCACCCAGTGGGCGGCAATGGCAACCCCTCCAAGGGCACGAGGTTTCGCGGCGACCTGTGCCATTATAATCTGGCGAACATCGCGATTTCAGTGCCTGTTCGGCTACTGCCGCCGTGATTCACGATTGTCCAGCAGCAACAGTGGCAGCAGCAACAGAAACAACAACCATAAAATCTACGAAATCATCAATGACTCCCAACCGCCTGACGTAATTATCCGCGTGCATTGTTCGCAACTAAAGCACACTCTGGTCTTTGCCCATTGTTACAGGTAACACAGATAGCCAGGATGCAGAACAATCCCAGCCCACAGCTACCCTGTAAGGGTATACTCAAGACTTCGCGTAGCTTCGATAAGTCGGGAGCCAGGTGAGGTCATCGAATGACCCCAGTTAATAGCCCTTATTAAGTGGTACTTTTCGCCCCTTTAAAAGTTTTCGCAAAAGTGCCAAGTTCGATGAGCTGAACGTGATGCAGACCTTCCATCCGGCCGACAAGGACTACGGACACATGAAAATCGATGAGCCCAAAACGCCGTACAACTACACGGAAGGCTTCGACGAGAACAGGGACGAGCTGGACACGGAGTTGCTAGTGGAGAAGTATGTGGAGCCTTCCTATTGTTTACTTGGCAAGAGCACAGAGTATCACGTTTCAAACAAAACTGATTTCCAGAAAATGCGTCGTTCAAATTTGTTTGTTTACATGTGCCTTATAGATTCAGAGATTAAACAATCGTTGATAATTATACGATTTGCAAAGTGAAAAACAACGAATACAAATAATACAATACAAATACTAAAACCACACATTACTTTGCAGACTCCGCATAGCGGCTAACACACAGCCGTCGACAGAGAGCATCGAGGACGATGGTTCCTCCGGTGATGAACAGCCCCTTAGCGAAGAGGAGCGACGTAAGTGCCATAAATTTCTCAGATTCAAAACATTGCTTAAACATATTTGCTTGCAGAACGGCGACGCGAATTCGAGCGACGTCGCAAGGCCCACTATCGCGAGTTTGAGGCAGTCAAGCTTGCACGAAAACTGATCCAGGAGGAGGACGACGACGATGACGACGAGGACAAGGGTGCGGATAGCCGGCCCTCGGGCTCGGCACAGGGCGCTTCCAGCTCCGGACGATTCGCGAGCAGTTCGGCCAAAAGGTCGAGCTCTCAGGCTGACTCCACCACATCCCCGTCTACCAGCGCCGGCCAGAATATGGACCTGGAGCCATCGAACAACTAGAAGCAATGTCAACCCATCAATCAATCACTAATGTTTACCTAGCGGACAATGGACGATTCTGAGGGCAGCTCATCCAAAACAATAAACAAACGAAATTATATCAAATTAACAAGTGCTGTGCGAGTACGGAGTGGATGCTGATTAGCAGGGTGGCGAGGAGCACTCGTGATTAATTGAATTTACCCAACTAAACACGAAAAACAAACCTTTGCCAAGGAGGTGCGTCATCGAGTAGTGAACACAGCCGATAAGCCGTAGGGCAGAATGGTCGGAGAATTTGATTGTACGACACAAAATATAATTATCGTATGCGTCTCAGCCGTAGCGTATTGTACTGTTGCAAATGTAGTTAAACAAAGGTCTTTTAAATTGATATCGAGATGGCAAGCCACCCATTGAGTTTTAGTCCAAGTCTCCCAAGTTTTGCATTTAATTTGATTGAATGCCCAGTGCCACAGAATGGATAACTTGTTGTAACTAGCGATGAAGTTGATTTGGCCTTACTTTTAGTTATTTATTAATACGATACTATTATGATTACTATTAAGTTTTAGCCATCGAATGCGAGCCGAGCGTTTCAATAAAGAGAGTCCAAAAACCCAATTGAAAAAACCTTCGAAATAGTTCTTCTCGTCGCGAGTAATCAAAACTTGCCGTTTATTTAGTTTCTCATTTCATATTAGTTATACATCGTAGTGTAGTTGCGTATAGACATGGCTGGTCATAGTAATTGGTAAAGTCTGAGAGTTGTTGACCCGTCCTCGACCCCGCCCCGGCCTCATCCCCGCTCCATACGGCAAGATCCGGGCCCTGAGTCCGCGGCTGCTCGTCCAGCAGGCAAAGGCATCCTCATATTATTGCCTGGGGTCAGCGGGCGGACTAAAGGGCCGACCTCGGGCGTCTGGAAGGGGGACTGATGGGGCCTTATAGGGGTGGCATGATCCGAACGAGCGCGTTGCATTTCATATCCTTGAATGACATTTTCCGAACTCACAGATTTGTTTCGGCGCGGTCGCCTGGTCTCTTGTATAACTTACTTATAGCGGGATATTTGACGGTTTTTTATAATTTGCAGTTTAACAATTTCAAGGTAAATATATATATAGTATAGATATAAGCAAAAAGCATGCAAACTCAAACAATAAACATTAAGAAACCCGTGCTAGCGGCTCCAAAGGATGTGCCACGATATCGGGGAACTCATGGTTCGCCCAGTGGATTCCTTGAGCTCATCGCTGCACGGGATCTGCGTTAAATAGAATATGCTCACAATAAATAGTTTAGTAGTGCTCTTACATCTAAGACAAGGTTCAATCTCATTATCATTTTTCCGTCTTGGGTCGCATCGTTTCCATTTTTTCATTTGCTAGTTAATAGTTTAACAATCATCTTAGAATCTAGCACTATATAGCATATAGCTTATAGTTCTGGTCTCCAATCTAAGCCATACTATATGCACATGCTCCAAATATGTGTATATAGTATGGGTGCATGGAGAGTTTCGTTATCCATCGCCCTGTTTGGGCAACTTGGATCAGGGTTCCAAGCCCACGAATCATCATTAGTATTATCTCGAGTGGGTGCAATCTGATCGTGGGATCAGCGAGCATCTATTTATACGGATAATATTGAAGATGATTCACGGGTTGGTGTCACACCTGCTGTAGTATTGCATTCACCTATCATGGGTTCGTTTCGTAATATATGTATAGTATATATGGCGTCGTTAGTGGTCATTTAAGATTAGTATAACAATTGTATATATCCTATAGATAGATTGGTTCGTTAGTGTTTCGTTTTAGTAACATATACATTGATCGTTTTCAGTATTATTATGAAGTGGGTTCCATTGAATTTTATGCTGTTGTTGTTCTTGGCATCTGAATGAGTCTTTCCCAAACTTAGCCGAAAATGTGCTGGGTGCCCGGAGGCACCTTGTAGCTGGGATAGCCATTGTTCAACTGGTGCTTGGCAAAGAAGGGTGTGTAGTCCTGCTATTACACATATGCATTAATATCGGATTGATATGGATCTTAATCGGCTATATCCTACCCGGTTGACTCTCCTGGGACGGCAGACGGGGCCCAACGCCAACTGGCGTCGTTCCTCGTTCTCGCGAGCCGCGGCCTCCTTGTACTCCGGTGGTGGCCACTTCAAATCTCCGCGCAATTTGCTGCCTCCTGGAACAATAAGATCCATGTTAACTATAAGTTAACTAATTTAAGGAGATCCAAATTACCCTGATAACTGACGGCGGCTGGCTGCGAAGTGTAGACTGGCGCAGGCTTCTGGCTGACTGGAGTCTCCTTGCGCAGGGTGATGATGCCGGGACTGGCGCCCCGGTAGCTATCCTGGCCAGCGTAGGCTCCCGGATACTGCTGCTGCTGCTGCTGCTGTTGCTGTTGCTGCTGCTGCAGATCAGTCTGATCCTGCGAGTAGGGCAACTGGGGCTGCGAATAAGAATTGTATGGGGGTTGAGCATAGGTCGCGCCACCATTTTGCTGTGGGTAATAGGATGGCTGTTGCTGCTGCTGTTGCTGTTGGTACGGTGAAGCCTGGTACGATGGCTGCTGCTGCTGCTGCTGCGGCTGGTTCCACTGTGGTGGCTGATAGGGCGCCTGAGCCTGCGATTGAGGCTGATACTGCTGCTGCTGCTGCTGTTGCCACTGTGCTGCAGGCTGCTGCTGCTGGCCATCGTAAGACGGAGCACCGTACTGCTGCTGCTGCTGCTGAGATTCAACCGGTGGTGCAGTGGTGCATTGGTGCATTGGTGCAGTGGTGTTTGGTGGTGCCAACATGCATGTTCGACATGGGTTTCGGTCACAGGTTATGATTTAAATTCGTAGATGGGTGGTGTTTTGTTGGTTGGGAGGTGCATACGACACATTCACATTGGATGTAGATACAATAGATAGAATATGTTGGAGATAGAGATAGACAGAAGACCATAGTTAGAGGATGGGAGGTTGAGTTTCGAGTTAAGTATTGGTTAAGTTTAGGCGCAGTTTACAGCTGAAAGTCGCAGAGAAAGAAGCAAATGCCATTAAAGCCATAGGTTAAGTGAGTATTTGCCTAAGAACAGGAGTTAGTTAAGATTTCACCATGCAAAAGCTACTAACAAATTTTTCATTTTTAAGACGACATTACATTAAATATTCTTTAAATATGCATATTTAATTATCAAGTTGAAGGGGCATTTCTAGATAGTTTTGTCAACCATAAGATGGATTTTAAAGGGTAATATTAAGTTTAGTATAGAATGCTAGTTTAGGAAGTGTACAAAATGGAAAGTATGGTTATCCTAAGGTTCAGCCTTAAGTACAAATAAATAGTTATTAGTCTAATAAGAGATAGTAATGTTTAGTAAGTGTTTCAGAAGGGAGTTTAGTAAGTGTTCTAGATAGAAGGAGATCAACGTTGGCAGGAGACATAGACGATCGCAGCCGCAGTGCAATATGTAGCATCACTTCGCTTAGCCAAAAGTCGGGATCCAATCCGACCAAGACAGTACCTGCGGCTGCTGCTGCTGGTAGGATCCCTGGAACGGGGGATAGGCTCCATTGCCGGCGGTGAATTCACTGCGTGACTTGGGCTGCGGAGCACCAATGTGTTTCCAGCCACCACCCACATTGTTCACTGCCTGCAACTGCTCCTGCGGATAGTTGGACTGATAGTTAGTCTGGTACGGATAACCGCTGGGATCGGTTGCGGGAGCTGGAGATGGAGCTGGAACCTGGACGGGTTCCCTCGAGCGCTGCCGACCGAACTGCGCCTGTGTGTACTGCACAGGCTGTTGCTGCTGCTGCTCCTGATGCGGATAACTATCTGGGTACTGGTTGGTGGGGTAGGCGGTGCTGATGGTTTGTGGTGCCGATGGGTAGGCATTTTGTGGTGGTTGGGTGGTGCGTGGCTGGACGTTGTTATAAATGGGACCCTGCAAGTTGTCAGTGTGGTTAGGCTGGGAAATGGGAGTGCGGAGTTGGGTCTCCAAATGCTATGTACATGGCGTTTAATGCCCCACCGGGATGAGATACAAATTGTGTCAGTGGCGGATACAATTATATTTACACTCGACGCACACGAAACTTGACTATATGTATATACAATTCATTGGTTTCAATTGAGCACTTGGGCTGGCAATTTACCTGAGGTGGAGCGGCAGCTGCTGCTGTGGGGGCGTGGGCCTGCGGATAGTAGCCTCCGGCACCGGGAGCCGGACTCTGCGTCTGCGGCTGGGGGGTGAACTCCCGGATGATCCGCTCCTCGGAGGCCGGTGGCCAGGCCACACGCTTGTAGCCTGAATCAAAAAGAGCAAAAATAAAAAAATAGTTAACGATAAATACTCGGAATTCTTTCGATGATGATGCAGCTGCTCGGCGCAGCTGCCGTGCAATAACATTCAACAAAATGCGGCCAAAACGTGGGCGTCACTATAACCTTGGATGCCGCACTGCGTCCCAGTGCTAGCGAAACAATTTGAAAATGATTTAAGCCAATTAAAATTATAGCCAATGTGGAATAGCAATGTGCGAACACAAAGGAGGCGGAAAGGGGGCGGGGCCGGTCGGTGGGAATGGTGGGACTGGTGGGGATGGCGGTGCCGATTCTGCAAATCATACACGGCTGTCATTGCATCTAAATTTAGAAGATGAGAACGAGCCGAAAGCTAAGAATTTGACATTACTCATGGGGTGACGAGGATGTCGTCGCTGTACTTGCAACATGTTGCTGTTGCATTGGCAACATTTGTTTGCTCGAAATAATAATCGTTTTGGGGGATCGGGGCGATATATGTCTATATACATGCACATATGGGGTTGGTGTGAAAATGATGTGTGTGTGTTTACCCTCCAGATTTTTGTAGTTCTCGTTGATGATTTTCCACTGAGCGACCATGGTTATATGTATATTGCTCTCTACTCGCGTATCTCTTTCTATTTGGCTATCTATCTATATGGCCGATCGGGCCTTTGCGTAAGAATAAAAATATTCTCGTATAGATATCAAAAATAACAAATACACTTATATGCCAAGATGTATATGTTTGTTTTTTTGCGGCTATTTTTTGACTTGTCCGCTCGACGAAAGTCGAGAAGAGCGTTATATAATCCCGAGGTGCAATCAATTGAATTCGATATTTGGAGAGTCTGTTGATCAGGAACACCACGACTTCGACTTGGATTTTATCTGATTTATGGCTCTGAATTTTTTTAGGCTCTTTTTTGCAGATCGTAGCGCGTTTCGTTTATCCTTCGGATCGATATCGTTGAAAAATTCGAAATAAAATAATGATTCGGCAAAACACGGCGATTGAATTTGTTTTTGGTTTCTTTTTATTCAATTTCGATTTGATTCGGTTCGATTCGCGTGCGTTTGCCCAATTTAATTTCTATTTTCTATTATAGCTATTGGCTATTTCTATTTGCTAATTCGTTGATCGTTCGCGCTGCGATATGTTTGCCTTCGATGTATGCTACTAAGTGAGGAGCCAGAGAAATGCAGAGGAAATTATTGTTAGCCAGCGCCAAGATGTAGAAACATTGGCACTCGTGTGGGTTCCAACCCACACACTCGGCACACACTCGACTTTCGTATCTGTATCTTTCAGCTGTAGCTGAATCTGAATCTGAATCCGCGAGATACGCGAAAGTAAAGACTTCTCCGAGAGCTGTAGCAACTCAGAGATATCATCTAGAGGCACAGCCATGCAGATGGGTATATTCCGCGAGGATCTGCTAAGTATGCTGATCTTGATCGGGTTGGATCCCTTACCATACCCACCTCCCCATATAAAGCTGATCACATTGTTTACACACCTTCGATTTTTGTGTGATTTGTGGGCCCCACCTTGAAATACTTATCATCGTGCCCACTCCCTCACTCGCGGCAGAATATCTCAAGGTGTTTGCCGCAGCTATCTATATCTTTAATTCTATATATATATATGGTGGGGGATATATGCGCATACTTGCGGCTCTTTGCCCAGTTCTATATAGGATGCCCAAGTAGGTTGGTTGACTGTTTATTGTTATGGCGATTTGTTATGCCTGGGCGGCAAATCAAGTGGGCGCACCACACGTCCATCCATCTTGCGGATATAGCCTGATCCCGGCCAACTAACTATCTATCATCTATCTTGTGGCCAAAGCAGATATAAGTAGTTTTGTGACTCAAAAGCCAGCGAGTCGTTGGCTAAATTTAAACGGCTGTCATTTTGGGCGAACTAAAACAAATCTGTTTTTAAACGTATTCACACAGGTGTACACGGCAAAAGTTGGCTCATTAAAATTATTAGCAAGCTTGTAACTCATATGTGTGTCTGCCATATCACCCATCGAAATAATCCCTATGCTCGCGATTATTTGATATAATAGGAATGGTTTGCTCGTTAGCCATGCAACAAATTCGTTTTGACCGTCAAACGTCACAGATAAATACGAAAAATTGTACGTTCACAATATCTAGTTGCCACACAAAGAGTCATTTAATTTGTGCATGCATGACAATTAATTTTGGCTACAAACGAGCCTGTGCTTTACATATAAACCATACATACTCAACATAAATTTGAAATATGTTTATGCGCACAAAGGTATAAATTACTTAAAGGGACTACGAATTCTAATATCGAATTATTGACTATTTCGACTGGGCAGAAAATGTCTGGCAAAATTCCTAGTTAATTAAAACATTCATTGGTCCCGAACATATATATCTGTGATATATGTCTGCTCATAAAGTCAGCAATATAATTCGAAAATAGACGCATGTGATCTGTCTGCAAAGCATATAAGCTGAAGAAAAATGAAATTTTAAAGAAAAATATCAATAGCGAGGAAATTTGAAATTCGCATAATCCCTAAATGCCCAAGGTCTCTAAGTCTACTGAGTCACTGAAAAGAAGAACACTGAATCATGTGGAAGAATCCCTTGGATCACACATAATGGGATACACAAATCGGTGGGGATGTCACGCACCTTCAATACCCAGATATGGACGTGGTGATACATTATCGAATGATCGGTTAACGCCGAAATCTCGCTGCACCTCGTCGAAGGAGGCCAGGGATTTGAACTTGTGCTGCTCCTCCGCCGGCTCGAGACTTGGGAATTCGAAGGGCGAGGGCTGTGCCGCAGAACGGGGCGTGGACGGGGGCGTGGCAGCCAGCATTGACGAGGATGCCGACATGCTTTGCTGCAATGGCTCCGTGGCCGTTTTCACCAGGAGTCCAATATTGTGACCTTCGAGCTGCGGCACATGCGTGAATTTCGCCGGCAGATTAACGGGCGATGGCGGAGCTTTCGTCTGGACGGGATTGAGGCCATAGGGAGAGCTGGAGCGCTGTGGAGCGTCTATGAGTGGAGCGGGATACTTGCGAGATGGCAACGGACTGGGCGAACGACTACGCTCCCATGTTACTTCCGTTTCCGGTTTCTGAAGGGCCAACTGCCTGGGTGGAGGAGGTGGCGGCGGCGGCGACGATGGAGGCGGAGATTCTGTCGCTGGTGTGGTCACAATCTCCACGAAACTCCGCTGACGTTGCAGTTTCTCCGGTGGCACATTCTCCTTGGCCGACTGCATATCCTCCCAGGAGATCTGCCGCGAGATGTACGGACTCCGTACCTCATAGGTGGCTTTGTAGTTCTTCAAGGGTTCGTTGTGCAGATTGGCAATCCGCCACTGATCAGCTTTGTTAAGTTTGCCCCAGGTGTTTGGTGAGCAGCGCATTTCATCACAAACTGGGCAGTAGACTGAGGAGTCTCCATGGCCGCAGGATCTGTCCGTTGCTTCCTCTTCCGAACACTTTGTAAGATCTGCTGTGGCTTCACTAGCACCCAAATCTTTTTTACTATCTTTTTGGATAGCTGGTTTGTCTTCCAGCAACTCATCTTTGGAAGGTGATTCCGTCATTGCATCCTTTTTTATATCCTTTTGAACATCCAGCTTGGTGAGGGGCTTTTTCTCCCCTCCAAGTACCTTTTTACCTCCCCTTAATCCTTTTTTGGCCAGCTGCTCCTCTATTGCTTTTCTCAACTCTGTTTTGGGCAGCACCTCCTCGCTATTTACCACCTGCTCCTCCTTGCACTCCTCGAACTCCTTTTTGGCCAACTGCTCATAGTTGGCAATTACATCCGATACGTGTCTGTACTCCATGTCCGCGTCCTGTTCCTCGTCCTTGATGATTACGTGCTCCGCTTCAGAGACAGCTGGCGTTGTCCGGAGTTCTACGTGCATGAGTTTCGCGGGCTCCGATTTTTGCTCCAGTGCCACCGCAATCTTGTGCAGATCCTCCAGAGCTCGCTCCACAATGGGCACGTTTTCGGTAAGAGATTCCTCCTCCGCCTCAGCATCGGCATCCTCCTTAATCTCTTTGGAAAGCCTTTTGGGTAATCCAGCTGCCCGAGTGTAAATCTGGCGGAGTATAGCCTGCAATGGGCTTTCCACTGCCAAAATGGGTGACTGGCGATGGGCGAAGATGTCCCAGGCTTCGTTGGACGCCGAACTGAGTGGTCTGGCGGGTAGTGCTGGTGGTGGTGGCGGAGGAGGTGGCGGTGGAGTTGCTGTTGGTGGTATTGGTGCCGGAGTTGATACTGGTGTGGTCCGAGCGCTCCTTTGCAGCGCCTGTTTGGCATTCTCCATATAGGCATCGATTTGGAGCAGGTGCTCCGCTATGGATTGCTGGATGTGGGCATACTTAGCCTCCAGCTGGGCAATTTCAACATGTGCCTCATGCTGCTTCTCCGTTGTGGTCTCAAGACTGTAGATGCGTCCCTGTCTTTTAGTCTGATTTTCCTTAGCTTGCGAATCCTGGCCAGACTTGGATCGCATTATCGGCGAAGGCAAGGGCGGTGGAACTGGAGTGGTTGGCGTACTGCTCGATTGCCGTTGGAGCAACTTAATCCCACCGGTGGCACTCACATAGGTGGGACTCTCGGTTCGGGGCTGGATATCCTCCATCTCCTGGTGATCCTGCAGATACGAACAGGCGTCGTCGTATATCTGCTGGGCACTCAGCTTGAGCTGGTCCGCCGATGCCTCCACGCGAATGGGCACAATGCGAGTGTTGGCCAACGGACTTGGATTCGGATTAACAGGACTGATGCTCCCATTTGTGGCCAAAGCCAAAGCCATCTGCTGCTGCTGCTTAACTGCCACGTTGTCAATTACCATTCGCCCTGCTGTCTTCGCTTGATTGAGATTCGGGGCAGCTGGCGACACCGGTGTCGGTGGCAGCGGCAAGGTCTCCAAATCCACATCTTGACCAGAATTGGGCTCATCCTCGCTGTCGCCGTCGTGGCCATATGAGATCTTCACCTCAGTGGCCAGTTTTATGCACCGCCGTTGGACTTTTGGCTTTGAGGTTCTCGGCTTAGGTGGCGGCAATTCCGGAGCACCCACTGTCCGTTTTCGGGATCGGCTACGATCCAGGGAATGCGCCTGCCTCTTGTATCTTGGCCTATATGGAGTGATTTGAGTGGGCAGAGTTGGTGTGGTGGACCTTTTCTGGGCCAATTGCTCGTAGTACTCACATCGTGGAGCCACCAAACCCAAATCCACATCGGCTGCCTTGGTTTCTGGAGCGGAGAAGCCTTTCGATACGGGAGTTTGATGGAAAACCTCCGCCAGATCGCGTTCTTCGGTGACCTTTTGGGGCGTTTTCGATCTCTCTTTGGAGCCACCATCGCGACGTCGCTGCTCTCTCACTTGTTTGGCGGTGGGTTCGATAACCAGGGTGGGACTCTGGAACTTCTCCATCAGAGCCTCAATACTGTGCGATGGACTGCAGGAGATCTGATGGCTCTGTTCGGTATTGATGGATGGTTGATCCTGCTCAGCCGGAGGCCAGCTGTGATCCCGTTTGAGCAGATGCCTCTTGGTGGCCAGACGGTTGATTTTCAGCACCGTGTCCCGATCGATAGTGATGTCCTGCTGGTGAGTGAGATAGTCTGTTTTGATCTGGTTGAGCAGCTGCTGGTGCAGCGTGTGATGCAGTGCATCCACATCGCCTCGCTGACGCGGGCGGCTCTGCCTTTCAGTGGGGTAGAAATCTTTGTGGGGTAAGTCCCCTTAATTTATTTAAATTTATCTGTAAAAAACACTAATATTGGACGAGCACTGGGACTGTAGTTGGCTGTTTTGTTGAATGTTTCTACACTGTTTCTTTTTGTCTCGGCAACATAAAATAAACGCGCACAGACAAAAATCCAAAAAATAGGTATAACTTACCACATTTGGCTTGTTGTTCTTCCTCTTCGACGGCGCGCAGAACGGCCGAGTTGGCCAAGTTCAGGGGCTTCGTTATTTGCTCGTCGACTTCAATCCTAAAAAATAACGTATGCAAACAATGCAATTAGTAAAATCAGTGCACATCGTTTAATGTATTAGGTAAAATTTCAAATTTCGCGGCAAGTACTGCTTGTGTGTGCTACACTGCTTCGCCTGCTTGCAAGCAGTTGGCGCCAAATTTAAATTTATTTTTAAACATGCTCGCAGGCATGTATCGATTGTTATGCGTTCTTTTGGCCATAGTTTTAGTTTTATACATATGAAAAGGCAAAAATATAATCTACGACTTCACTTTCTTAGATATACAATACGTACATTACCTTAATATTTCGCTTTCGATTTGTATAATCACGTTTAATAAGTAAAATGGTATAAATAAACTAATGATCGTATGCACTTTTTGCACGATAAGCCAATTAAACTTATTGAAAATGAAAGCCCTTCTAACTAAAGCGTTATACATTTTGGCTTCTGTTATTACATATAGATTCCGCCACCCCCTGGTGCATCCGATTAAGCGAAAGTTACGTTAATCCATGGGCATAAATTAATGATAGCACCCTGCGATGTCCTGACATTGAAAATTAGCAAGCACGCTCCGGCCCACGCTGACCCCAAAAGACTAATCCAATCTGACAGGTGAAAGTGCGCCGGCGGATATAAAAATGGCTGACAGCGGCGGAAACTGCACCACATCCTATCCAGCAGCAGTTCCAGCAAGGCAATGATGTTCCGCTCCGTGATCCCAGTGCTCCTGTTCCTGTTCCCGCTCCTGCTATCCGCCCAGGCCGCAAACTCGCTGCGGGCTTGTGGCCCAGCATTGATGGACATGCTGAGGGTGGCCTGCCCCAACGGATTCAATTCGATGTTCGCCAAACGAGGCACCTGTGAGTATCGGCTGCATTTTGGGGTTTGGGGTTTCCAAACGGCACGAACTCACTTATTTTACTTGCAGTGGGCCTATTCGATTATGAGGACCACTTGGCGGATCTGGATAGCTCCGAATCTCACCACATGAACTCACTGTCGAGCATTCGGCGCGATTTTCGCGGCGTTGTCGACTCCTGTTGCCGCAAATCGTGTTCCTTGTCCACGTTGAGGACATACTGCGACTCCTAAAAATGCTGCGATACCTGTGCCATCAGTTCACATACATAATTATATGCGACATGTTACGTAAAAGTATTAAGTATAAACTATATGCACGGCTTTGAGACATAAAAGTAAAATAAACAAGCGCAATTCGAAATATCGATTTTTTAATTGCTTCAAACAGGGGAGAAGTGGAGTAATATTAAAATATTATTTATATTTTGATAATATTTTTGTTTTTATAAATTATTTTTAGCCTTTAAAAGTTTTACAAACAGATACATTAAATGTTTGGCAAAAGAACAATATGAACAATTTTAAACACACTTTGATATATCCAAATTCTATTATAACAATGTTTATTTTTTCCATACGAAAATATGCTCCTTTGAGCGGAAGGAAAAGCGAATTTTGATTTAAATCGCAGCAAGTTGGGTGGAAATTTTGCACACAAACAAAACTATGCCTTTCGCTTGCCTGGTGATTTTCTTTAAGCTGGCGAAAAGAGTTTACAACTTTAATTATAATTTGCTTGAAATGTTTTGCCTTCAACGCATCATCTTAATCTGGCCGAAATGTTTTGCCTCTACAAAACGAGATAACAAACAGAAATATTTAAGCTAAGAAAATGTGCCTGCTGAGATAAGACCTTAAAGAATTTATGGACGACAAAGTCCGGAGATAATCGCCAAGCTTTAAGCTTTTCCGGCAATTTAAGACGAACATCAGCTATTCCTCATTAGATCCGACATTGACCTTTTAGCTGGGAACATTCGAAAAGAAATCACTCACATCTGTCGGCCTCAACTTTAATTAGTTGATTAATTTGAAGGAATTGTAAACATTGTGACAACCTCATTCGCCGCAGGCCCATGTTGGCTCAAATATAAAGATGGATAGATAGATAGACATTCAATTCATTGAATTTTGATAGAGATTTGCTCAAATATTTGCCCAAATATCCACTTAGTGGCGTTCGCTCAATTAACAGCACAGCTTTTAATTATTTTCTGTTCGAAATTTGATTGGTTAATTTTCCGATTTCCCTGTGATTCACCGATGGGCAGAAAGTCAAGAGATGCCTCACTACTTTTTTGGCTAGACGCCTGCCGCTTGTTTGTTGACATTGTTTTAGTTGTTCTTTTTTTCGACTCGATTCTGTTGCATTAAATCGGTGCACTAATGCTAAACTGGATGACTCATCGACTGGCTGACGTCTTGAATTATTTTTAATCACTTTACACGCGCAGAAATTAATTGGTATTTTCGGATAGCTTAATATATGGAAGATCATGATCAACTTATATATACTTGTAGAACTTTATTTCTAAAGGTAATAATATTACTGGTAGCATGTCAAGTAATCTATCTTGAGGATTTTTATCCAAACGGATTCAATTTAAACCTATAACCTTCCGATTATTTCAAACAATATTTTATTTGCATATTTTGTAAACAATGCTACACTGTTTAATATTATCACAATAAGAGTTCCTAAAAGGTTTATCCATATATTAGATCTGACTAATATTCGAAAATATTAGTTGTGTATTTAAGTCAGCTGGAAACATTCTAAGATCAAGCTCTGGCATCCCATCTGCTCCTTTTTGCTTGTTCACACTTGACTGGCGTTATATAAAATGTATCTTTTGGGTTGCTCCCGCTACACGTACATTTTATTTTCGAAGTTTCAACTTGGTCGAAGCCTTGGCTCAGCTGTTTTTGGGAAAAGTTGCTCCCTAATTCGGGAAAACACGTTACGCACACTCACGCTCGCGAATATGCGATTGAAAGTTTCGAGTTTTAAGTATTCAGTTGTCAGCTTATAGTTTTCAGTTTTTGGGCTCTGGTAATTAAATTTCAAAGACTCCGTTGCAGTTGAAAACGTTTTGTCGCACGCATAGTCACCGAATAACTGAAAGCCACTTAAAGTTTTTTGCTCACCAGAGCAGATCACCACTATATCTATCTGGCGGATCGTATCTGATCGTTTTGTCGACTAGAGGTG
Organism: Drosophila sechellia; assembly: GCF_004382195.2. Classification (NCBI taxonomy): domain Eukaryota; kingdom Metazoa; phylum Arthropoda; class Insecta; order Diptera; family Drosophilidae; genus Drosophila; species Drosophila sechellia. The sequence goes on along the minus strand of NC_045951.1, from coordinate 9,579,782 downwards.
AGGTGAGGTGCGACTGAGGCCGGTTTATTCAAACAACAATGCCAGCGATATATGTACGTATGTGTACGTATGTGGAGGCACTACGACGAGATGGTGTTATTGTTGTGGCGACAACAGCATCAGCTACAAATGAATCTCGAGTCGGAAAAGCATCGCTGAGATACGCGTCGCCGTGTGTTGCCTGTAAAGCTTTTTGGTAATTACAATTAAACGTCAAAGCATTTAATTGTAGGCGCTGTTCGTGTTGTTTTTGACGCAATCGTGTTTTTGAGTATCTGTGTGCCACAGCAACAAATTGGCAGCAGTTGCAGTTGCAGTCGCTGCCTCAGTCGACGCTGCAGTCGCGCTGCGATGCACAAAGTGAGGGGCACACCTCCTCTAAATCCCCTCCCCTGTGTGCCCACTAATTAATGTGTTTTGTGCACCTGTTTTGTGGCAGCGGATTTTGTATCTGTCAAAATAGAACAGCCAGCAAAGGAGGCTTTCAGTGGAGCTTGTGTTACCAACGCATTTCCAGGGCTTTGAAGAATAAAAAAAGATCATTAGAGTTCCTTTCAAGTATCATGTGTCTTTGAACTAAAATGGGACTCTTATTGAAAAAATATATGTTATTTAAAACTGAACTATTTTAACTGAACTTTTCTTGATAAAAGATCGTTTTAAAAAATTTGATTCTTAAAAGAAAAGTGCCTATAAATATTATATTTAGAATTGGTTTAAGATTAGATTAAAACACTGACTTAAAGATATATAGATGCTATTAAGCGCTTGCAACGGCTGCTTTTAAAGCCCCTCGATGACCCTAAAAAGTGAATAGAAATTCCGCTAGGGAATATGTATCCCGGCTAAGAGAAAAGCAAACGCACCTACCCCATCGACCATTTCGCAAGCATTTTCCCCCAGCTGGCTGTTTTCATCTATTTTATGAAATTATGCATTTAAATGTATGATAATCATTTCGCTTGGGCAAACAAGCTCTATTTTCTTTTTCTTATTTTTAATCATTTCCCCCCTCCAACCCGCACCAGCCCGTTACTTACCCCTCGCCGCCGAAGGCTTTCAGCTCGCGGTTCAAGGTGGCCTTCACGTTCTCCTGGGAATAGAGGCCCATGGGCGAGTTGAACTGCTTGTGCACCAGCTTCCGTTGTAGGGCGGCCATTTTGTATGTATGTCTTTGGTTGTTTCCTTTCTGGACTGCTTCTTCCTGCGGAGTTGCGAGTTGCTTCTTGGGGAAATGTTTTACTTCGGTTGCTTGTTGGCTGGCCTTTGTTTGCCTTGAAGCTTCTCTGTCGTCGGCTACTGCTTGAAATGTCTATGGGTCTTTGGAAGTTTTTCAAAAATATTGTTGATAAAAAATATTTTTTAAAATCTTCGACGCGACTTAGTTCCGCTTATCGGGTTTCTTTTGTTGTTCTTCTTTGCTGGCGGTATGTGGGCGAATTCGGAAAAAAGGAATCCTAAGCACTTTCCCCTACTTCAGTTGGTCTTAATGTTAATCGTTAAATGTCGGTCGTTGTTCGTTCTGTAATTGAAATGCAAAATAACACTGAATGAGATAATGAGGTAAGTGAAAACTTAATTTGAAAAGTAGTTGGCAATAATGTGATTAAGTTTCAATGGCAGCGTTTAATTAATTCTTAAACAAGCTGGTCATGAAAGCTAATTGGCTGAGTAGTAATTGAGTTCCTTATACTGGCATAACAAGTGTTATAGTTTTATTAAACTATGAAATTGCAAATCATTTATTTAATCGTGTAGTTTGCCATGGAAAATATGTTCAACAAATTGCCTGTCTATAATGCAAGCACATTTACTTTGCTTAACATAATTAATAAAAGTGTTAACACTTTATTAAAAACCTGCAAATGTAATGTACAAATGCAAATAAAACAATTCGTCTGTATTATTTAATAACGACCGAAGCACTTTTATTTGCTATTTCTGTTAACCTTGTATAACTTATCACTAAATTCTCCTATAAATATATGTAAACATCTAATTATAAACACAAAACAAAAACGAGGAGACTCAAACAAGTATTTGAAACAAGAGCAAAATAATTTTAAAAATATTTCCAGCAGCACCAGCACTTCAATGTCAACGGTCTATATATACAACTTTATTGCCATCAAAAACTGTAGATATACATATATAGATTTTATAGTTAAAAGTCGTTCAATTGCAAACATGAATCAATTGCCATTGGCTAAAACTGAATTCATTTTGATTTTACAGCTGTGGCTAACAAATTACAATTGTGGAATTTCGTACGAACTATCGAAAATATGCAAAACGGCACGTATAGTATTTATTTTTCCTATTTCCTGAGACACTCACTCACTACTGTCACATTTAGAAATGTATCTTAAACTAATTTGAGCACCGCCTGGCTGGGCAAAACAAAAAGTATTTTATCTTTTCCTGTGTGTGTGTGTGTTCATCAGACGATTTTGTTTGTCTTGCTATTTTGTGCGTTGGCCTAAAAATAGAGCCAAAAATATTGAAGTGTGCTCATTTTTTTTTTTTGCCACACTCATATTTTCCACACACACTCGAATATCGGCGCCTTCTCTCTCGAAGTCTCTATTTTGAAATTGAAATTCCCGCCTTGTGTGTCACCTCAAATAAAATTAGCAACTGGGAGGAAGAGATACCATTATTTAGATTTGCGTCAGGAAAGCGTATGAAAATCATAGGGCATGTACCCATTGCTATATGGAAAATGCAATAAAAGATACTTGAAATTATCGTAATGAAGTATTTTTGTGTTTGCAGGCATTTTATGCCGTTTAATTGCTTCTGGTTGCTGCTTTGCTGTTGCATGTTGCTGCTGTTGCTGCTGTTGCTGCTGTTTGTGTTGCAGCTGCCACAGCTGCTGCCCCCGTAAGCACGCAATATTCATTCTGGCTGGGCCAAAGGAAGCGGACCAAGAATCGCACAAATTAATCAACATTTAATAAAATATTATGCAAATTACACACAAAAGGCAGGAAGGCAGCGCAATACGGCGTGAGAGAAAAGAGCGCCAGCAGCAGCAACAAGGGCTTGCCACTTGATGTCCCAATTAAAGTTTAACGCAAAACTCATACAAAATCACACATACACACGCACAGCACACACACACGGAGGCACACAAACAGGTGCGTGCTGCAACTCTGTACATAGCACACGAATTGAAAGGGAATTTGCATAAAAAATTCCTGCAAAAAAATTTTTCAAAAAATGAACAAAATGAGCAAGAGCTTATAACCCTGTGCCATATGCCAGCCCACACAATTTGGAGCAACGCTTTCAATACCCTTTCCTTAGCACAAAAAATTATCAGCCGCAGGACATGTGTACATTTAAATTAAAACAGAGTTGCCGAGTTGCAGCGTATCGAGTTTTTCACACCATTTGTTTGACGTTATGAAATTGTAGTGGCCTCTTGAACGCCAGCGATGGACAGTCAATGTGGAAAATTGAATGTTTCGCTTTAAAAATAATGTTGCCCCAGCAACAGAACAGTCAATCAGCCAATATGTCACATGGCACTGCCTTGAGCCAAATTTTTAAATAATATTTGTCTGCAATTACTCAATATTTTAGAGGTAGATGAAACGTATATATTTCAACGTGCGATTTGCTTTTGAAAATTTATGCAACCAAGCCTAAGGGATTTGGCATTTGAATTTCAAATATAGGAGATTACTAATAAGTGCCATAAAAACCTATAATAATAATAAAACAAAATTCATAAACTAATCATATTTTTTATGCAAAATTTATTTTTATATAATAGTCTTTAGCTATGTACTAAAAATATAAGTAATAGAATGGTTGATATTTTCAGGCATATTTTTAATCAACAAGTAACACTTGTATGTGAGGCTGTAAATATTTAAAGACTGAATTTTCTTTTCTTTAAAAAATTCTCGATAAATTGCTGGAGAAATCCCTGGCAGATTTTACTGTGTCCTGTCCATTAATTACTAAAATTAAATTGGCATTCTTCAGGTGAGAGTATAGCATCTTCCCCACAACCCAATTTACATCTACGAGTATCCCCTGTTCATTTTTCAGTGTCTTTATTTTGTCATCGACATCATTATCATCGCTGGCATAGCCATCGGTTCGACTCCATGGCATTTGTGTGTGTGTGCCTGTCAAATTTGAGAGTGCTATATAAACTATAATCGTGTCTAAATGTGTGCGTGTGTGCACACATACGTGTGCATTGGAATCAGGTGCAAATATTGTTAGATTTTCGTCGAGGCGAGACATCTCGCAAATCTGGTTGTCGACGCATATGTATGTCCTTATGTGTGTGGATCTCGAGAATTTCACATTCACATCCTCGTCTGTATCCACATCCCAAATCCCGAAACTGGATGAAAGCTGTTGATTTAGCCAGCCATGTTTTTGCTGATTTCATTATTAAAATACAGCAGCATTGTGCTGCGACGACAGCTCTCGATTTTGTTGAATTGCTTGAATATTTTATGCGGCCGCCACACAAACACAGAAGTATTTAAACAAACGGCTGCAATTTGATCATTCAATATTGAACACCTGAAGAATTTTCGCACTTGTAATTGAGTGACAAAAACAAATTTCAATCTAAATATTTGTGGATGCAAGATTGAAGTGATTTATTAGCCTAGTTAAATTATTTGGCAAAACTAGAAACTGTTAATTATATTTTTAAAGCAGGCGTTTATTTGGTTAATTATTCTAAGATTTCAATTTGATATTCCAAAAAAAAGTATCCATAAATCTATAAATATATTTTTATTTTTATTAAGAATGAACAATTTCAGGCAAATTTCGTGCAATTTAAAAATTCTTAAGAAAAATTCCATGTATATTATTTATGATTTCTGGAGCATATCTTTTAACAAATTATAAATCAGATTTAATTTTAATTTTCGTTTCGTAAATGTCTGAAATATTTCTGCATAACTGGCTTAAAAACTCGAGCAATTTTCAGCTAATTTGTTTTCGGTGCAAGCCACTTGTTTTTAGTTTAGAAGTAGGTGGTTGGGCTTTGCACTTAAGCACACTAATGTTCACCAAATAAACACACACACACGCACACTGGTCTGGCTTAGGTGTAAGCACACATACACACACACACACTGGGGGAAAATTCGTATTTATTTGGTTTAATGTGGGTGCTTACCGTTTGTAACAATTTGGCGCTGCTTAATCCAAAAATAACGCCATCCAATTGCTAGAGTTGCCTTCAGAGTGCTGCCCGGAATTTCGGCCACTTTCCCGCCCCCGCCCCGCCCCGCTGCACTTTCTTATTGCACTTTCACCTTGCCCAACCCACCCCTTGTCATTATGAGTGCGTGTGGGTGAGTATCTGTGTGCAGGGTTTTTGGATTATTGAGGAGCGCGAAAGCGAAGGCGAACGCGTCCGCCGAAAACCGGCGTTTTGTAAGCGCACCATCGGCCAACTGAAACTGAAACTGAAAATAAAACAGCAACAGAAGCGAAGCAGCGTCGAAAACGCTCAACTTTACGCAATGATCATCGGCGACGGCGCCTTTCCTTTCCTTTGGCTTTTCATTTTCATTTTTATTTGTATTTTCATTTCGCTTTTGTTGTATTCCGTTTCATCCGTCTACATTTTCACATCTTTGGCAGCGACGGAGAAGAGGAAGCAGCAGCTGCTGCGGATCGCCGGAATGTATCTGTATCCACGGGCGAGCGAATGCGTGGACGCAGATACAATCTGGCACACTGGCTGCCAAAATATGGTGCATTGTTGTGAGATAGATATATACGTAAAAAACTGTTCTTAAATTATATTTTTGTATTAAATGCTCCTTTTGCAAGCAAATGTTCAAGGCGAAATACTAAGTCATTAAAAGCAATATAAAAGCATAATAGTTCTAAGAAATTCAGCAATTTTAATGGGGTGCTTTCTATTAAAATTAAAAAAATAATATTTCACAGATGGATTACTACTTGTAATACTATAGAATCACTGCACACCTATATTTATTATAATTTAAGAAACATATTGATATATTTGTAGCCAGAGAACGAGAGTTCAATTAATTAAAATGATTTATTTTTCACAAGCCGAACCGCTTACGCATTTGCACATATGGATGAGTGACTTTTATTACCTAATTAACAATAATGATGGCATTAAATTAAAATACATTGAGGCCCATCTGGCAGATATTCAAAACATCGACATCAGAATTACCACCTTGAGTTCTTGAATTGAAGACAGTGCAGGAAAGCTCAAAAGCTAGGCAATGGGTATGAAAATGTGTCCAAAATACCCACAAATTTTCGATGCTGATTCATTGCAGGAACACCTTCTTTTTCCAACCACCACTGTAAGTTGGCCACATATTTAGACCGCTTTTTGCCCACCCGCCAGCAAGAACAACAAATAAAACGAATAGTTTAAAAAAAAAAAATTATGAAAAAAAATAGGAGAGCGGCAGAAAAAATGAATTATATATGTATAAAAAATATTTGGTCGCCGTCGATGAGCGACAAGATGGAGACAGCGGCAGCGAAAGATGGATAGATACATTTTTATCTGTAGCTATAGATTGTATATGCAGGCTATATGGCCCGACTATTACAGCATTTTTACTGCCGCACCCCTCATTTCCCCCCTCCCCCCGCAACATAACACGGCACGTCTCTAATATTCTATTTTTGAGCGTAGTTCTTGGTTTTTCTTTAATTTTATTTATTTGATTTTCGTTCTGGCTTTCCACGTCCTCGCCAGCGATGTCAACATTTTTACCCTCCGGACTTTTATATTTCTTTTCTTTTTTTTTGTATTTTTGGTAAGCGATTTTCCCCCCGTACCATGAACACAGCACAAAGAAAGAGTCCATATAGAAATCGAGGGGAAATGGGCAAGAAATGCGCTTAAAATGCCATTTAATTGTTTCACTTGCAGCAAAATGGTTTTTCAGTATTTTTGTGATTCAGTTTTCAGTTTTTGGTTTTGTGCTTTCTGGCTTTTTGGTTTTTCTCGCGGTTGAAGTTGATTTTATTTTGCCAGCCATTACGGCTCCCCTTTTTAATTGTGCTTTAAATGCTAATTAGCTTTGGTGTGTGTGTGTGCTGGATGCAAATGCAATGGACATTTATATATATATAAAATATATATCGCTTTGGTTTTCCTTTAATGCATTTTATTTAATTAATTTTTTATGGCTCTTTCGCGGCGGGGAGTTTTTCATATTTTTTGCATTGTTCGCCACTATTTGCAGGTGACACATTTTCTGGCATTTATTTTTGGGTTTTCTGGTGCAGCACGCACACACACACACACGCACCCACACACACACACAAATTACACTCTGTATGCCCACACACAAAGAGGTGCACCTGTCGCCGATGCACTGGCGTTGCACTGACGTACCGTACCGGACTCTAAATTCGGACTCGGGATTGTCGGCACACTCGGAACTAGGAGCTGGCTGATGTGGTGACCACGTTCGCGACCACGGTGCGAATTATTATTGTTACTCGGCGCTCAACGAAAGTCGCTGCTAGCGCTGCTGCTGTCGACGGAAAAGTTCGCGAAAGCAGCAAAAGTTGCTCTTGCTCTAGTTGCCTTTTAATAATATATTTTCATATTCATGGAAAATCGCTGACGATGACACCCCATCGGGGTGTATCTTTGTGTGTGCGGCACCCAGCCCAATCCTCCCGCTTGGCCAAAAAGCATAGTACGCCCACTCACACCTGATTATAAATTAGCCACGGACATTGGGCTAATCACATATGCCCCCTGTTCCACTCGCCGAAGGCAACAGGAAAATAAGGAAAAGAGCACTTCAAGCCAAGAAGCGCTAGTGGAAAAGCGATAAATATTCAGCACCAACACACACACACACATGCAGACACACAGTGGCATGTGTGCTAAACCAGCTAATTAACAAGAAAACAACGATTCCGATATATGTAGTACATTTCTTCCCCACCTATTCACACGCACACGATTTCAATTTTATATGCATGTTCCTCTAAATATTGAACGTTTATTTTTGGATTTTTGGAAAGCCATTGAAAACGTTTTCAATGCCCTGCAAACACACCGGGTTATATCGACTAGATGCATGGTTTAGTTTATTTAAGTTTCATATTTTTTCATTGCACACTTTTGGCAGCGCCGACAAGCTGGGCTTAAATTGGATTTCTATTTGCAGTTGATTGAAGTGAAACCGCACACAATTGAAATTTCTGCACAGAGGCGAAAATCTTGCTCATATATTTGTTTTGCAAATATCGTAAGGTAGTGTTCATTTACTTAATACGATTTAAATCGGAGAATAAACAATAAACTACTAGTATATTACACTAAGATAGAATCTTAATCTGCTAGTCTTTTTTATAAAAATAGCTTACCTTTATGTTTAAATACTTAATTTTTTTAATAAGACTTAATAAGCAATAATAAGTATTGTTTATAGATGGAGTGAAAAAGTAATGTGAATAATGTTCTGCTCATACTTTTAAGAAAGCATTTCTGATGATAATTAAGTTAAGAGTGGAAGTTATCCTTATTGTATTCTAAATAGCATGGCATTTTCTAAAATATTTATTTAAGCAATATCTTAGCACACATTTTTTCCAGTGTGATATTCGAGCACGGCATTAGACAGGCGTCTGTTAACACACGTTTCGATATTTGTTCTTTATCCCGCTCATTGTTTGTGCGTTGAGTATTTAGACCCGTGTCTCGTTGAGTAGAAGGGTATACTATATTCATTGAAAAGTATGTAACAGGTAAAAGGACTCTGGCTGGATCTCTGGCAGTAGGATCCTGCGGGACCCCGGAGGAAATCTGCATCTGGCTCCGATCTCAGGAGCTATAAAAGCTAGAGAGATTGAGTTTATTATCATATTTTGCCACACCCACAAACCGCCCAATACTGTTATGCCCACACTTTTGAAAAACGTTTTAAAATTTTTTAATTTTTTTAAATGTCTTCTAAAAGTCTCCCTCGCCCTTTCACCATCTGAGTAACGGGTATCTGATAGTCGGGTAAGTCGACTATGACATTCTCTCTTGTTTTAGTTTTCATCTGCTTATATTTTTGGAAATTTTGTTTGGCCATCAAGAGCAGCAGCGGCAGCAGGATCGTCAGAATCAGCAACTTAGCGCTGTTATATTGTTGTACCCAGCTATTTCACAAGTTCATGTGCTTTCGGTGCGCTCAAGCACAACAATTAGTGCATTCAGTGTGTTCTCGCCATTGCTCACCTGTGCACCGCCCACCTGTACCGCCCACCTACCAGCCCCCTGCGCCTGTCAGCGAAATTTAACCCATGCACAAAAAGCTCCGCTGCAGAGCACCTGACAGGCAACTAAGCTGCCTGTATTTCACGCTAGAAAGCCAGCAAAAAATAATATGTTTAATGTTTGTGAATGATTAATGGCACATTAGAATTGAAATTGTTTTTGGCTACGGCAGCAGCAGCGGCAGCAGATTCAGCAGAGGCAGCAGCAGCAGTAAAAGAATCTGAATCTGAATCCGAATCCAAAGCGCAGCGAAGCAGTGTATATGTATATTGCTATAATGTGCAAATATTTATAATCCCCAGACCCCGCCCCCGCCCCCAAACTGTATGGTATGTGCTCTTGGCTGCTGCTACTACTCGTACTACCTGTGTGGAACAGGTGAGTGTTTATAATGTATCGCATATGCATGGCCAAGTGCGGAAAAGAGGCAAAAACCAGGCAGAAGATACACAGAAATCGAGTGAGTATGTGCCCATATAATGTAGTGCCCCGTACACCAAACGAAAATATATTCAAAAATATTTTCAATTTACTATGAATCGGGTATATATTTCTATCATTAAGATGTATTAGTTGGTATTACTCTTTGATTTACATAGAATTTTATAATGAACAATATTATAATTACAGCCATCTTTAAACTTGTATATAATGTATTACGCATACTTTAATAATGAATGCAGGCCATAATAGCATTTCATGGAATACCATTTAGCTGGAATTTTGCTGAGTATTGTAATTTATTCAAAATCCTTTTCGATACTCACAAGGTTTCCATTGTAAGTCATTAGGGAACCACATTCCGTTCCGTGTACTATATTGTATATTCGCATTTTGCGATACCATCTCCCCGAGTATTTGCTTAGTCGTGTGTATTATTTCGGCTGCCAAGTTCCGTGCGGCTGTTCATGTCCTTGGGGTCCCCAATGCGTTATGATGGAACATGGAAGATGGAAGAGCGGCCCCCAGCCGATGCCGGCAAACCCCAATTCAAGTTAAAATCCAAACGAACTTTGCCAAATTGCAAAAGCCGCAAAACCAAAACATTTCGTCGCCTGCTGTTGAAGTTCCATCGAGTGGCCCCAAGGAGCGCTGATGGTGTTGGGGGGTCCAGAGCACACCCCCCCTCCCCTCAAGAAAGATATAGAGTAGCTCCAACTCACCTCTCCCCTCAGACACCAACTGCTGCTCAAAGAGTTGGCAGAATTTCTTAATAAACTTTAATGACTGCGGGTGTTCCGGCATGTGTTTGGCACTTTGGCTCCGGGTGGGTGCAAGTGCAACTTTGATGGACTCGGGTTACCTGTGGACCAGCTCCAGGTCCTCCACTGCCACCTGCGCATTGTCGCCAACTCGGTGCTTTTCTAGCCACAACTGGTGGCTCCCGGCTCCACGGGGTCGAAACAACAAACTGTTTAATTTGGCAGTTGGCTGATGTGCGCTACTTGTTAGCCAAAAGCGTTTGTCTTCGCTACACTTTCCGCAACATTTGAATATTAAATAAGTTGCCAGCAAATAGGATAAATAATAACTTTGTTGTAATTAAAAGTATGTCCAACAAATTGTTGCGCCAAATTAATATGCTGCCAACAAACTTTGCTTTGCTATTCAATAAATATCAATATGTAATAAAAATAAAAGCATAACTGTGGCAAATATTTAATTTATTGCAAAATATTCACATCAAAATAAATAAGAAAAGATATTTATGTATTTTTATTGGACCAACAATGAATTTGTTAATTGCATGCTTGTTTTATATGTATTACAAAATCGTTCCCTCATATTCGTTTAACTAGTTGCATCTATTATTCCATTTTTTATGCAAACAATTGCGCATTGTTTTCGGATATTCAGACAAATTAAATGTACATAAATATAATTGAAACTTAAAAGCGGTTTTAAATTTAATATTTGATATTAAATTTGATAAATCTACTTGTTACATACTTACTAACGTATCTAGTATACCCTTTTACTCTACAAGTAAGGAGTATAATTTAGGTAAAATCAATCTCTCTTCAGGTGGCAATACTATGGCTTTGGCCATCACCTGCTGCCTCAAATTAAGCAATGACTTATCGGCCGAATACTTTAAACTCCCCCCGATGGTTTGGGCCAAGTTGTGAAAACTAACAGCCAGGGCAGGCGCCGCATCCTCGAGGATGGCCGTTTCAATTTCGCCTATAATTTACTTGACCATCACGTACCGGAGTCACGCATGCCAATGGAAATTGGGAGGTGGGTGGTTGGTTAGTGGGTTGTTGGTGAAAAGATAGTGGGTGGATTGGTTAGTGGGTAGATGGTGGGTGGTGGCATGGCCGTGCAACATGTCCTTGGGGTCATTCGGTGGCCGCTCATGCATTACTTATGAATCGACTTGGGTTGCGATACAAGGTATCTTAGTTACCATTGGCGGCATGTTCTCAGATACTAAATTGAACAACATTCGAATCAAATTCAAATCAGAAAGGCAATCATTTCCATGCGGATTGAATTTGTAGATGTAGATATGCCTATCTATTATGCATATAATTGCACTTGGATATCCATCTTTCAGTGCCTCATGGGTAAACTAAGTTCGCTGCGGGAGTGCCAATCGCCGAGGGAACGCTCCTTAAATTTTCTTTAACGACCTTTATGTGCACCTTTATGGAAGTTTTGGGAACTATGTGACTTAACCAGAACTTTGCCAAATGGCAGGGGAAATGTTTGACTTTTGCAGTTGTTTTTGCGTTGCGAGTTGTGAAATATTGAGGTATTAGGAAATTGAGGGAAGAAAACAGAACAACAGTATGCTAAGTGTATTTTCGTTAAGCTTCTAACAAACTTAAGAATGCAATACTACTGCTTTTTAACCTTAAAAACATAGAAACGAAATGAATTAAAATTTAAAATACATGAATTTTAAGAGATTAAGTATCAACAACAAATTGGTTTCTGAAGATTAATTTATTCCACATTAATACTCAATGATTTCCGGTGAATTCGCTGTGAAATGGTAATACAGAATGTCCTTGGAACACATCCTGCCATCCATATGCATGTTCTTCTGGATAGTGAGACAAGCGTCCATGACTCCTTCGACTTGGTCCGGCCATTGTCAATGACTTTTTTATACTACCGCGCTGCGGTTTACGCCGTTTAATGGCCGCGGTCGTAAAATGTGCTGGAAACCCGGACTGTAAACCTCGAATTTTTCCCGGGAAACCCGAACAGCATCTGCAATCGTTTTATTTAACTGCTGACTTGTTTGCGCAAATTAACACATTTATTTACACCATAATTTGTTGCTTAAATATTTATAGAAAGCGGAGACGAAGCGACGCCAACGGAAAACAAATTGAGTAAGGGCAGTAACATTAAAAGTTTTCGTTTATTTCATATACAATAAGTACATCCAGATAAACATATACAGATACATACATATATATCCAAGTCCATACAATACACATATACATAGAGGCATATATATCCGCGAATACACATGCAGAGACGATTCTTTGTAATCATATCACACACACAAACGATATGGCACGCATACTGGCTCATATGCAGCATAATTGAGAGTAAATTAGCGCTATACTTGTATATAGGAATTGCTCAGCCACGTTATCCTTCGTCCTCGTCCTCTCTGGCTCGACCATTGTTAGCTCACCCATTCCTACGTATATCCATTACTATCTATTTCCGCATTGTGGCACTCAGAAAAAAACGACCTTATAGTTAGCAATTGCCATTAAAATCATTTTTGATGTTTACTATAAAACTAAATATAGGGCAAGCTTCGTAATAATAAAACTAAATGTATTAGTACAACTTCAAACTTTTCAAATAATTTCCAAAAACAATTACCCTGTTTTCTAAACTCAAACATCCCGTAACAATGAACAAATACATCACATTTTGAAAGGACCTTCGTCGTTTTATCCTATCATTGAGCTTAAGGGTATTCTTGATTCCCTCATAATTTGCCTAGAAGCTGTCATCTTTTTTTTTTTCTGAGTGCCTGCGCATCCTGGGGTCTTGCCCCACATTGATATGGTTCCGCTTAAGCGAGAACGCTTAAATTCGCTGGATGTGGCAATTGTTGCATCCCCCTGACCATCGCCCCGCGTGGAGGCCATAAAAAGCGGCGAGCACGCCGAGCAGCCAGCTCCAGGATGTGGGCATTAGGGCGGCGGGGGCGTGTCCTTGCAGAACCAGCTGCTCCTTCTCCAGGCAGAGCCGGAACTCATCGTAGTCCAGGCGCGTGATGGCGCAGTAATGATTGAGCATGCAGAGTCCGGGGCAGGCCGACCCGGAATGATATCGCACGGCGTTGGCTCGGTGGTATCTGTGGGCACAAAAAAAAAAAAAAGCGGAGGGTATGAGCCGGGTAAAAAGAATGGTCCATGGGAGTAGTATGAGCGTCATTTGAAGTCCCTGTTTGCTTTGGCCTGTATCGCCGGCCAGCCGGGCTTTCATAAATGCTCTTGGCCGGGCCGCTATCTCCCACTTAGATTTACATATTGCAACACCACACGGGCGGGCGAAAGTGGTTCAGCGGTGTCCTGATTGAAGAAGTCTACCTGTGCCCCTTAAATTCTGCTCTGCACAAGGGTCTCCCAGTGGAGGCTTACGATAATGGAGGGCGTTAATATTCCGGATGAATATAAATGGTTTTCTGAACGAATTGCGATCCTGTCCGACACTCTCCTATATACATATATCCCCACATAAGACCCCTTTTAGTAACGTTTTTCCCTACCGAAATCAGCGGATTATGTATAAATTTAAATCTTATTGATCAATAAAAAATGCTGAGGTAATATTTAAGTCAATTTTGATGGGAGTGGGCAACTTCACTATGAAATGTGCAATGAGTTTTGATAAAAAATTATAATTGCGAAAAAACGTTTTCAGCGGATTTTCAATTTTAAACGGATTTATTTTATTAAAACAGCTTGCACAATAAAAAATAGGACTATTTTTTTGCCATCGGTCTTTGTAAGGTGATAACTACTGGATGCAAAGGGGTATGGGGTATTGGATTAAGAAAAAATCAAAAAGGGGCTTACACTTTTTTAAGGATTCACAAATGAAATGGTTTACGAAAATAATACGATTTATTTAATTTTTTAAATGGTTTAAATTCCGTACCAATTGGACAAGTCAGCCGTAAAACGTTTAAATTTTAAATTAATTTTCGTGGAAAAAACTAAACCTTCCTATTGTTTCTTTATCAAGAAGTAAATTAAGCGTTAAATTGAGTTTCAGAAAAAATCCTAATTTTTTACGGGCTATCTTATTTTTCAAATTCTCGGTTTTAAACTTGTTCAAACGATTTAAAGCTTGAATTTATCAATTTACTAGTGCTCCAGATACCCAAACATCATTGCCCCTTCAAAACTGTCGCCTGCAGGAGCAAATCCATCTGTGAGCTCCAAGGATTACCGGTCAAATCAATCAACACGCTCATAGTTCGCCCCCAAACCATTTGCATTTACCTGGTGAACCAGGAGAGGTCGGTGCCCGTGAATCGCTCGGCGAAATTGTGCAGCGCTCCGGCGGAGATCTCCGGCAGGGCGTAGTAGTGGGTCAGGTTGTACTCCGGCTGCCAGGTGGGCTCGTTGGCCCGGTTGGCCAGTGGCAGGTCCAGCCAGAACTGCGTGTAGTCCAGCACCTGGCCGCTGCCCGTGTCGAACTTGTAGAGCCGCAGGGCGGGATTATTCGATGAGCCGATGCCCGCCTTGCGGGGCACAATCGATGGGGCTATCATCAGCCACGAAATGGGATTGCCTGTCAGCCGAAAAAGAAACCATTGTTAGTTGTGGGCAAAAATGTAACGATTTATCTCCACAGGCCATGAATTTCCAAGATATGGTATTTAGTTACTAACCACTTTAAACTTGTTATTATGCTTAAGGTGGTACTAATCTTTAAGGTGTTTTTTTATGGCTGTGGAAATAATCAGAGTAGTACTTAACCTTTGGCATCGTAGATCAGACGGAAGGTGTCCGAGTGAAGGTGTCCGAAGAACTGACCCTGGATGACCGGCGCAAAGCGGCGCACCATGTCCAGGTAACGCTGGTTGTTGCGCTCAGTGAAAGTCAACTGGTTGTGCTGGGTACCCAGGTGACGTTCATCAACACCTGGTGGCATGTGGCCCACGATGTATACCTGGTTGGGACAATGAGTCAACGGATTCGGTTCATTTAATCCAAGCGGCGAGTGAAATGAAATCAATCCTTCTTGTTGCAAATTAAATATTATAATTAATCAAAAGGGCAGTTGGCTATTTGATTGGATTTACTGGCATGCGATAGCCTGGGGTCAAGGTAAGTCAAAAATATTGAATATTTACATATGCGTCGCTTTATCTCGTTAATTTTATGAAAAATATTGGGTTTACGAGCTGCAAATATTAAATTATGACTGGCAATTTTTAAATGAATTAAAATTTTGTGAAATGTATGGCGTAGATGAGTTAATTCGAAATTACGTTAAAAAAAAGTGCAAAAAAACGAGTTTAGCTTATCAATAATTTCATAAAAACTCCGAAGTATAAAAATAATGAGTTCATTAATTTATCTGTAAATATGTGTTGATTAGTCAATACACATGCAGATAGTTGACTGAATTGAGAATTATTGAATGTTAACATAAAAAGCGGATTTTAAATTTACATAAATATTATTCCCACTAAATACTGTTAATAATAGTTACTCCTACCGTTTCCTGTTTCTCTTTGGACTTGGTGAGCACCTCCTCCAGCCAGAGCCACTGTTGCTCCGCCAGCAGCTCATCCTCTGCCGAAATGGAGCTCACGGATGCCTTGGGCTCGGCGAAATATTCAGCTGGCCATCGTAAACTTAGCGATGCCCTTGGATCCGGATCGGGATCAAGTCGCATGAAATTCGTATTCAGAGCCACAATGCGCAGACGACTCTTGGTCTGTTCGATGGAGTAGTAGCCGCCCTGATCGAAGGTCACCAGGGCCTCTGAGGGAAGCCAGTGACGCCACAGTTCGCCCAATCTGCGATAGCTGCCACTGCCGTCCTCGTGGCCCAAGACCGGGAATATGAACTGCGAGGAGAAGCTGCGTCCCAGCAGCTCTGTAATATTTCGCAGGATTTCGTGCTGCTTTTGCTCGGAGAGCGGCTGAGCCGAATGGGAGAGGGCATCTCCTGTCCACAGGACGAACTCCACATTGTCGCCCTGCTTGGCCTTCATGGTCTTCACCGCCGATTCAATCAGACTCCACGGACTATCGCAGTTGTAGTGTCCAAAGGGACCAGG
The DNA here is from genome assembly GCF_004382195.2 of Drosophila sechellia. NCBI lineage: Eukaryota > Metazoa > Arthropoda > Insecta > Diptera > Drosophilidae > Drosophila > Drosophila sechellia. The sequence goes on along the minus strand of NC_045951.1, from coordinate 9,563,227 downwards.
TGGCTCCGATGCCGCACTATTTGCATTGGAGCCGGAAACCGATCGTGCTAACTCCCAGCAGCTTCTGTATATGTCGCCCTGCGTGGAGTAGAGTGTGTCCAGGTGGAGGTCACTAATGTGCCAGAAGTAGCCTGTTAACAACAAGTAGAATCAAGTAAATATGTTAGTTAAATGTCTAACTAATTATCAATCTTTTAAAGTACCCACAGATATATGAAAAAGTTGATATTTTATATGCTAGGAAAAGTTTAATCTATATCCCAGTTTTACACAACAAATTTGCATGTCCTGGCCAATTTTGTATGTATTTCCCCTCCGTAAAGTAAGGATCGAGATTAGACTTTGACTTTGGATAAGTCGGGCAATTCCTGGCCGGGAAAGGCCATTCCCTTTCGCAGGGCATTTGCCCGCCGGCTGGTCGAGCGACAAAAATAAGAAAAACCTGGTAGTTCAAAGGGAAATCTCCTGCAGCTGACTGGTTGGTTGACTGACCTGGCCCGAGTTCAACTTTCTACCTGGCCGCAATACGTGAAGTCTAAAAGTCAATTATCGAGTCAACATTTTGAGCGCCGGCCAACTTCAAGGATCAGTATCATTTGGCATGCCCAGCGATCGGTTTGCCAAGAGCACGAGAAGTTCGAGATAGGACCCAGAGATACCAGAGATATAGGAGGCATACCTTTTATGCCCGGTGAGAGCACGGACGGCGGAGTGAAAGATCGAGCAGGATGAGCCTAATTAGACTGGGACTGGCGCTGCTGCTCCTGCTGGCCACCGTGTCGCAGTTGCTGCAGCCTGTCCAGGGACGCCGGAAGATGTGCGGCGAGGCTCTGATCCAGGCACTGGATGTGATTTGTGTTAATGGATTTACACGCCGGGTGAGGCGGAGCACTGGTAAGTTTGGGTACTCTGCATATTCCATTGGCATCCATACATCTAACTTCTTTTCGTCAAGCATCAAAGGATGCTAGAGTGCGAGACCTAATCCGTAAGCTCCAGCAGCCGGATGAGGACACCGAACAGGAAACGGAAACGGGAAGGTTGAAGCAGAAGCATACGGATGCGGATACGGAGAAGGGAGTGCCACCGGCCGGCGGAAGTGGACGCAAGTTGCGACGCCACCGGCGACGCATAGCCCACGAGTGCTGCAAGGAGGGCTGCACCTACGACGATATACTGGACTACTGCGCCTGATGACCAGGATGGCAAAACAAAAAAAAACCCAGAAACCAGATCCCAAAAATCAAGTACCAGATGAACCCGACATGGCTGAGATTTTGTGTGGCGGCACGGAAACAACACCCGACCGGCAGGCTTTTTGCAATTCATTTTCCTACTACACTTAACCCCTAACTATAAACGTAATCGTATTTCCAAATATTTCATTGTAAAATTTCTAGTGGAGGCAAATAAAGTTACTTCCAAGCAGCACCAGAAACAAAAGAAGAGTTCATTGCTTTTTTCTTCATTCTGCGCCCTGCAGCATTCCAGCTGTGCGGGATGGGGAATCCCCGGATTATTCAAACCACCCGAAACCACCCGAAGCCAACCAAACCACCGAGCCACCCACAAGCAGCTGCCATTCAGAACCTCGAGTGCGGTGCCCTTGTTTTCCGAGAACAATAATGAAAAATATGAATTTTTAATTAGATGACGTTCTGATTTTAATAAGCAAAACAATAGATGGAGACAAAACGAACTCGGTAATACACTCAGATTCAAATTCCCAGCTCTTCCTTTTTATCCATATTTTTTTGTTATTATCGAAGGAGCGATATTAAAACAAGTAAACAACTTCCAATCAGCAGCGGGATTTTCCGAAGATAACACTCTATTCAACCGAAGGGTTTTGAAATGATAATAATTCCGGGCTTACAGGTAAAAATCTACCTGATTTTTTGCGGACGGAAAAAAGGCTCAGTTGGCTTATCATTGGCAAAAGGGACTTGGGGAAACCATAAAGCATCGAAGGTACTGAGCCAAAGATAATGAGATAACAGAAGGCGACTTTATTGTTTTCCACTCAAAAGCAATTGAATAAGTTGGCACTCGTATTTTAATTGAATGGGAATGAAAGAAGCTCTAAAAGTGTTGTTATAACGTGATGGCTTTTGTGCCAATTTAAGGAATTGAGGTAGTTTTGAAAGTCTCATTATTCTGAAGTTAATTTTTATTACATTCAAAACTTACTAAATGACAAATTTCCAAAAAAATCTGTATTAAATCAAAGAATATATTTCACGTAGGTCAACTTTTAATAGCTTGCCAATAGTGAGTTTAAATATGTATGCATAGAACTCTAGTTAAACTGCTTAACTTTTCAGCTAAACTTTCTGAACCCGGCGTGTGCCGAAGGGAACTCATTGCACGTCATTTTGTTTTCCTGCAATCCAGATCCGTGCGCTACTTCTTGGGCGAGAATGTAAACAAACGCCAGCTGATGTGCGTAAGACCCCCCGGGCTCATCATCATCTCACCATTTCAGACATCCCATGCCAGCCCGCAGGGATAAATAACAACCCACACCCGAATCCTCACAAGAAACTAGACCAGACCATGGCGAACTATGTGCATGTGCATGTGCATGACACTACGACTAACGCATGCTGACAGTGCTCAGACGCTGGATACAGCCCGCAGACATCCAACTCGGATCGTATCCGATTCTGCCCCATATATATAACCCTCAGCCGATGGCTGGGAGCCAAACAGTTGAGGCCGGGCCACTTGGCAGACATATACTACACACTCCCCGGGGGACTCACGCATCCACACTCAAACACCACTCCATCACTCATGGGCATCGAGATGAGGTGTCAGGGCAGGAGGATCCTGCTACCCAGCCTGCTACTGCTAATCCTCATGATCGGCGGTGTCCAGGCCACCATGAAGTTGTGTGGCCGCAAACTGCCCGAAACGCTCTCCAAGCTTTGTGTGTATGGCTTCAACGCAATGACCAAGAGAACTTTGGGTAGGTGCAAGGCAGCTATGGAATTTTCCAAGTGGAAAACGATACTTGATATAAGGACAAGGAATACTAATACTTTACTTTCCCCTAACACCTGTAGACGCCGTGAACTTCAACCTGATCGATGGCTTCGAAGACCGTTCCCTGCTGGAAAGACTGTTGAGTGATAGTTCGGTTCAGATGCTCAAGACTCGACGTCTTCGGGATGGAGTCTTCGACGAGTGTTGCCTGAAGTCGTGCACCATGGATGAGGTGCTGAGGTATTGTGCTGCCAAGCCCAGAACGATAACCTCGTAAACCTATTAACCCAATGACGACAACTGCGATAACTGAAAAGGACTGAAAGGACACGGATTGGGGAAAGCACTCACGTATTCATAGTTGTTAAGTCGTTATCGAAGCCTACTCAATTCCAATTTTGGATTTATGATATATATGCACATGTAAGTGGGATGTATGCGCATAATTTATGATCTGAAATCAGACACAGGCACGCGAAATGAATCGGAACACGGGATGTTATGCATGTAGATATGTATGATTGTGCGGGGCCAGAATACATCGCCTGGGTATAAATTATTAAATAAATTATGTATTCAAACTGCTGCAGATTGGCCAACATGATTGGTAATTAAACGGGTATTACATTGATTTTTTATTGTCGTTCATTGCAGTTAATTATTTATTGAACAGCGGCCGGATTTCTGTTTGCAACTATTTTGAAAAGAAAGCCGTGATTTTTTAACAAACTCTGCTCATTGTAAAATTTAAAATCATTCCGATTAAATGCCCTCAAAACATACGTTGAACTGGTCACAGCTTCTGGGCTTCAGTGCTTTTTGTTTTTAAACGATATTTATAGGTATTTTAGTTAATTTACGAAGATTATCCGCTTTGCACTTTTAATGCCTTGCTGTATTCAGGTAATGTATTATTGTTAGTTAAGGTCTGCGTGAACCGTTTTTTTTCCAGTTTATTTTAGCTTTCAAATTATAATAACATAGTTTTGTCATAGCGTAATATTACCAATTTAATCATCTAATTTACGACTTCGCAAAACGATTCAATTATGAGTATTAGAAATACTTATCTTTTAATGTCAATTTAAAAGTTTTTTTTTTAAGATTATATCTTCTTTTTGGAGGATATAATCTTTGATAAACGAAGTACGAAAAAATAAATGAACTAAAATTTGAAAGCTAAATTTGCAACTATCTTTTGAATTGCAATGGGATTCCTTCGATATTATTACAGGAATTCTACAAGTTTTTAGAAATGAATGAATGGTTAAAATGTCGGTTTTAAGTTTCTTTTCCCAAGTATATGTTACGTTTTTTGTTTTCAATACATTTAGTTTTGATGGAAAACAAATATATATTAATTTTAGTTTTGTGAATACCTGTGCTAAATTTTTATTTAGTATTTTTGAACGCTAAAATAAAAGAAACTCAAGTGTAATAATCAATAAATATCCAAATATGATAATAATAAATGTAGTGTCCCAAATTGGTAATAATATGCAGTAGCATTTGCGATTGTTTGCCAAAGCTTAAAGCAGAATATATATTTAATCCATTTTGATCATTCATAAAGAGTAACATGCAACAAGCTGTAAAAAACATCGATTGTAGTATATATGCGCATGGTTGGTTTGGAACCAGATCCAGAGATAATCGCGTCGAGCAGGTCGGTTGTGGTCAATGATTTTCGCATTAGGAGGCCTAATTTCTGACGACGGAGCAGTACTCCCGCAGGGCCTTCATATCACAGGACTTTTTGCAGCACCTCTCCACGATTCCTTGCCGTTGGCGAGTTCGCCTCCGGACTTCCGCCAGGGAACTGAGGACGCCCCCCAGATAGCTCCCAGGAAAGAGGGCACTTCGCAGCGGTTCCGAGATCGAATTGTCCTCCTCCTCGAACTCCTGGACAAACTGCAGGGGATTGAGGGGGTCCAGGTCGCTGTCGGCACCGGCTGAGAAAAATCGTGGATACAATGTAGATCTAGCAAAACCAGCTGGAGGATCTGCATCCTGGTAGGAACTTACGCATGGCGCGCTTGTGGGGAATCACGGGATTATACTCCTCGCACACCATACTCAGCACCTCGTTGAGCTTTTCACTGCAGAGCGTTCCTTGGGCCAACTTCACTGTGGAGCTGGCCAGCAAAATCACAGCCACCATCGAGATGAAGGACACAGGCTTGCTCATGGTTATGGGTTTACTGCTTAGGTTGCTTTACGATCGAATGGATTAAGTTGGGTCGAGCCGGGTCGAAAGCTAACTGATGATGGTTGGCCCAAAGTAACTGGCTTATATACTGCCTCGTAAGGAACTTAAACTGGGTCTGGGTCGGGGTCTAGGGGTCGGGGTCTGGATCCACACACATGTTATCCTCAAAAGTCAGGTTGTCAAATTGTGTTAGGATGCGATGAGTGCATTCCGGAGTTGGCTCTTCTCTCTAACGCCTGGCTAAACTCGTTCAATGTCAAAGCTGACTTATGCAAATGGCTATTGGAAAACTGTGGGTGGTTTTTTGGGTGGCCGTGTTAGGGAGAAGGAGCAGGGCTTTGTGGGCGTTTTGCTGTCAGCCAATTAAACAATTTATGTATAAACAGCCAGGCCGTGCTAAGCCCTGCATTTATGAATACCAAATGAGTCCTTGGTCTTAAAGTCACCTCGTTTCCAGCCCGTTTGCCTCTACCATCTCTACCCTATACTTACCAATCCGCGCCTGGGCGCCCGGCAGGCCGGAGTAGGCCAACAAGAACCCGAGCCAGCTGATTGGAGCCAGCAGCATCCTGGCAACGAATTACGCCTCCTTGGTACTTTTCCTTTGACTGTCTTGTCTTTGCCGCTCACACAAATTCTTCTTTTTGCACTGTCTACTTTTATTCATTAGTCAAAGTTGGTGCTGCATAAATAAGTGATTACGAATTGGATTACGAATGCTGTTGGGGGAACGGGTGTACATATAGGATGTATGTGGGAATGCCATGTTCAAGTGTACGTATGTATGTGTATGCATGCTGGGTAATGAGTGTCTGTTGGCCAAGTGTCCTATTTCGGTAGACAGTAGATGGCTAACTCCAAGTAGCTACAGGTCTTGACGCAGCACTCGTCGTAGACGCCACCGGTCAGGTGTCTCCTGTAGCGACGTCGCGTCTTGATCAGGACCTCGGATCCGTACAGATTGGTTAGCAGTGGACTGAAGGAGTATCCTGCCCCGTCCAGCGTCTGCCACATGCTGCTATCATCCTCCTCCTCCTGCTTCGCGTCCTCGTCGTCGTCGTTGCTGTTGGCCAGCAGCAGGCTTTCACGTTTCTTTGGCATCGTATTAAAGCCATGGGGACACACCACATCCATGGCATCGGACAGTGCGGGCCCGCAGAGCTTGTGGTTCCCGGGGGGCAGCAACTGGTGACCACTGCCAGTCGTCGTGGACATTGCCATTGCGGCGGTGAGCACGGCTGCGATAAGCAGCGACTGGAGCCGAAGGCCATGTGCTGCTGCACCGCTGTGCTGGCTAAACATCTTGGATATGCAGTGGATGCTCTGGGCTGCAACTGGTATTTATACCACTAAAACGGAAGCTAGCTAATGCAGTTCAATGGCCTCTTCTGCAGTCTAGCACTGCAGTGGCATAGCATGCCCCACGGGCGTGCCAACTGCAAATCCTTTGACCACCCATGTTTCAGGTACGGTTTACCCTAAAAATTCAAACTCTATTTCTAGCTCCACTCCCGATTTCGATGGAAAAGCGATGCACTGTTATTTTGGTAGTTGGGGTATTGTATTTCTTAGCAAATATTCCTATAAGTTGTATCAATAAGTACATCTATGTATAGCTATATTTAAGAATGTATTTGTAAGACATTTTTGAGAAATTCAAAAGAGTTAGCCTTATGGGACTTGCTCTCAGGTGAGAATTGATGAACACAGCTTCTTCGACAATAGTTTTCAGTGTAATCAGCGCCAAAAATCCGCCCACTTCAAAGCATAACCCGTCCGCCCAACCTGTTACATTGCCGCTAAGAGGCTCTGACTGCTGTCGATTGCGATTACGATTACGACCAGATATCCGTGGGGCAGGGGCAGTGGCAGTGGCACGGAATGGGGTAAAGGGGAATGTAAGCCGATGGCTGACAGTGTGGCAGCCTCATTAGCATGTCGTGGCCAGGAGGAAAGTATGCTTCGATGAAGCTCCTCCGGCGGCAGTGTGCGAAATCGCTCCGATCACCACCATCGCCATCGCCATCGCCACTCGATTGTCGAGTTGCACGCACGGCGATGCCAACAGTTGGTTGCCAGCGCTGCACTCGAAACACTCGCTTCTTCCCACCGACCGCAAAGCGCCGGAAAAGAAAGAATAAAAAATAGAAGAAAATTCGCGATAGAAAACGGAAAAATCGAAACGAACAAAAAAGTCGGAATAAATCAAGGAAACATGGTGCTCGACATTAAGATGTGCCGATTTGATAATGTGCCCTGGGGCTTTCGTCTGGTGGGCGGGGCGGACTACGATTATCCGCTGACGGTGGTTAAGGTTAGGCCCGATTTGGAAATGGAACGAAATCTATATGCTGTACCCCCTCCCACGCATCACCTCAGCCCATTCACCTGGCGGATGTTCATAGACCTGTGGAAAATATATCTAACTATGTAGCTGATGAACCCCATTGGATTAATTCGATACGTTCGAATCAGTTTTATTTGTTCGATATTACGTAACGCCGCGATGCGTGTGTGTCCATTCGGATTTGCTGCACTGGCAAATTAGTTAATTAAAGTAATTCCTCTCGCTTTTGTTTATCTAATCGACAGGGCCATGCATTTCCCGCTAATGAGCCGCATAATGGCAGCGGCAATAAACTTATTCAAATTTTAATTGTGTTTCGCTGGCAGTTGGGCCTTTGTTTGTGCATAAATTGCATTTGGCAATTCGCATTTTGTAACATTGTGTTGACAATTCGCAACCAGCAACAATAACAAAAAATACAATACAACAACATTGGCGCAAATCCGAAACAAATGCGATTTTTAATTGGCAAAACTACTAAGCGCATAAAACAAATGACCGAAATGCGAGGGGCGCTAAAAAGTACCATCCCTTCGATACGAATAAATCAATTTAAGCCGCAGGGAAGTCAAGGAAGGAGGTCATAAATTGTTTTTGACTTTTTGGTTTTTTTTTATACTGTTTTACATAAACAAATTATGCTATTCGTTATTTTAAATTCCGATCAATTTATAAAACGCCGCATTATTTGCATTGTGCTTGGGGATATGCACACATACATGTATAAATGGAAGTTTATTGTAAATGAATTATTAATAATTATTATTATTATTATTATTATTCACAAGCTGACTGATAGTGAAAAAACGGAAAAATGTCAGGAATGTTCTTCATTCTTAACTAATTTATTCCTTATATAAATACTACGCTTTTAAGAATGCCTGCCTACATGTTGGCGACTCAAAAAGCACATCCTTCGACTTGAGTCCATATTACTTTATGGAATGTGCCAACACACCTTCACATATTGGCTCTGCAAACACTAAACAATCATTGGTAATCCCTTTGAAAAACCTCTGTTTACACTACCACACTCCTCGCCATGCTGCTCGCCACATACAGTCTGGTACATAGATGTATAGCCCAGCTAAGCCCTAAGCCTCTGTTCTATAAATATTCGCAACCTCAGACGATGTCGAGTGCTTTTTGCCCTACGAATTCACCGCTGGAAATTGACTCCACCATAAGTGAAATGCAAGAGGCCCCTGGGAGCGAAAGGAAAGACCCTCAACTTGGTTGGGTGAAATGGTGGAGTCCCCAGTCCGCCTCCTCCACCTCCTCCTTGTGCCAACCACTTTTTTGCAGTATTTGCATTACTAAGTCCTCTTGGCAGTCGGTGTCGTGACTTTCTGGTTATGAGCCCTGCTTTCTCATAACGGAAACGAAAACAATAGCGTTTATTTGCCCACGAAAGTGTTACAAAACTGCCTGAATTATGCAATAGAATTCTGTGAACCGCGTGCTAAGATATTTCGCATTTTGATGTCGAAACATAATTCACCCATAACTATTAGTTTGATGAATTCTCACTTCGTAATTTTGAAGGACGAAGTGGCAAAACCATTATAAATGAATACCTACAATTTATATGCTCAATTTGCGCCAATTTGTCTCTACTTTATTACCCACAAAAGCCATAAAGCTTATATTGTATTTAGTTGTTATTGTTCTCGCAACTCTTTCACTTTGATTTATAGTTGCGAAAATAAATGTTGGAAAATGCAAATTTTTGAAACGATATTCTCTTACTCGGTCATTCGGAACCATTTCCGGAATATAAATTTACTAGTTTCAAAAAAAAAAGAGCTATAAATTGTATTATCCAATTAAAACGATTAGTCCAGTGGGTTTTTATTTCTAAAAATTTAATTTTGTAATTAGGGAAAACTTTTGCGAACTTTTGGTGACCTAGAAAGTTTTATTAGTTGTGCGTTATTTTTTACCCGTTTGAAAATGTCAGAACTTCTGTGAAACAGATTTTACAAGCTTTTTAAATATAATTATTAATCTTTGTGGAATCAGCAATATTTGGTTCTATATCCTTGCTAATTAAAATTAATCTTCTCTTAATGTGAACTCATTAATGTGTATATACATATGTATGTAGAAGCGTCATATAGCACAAACATTTCCATCCGGCGAAACAATACAATATTTGAGTGGTTAGACATGGGTAATTCCACTTGACTCGCTTAACTGAAGTGTCGTAAATGAGCTGCCACTTCTTCTCGAGCACCCCTCGTTCCGAACCCCCCAGCTCCCAGTCCCCACCGATCCCCTGCAGCCCACCATCTCCTTGGGCATTGTCTTCGGTTCTGTTGGGTTGTGCGTGATTGTATGATTGTGTGTTCGGGGGTCTTTGTTTTGTTGACATTTGGCGCGCGTTTTATTTTTATGCACTTAGCACGCGACGTCGCCGTTGTCGGCTAATAGAAATTCCCCCATTATCGCATCGCATCCCATTGTATTGTATCTCGGCTATCTCGACTATCTCGGCCTCGCACTCATTCTATCGCCACATCCCCACATCCGCATCTGAATCGGTCGGTATCTAGGCATTCGCATCTAGATCTAAACATGTCCATATGCTTCAACGTTAGGTGACCGAGGGCAGCATTGCTGACGAGGCTGGACTCCGGGTCGAGGATATCATCGTGCGCATCAATGACACGGCTGCCATGCCCCTTACCCACGACGAGGCCCATCGCCTCATTATGGGCAGTGGAAGCGTCTTCTACTTTGGCGTCTACCGGTGAGCTTCCCCTTCCTTCTATTCCATATACCATTCCGTTCCGTTCTCTTCCTGCTCGTGGTCGTGGTCCTCGTCCTTGTCCGGTTCCTACACTACTGCTCTTTGTATCCCATCCACCGAGGACCATTTATCACAGCTGAGCGGGCTAACAACCCAAGAACGTTTCCTCAAACCCGTGCTCAAGGTAATCTACTTGTTCAAGAAATTCACAAACCACAAACGACCTCGAGAGAAATGGAAAAAATATGACAAATTTTCATGATTCAAGAATAAAGTTCCGGAAAATAAAGAGCTTTCCTAAAAGTTTCCTGTGTAAAATGACATTTGATTAAACCTTTAACAATAAGTCAAAATAATTAATTTTATTATAATTATAAACTAAGAAAAGTGAAATTCAAAACCCCACCTAGACCCATTAGTTTAGAATATTACCCTACCATTTTAGAAGCAATTTATATTATTTGAAATAAGTTTGTATTCCAACTTTTTCGAGTTATGAATAATGAATCTTAGAGTGTCCACGAAACTAATGCTACATCACAGGTATTGCACGTTACGGAATTAATTCTTTTAGTATGTTCATAAATTCTGCTCACTTTTTGGCCACTTGGATCCACTTGCAGGGAGAACGAGGATGACGCCTACGAGTGCCTAAAGAAGTTTCCCACGAGCGAGGGTTCATTGACCATGTCACCAATGCCGACCATTTCACCGTCGCCGACTCCATCGCTGACCCAGCTGACGGAAACCACAAATGCCCGAACTCCGGAACCGGAGCCATTCGTTCCGCTACCCAGGGGACACGCTGCTGCGACTATGGCGGCTCCTGCTGTGGAAGTGGATGTGGATGTCCTGGCGGAATGTCGCCAAGCCGTGTCGGAAGTGCATTCGGAAGAGAAACGCGGGGATGTGAATGGGCATGATGCACCAGCCCAGTCAGAAGAAGGAGCCCATGCCGTCGAGACTCTCTACTTGCCTGATTTGCCCGATCGTCCGTGCTCGGCGCTGTCCGAAAGGCAGGAAATTAAGCTGGTGGAGGAGGAAATTGCAGCCGTGCTGTCCGGCGAGTCGGAGGTGCTCAAGGAGCACAATGTCCTTGGGTGCGTACTATTCAATTTAAGCCCATTTCTCCCGCCAGTTCCCTCACGACTACTTCCCCATTTATTGGCATGCTATGCGGGCGAGTTCTTTTAACCACTTCCATATGATAGCGTCAATTTCTATAGGATCTTCCCCAAGCCGGGCGTCTGCATGTCCAGCGATGTCCTGCGCTCCATCAACGAGGAGGTGACCAAGACCAAGCTGGAGAAGGACAAGGAGAACCGACAGTGGTCCACCTTCCTGCAGCGTCCCAATCGCCCCGTTCCCAAGAGCAAGCAATCCCTGGAGACGGAACGACGGGCGGCCAATGCCTACAAGGTGACGATTGTTAAGTCAGCGCCACGGGAAAAGTCGCCAATGGTGAGAGAGTGAATGCACTCAGAGAAAAGCAGCACTTAATTTGAGAAGCTTATGCACAAATCAAAACTTTAAGACAAGATGCACAAGTAGATGACATGTTTTAATTTCGAAGAAAAAGTTCCTTAATCTTTAATCATAGCTTCTTGGGTGGAATTTTCTCTGACTGCATTATTTGCTGACCGGATCAAAAGTTAATTTGTGTTTACGTGTGACAGCCGGAAGCTAAGCCGGCGCCAAAAGAAGCCACGCCACCCAAGGAAGAGGAGAAAAAGGATGAGGAACCAGTGCCGGAGGAGGTGGTGGAGCCCGAACCGGAGCCCGAAAAGGATGAGGAACCACTGCCCACGGACAGTGAGGTTCCGAATTTGGAGCAACTTCCCGAGACCGAATTGCCGGACGAGCAGCCGGAGAAGAGTGATGCCCCCAAGGAGGTTTGCGAGCCGGAAGTGGTTATCCAAACAAAACCGGGCTCACCCGATGGCAACGAAGCTTCCGATGGTCCAGCAGGAGCAACCCCACCGGCGGAACCCATTACTCCACTGCCAGTTAAAAGCGACGAAGAATTGGCCCTGGAGCGCCAGTTGGCAGATGTGCAGCGACAACTGGCCGCCCTCTCGTCACTGCCCTCCACCATTCAGTCCACCCTGGATGCAGTGACCAAACAGCTGGCCGACTTGCTGCCCACCTTTAAGCTGCAGCAGCAGGAGAAGCAGTTGCCGCAAATCGATGAAAATCCAGGCAGCGAGCAGAAGGATGAGGATGGGGTGACCACTACCACAAACACCATCAACACCGCAGGCGAAACAGAGGATGCAGGTGCAAAAAACTATACCCAGGTCGACAGTAATTAAATTTTTCTAATGCCGCACTTTTGCGTATATCCTTTGCACCAAATTCTCCCTCTCCCTTTCTGCCCTTTTTACCGAATGTCCTGCAGGCAAGGACATATCCATATCTGGAAGTGACAACCCACCGGTGGGGCCATGTGAGAGTAATGAGGATAGATGCGATGCCAATGACCGGGAAGTGGTGGAAATATCGCGCTCCACTGACGACAATCGCCTGGCCAAGGACAAAAAAAAGGATCTGGATCAGGAGCAGCAGCAACAGCAGCAGGAGCCTCTGTCCGAGGAGCAGAACTTCAAGAAGCAAAAGGTAAGTACGAGGCACACAACTGGCCTTGGGAGCCATGGCCACGGTGAAATAAAATCCCTGGCCGGGCAGTTAATGTAATTAGGCTGTCATGAGTTGGGTCTAGCTGGTTTTAATGTCCTTGGATGTCCGGGTCCGTTCGTTTTCCCTACCTGCAACTTGGTCTCGTGCTAAACTATTTAGAGCAACAGGATTAGGCCGCCTGCTTTATGGGAAATGTTTCATTGTTTCCGTGATGGGGCGGAAAATAAATATTCTACCAGCTTTCTCTGTAGTGGGATTATTCGCCTCGGAGATGATTTGCTAAAGGATTAGCCATACCTTGATTACATATTAATACCTGCTGATGGAATTTATATTGGCAAAGTTTGGGAAGGCTGAAAAGCGTAAGCTAATGAGATGCTAATTCAGTTGTATTATTACTTGTTGATGGAATTTATATTGGCAAAGTTGATGAAGTTCACGAACAACAAAATGTTGTTAAATAATTATAAATATAAAAAATATTCATTGTCATTTAGGAGAAAGTAAACTGAAATGGCTTAGAATCATTCATTAAACTTTTCTTTAAATTCCTATATCCAATTCAAGATGAACTTTAAACTAAGACATCAACCAAGTTGATGATCTCCAAACTAGAATGTTTATGATTTAGAGAGCATGCCAGCTCAGAATGTTTTCCCCCATTAGTCAGCTGTCTTTGAGGTCTAACTATTCCAAAATATACTCAACTTTCTGATTTATTTCTATTGCGATAGCAGCTTAAGCTAAGTATAAAGCAGTCCTCTCCAGCCTGATAAAAACGAGAAAGGACCTTCTGCAAGGCATCAAACTATTCGGTTGAGTTCCGAAGTCAGTTTTTATCCCGGAATTCTTTGAGCTTTATTATCCAGCTGCGGGCAGCTGGACCTTCTCCATGGAGAGCTTGCCTCTGTGGTGCTGGATCCCCCATACCCGTGTCCGTGTCCACAAATCAAATTAACTAAAATGCCATTTGGTTTTTGTCTTTTTCTACTTGCAGCATAATGTGCGCTTCCAAACGTAGTTAGTTAGCTTTAATCGAGTTTAAATTTTGATAAATTGCCAACAGCAAGTTATTTGTAGCGTTGTGCCCAAGATGGTTCTCTCTCTAGTTTGAAAAATAAAGCCCTTTGCAGCGGCAGGGGAAAAATGCAGAAACCAAAAGACAATTAGTAGGCACCAAGTGGAAAGCCCTTCAACAATGTTTCGTCTCTTCCCCCCATCCCCCACCACCCCACTCTACCATGGTCCTCAATTTTTTTTTTCTCCTTCGGAAAACACCGTGGGGGTGTGCACTTTTCCGCCCGTCTGTTTGGTTTTGCTAGAGACACGATGTCATTGAGGAGCTCGAGGAGCATTTGGTGCGCAAAAACAATCCCCGGCGGTCGAAGCGGGCCTTTGGGCCATTGGTCCCATCCTCGGAGCGTCCTTTGGTCCTTCCCGGCGGACGGCGCTGGTACCGTCCCAAGGATGCCTACAACGATGAGTTCATTGCCGAGACCCTGAGCGCCCAGGCGGAGCTCATCACGGGCAGCACTCTCGGGTGGGTATCCTACCACCCACTATGTATATACCACCCTACTTATTGCGGCTAGTTGGCCATGTTTGACCATGTTTGCCATGGTCAGGCTCTGCCTCTGTCGTCGCCTCACATCTCATCTCATCTCATATCATCGCTCTGTCCGCAGAGCAAACACTCGCACCGAGAAAAACTACACCAAAAAAATGTCCATTTTCCGCATGAGATTTTCTTTCAGTTTTTCCCTTCTGAAATATTCAAGTCTTTGCAAATTTAAGGAATAGAAATCTTGACATTCTCTGCGGTGAAGGTAAACTATGACATTTTACTTTTTGGTAATAATACGTAGACTGCTGTTTTTAGTTCAATACAATTTTTCTGAAGCTTCTGGCTGCCAAGTACAAGTAATGACATTAACAATCCTTGAAATTTAAAGAAAAAATTAATTGAAATTGGTCTGTAGAATGGAATATTTCAGTAACTTTTAGTGGAATTCAACATGTAATTATCTGCTGACGCACAAAAAATTGTTGCTCTAAACTTTTCAAATACCTTTTGAAACTGACTGTTCCTACCCCTGATGGTCATCTTTTTTGGTGATGATTTTCCTACAGTGCCCCCGCATACACACCTCACCACGCCCATAACGCTAGCTCATCCGTGACATTCATTTTCTTCACTTCTTCACTTTTCCATGGCATGGCCACTCGCTCGCTCCAACTCTTTACATCGTCCATTGCACCATAAATTTGCGCATTAGCAGCTGTCCATATGAGAGTCCGTTGCTGGGCTACGATTCCAGGTAGTGTTTCATTTGAATCAGCCGTGATGAAGAAGTGCGCCGGATGCCATGTACTGGAAAAAACCATATGTATGGTACATGCGTAGCACCTAGCACTCCTCATTATGATTATCGTTGGCATTATCGTTAGCATTACGAGACCCATTGTGCCCGTTGGCACTTTCAACCCGACTTTCATCCTGATTCGCATTCGCATTTGTCCAACCGCCTGTGTGTCTTGTCACAAGGCCTGCAGTTGATTTGACTTTCCTTCTGCGTTCCGGTTGAGTTCTTTATGCATGCCGCCTTTGCTCTTGCTCTTGGTTATCTTTTCTCCTTGCTCTCTGCCTTTTGATTTTCATTGTAGATTGCATTTTGGAATCGTTTGTTCAATGGCGAGCATATAACACGCCAGCGCTTCAGGTAAGTTTTTTCCTCCCAATCCGTAGCTCCATGCCCATTCCAATCCTGAATTCCGAATCCCCATCCGAATCCATCCCAATCCCACGGATTCCACGAACTCTTCCCGTTTCCCCCACTTCTCGACTCTTTAATGAGGCTAACAACTTCTCTTTTGCTTTTGCCGTGCTGTGCCGTGCTATGTGTATTTGCCCGCCCTTGTCTTGTACTTAACCAATGGGGGAAAAACGGACTGCTCCGGATCCACCAGGGAGCTGCAGAGTCTCGGCCTGACCACGCAAAAGTAAGTTGTCACATTGGACGTTTTCTTATGTTCTCCGGTTCATTGCATGCATATGTACGCTGCTTTTTCGTCCCGGGAGCACTGCATTCCATACCATATCGAATCCACCACCCCCGCCTTGCAACCCCAACCCCCCTTTGCAGTTGCACCACTCTTGCAATTCCAATTTAACAGCGACTCCTTGGCCATTCGCAGGGTCAACTTCATGAAGTACCAGAAGCCGGAGCGCAAAATCGATCTGAATCGCAGCGAGGTGTACAAGTATCTCAATCCGCATCTGGACAGGGCGCCCGTGCGTGGCATCGAGGTGCGTGCTCCTCTGGTGGCCGCCGAGTCCGACATTCGCCAGTCACTGCAATCGTAGGAATGATGCAGCACCACCGCCTCGAATGTTCAACAACAGTGCCACTCCCCGAATCTCAAGTCAATCCCATAGGTACACAGAGCAAAAACGATATGCCATTCACATTTTTGATGGGATTGGATGAAAAACAGCTAAGATTTGGCAGAGAGGCGTTTGGACAGCTTTCACTTTTGATAAATGGTTAAAAATTGCTTGCCTTTTTAAATATTTTTGAAAATATTGACAAGAGTTTGAACATGTTTTTAAGTATCGTTAGTACCATTTCATTGTGTGTATCTTGACATGGTCAATTTCTTCTGCACTTGCTCAAGCCAAGATATTTTTGCCAATCAATCATCCCTTAGGAAAACTTATAAATATTTAATGATATAAGTGCAAGTGCGCTTTAAATATGTCAACTGCTAAGTTCAAACTGAAATATATTATATCTTGAGGTCGATAAACAAACGCTTCTCTGCTAACTTTCAAAATGCCCAGTTAACAACATATCCTAGAATAGAGAAATACATTGTCTGTTAAAATACATATAAAACCATATATTAAGAAAGCATCAGCTCGTTTTGGAGAGGTTATTGTGCCCCTGATTGAAGATTGGAATGATTGCAATATTGCAAGTTGTTTCTTGATTTGATGTGCCCAATGAACTCCAAGGATGCGAATGTTTAAGTTTCCGCTCGAAATTGGCTTGCTCCAGTGCATTCGATTATCGCTTAAGAAGCTCAGCGAGCGTAACCATCAATATGCCAACAGAAGTCCAGTTCGCTGGCATTGTCGAGCGGGGTCTCCTAATGCGATATTACATAATTTGTGTGCAACAAGGCGTATGTGTAATGTGTCGTGCATTTCTGTGGCATATCCTCAGGCGCTTGGCTGTTGCAATTTTCTTTAGCACAAACACACGACTCGCGATGTGTGAGTGTGTGTATGAGTGTGTGTGCTTGTGCTCTAATGTTAATGTGCATGTGTATGGGTATGTGTATGTTTTTCTCGGCGCTTTGTGGGTGACAAGCTCTTCGAATTTGCATTTATTATGGCAAATGAATTGGGTGGCAACAAAAAAGTGGCAAATGACATGGCAAAATGGCAAACTGGCAGCAGCGACAGAAGCACAAGCAGCAAAACCACAATAAACCCGTATTTAGTTACGGCACAAACACTCGCGCACCACAACCAAATCAAAATTGTTGTCACGTTATGATGGAAACCGGGACGAGCGGATGCGAATACGAATACGGATGTGGATGTGGATGCGATGCGTACATTTCACTTGCCCCGTGATGAGACACTTTTCTTCTTTTCTTTTTTTGGCCGGAGTCGTGGCAATAAAAACGCGCCAACTTAATGCGAATTCACACGGAGTACGGAGTACGTAAATTGACGAACATCTAGAGATGGCGGAGTCGTAATCCGAGGAGTGTGTGGCTCACGGGCGCTCGTCTTCAACTGTCAGTGGCGACTTGGTGTTATCATTGCATTGGCCCACAGTCTGCGCTTTGAGTCGAGTTCGGTATTTCTTTGGGACAGCTTTTCCAGTGGGGGGCACACAGCTTTTGAGCGCTTTTCCCCCTGGCATTTGAGTCCTTTTCAAGCTTTGAGCGGCAAGTTGCCCCATGTGCGGCGGTCCATCTGCCGTGGGGTATTCCGGAATTGGTTGGGGCAGGGCAGTGCAGGACCCCTTAGGTCGCGAAAGGTGAAAATGCCGGAATGTCGGAAATAAAATTAAGATTTGTTCAACTTGTTGGCTAAAAGTTTGACTCGGCTAATTTGTATGCTTAATTGCCAAGCGCCATTTACACTAAGCTGCGCGTAACGCTTTGATGTTGATAATTCGATTGGTGAGGCTTAAAAGGGTTTAGTTTTCCGTGTAATTGGATATCATTTGAAATTCTCCCATCGTAGAATTAAATGTTAATAGCTCATCATAAATATATGGAAAGTAGGAACCAAATACTATACTATATATATACATACATTATAAACCCGCTTAACTCTTAATTTTCCCACAAAATTAAACAGCTTCTTAGGATTTTTAAATTTTATTTGAATTTGAATAAACAATACTAGACAACAACTACTTAGAAATAAGTACAAGTTCATACATACAAGTTACATAAAAATAGTTTGGGTTTGGCCTCAGGTCAACGCTGCTCCGAACGAATAATCATTGAATCGAACTATATAGTATATGCGGGTGTATACAACATAGTCATGTATAAGTACAATGTGTTTGTGTTGGTTTTTTGTGTTTTTTTTTTTTTTTTTGTTGTTTTTCAATAACCTGACTACAAGTACAAAGAAGGCAAACTTACAGCGGCCACTTCAAACGCGAAGCATTTACTTTAAAAGTAAGCTCCGGTTGAAGTGCTTAAAACGATTTTGTTATAAACAATTGTTCGTTCGATCTTAAGGGGAGGTTTTTGTGTGTGTTTGACACTAATTATCACTACGCCAGTTGAAGTTAAATAGTTTACGGGTTCCTCTTAGTTTTCCACGCTGGGATTGCTTCGATTTGATAGGTCTAAGCCAAGTTTATAATAGTTTTGTGTATATGCAAATGCAATTATTGCTAATAATACATGCGAGTCTCCAACCGAGTTAATAGCTTATTCCTCTCGTTGGTTTCCTTTGCGTGTGATGCAATCATTGCGTGACGCTCCTTTCCGTGGGAAGGATATTTGTCTAATTCTGACAAGTCAGAGGTAACGATCCTAACATTTGATAAACCAGCAACCGATTTTGTTGGCCTCAAAAATATGATTTTTGTTCTCTGCTCCACCAAGTCATTCTGGCTAATAATCTAATTTGTCTCTTGATTTCAGTTGCAATTTAGGTACACGATTCCGCCTTCTTCTGCAGCTTCAACCGCTTTCAATCACAAAGTGCAGACCCCTCAAATATATTATACAAATATGTATAATGCTATATATATGCTCTGGGTTATTCAGGTGTGTGTGTAGATTTGTGTGTGGCTTGTCTCTAAATACTAATTGCAGGTAGTTCGTTAACGCTTTTACACCAGAATGTCGCAACAAATATATCGTATTTGTATTGTTATAGTTTTGTTTTTTCTTGCTTTTGCTATTGTGATTTTGTTTTTGGACCAGCGTAAAACTTGGCTTGGCTTTAATACTTTCAATCTAACACTAATTAAGTTCCCAACAATGCAATCCTATCCTATGCTGGTAAGTTGGTTTGTTCATAGAAATCGGGCTCGTCGTCGTCGTTCTTCTTCATCTCGCTGCCATCCAACTGAAAAAGTGCAAAACCACTAATTAAAATGTTCTCAAAATTCGATTTGAAATATATTACCGCTTGCATTTCCTCTGGCTTATAGAATTTTGTCAAATTTTGCCGTATGGGCACCATCATGATCAGGAAGAAGGGGAAGGCTAGCGAGAACTGGGACGACTTCACAGTCCAGAGGAGTACCAGGCACAGCACCTGAATGGTGGTAAACAAATGCAGCTTCCAAGGACGCAATCGCTTAACGTATGGTGTGGGTGGATAATGCTTGACCGGCATGAAATACAGTCTTATTCTGTAGCATAGAAAATGGATATTATTATATATATTCATGTTGAGATTCGTATTCAAAGCTGTCACCTTTCGAACAACTGCACTCCGCTCATAGAGGCCACTCCCATGTACAAGAAGACTCCAAAGAGCACGGCCATGGGAATCAACCGAAGAAGCGGAGCCATCAGCACCGAAAGTCCAATCATCAGGCACACAAAGAATCCGGACAGGCGCTGCTCCTTAACATCAACGATCCTGGGCGATTCACCAGGAGCGTGGGTACTGTTCAACGAAATAAGAAATTAGTTTAAAATTGCTATGTTAATAATAGACCACCGTTTGAACTCACCGTGACATAATGGTGACGGAGGACACATGAGTCACCGATCTTACAGTGGCGGCGCAATGCCAGGGCATTCCGAATATTCCGCAGGCGCAGTTGAGCAGGCAAAGCAGCACAATATCCCAGTGGAGACCAGAACCCTTCTTTAAGCCACGATCAGGCTTGTCAACAATCAGCTCGGAGATCTGTGACTCCATAAAGATGAGAATATAGACGAGCAGGGCAGGTACTACACAAGCAAATGGTATCCACGTGGAAGAGGTATCGAAGCCGATGTACCAGCCGCGCTTGGAGGGATCGCTGGGCGACAGACCCTCCGGAACCACCAGTTTCTCTGTGTACACAGCCGGCACCAGGTAATCCACCAGCACGAATATGGCAATGGAGATTGGTACACCGAAATCGCCAAGGGCACGACGAGCATTACGACCCAAAAAGTGGGAATTACGGAAGAGCTTCAGGTAGTAGGCAACCACGAAAGTGGCCAATGTGAGGATGGTGCAGAATAAAGCGGTGTTCGGCTGATTCTTGGGCAATGGTGGTGGACCAATGGGCATGGCTGTTGTAGAGATGTTCATTACCATCTGCGTAATATTCGCTGTAACACTCGCCGTCGCATTGAGTAGACTTCCATTGGTGGCATGTTCGTGGGCGACCAACGTCGGCGGAGGGAGATTGTAATCAGAAAGCAGGGGATTTTCCTTGTAGATCGAAATAAGTTTCATGAATGTTTCCACAATATAGATGAGCGTAATCAAAGCCGAGAATATCTCCTGAGTGAATCTCGTTAGCAGACGCACATATACACTGCCCTCGAAGGCGGATACAGTCAGGGCTATTATTATCAACCATACTCCGACGTAAACCCTTAAGGACAAGAAATCGAATTCATGTTGCGTACAGAACACCATAAGGGCTTCGTCGAATAGAAGCAGTGGTCCGGTGGTTCCGATGATCACGAGTGGCTGGCAGGACAGACAATGGAAAACAATGCCCACCAGGGAGCACGAGATCAGCGTCTCTGAGATACCAATCCAGCTGTTTGTCTTAGCGGAAACGAGACCTCCAAATGTGATAGCCGTTGAGAGGCAAGCGAAGTACATAAAGATGGTGGCAGCCAGGGTTTCGGTGTTCAGGCCATCGAGTATATCACTCTTGTACATGGGCATTCTGCGTTTTAGATCGTTCCTTAAACCACCCCACAGACGTCCAGTTTTCTCCAGCGGACTAGGTTTCTTCTTCTTTCGGCCATTGTCATCATCGGAGTCTCCATCACCACCACCATCTCCTCCACCAATCGTGAATCCAATGGCTCCCAGAGTTTGCTTCTCCAGCAATGCCTTCTCCTCATCCTTGCCAATCTTAATCATCTCACTGTCTCGCTTCACCTGCAGTGCCTTGATCTTTCGTGTGCGAATCCAATCCTTCTTGGCCTTCAACTCTTCGAAGGGCAAGAGATCGTGGCGATCCCAATTACCGGGCGGCAGGACGATAGAATCGTCCAGGAACTCATTGATGGCTGATAGCAGATCCTTGCGATCATCAGCTTTATAGGCAATGGAGTGGAAGTGCTCGTTAGCCATCAGCGTGGAGATGGAACGACCCACTTCATGGTAGTCCAAGTCGAAGTTACGAGGTCCCAAAAGAACAAACATGAATCTCACTGGGACAGGAACCTCGGTCAAAGTGGGCATCAGAACACCCTCCGACAGACGGACAAAGGCAATGGTGGGCTGCTCCAGGAACTCTACGGCACCAACCTTTTCGGATTAAAGTAATTGTATGATAAGTAAATAAAAACTGTTTGTAAAACGAGGTATATGACTTACCAGAACAGTGGTGGCTTCAGCACCCGCTGGAATCCTCTTGAGGATCGTGTCATTCTGCAGCTTCTTGAGATCCTCCTGGGACGAGGAGTACATATCGTCCTTCATATCGATCTTGAGCTCATTGCTGCGCTTGCTGCCTCCAATTTCGGCGGCCGGCATGATCTTGATCTTCTTGTCATCCGTGCCAGACAAATTCTGTGGAACATTTCATTTCAATTTAAGTAGGGTATAATCTTAAGGATGCTTTATCTACTGGGGAACATATAGCAAGCATCACATGCAAAGCTGGTGCCAAAACACTCGATACAAAGTCGTGCAACTGAACAAAATCGGAATATTAAGTATATAGTAGAACAGAGTGCGGTCTAGGGCAGCAGTAGAGTCTAGAGTAGCGAATGGAAGGGATCTAAGGTACTTGAACAACACAGTCACAATCACAATTGAGAACTTGCCAATCGTGGAGGTGGAGAGCACACATAAAAACAGTGGTTCTAAAGGGGGAGAAGGGCTACGGAACTGGGCTAAAACGTGGTGGGGCTAAAAAGAAACATCGCGAGTTCTATAAGCGCATTTCGGCTGCTTTCGACTCCGTTTAAGCCAGGGAATGAAGCCATATTAATATATTGGTTACCAATCCCACAAACTTAACTTAAGCTACTGCAAATCGAAAACTCAATGATTGTAACATCTGAATTAATTTATGTAAGAAATAAGCTAATAATTTAAAGTCTTGTTTTTACTTCAACCATCTGTGAATAGGATTCATTCCCTTTCATCTGCATCCACAGCATAGCCCTCCCCTACTTTTTGGCTTCATTCCCTAGCTCGTGGAGCGGAGTACGAAAGGCGGGGAGTCTTAGGGGGTTCTAGTTCATTACACCCAGGTAGGACATCGTCGAGTGGCGCCGGTGATCAATAGCTGCCGCTGCAGCGGTGGCTGTGGCCACGTTGAGCATCGCCGCCGTGGGCGGAGAACTGGAGGTGACGCAGATGCTCCTCCTGGCCTTGGCCAGGTTGCGAGGTGGTGGCTGCGCCTGCTGATACGGCTGGTGGGAGGAGTCCGCACCCATCCAAAGAAACTATTGTTTTTTCGGAGTGCAGGAGGTTTTTGTGGCGAAAAAAATCAATTAACGCACAAGAAAGAAAGAAATTGAAGAGATACACAAACGTTTGGACAAAGCGGCGTTAAGTTAAGTTATCTGTACGATCATGTCTATATACAATTTAGCTGTTCATTACCGATTTGGGTATAAGTTGCTGTTGTTGTCGATGTTGTCGTTATTATTATTGTTGATGTTTTTTGGTGTACGAGTTGTGAGTCATGAGATGGCAGAAATAGACAAGAAGATAATGAACCACGATCATGGGAATTAACAAACTTTTGTCACAATTGTCACTGAAAGCCAATTATTTATAGCGTACAGGCATGATGTCAATAGATAAAATGGTTGGATAATACGATATTAGAATGACAAAAAGGCGTCGGAGGTGTTAGCGAAACCATTTGGATGATTGGATATTGGCATAGGGGTTGATCTCACCTGCAGGCTGGTGTAGCTGTTGTACTTCCTCTTGGCGAAGGGCAGCACACCCTGGTGTTCGTTGACATGGCGATGGCGCAGGAGCAGTGAACGCATAACCGATGGCTTGTCGTTGATGTCAATCAGGTCCTCGATCACCATCTGATAAGGGATGATATTTGATTATATTACTTAAATCTGAATATATTTGGTAAAGAGATAACTCACCTGTTCTACCACGCGATAGGCCACGGCAGGCAGATCCTTCTCGTTGAGATCGAGCAGGACAACGCCCGTTTCCAGGCAGCGACGCAAATTGAGCAGCGAGTGGAAGGAGAGGGAGGCAACATGGGGCTTGCCCCAGCGATCGGAGCCCTCCTCCACGTCCTCCTCATACTTGATCCAGCGGGCCGTCTCCTTCCATTCGCGATCCTCGCCCACGCCCGTGAGCTCATCCAATTGCACAAAGATCTATTTGCAATGGATATTATTATAAAATAAAAATGATATTATAGGGATCTCTGTACTGACCTCATGAGGACTATGGTCCACCTCGGGCTTCTTGTTGGTGAAGGGGGAAATCGTTATTTGGGGCAACTCGCGCAACTTGATGGATGAGTGATGGATCTTATGGCGGCGCAGGGCACGCGGGTCGTCCGAACGATGTGATCTCAGCTCGTTAAGATCAGCCTCCTATAAGTGGGGGAGAAACAAGAGATTAGATCTAGAACTCGGGTTTTCATTAAGGATCTGTTCATTGGGGCTAAGGGCACGGCCAAGGATAAGATGGTCAACCTGTTTAGCCGGCATTTGGCCATTTGTCTAAAGGTGCATCCGTATGTTTTGTGGGTTAGCAATGAGAGTTGGAGAGACACAATAGCTGATTTAGTTAGATGATCTCAACTACGGGTAGGTGGGGCTGGGGTTCTTGGAGGGCATCGTTAACTGGACTAAGTGTTCAGTGTGTACCTACCTCCAATGCCGTGTCCTCAGGCTGCACAGAGATGCGACGCGCACCTGCATCACCGTTTTCCTCGACCTTGTTTTTGGGTTCCACGCTGTCCTGATGTGAGAATTTACGTTGTCTATAATACTGATGGCGGCTGTAAATTAAAATTTGTGTATATAATTAATATTTGCTCCTACGTGCATTACATAGAAAGCTAAAAGTATGTTGCGTATACGTAATGTTGCCTCAAAGGGTCTTATGAAGCCCGCATTACGTATACGCAGTGTTGCTCATGATTTTGATTTTATTAAGCTAATTTATTGTGTCTTTCATACAATATAAATACATTTAGGTTATATTTACCTTCTTCTGCGTTTACGTTCGTGCGATTGATCCGTGGGCTGTTCATCATAGCTCAAACTGGGCGGGGTGACGACGATCTTCTTTTTGCCGCCAAACTGGACGTGCTTCTCGTCCACCGAGTTGTCCGAGTGATCGCCGTGTCCGGCTCTCTCCGAGACTAGCGGGAAGTCTTCGGGTATATCATCGTAGTTTTGTGCATTGTTCAAAGGCTCCGTTTGGCTCTCGTACTCCGAGTCCTCCTCGATGTTCAGATCGTTTGTGCGGACTGCAGATATGCATATACTTAAGTATGAAATGTTATTATGTTAATCCGGAGGGTACCTACTGCTATTCTTCTTGCGGGATCCAATGGGCAGCTGGGAGTTGTCCTGGAAGGTGTTTACATCGAATTTGTCCTTGCGCGCACTGTTGCCGGCAAAGACCTTGTCCATTTCCGAGTCCAGCAGCACCTCGTCGGGATCCTCATTGCCAGACTGCAAAACACAAAAAAGAAACAAACAAATATACCAATTGTAGTTACTCAATTGTTTTCATGCGTTTGGTCACGTTGTGCATGAGTCAAGTCGTCGCAAATACTTTTCAATTAAGAATCTATAGGGGAAAAACAAAGTCAGACGAGTCATGTGACTCGCAGCATTATTGTCCCTCGTCACGAGTCTTTCGTCTTTCGTCACGTTGACGCTCCGTGGAAAACACTTAGAGGGGCGAGAGGAATAAACACTTTGGGGAGCAAACGTCGGTCTGCGCACATTAATCATCTACCATCTACCATCAAGTGCGATCGCACGCATTTGAGGGCCTTTGACAGCCAAACATTCCAACATAATAACCCGGGCATTTGGTGGATGAGAATCAAACTGGATTCACTGGGCGTCGTTCTTAATTGTTTTTAATCGATCTCAATTGATTTCCATAGTGACGAAGGCATTGATTGCGCACTTCTCGCAATCATCATCATCAACATCAATATCAACATCATTTGGCAAAGGAAAAATATATATATTTTTCTTCGACCCGAGCGGCAAGCAAGCAAACCCAATTATTGCCAATTGTTTTGTGGCTATCAAATTACAACTATCGGAAAAATCTTAAATTGCTTATTGAAAATCACTGAAGAGGTTGCCGTGAATTCGATTTTCCCTCTGCCGACATTTCTGAGAAATGACATCAAAACAAATCTATTCAACATATAATTTCCATTTCACCCTCATTATCAAATTAGACTTTAAATGTTTATTTCTCAGTTAATTTGTATATATTAACACTTTGCACATGCAACTAATCAACATCTCTATTCGTATATTCCCAGCTTTAATGACTCATCTTCGAGAGATTAAGGTGCTCGAGTGTTTCCTTAGTCCTGTTTACTAAGTCAACATGGAAATTATCGTATGCTCAGATGTAGGTACATAAATAGAAATGGAATTAACTAAATGCGATTGGGTCCCTCGGGTTGACGAAGGACTACCGCTTGCCGGTCAGGTTTGCAGCTGTTGAATATTTGATGGCAACTTTAATACACTGGGTGAGCGTATCCTTGACAATTACATTCACTTCCTGATAAACCCTGGGGCAGATAAGGGCGGAAACAAAAAGGTAAACAGAGTTTCAGCTTGTGTTTATAAATAGACTAAAATTTAATAACGCTGAGAGCCTGCACGTGGGAACGTCAATGTGTCCTGGCAGTCGCTGGCGAGGAAGACCAACGACCAAGTGTCTGTGGGTGGGATATTGTGGCTGGTTGGCGTTTGCATGTGATAAGCTGGAGCGTAACGCGCCGTGTTACGTTAATTAATCGATAAACACTAAGTTGTCCCATAATGGCTTTCATACCAATGCTGACTTTGCTGATCATTATGAAGTTGTTGGCATTGCTAATTTACAGATACGTACAGGTGGCTGGCAGTAAAAGTATTTTGTCATTCAGCCATTAGCTTTATGCCCATCATAATGTGGCTACAAGCTACGGCCGCATAAGCCCCCTAACCGCCCACGAGCGACCAGAACCACCACCACCCATTTGCCCACCCACCCATCGTTCAGGTAACAGAACGTCGCACTTTGTGCAGCATGTCAGCGTTGCTTATCACAAATAATCGATGGTATGTTCTGGCCTCAACCCCACCGACCTGCCACGCCCAACGCCCACTGCCCCGCCTCCCCGGCGTCTGAGCTGTCAATTCTCGTTGTTGTTTGTTTAGCATTCCGGAGTGGAGCTAAATGAGT
The DNA here is from genome assembly GCF_004382195.2 of Drosophila sechellia. Classification (NCBI taxonomy): domain Eukaryota; kingdom Metazoa; phylum Arthropoda; class Insecta; order Diptera; family Drosophilidae; genus Drosophila; species Drosophila sechellia. Next base: position 9,536,184 of record NC_045951.1, on the reverse strand, counting down.
ATGCACGGGTCATACTACTCCTATACGAAATGCACATAGTAGCTGGCCAAGGAAATAGAAGCCCCATGAGATCATCCAAAGTGGATATTTTGATGGGGAAACTGAGCGAAACATAATATTTGGACGACGCTAAAATTAATGTTATGTAATGCTTTTAGCAGATGCTCTTTAAAGCATAGCGTAAAAATACTTCCTTGCTTGTTGGGCTAACTAACTGATATATTTCTTATAAAACATCTTGTTTTATAATTCAATAAAGAACTTGAATCTAATATGCGATAACATTTAAATCAATACAACATAAACATAAATTAAAGTTAAATAAATCCACCCTTTAAGATTAAATGTTTATGTAAGTGTTCTGATAGATGTTCGCATGAATTGCTTCCACCTTCTGACTTCCACAGCATTTTGCTTCCCATTTGCATAACCCATTCTGAGCTCCACAAGCATATGCGTTCTCCTTATTTTGTTCCTATTTTAGAGAAGTGCCCCCCTTGAGAACCCGATGCACCTAGTCGGTTGACAAGCGTTGTGAGCAGACACAGTCACAGTCACCGTCACCGTCATGCCGTCAGTTTGCCCGCAAAGCTGGGCGTGCGTGTAAGCAGTTTAGAAACCGAGACTTCACACTCCAAGTGGGGGGCAGTACCCCCTTCCATGTGGGGGCAACAATAAGTTGAGCCGAGTTCGCGGAGTGTTTCTGATGTGATTTGACATCTGCGAGGCGGCAAGCGAGCGGCAGCACGTGACTTACAAGTCATAAGCAAGTTGAATGCTCGTGGCCTAAACAACTTTTTGTCCAACTTGCCAAATTGAATCAAATTGCGGCTAAAGCGAAACTTGTTAAGATTTTGCGAGTTGCTGTTAGCTGCAACTTGCCAACTGTTGTTGTCATCGTCGGTGACTAAGTTTTTACACTTGGCCCGCACAGCAGATTAAAAGTTAGTCCGCTGGCGTATATCGCGTATAACTTTGTATTTATTGGAAAACTGTTTGAGTTGCCAAAAGGAAAGTCGGGTGGGAAATTGCCAAAGTTCATATAAGCAAAAAATGTGCCAGCTACTGGTACTTTTTGGTACTTTTAAATTAATCAATAATAGTAATAATAATAACTTTAAAATATTTCAATTAGAGCCTGTTCCAAAATTTTTATGTTTTCTTCTCTTTGGCTTTATTGCAAATATTTTTTGAACTCTTTATGGAGGTCCAACATTCGACCATAACTAACATGGCCATAAAAAGCGTGCAAATGTTGGGAAAACAGTAACCGTTTAACTTTACATTTAACTTCTGACTTTGAGTTGGGGATATATTTATGCATGTATACACAAAAGTTTTTATTTGTTTGCAGCTGTCGAGTTTTTTGTCCATGGCCTCTGCATAATTTGGATGATTTTTGGTGGCCCGTTTTCCCTACGCAATTAGGTTATTTTTTCCATTCCATTTTTTTTTTTGTTTGTTTGCACAAATTAACGATGCTTCTATATTCGCTTTTGTCTGACACCCTGCTCGCAATTGTGTGTGTGTGTGTGTGTGTGCGTTTGTGTGTATCTGTGTTAATTTAATGTGAATTCCGCAGCGGAAATGCTCGCACAAGCACCAGAGCGACGGGGAAAAGTGGAAAAGCGGAAAAGTGGGTACAGACCGCCGGCGGGTCAAGGGTCAGGGTGCGGGGTGCGGGGCACGGGTCAAGGGGCGCGCCGAGACGGACACGTGCGAAAGGTTAAACTGGTCAAAGGCACTGGCGTTAAAGCGTCGTATACGTAATCTGGTGATGGGAAATCATGCTGACAATGCTGCTCACCCACTAAACTTTTATATATTCACACACTAGAGCTTCGCACAATAGAAAAGTGTTGCATACTTCAAGGTCAGTGGATGCCATTCTATATGTGTGTGTGTGGATGTGAGTTGCCATTGTGTGTGAGTTAGCTGTTGGCAATAAATAGCTAAAGCCTACTCTATTTATTATCCTGCGGCCAAAAATGAATAGAACATTTTCCAGGAAATGTGCTGAATTTTATAGGAATTTTGTGAAGTGAGAACATAAAGAACTGTACCGGAAATGATTTGGATAATGGAAAGGGTTTAATGGGAATTTCTTTTGAAGAAATAGATTATTTACTAAGAAAATGAAAGGTTTTCTAAGTATGAAAAGTAGCTACATCTTAGTTTACTTTACATTCAAATAAGAAAAATCTTTTCCATAAAATGCCCATGAACTAAAAACATTTAAATTATTTAAATGGTTTCCCCCTGAACTAAACCCTGCGACACTAAGCGACTTATACAACTTCCAATGCACGAAACTTGTACAAAACTTAAATTAAAACCCATCAAAGTTTTCTACCTTAAGGACGAAGTTCAGTGAAAACCCTTGTTTCGCCGTACAGGTGTGATGGAGAGTAAATAATGCATGAGCTGCTAAATAATTCTCAACGTTTTTATAATTCCAACAAATTGGAAACACGAAACCGCAAAATCCCCATCAAGCAGTCAATCATTCATCAATCCGGCAAACCGAAATGAAACTCGGTTATTATTGGTAATTTTTAAGATGCCACACACACACACAAAAAACACCTTAAAATGTATATGTATGTGTATTTGTAACCGCAGACACACACGTGTGTGTGCAGGGAGGTGGACTTCTGTCGCTTGGGTAACATTTTCCGTAACATTTCTGTGTGTTTTTCACTGCCGCTGAGCCGTTTTATTGCCCCAAAAAGTATGCAACACCCAAAACGAATTTCCTCCGGAATTCATAGTCGTATATGTATGTGTATCTATACAAGGGATATTGGAGTTTGCTTGCCTGTGGCACACTAAACGGCCCAGCTCACTTGTTGGGCCCATCTGCCAACTTTTCGACTAATAATTTTCAAAAAAAAAAAGGGACAGCACTCGAATGTGAAAAGACTTTTCCCATTTTCCGCTCCGGTTGTGTGTGTGCTCTTTTGAAACAAATTTCAAGGTTGTGTGCTCTTGAAAAGTTTGTGTGCGTGCGTTTTTGATTAACATTATAGATCAAACAAACAAGCTAAACTAGTTATTCCGCATTACCTTTTGGGCTCCTATTTTGCTTGCAAAACTTTCGATCACGTTTGCTAGTTGGGTAATTGGTTTTTTCCCTCACGCAAAATCCTTTTTGCCTGTTGCACTTTGACCCGCGAGTTATGAGTAGAGTATATATATATATATATATAAATATCTATTTTCTGAGGCCAAATATTGGCCAGCTCCGCTGTCTGGGAAGGCTGCCCAGCAAATGAGGGGTCATGCTGCTTGTGCCTGCTGCTGCTGCTGCTGTTACCTGTTTTTCTGGCCCACTGCGCAGGCGTTGGCCAAAAGCGCGCGTATAACGGTAGAACAGGCCGCTCAGCTGGCAGCGCTGCAGCGTTTCGGCCACGCTCAGCTGATTCTCAGGGCCGCCACGGCGTACGGGCTTTACTATGTGCCATCACCCACCCATCCACCCACTATCCACCAGGATACGCTGCTGCTGCCGCCTGCCACTGCTGCTGACGTAAATCGGAATGCAGTTTTCGACGCAGAAAGCTTTGAAGCAGGCCAAAAGCTTTGACAGCTCAGCATTTTTTTGTTTTGATTGTTGGTCGTAGCCCCCACCCACACACCAGTGCATAATTAATGGCAAAGCTTTTGCGCGCACAGGACCTCCCGATGATGATGGTCAAGGCCGCTCAAGGCCAACACTTGGTGTTTTGTGTATGGCCCCCACACAGATGGGGCGTTTGTGTGTGTGTGTATGTGCAAAAAAGCTCGCTCCTTTTTCGCCATGCACAAAAATCTATTCACTTGATGGCACTTCGAACAGCATGCCAGTACATTAGGGCTCATTAGCTGGCCAACCATATATGTTTGTATGAACGCGTGTGTGTTTTGGGTAATTACCGATAACAGGCGAGTTGTAATGGCTAATTGAGTTATATGCCTCCACAGTGCACCGCTCAAGATGAGAGAGTTCACCCTTGGGCAACCTGAATTATGCAAGAACATTAACATCAAATGGATTGCGATGGATGACAGGAGCAATAATTGATTGATTGTTGCCACATGTAATAAATATTTAATGGGTATCGATGGGGGGGTATATCCTTTGATGATACCAGCACATTTGATGAATGCCAAAAATTTATGTGGACTATAAATCAATCGTAACACTAGCTTACTAAATTAGGAGCCAAATATATGTTGTACACATATTAACAGCGGAATAAGCAAGGAACTTAGAAAATATGACTCTTTAAGCACATATAACGTTACTTATAACCATATATGTATAAGAATATATTTTTTAAGATTTAAGTTTTCATTATGTTTGAAAGTGCATACTACGTAGGCTCATTTCGAACGTGTTTACTAGATCATTCCAATGCGAATGTTCCACCTAAATCATGGCATACTTTGTGGTGCAATTAAGTTAATTGAGGTTGCTGCTCCCACGGCTACTGCAACTTGATGCTTTCACCTGGCCAGGTGTCAATGAATTGATTGCGACTACAATTCCGCCGTACTATTACTTTTCATTGTCAGTGTCAGAGTGAGTGCTAAAGCAACGGCCTTGACCACGACTATCGATTTCCCGTTCTGTGTTGGTGAGTGTAAATATGAGCGTTGTGTGCGCTTCATTTGAATGCGCTGAGTGTCTAGCTAGCTTCCTGTTACCGTTATTGCCAACTACTGTCTGTTGCCAGTTGCACAATTAAAATGCGTTTACTTCGACGCTTTTAGCGTTTAGCCTTTAAGCTGACAACTTGTTGTCGCCCTCCAGCCACACACTGCGTATACGTAATGCGGGCTGAAATGCGAGCACAAAAGCGACACTTTGGCATGAATGAATGCATGATTAGGCACACTGATCTACTGCCGGAGCACTCGAGCACACGAAACTGAAACTGAAATCGAAATTGAAATTGAAAATGAAACCGACATCGCTTTGCTGGAAACTGGTTTCTAAATTGTGTCACTTGCTAGCTGGCGGGCATTTTTGCCGGTGTGCCCCCAAACTACGGACACACTCCGGAAATGTGTAGAAAAGTAAACAACTGCGAAATGGCAGAAACCACAAAAAAACAAAAAAAAATCAATAACAATTACTTGACATTACCCGTGTGGAACAGCGATTGAATTATTTACAAATTCGCAATGGCAAAAAATTAAAAAAAAAAATAAACAGCACATTTAAAAAAGTGATTTATTTAATGGAAAACTACCAGCGGCAGTACACTTATATATCCACAATAGCAGAATAGTTTGTGGAGAACCTTGACTGGGTAAAAGTTTTATCGGGATCATCATCATCAATCGTAGTATGAGCTCACTCAAACATTTGCGTAATTAATTACCAATACATTAGTACGAATTATTAATAGTTAACCTTTCGATACATAGGAAATGCGACTAAGATCTGGTAAAAGTACTTAAGTAATTTGAAAAGCACTATTATTCCTATCTTTCTTTCAAGCTAATATTTATTTGGCCACAGCATGCTGATCCGAGATCAGCTCAGGTTTTATTATATATTATATATAAATATAATACATTTATATTTATTACTCACCTTCTTTTTGGTATTGAAGCCCAGGAAGGATAATTTGCGGACATTATTCTCCCTCCCGCTGGCCGAACTGAAGCTCATCTTGAGTGTTGCTTGATAAAGATTTCGTTTAATTTAGATCCAATCCTAAGATATGGGGGTTCTTGAATGCGCCTATTTGATGATCAGGCAATGCAATGGCATCGGTGTGCTGGTGAGCTTGGTTATTTTCTGCGGCCACTGTGGATGCTCCAAGAATCTCGGCATTCGGGGCAGCGAATTCAACGCCCTGAAAGTAAAGACACAAAAAAAAGCAAAAAATTAATAAATAAAATGAGAAATAAAGAAAATTCGAAACAGACGAGGATGACGGGAATGGAACGCAATTTCATTAATAAACAACTTCGAGTGTTGCTGGTTTTTGTGTGTGTTTTATTTTTTGTCACTGCTAAGGAGGCCAATTGAACGAAAATATAAGTACTGAGCGCAATAAAAACCATTCGACGCGACTCAATTAAAGTTAAATGGCAGCCACACGCATGGGAAAGGGGAAAGGGGAAAAGGGCGGCGGAGGGGCGTGGTCGATTAAGCACGCGACTTTCGTTGACGGCTCTTGATCAATTTGCGTTATTTGAGCACTCAATTATTATTCGGAAGCTCGAGGAGCAATGAATGTGGCAATCGACGCCCCAAGGCGGTATTCTTTGACGATCAGATCGCTCAGTTAACGATCTGCACATCCATTTCTAGTGAAAAAACACTGCACCGAAAGAAAATATTGCTATTAATATATATACCAGTTATTAAATCAATATTGCAAAAATTACATCAGTTCCGTATCTTTCAACACATATTATTTATAATGAAATTTATTATTTTTAAACACGTGTCACATGACTAAATTTAGCACAATTGACTGCGATATGACTAATCGCCATCTTATCGAATTAAACGTGCAATAAGTGAGTAAAAAAATACTTAGAAAAATTGTCATAGTTTTATGGTAGGTTTTTCGAAAGAACTGCGTTCTAGCCTAAAAGCCACTAAAATTTTAAACAGTCTAATCCTTTTTTTGGTATTCAGATCTTAAATTTTCTTTGCTGTTCTGATATAGTTGTTCTATTTTTATTAACTCCTTATTATTCCTCTACAATGTTTGTGGCAAGCGTTGAACCTAAACGGCAATCAACCGAAACAAACACAAACACAATTGTGCCCAGGAGTCCGGTGTTGAATGTTACGTGTCCGCAGGTCCTTAATAATGCAGTAGGTAATAACTAAGTAGGTAGTCACCTTCTTTGTTGGGTAGCAAACTGGCAGGACGACTGGAGAATGGCCAAGTAGTGTAGTGAACAACACAACAAGAGTTACACAAATTCAATTAGGCAGCGGCACCGACTGGCTGGCCATGGGTTTGCACGACGGCTGGCAATCGCGAACAGCTGGCCACTGGGGCGTATACGCGATATTCAGGACACTCGAATCCGACGAGGCTTGCTCCGTGGCGAACGAATGCCGTGTGAACCTGTTGCGGCTGCGAATGCGCTGATTTATGTGAGCTTCTTTCTGCGGCCAAGAACGCTTGAAAAATGAGCCGCCGCCAACCGAAGTATCAACGAACTGCGAAAAAACGCCCTCATCGCTCCAGTGTTTGCGTGTATTGGGTTTGTATCTGTGTCTGCATTTGTATCTGTATCTGTATCCGTGTCTGTGAGTGAGGAGCAGCGCTTCGTTTCGTATCGTATATCGCGTAGACAATCCAACATGAGTCTCGTGCTTAACTTAGCCCGTCCTATTAGCGCTTTCCTCTGCCAACCCACAAAATTTTCACTTCGTCGCGTTGATTATGTAAGAAAATGTGACTGGTCTTTGGAGGGAGCGGTTCGTGAATTTCGTGTGCCTTGTGCCTTGGATATTCCGCCTTGTTTGCCATATGTTCCTCGATAAAAACTGATGTGTCTCCCTCGGTCTGACCATGGATTAAAGTTAAGTTGGTTGGCAAACAAAACTTTGGCTTTTGGCAACCTTGATATTGCCTCGCGTCTGCATAAACGCTATTAACTAATAAAAGGATTTCAAAGTTGATCAATGGCTGAATTCGAGCGGAAGCTCCTCCAAGGTTGCTGTATAAATATTTGAACACCCATTCCATTATTTGGCGCTGCCTTTGGGTATTCTTGATAAATCCCTAAATTGCTTGGTTTATTGTTGGTATTTGTGCTTGTTATCTCAACTTTTTGAAGCTTCAATTTCAGTATTTTAGTTGAGTTTCACCTGTTGTTTTGTACGAACTTTATTTCGTTTAAATTTTAACTAAATAACTTAGCCCCTTCATGACTTCACAAAATAGTTAACAGGGTAACCAATTTATTCGATGCAATATTTTAACCAAGACGAAAGTATATTTAAACACTGACAAATAGTTTCGTGACAATAAAAAACTTAATTAAGCAGGACAACAACTTATTTTCTTATGTAAATATATACAAGTTTGAGATAATATTTATTAACTGGAAACTTTTTCAAACTAAACCCCTCATAAAATCCTAAACAATCTAGTATACCCTGATAAGAGTTTAACCCAAAAATAGCCAGAGCTTAAGATCAATCTAGACCTATTTTTATTTAGACCAACTCAGGTGACTGGTCTGTGTTTTTAGTGCGATTGATCGTGGATCGCGTGATTCTAACCGAATTCGTTACGATAAAGTGCACGTAGCCAAAGGGAAAACAAATAAATTTACACATTTTATATGGCTCGCACACGGGAAGCAGACGGATGGATGGCAGTCAGTTGCATGTTATCAACATTAGTGGCAGCTTATAACTCTTAAATCTATAAGACACTTGAGGCAAACAAAATGGTCGGAACGGCGGTCGCTGGTTCCCATAAAACCCGAAGGTGTTACAATTTAAAACCCCAAAAAGTTCCATGGCCCGAAAGGGGAGCAGTGAAAATTAACGTGGTGATCAATTTTATGGGTTCATTAGCGTGCGCTGGCGAAATGACGCCAAACGATCGATCGTACGACGGTCTGACTTAATTTTGATTCAAATTATTTGTTTGTTTATACGTATACGTTGGCGGGTATCAAAAAAGAACCGCCTACACCTTTAACGCTCTTATCTGGCCACTGGGCTAGCCAGTCCCATTCATTTCGATCGCAGATCGCAGCGCAGCCAGTTTGTTTAAACAATTGACAGTAATGTATGGGATTTGCCGCACGGCAGCCACATAAATTATCAAATTGTCTATTATGTGTCGTTTTTCGAAATTGATTTGATTTAACCCCAAAGACACGTCAATTAGCCGCCTGCCGATAGATGATATATGGCCAACGAGGGCTTTAAATAGCCAAGTTTCTTATGTAATCAGCCGAAAGAAGTCTGCGTCTTATCAGTCGAGTCTCGTGCGAAGTCTCCTTATCAAATGAGGGTTTTTTTCTTTTTGCACACCCTTTGCCACCACATTCATACAGTTCCAACCGGTTTCTGTCAGTCAGCTGCAGTTGCGCGAATCCTACCTACCACTCTGCCGGTATATGCCACAGAACTTAGCATTCACGTGCTGCCCGAACAAGTTGCAAACCGGTTTCTTTCGCTCGGCCAAATTGCAACAGTGAGCAGTGCAAAAGGCAGCTGCAACTGGAATTGCAACTGCAGCTGACATTGAACTTGAAAGCACTCAAGCGCCTCGAACTCACAGCCATTTCTCAACTCTACCGGAAAGTCGGTTTTATTGTTTGCACAAAAAAACAAAACGCCGTCGAGAACCCACTCGAACATATAAATGTCAGTTTAAAGAGCACTCGAGATATATATACTATAATGCCTAGGTGGGTTACCTGCCACCAGCCCAAATGTCGTTAACGATGCCGGCAATTAAACAGAAGTGTGCCCATATACTATTCCTGAATATATGAGTGCATAAATATATTTGATAATTGGAAACGCATTGTTTAAGTGCCGTCATAAATCTTGTCCGATCATAAATATTTGTTTTCAACGATACCCAGACTGATTACCAAGCCCTCCAAATTCGATTCATTAGTATAAACTATACTTAAATCACACAAATGGCTAGTAGTTCAAGTGCACTTATTGGAATAGGTTAGTAATCGTACAATTGTATTGAATTGAATACAAATTAATTGAAAGGCGTGAATAACACGATTCAAAGTACTGTTTAAAAGCTTAATATAATATTATCAAGTAGTGTCGGTTACAGTAGCTGCTAAACTAGCGAATAATTGCGGTTATCGCACATGGCTTAAAGTGGATTAGTACACAAAAGCATTTACGTGCCTATTGCCATAAAAATGGTACAAAAAAATTTAATTAGTACTAATTAATTGAATAAAGCCACCACAATGCATAGGTAAGCGTTTCACACATGGCACAGAATTTTAATTATTTAATTATAGCAGCATTTTTACTAAACTTTTTTTGGAATTTTCATGTATGTGGACTAATTTGTTATCAAGTACCGTTCAACTTTCCACTTGAGTGACACTTTTGTGCGACCTTGAAGGATTTATGATCGACAGTTTGTTCGTCTGTTCAAAGGTTCAAAGCACTTCGCTTCAAATCAATTGCATGCGAAACACGACATTTGAATCGGCATGAAAACATTTGGCAACGCTCCACCGCACACACAAAACCTAAGGCTGATACTCAATTCCAATTCCAATTGCAAATATAGAACCGAATTTCAATTAGCCCATTGCAGTTGTAGTTCAACTAGTGACGAAACGCTCTTCTCTGACAGCAAAAAGACCCAGAGATCGACGACCGTTGTGGAGGTTTTAACGACGAACTCATGTTTCTAAACCCAAATCAATTACTTTCCCCGCAGTTTGTTTTTATTTTTTTTTCTGCCGATACTCGTCAGCTGTTTTAAAAATACGATCTGTTTTCTCTACATTGTGTATATGGTTTTCTTCAGAAATTGCGATTCCTAGCTGCACATATTTATTTTCTTGGGTTTTGTAAATCACACACCGATATCAATATCCAGGCATGGGCGTAGCAAATGGGGATCTAGTTTCTTTATCGTTTCCAGAACGAACCGATGCGCTTTTGGCTGATTAACCAACTGTCGTCGGTTTTGATGATTCATGTGCATTTTTAAGCGTGACGAAATGAGATGCCTTATCTTAAAGGTGTTCTCGTACGTTAATAAGTACTGAATGTTGTGCAACAATTCGGTTAAGGTTTTATGATTTTGTTTATAACTTAAAGTTTAACTAGGTGTTGCTGACTATTTGTAGTTCCATTAATTAGTAGCAAAGTAAACAAAATAAATAAGATGCAGATACAGTTGAGCATTAATATGAATGCATTCATTGGAGTTATTTTAGTTAAATTTAATGCTGATTTGTTTATTTTTACACGAAGTCTTATATGTTTACTGGCGAAGGTGATCGTTTTGTGTACGCCCTTGCTTTTACCGGGTACCGGTTTTCTTTCTGAAAATCAGCTTCTGTTATTAAATACTTCAATTTGCTGGCCCAGCAAATATTCTCTGTATCGTTCGCAGGAACAATAAATACTACAAAATACAAAATTACAACAACAGATTCGCCCCACAAGTCGTGTAAACAAAAGTGCAGAGCAACAATTATAGCTACTGCAGAAGGGGCAATAACAATAAAACCCAACTTTAAGCATCATGATACATTTTGGTTTAATATCAGGCAAGAACCCCACAAAATGCAAAAACAGCAAAACAACACAAAAATAAAGAAAATAACCAGCCAAGTTGAGATAAACAAATTCTAGTTAACATTGTGTGTTTATCGTATGCGAGTCGCGACTGCAGCATAGATGTTGCAAAATAGGAGGGGGGTGGGGGGCGGTCCGGGGAAAGGCAAATTATTGAGCCATTACTCACCAGCTGAAACCCCAGAGTGGTAGCAGGGGGAGGGGAAGGTTTCTAGCAGCGGGGGCGTTTAGAGCGAGAAGGCGCCAAGCACAAATATCTTTCAACACAGCGACAAAATAGTAACAGCATCGAAGTTGGCCACTCATTGAGTATTTTCAACACTGGTAAAAGTCCTTATCAGTAGCATTCAATGATAACTTTGGAATATCCAGATAAATTAAGATGACCATGCTAAAAAAGCCGGCATTTCTGCAAGAGAATCTAGAAATCTCTTAGGAATTTTTAAAAATTCCATGAAATATTATATTACACTAGAACTTTTCAACAAATTTGTTTGAATTAGTTTTGCTTATCTGTATGAAAATTATGAATCTGAGGATACTTTTTGTAACTATGAACAATTGCTTTTTTTATTTTACATTCCTCATTATTATCTATACATTTCATAGAACTTAGTTCCCAAATACTTGAATTGGACGACTACTGTCACTGTTTTTTTCCAGTGCAGGCGGGAAAGTGCAACAGCGATTCACGTGCTGTACAAAATGGATGGGCGTGGTGCCTGGGGGGAGGGGGTTCAAAAAGGCGTCCAACGGGGGACTTGGAGCACACTCAGTGCTGATAGCAGGAATTCCCCCAAAAGTAGAGTTTTGGTGCTTTCTGCCCGCTGTTGTTTCTCTTGTTGTTTGCGGAAATTTGCATAAAAAGCAGACAAACTTAGCATAAAGCGCCGTGGGGAATGGAAGACAAACAGTCGGTATTGGAGGAGGAGATAGTGGGGGGCAGAAAGGAAAGAAAGGGTGGAAAGGGGAAACGAGAACTTAGCACTACGTGCCCGGTACAACTGAAACTGTGTTAGCTTGTCGAACAAAACCAACCAAAACAACGGCAAAAATCAAGAGCACAAAGGAAAAAATCCCACACCGCCCCTGGCCAAAGATCCAAAATAGAACCAGTTTCCAAAGTTTCGCAGTCACATGCTGCAGTTGCTCTCGGACCTGACTTGATTTATTTCCTCTGGCTGCTTAATAATTTGTCCGACAGCAATTGAGAAACCGGGCCGAAAAGTTCTTAGCCAACAGCCGGCTAGCAAGCAGTAAGTATTTAAAAAATATTTAGTTCCGTAATTGTTTTCGCCGCCGAGTAAATTTCGCATTTTCTTTGACACTTTTCCAACTGCGAAAAAGCCCAGTAAATGTTTATTCTTACACAGAGAAAACTTGGCTACTGTTTTGGATAATTATGTAAGGTCTTGGATATCACGTTACAAGTTATTTGAAACACAACTTTGTGAATAAAAAAATATTATTTTAAATCATTTTATCCGTATTTCATTAGACTGTGAACTTTTCAATAAAAAACCTTCAATTGATCAAATTTTTTCTTTCGGTGTGTGGGAAATGCGACAGAAAGTAAAAATATCCACAATTTAAAGATCTTTTTCGCACAAAAATAGTCGCAGACAGAAGAGCAAAAACAACGATAAAGGCAGACCGAAGTGAATTTTATAATTGACACGTACTTGAAGTATTCTTCTACTTTTTACTATATTCTTTTTTTTACCTTTTACTCGGCCACGGGCGCCAACAACAACAAATGCGACCACTGATGACGTCGCCGCTTAGCGAAATTCGAAAATTTTCCACTGTGCCTCACACACAGCTCGTTGATTAGCATAAAGGCTTTTTCTTCAACCTTGATCTTGCGGAGTCCACTTCCTGGTATGTTTTTTTTTTTTCTTAGTTTTTTAAATTTAGTTTTAGTTTTACGCGGCGCTGACAACAAACGAATCGAACGGAGAAAGAGCGGGAGAGCGATATATTTTGGGGGGCGAGACACACACACACACGCGCGCGCTGGCTGGAGAAGGAGAAAGAACACGGGAGCGAACGCGTCGATAAAAACAACAGACGATAAAGCAGAGGGCAATGGCGAAACACACAAAAATTGGCAGGAAAGAGCAACAATAACAACGGCGTTTCTTTGTTGTAGTTGTTGCTATTTTTGCGTGCGCGCACGTTGGTGGTGGAACCTTTTGTATATTTTTGCTATACTTTTTACTCTGTATTTTCTTATATTTCGCGTACGGGGTTTACGACTTTCTGTGTTTCGTCGCAAACTTGAACTTGGCGAGCTCTAAAAATATTATGCGCCTTTTATCCGCAGTTTCTGTGCGAGCAGCAGCACGTTTCCGAACGTAATGATTTACAGTTCCTGCCGCAGCACGTTTTTAACCGAAGCGATCGACGGCGAATTTGGCGGCGAAGAGTAGAGAGTTTTGACCTGGCTTCTCTTAAATCGATTCGGAAGAGAACTAAACTTTTGTCTTTAAATGAATAATTGTAGCATGAAATATAAAATTTAATCTAGTAGTTATATAATTTTTATTCACTTTCTTTAATCCAAGCGATCGCGCATTAATCTAAGGTTAATATATTCTTGTATGTTGAAGAGTACTCGTTAAGCATATCTATTTTATTAAATAATTTGCTTAAAAATGTTGTAATTGGGGCTTATTGTTTCTGTGTCAGTTTCGGCATGAAAGTTTTAAATGTGCTAAAAGTGTTAATTAACTGTTTGCTGCACTTAACCCTTCACAGGGACACGTTTCCCCCGCTGGATTGCGATTGGTTGCGTTATCTATTAATATCATTGCGTTTGATTTGTTATCTAAAAATAAATAGCACTCGCTGGAAGTGCCAATATTAGCCCAGCAATTCACGCAATGCAAATTGGCCGACTGCGACGCTCTAATTGACTGATTTGCATTTGAAATGAAAGGCGACAGTCGGAATCGATCGCTTTTGGGTTTTGTTAGGAACTTGTATATGTGACACTTGTTGAGCGCCGATCGACGGGCCATAATTTTTACCAACGTCTACATGTCGAATAATTTTGATTGCGGGCTTATACTTGAAAATTTATGACGTACAATTGTGCCAAATTATGATTAAAACCCGCCAGCATATGGGTGTTAACTTTTGGGGCGAGTTAACAATGATAAGGGCAAACACAAAGCTTTCCAACGTGAAGAAGAGGACTTTCCAATGGGGCTTTTCCGATAGCTGCCTACGTCAGAGAGTTCAATTAGTTGTGAAAATATTCATTTCATATTGATTGTCACAATTCACAGGCACTCGATAATTGATCCGAAATGTGGTGCGAAATTGTTGTCATTTCAACAAATTAATTATGGTCTATTTGACGGCTATTTCGATCGGCTGGCGATAGGAAAATTTATGGCCAAGCCGCAGGGCTTTGTTCAATAAGGCCTTATAAATATAATGTCAAGAGTGGCCGCACTTCACCCTTTCACGCAATTCGCACGATTAAAAGTCCATTAGTTGATAAGCGAAAAATTAATCATACGCTGAAGGAGCGCGAAAAGCCTAAGGGTTAAGCCAAGCCTAAACGAAGACTACAATAACTGCGAACCAAAGTGGAAGCCTAAAAGTAGGCAACACTGAACGATAACAAGCGTTTTGGCCTTGCAAGCGGAAATAGGTAAACAATGAAGAAACTCACTCAAACTTTGAGTGCTTTTTCAGCGCAGGCGTCGCTGTCGTGGTGAAAAGCTTCATTCGCCTTGAGTTGTCCCAAAACTGTTGCTATCAGCAGCTGCTGTTGTTGTTGCTGCCGTTGTTGTTGTTGTTGGCGCTGCTGCATTGCTGGACTTCGGACTGCATCTTCATTTTATCATTTGATTTACCTTGCAAAACTTCAACAATGCTCACTTCCGCCTCCCAAAAGCGAACTAGCGGAATGTTCCACCTGCAAGCTCTGCCATTTCTGTTTGTATTTGAGTTATGCGGGGGGTGGGGATGCAGGTGGTGCAGGCGATGCAGGGGGTAGAAAAGTGGGCGGGGGCAAATGCCCAAGGGTTTATGTGAAACTATCTTTTTTCAATTTCCCCGCTCGACTACGAATACTGCCCACATAAAGCGGAAATGGAAGTTTTGTAAATGTTTTCTTTTGTATTTCTTTGCAGTTACCCATATGCCCGCTGTCGTGCACTGCGAGAAAATCGAATATTTCCCATAGATTGCATGAATTGCAGATAAAGAAAACGTAAACCCTTCTGATATGCATTAAATCATTTAAATATTAAATGATATTGTTAATATCCAACCATAATACCTTTTAAGCTTATTAAATTTATTATTAAGCATATTATTGGATTTTTTTTGCAGTTTTTTAAAGAAAAGAAAAAGATTATTAATATTTATTTATCTACAAGTATATGGTATATAGTATATATCTTTTAATAAAGTGTACTAGTTCAACTCATTGAGTTAATTCTTCCCTAGGCTCTAATTATGAAGTACACTTAAATCAATAATGTTGCAGTACAACTACAAATATTGGCCATTATGATATTTTCTCCGCCTGCAGGCACCACAAACACAAACGCAACGCGGCGCCTTTGAAAGATGAGCGAAAATGGATCTAGTAGTAATAGGAGAGTGTGGTGAACGGTGAATGGGGCAGTGAATGGTGGGTGGTGCCTCGTTGGGCGCGGTGGGTGGCTGGGCGGAGAAAGTTGACTGGAGAGATGGGTGGTGTGTGAAGAGCCACATGGCCGGCAACTCGTGCACTTTAGTTTTTGGCTTGCAAGTGTTGTTCCTATTTTTTTATGACACTTGACGCTTAGCCAAGCCATTCGGTGGGTGGTTCGTCGGATCCCATTCTGCTTGGTGGGTGGTGGGTGGTGGGTGGTGGGTGGTGGGTGGTGGGTGGTGGTGTGGGTCGGTTGTTATGGGCTGGTGCCGAACCCCTGAGCTGCTGGTTGGCAACGTTTTCCGTCATTGTTCGGTTTCCTTTTTGCACCTTTTGCCTGCACGGTGACTTCATACGGTTTGCCTTTTCCTGCATTGATAAGAAAGTGCTTTTTAATAGCCCTACACTCGGATATTTGTACACAAAGGGAAAAGGTGTATAGACTGCGGTGTCAAAGGGCGGATTTGATTGAATTTGATTGTGCATATGAAATGGCAATGGAGTTGCATTGTTCGGTGTCTTAGCTACTCGAATTTTGTAATTAAAAAGAGCAAGGATTTCCCTTATAAGGGAGTTTAATTGAAACATATATTTCGGTGCTTACTTATATGGCTTTATGGCTAATAGTAAGTATTTTCCTGAACGCATAAACAATGGTCTGTGAATCACAATTTATTCACTTTGTTTTTCTCTCAGCACCAGAAACTGTGGAGCTGAAAGCCCAGCTGGTTGGTTGGTTGGTAAGAGAGCGAGCTTTTCTAACGATCGCAGCTTTGTAGATTTAGATTCTTGGCTGCTCGGGTCTCGGTCTCGAGTCTTGTGCGTAGTCCGCAGTCAGTCGCTTTCGACGCTTTTGGCTATTAATAACAACAGCAAATATGACGCGACTCTCATGACTGGCAGTGTAGTTATGACCAGAAAAAAAGGGAAAAACTAATCGCAAAATTCAAGGTCGCGCTGTGAAGTAACAAAGAAAACCAACAGGTGGTAGTTAACTAATACTGTGCCAAAGTGTCAAATCAAGTGCCCCGCAATACTACAAAGTGCTCTCGAGAATTTCAATTTAATTACGAGCTCCACGGGCTCCAAAACACATATATGTATGTGTGCACAGCGATAAGATAAGGCAAAGGTGGGTCTGCGGGTGAAAAATGGCAATTTGCATGCCGAGACAAATCTGCGGCTGAAACTGACACTCTAACTAACCCAAAAACACACAGCGAAACTAAGCTATCGATGTACAAAAGTACACTGGAAATAGCGCGCGAATTCAGTATTTCCATTCAAACAGTGGGCTATTTTCTTATTTGTGAGGTAAATTTCTATTATAAGCGGAGTGGGTCAATGCAAAGATAAGCGAATGAAATTCCTCATCGATGCCCCATTTTTTTAGCTGTGCAGTTACCATTCACTTGAATACTTTCGTGTTCCTCTCGAATGGTGGTGCATGCATATTAGATATCTGGTAACAGATTCGAGCCACCACAAATCCGCACATGCTTCTTGTTGGCCCATGGGCCTGGGCGCAAAGTCAATGAGCGTGGCATAATTGTTTAAACAAGAACAACTGGCGGAGTGCTTCTGGGCATACAAATCGATTGCCATGGCAAATATCAAGCATACGAACCGTGCGCCCACTGCGCTAGCTTCCTGCTAATGCCAAAATGTGTGCAAAACGAATATAATGTATAATTAAAACTAATTTGATGACACTCACACTCGTCTCTCGAAAGACGAACTTAACCGGGCCCAAATGGCAGAAGGGGGATTCCTGCCAATTGCGTAATTATTATGTGCACAACACATATGGCTCGTTACACTGACGATGAGTTGTTGTATGTGCGTCGTCTTCGTCGCTCTGTGTTTATATAAAAAGAGTTTTTTAAGTACGCAAATTGACAAACAAACGCAGGCGAAGACGACGGCAAAGGCAACAATTTGCAATTACCGGGCCTCGAATTAAAGCCCATTGTACCACCAAAAAACCGAACCCCACCAACAACGCAATGAAATACAAACTGCACGCTCTGTTGATGGCTTTAATCGGGAGCGAGAGGACAGCAAAAGCTGTAAGCCATGTTAATAAAGACTAAATAATAATTAAGTGGCGAGCATTTTGGTTGCCTTGGATATGAGTGGAAATGCTCGAAATGCTTGAAATGGCCAAAATGCCCATTGCCAGACTGCATTTATGACCCGGTCACTTAATCACTGCATGCAAATAAGCCCAAGACGAACTTATCCTCAACTCTGTTCAACCCACAACTTCAACCCCCTACCAAAACACTCACCATAATCCCATCCAAAACTTTCCACCCACACCAACGACCTTGCCACATCACTTAAAGGCTTAAACCTTTGGCTTCTCATATTCAGTTCACGTATCGCCTTATTTCGAAAGTCTTTAGTCGCCTGCAGGCCATCTTCTACTCGCTGCTGATTCAAGTTTGCTCGAACAATTTTCGGTGAATATCAAATAAAGTCCAGCAGTCAGTTGCCAATGTCCGGTAATCAGTCCCCGAAATCTAAAGGCATAAAATCATATGCATATAGGAGCCAAGCTAATTATTAGCATACTAGCAGGCAATTTTCGAATGTGCAGAGAATTTAATTAATTTAAACGAAAGGCCTTCCAGCGTTTTACGCTCACGAAACATTCTGCAATAATATTTAATGATCGGTGACTGATTAGACTTCAGCATTGCATTTATTTAAATGAAACTGTGCACTACTATATATTTCTGGCTTAATTAAGATCATTTCAAATTTTTAAAAGAAAAATACTAAGTAATAAACACTTTTCTAGCCCTTTCCAATGTGGAACAATAAACTATCAAATTTTTCCAAACTCAAAACAAAATGTTCTTGGACATCAAAAATCGTAAATTAAATTAAATATTGATTATGAATTTGTTTAAATTTTTTAAAGTTTTTTGATTCCCTCTAGAATAGAATATAATTTATTGTTAAAAACCTTCGCCTTTCATTACTTTTTTTATAGCGAATGCATTGAGCGAAGAACGGATTGCGTCAATCCAACGAATTCAAGCCCATCGAGAATACTAGAATAATTGATCCCCCCTTGATTCTTTGTCATTAGTCCTTTGAGGCTCAGGATTCAGGACCAATCAATGTCAATTCCGCCCGATGTCATCCAGGTACAGCACAGTGGCTCAATAAATGTGCCCGGTGATTTCACTCATCTATGCAAAACAATCTTTTGCACGCAATTCATGCCGCCAAAGCCAGCCAGCTGCATTCAGCCGCCTTTCAAAGGCCAAAACCAGGCTAAAAAGTGTAGAGCAAGGGGGGCTGATGTTCGGCTGTAATTCATTCATATGCATTCACTATGTGGCACTCATCAACATTCGGTTCACACATGCTGGGGAATATGGGCTTCCGGATGGGGCCAGAACCAGATGTTGCCTAGCGCCCTGTTCTCCAAATTTTTCGAATCACTCGCTCCTGCTGCATTGCGCATACGCCGCGTGTGCAGCACGGGGTTTTTGAAAATTTCCAAAGGGGCAACGAATGGGGGCTCAGTGCCCTTCTTTCCCATTAATGTGCTTATTTCCCCACTTGCCGAACTATGGATTCCGCTTCTTTGGCAAGTTTTGCATTGGCAAACGCTTCCTTTGCTCCAACTCCTGTTGCATGCTCGCTGCGAAAATAATATTAAAATTTATGATGACAAACTTTCAACGCCAGCTGCAAAGATTTGCAAAGCCCGAAAAAAGAAATGAAAATAGAAAAAAAAAAGAAAAACGTAACGAAACGTAACCGACAGGCGCTAGCATAAAAAATACCAGAGCTTCTAGGATGCCCAAAAAATGCTACGACCAAACATACATTTTTTATTAATACATATTCCTATGCATATATGTATATATATATACATATATTTATGTGCGAGCTATATAGATGTATGCATGCATATATTTTCTACGTTTGACAATTCATGGGAGAGTATCGGTTTATATCGAGGCAAGCGGACGCTTTCAATATTCGCCCAGCTTTGAGCTTACTTTTTCCATTTCCCAGTGTCATTTTTGAAAAATTGATTTATGGCCAATAGTGAATGGGCAAAGGGGGGTTAAAAGGGGGCTGGGGTTGTTCGCAAAAAACCTATCAAGTGTCTACTGCCGCTCCTCCTTCGCTATGTTTGCTTTGGTTTCGGCCATACATTTTTCCGCTGAAGGCTTTTGAGCCATCGACAGCCGCAGCCAAAGTTGCTCAATAACCAAGCATATAGATCAGTTTTTAACAATCCACTGTCCCCTGGTATTGCTTTAAGTCATTTTCACTGCGTGCTTTTCTTTTTTTTTCCACTTGCTCGGTCGATAAATTGCTGAATTGTTCGTTTGGCGGTGAGCGTTGCATGCACAACTTTTTTGGTTCTTAAATAAAATGAAATAAATAAATTGTCTTTTCGATGAGAAAAGACGCAGCGAAACCATTTTAAGCATAACAATTTCCTTCGAATTTTCCAATTTTTAAACCAATTTTTCGGCATACATTTTGGCTTGAACTACGCTCCTGATTTCCATTGAAATGTTTGCCAGCAGACAAAATGAGCCGTCAATTAAAACGTTTCACACAAAAACTGGCGAAAACAAGAGTTGGCGGTCGCTCAAAAAAGGGTTGAATGAAAATTGCTCATTTTTGCGCATTTCAAATGGAAATTATTTCGCCTTCGCCGCTGTTGAATGCAAAATTGCCAGCTGGATTTTGCCTCCAATGCCGCAGACAGTTATAGTGTTTTACTGTAGTGCGTTGTAATTAAGCGTTGACTTGTTCAATTACCAAAATGCAATTGCTTTCGGCGGCAGAAAAGCCGCAAATGTCCGCGTGAATTGCCAGAAGTTTTACGGTGACCAGGAGGCCAACAGGACAAAAGGACGAATGGACGTCAGAACGACAGGACGAACTTCCTGAACGTATCTGGCACCTGTAGCGACTTGTATCCGCGTCAATTTGCATTAATGGCGTGGAAAAGGGGGCGGGCCGACAGGCGGGGCGTGGCAAAAAAGAGCGTTGCATGCTAAAATAAGTTGGCCTTCTTCTTGTTTGCCGCTGTCAGCGTTGCACAGAAAAAAGAAAGGAATAAAGAGAAAAGCAAGTTTTTGTTTGCATTAAAATTGTCAGCGGTGGCAACTTTGGTGAGGTTTCGTTTTAATCATGGCACAAAACTTTGCCCCCGCCAGCGGAACTTACTGGATAGAAGATCCTCCCTTTCTCTTCCCATTTGCAACGCATGTTGCCACCAAACATACCATTCCAAGTCCTTACACACTTTTACAAATTGGGTTTTAAGGAAGCGCCACAAAACAAAGGACATTTGGCGAATGTAAATAGTTTAATTCTTGCAATGTCCTTTGGCGTAATGCGTACTCAGTTTTTAATTAAATGAAAGGCTTAAATTTAAATTCTTTGACCCCTTCACTTCATTTTATTATAGTTTTTAGTACCACATCTCTTTGACACCAATAATTCTTAATTTTTTAAAGCAAAGCCGCACCTTAATCCCCGCCAAGGAGCTCGTAATCCCCTTTCTTGTGATCCACCACCATTCCACTCCGTGTATTTTTTCGTTGCCTGGTTGCACAATTAAAATGCATGGACCATTGCGAACCGAAGTGTTGTAAGCGAGCAGCTGTTGCATGCCACATCGATTCGAAATGGGCAATGGTTATGCTTATGCATGAGCCACGCCTGCTGGTGGGGCGAGCGGTGTGAGGAGTAGGGTAGGCGAAACCGATGGCACATCCGCAGGATATCCTTGCGACCCAGAAGGGAAAATGCCAACCCATTTGGCCAATCTTGGGCATTACTTGAGGTCGCTCGCTGCAGTCTATTTGGCCAACAATCGGAGTTATTTATGAGCATAATTACCTGCGCTGCAGCCATTTGCATATGCGTCCAATATCTTGTGGATCTCGTCTCGTCGGGATTTATCCCTCGCGCATACAAAATGTTGCATTAGGAGCGTAACCAAAACCAAAACAGTTACAAGCTAACAGCACCTGATTTTCCTTTTCCTTTGCCTTTGGCTTATTAAATGGAAGAGTAACAAGTGAAAACTCGCACAAAACAAACTGCAAAATTGCCTCATTATGTGAAAAGGCAGCAAATAAAAGTTGGCAGTTAGCACAAAAGAGCCACGTTGCTTTCAGTTGGTTGGGGTTGGAGGTGGGCGTTTTTGGCGGGGGAGGGAGGCGTGGCACTGAAAATTTATGCAGCACAAAGCCGTGGCAAATGTAAGTAAGCCAAACGACATAAGCAGGCATAAACACAGCTGGATCGACTAAAAATGTTGTAAAACACAGCAGATGGAATACTCTACCAAATGGAGATTTCGTAAAAAATATCTCTCTTTTTTCTTTTGAGTTCTTTTTTATGTTATTAGCTAACTTCACTTCAATTTTTCTATTCAGTAAAACCTTTTGTATTATAAGGTTTCATAAATTCTGTTTAAGTAAACAATAAACTTAAATTTACTTTGAGTAAATGCATTTAACATCCAAAAACATCGCTCTATATATACATATAAGTATGTCCCCCGGGTCACGTGATGATGATGATTGTTTTGGTCATGGATTTCTTAAAGAACTACTTTTATGACGAAGCCATAGAGGCGAAGTCCATTCGCACGTAAAATATATTTACCTACCAAATAAGCCCTGTCACTCAGATGGCATTGGCAAAATGCATTTCCTGCTTAAATTCATTATTGAACAAATGGTGTTATCGAGTGGTGGCGAAGCCGGCGACCTAGTGGATATGGCTCGAACCGGCGCGAAGGACCAAAGGCACAAAGGGCAGCCCCATTGAGTGCACCGACGCGTCGACGGCTCCCGGTGGGTGTAAATTTTGTTATGCGGCAAATACGCCATAAAGCTACGGAGCAGTAGCTCCAGGATGAGGACCAGGATAAACACGAGGAAGAGGATAACCAGGGGGTAGGGGGTTGGTGAGATCCCTGCTTGCAGCCCAGGTCTTCAGTTTTCCCAAAGGCTGCCTGCATTTGCGTGAATACGTATGCCTTTTCCCTCTGTTAACCGTCCCTATGTTTTACTCCCCTCATTCGCACAGTGCATTCGGAGGTATGAAAGAAGTTTGGGTCCGTGCCCGGATCCCGGATCCTGGGGTTCGTCCGTTCCCACTCGTCCGTGTTGTGCATGTGCGGCACTCTAATAAAATTTAATAAAAAACGTGCAGCGCGGCATAATGCAATGGCAATGGACTAGCCCAAGGGGTTTGGTGTTCGGGGCACCGGTTTGTTATTGGGTTTGGGGTTTCGTTGGGGCAGTTGTGGGGGGTGTTGTTTGGTGGCTTGGCGGTACAGGTGTATCATTACCAGCACGCCAACCGCAAGCCAGACAAGCTCACAGCATATCAATATGCCGTGCGGGGAGATTCTTATGACCAACCTACTCATTTGAATCTTCTCATGAACTCATTTCTATGTGGAAAAAAAACCAAGTCTTTTATTGAATTTTCATGCAATTTCATCCAATTCAATAGTATACCTTAAAGGAAAGATATTGTATCTAAAATATAACATAATAATAAACCTTTAAATCGTACACTTCAGAAACATAAAGGGTTTCTATTGATTTGATTGACATTTTACTTCAATCTTTGACCCATTTAAGCAAGAGCTATTGTTTTTCATTATTCAATTGTCAGTATGATAAGGAAATGACAGAAGTTATTACGACTTGAGAAGCCCCAAATCGCTGACGCATTTTGGTAATATTATGTTGTTATTTTTTCTTTTTGCAGTTCGAAGAGAAGGAGAATTTCGCGAAGCAGGAGGAGCACAAGACCACAAAAGATGCCATGGGCAAGTGTGTCTCCCGGCAGTCGGCTCCGCTCCACGAACTCGCATCCCCAGGCGCGCAGCATCATCAATCTGTATTGACAATCGCACTGTCCCACGAAGATTTGGCCCAGGCACACAAAATCTGGCAACGGTTGACAGGGAGTAATGAATACATTGCAGCCGGGCCAACCTCCCAGCAGGAGGAGGAACCCTTTTATTACACTATAAGCCGGCAAAGGCAACCGGAGCAGCAGCAACAGCGGGAGCAGGAGCTGGAGCAGGCCGTGTTGCACATCGAGTCCCTTTACAATGATGCCGCCATCGCCCCAGCGGAACCAGTGACATCAGCCAGCGAACCGGAGTACTCCACTTGCCAGGAATTCCTGCTGCACGAACTGCTGCAGGTCATCGAGGAGCATGCAGCCACCACCTCCGCGGCCAACCACATCCTGAATCAGTCCCGAATCAGGCCAGAACCTCAATTACCCGTCGAGAACAACGGCTGGCTGGCGTTGGTGAGTAATATTGATAAATGTTTACAACTCACTTGAGGCTTCTGGCGAAGCACCATCAATGAGTTGCGTGCTCCGGGCGGCAAAAGTTGATTCTGGCGAAAAGGTGGTGCCACCGATTGTGGGTCAACAATCTATTCTGCTGCCAGACTATTGTCAGTCTCGATAGCCATTGTTTCGGGACGAAAGTGAAATAGGATTGCTGTGGGATGTTCTAAAATAAACATAACGAAATCCAAACTCAAATGGTAGTGTAAAGAAAATATTCACTACTAAAAGTTTTGCTTAATATATAACTTTATCTACCTATTTTCTGACTAAACATGTAACAAACTCAATTATAAGGAGTCAGTACATTTTGTATGCATATATAAAACTCAATGTAATGAGGACATTTAGGTTTAACAACCCAAGGCCTCGATTCACTTTCTCGAAACACTTGCCACCGCCTTTCCCTTCGAATTTTTGGCTTACATATTCATATTCCTTTTCTCCCAAGGCTTATTACAAGGTAATTTAACATAAACAAGCTAGTAGGTGAGAGAGGAGGAAATGGCTGTCAGAAATGGCCCCCTCGCCACATATCATCTTTCATACTTAAACGAAGCACTTTATCCCTTCCTTCCCATCAGCAATTGACCTTAACCAAATTTTATTTTACTTCGCTAATGTCTCAGGGGGCTTATTACACCTGAATTTTACATGATTCACTAAATACACGTATGAAAGAAAGGAAAATCAAGCCTAAACAACATTGTCACAATTTAAAATATTAAATGTAAAGACATATTATCCTTATGCACTTAATTGATAACATGTGCTGTATTCAACGCTGTATTTACCATATTTGTTTACTGAAAAGGATTACTATTTAAGGTTAAATTATACCTTTTTCTAAAAAATTCTGAACGAGTTTTGTAATTGTTTTCTATGTTTAATATTTTAGGAATTGTAAAAGTGTCATTACAGTATCTCTTGTACATAAATTTTGGTTCTGTTCCCGACTAAGCACTATATCAGCCGCTAGGTGGCGCTATAGTAAACCACCCCCGATTTTCGACGATTTTCTGCGAACAGCCACTTGTTTTTCCTTTCTCCGCGCATGAGCGAACACTGGGAAACTCTCTCCGACTCTCTGTCTATTTTCCATTTTCACCCCCTGTGGTCAAGCTGAAAAGAGTATAACGACCAGACCCACCACAAGAACGTAGGGAAACCCAATTGCTCCGTGAGAATTTTCAGCTCGCCATTCAATTTTCCGTTTGCCGTGCTTTCGCAAGTGAAAATTCGTCGCCACTCTGCCGCAGCAGAAAAAACCTCAGCAAAACTATATAGAAAAAAAAAAACAGCAAAACTAACAACAAAATCAGGAAAACAATAGCAAATAGAAACGTGTCATTCAATTGCGAAAAACGTTTGCATAACGTGAGGCGTTGAAAAGTGCGAGCAATCTGCGAAAGATTTTTCCAGCAAACCGTTTGGATTTTCAAGGACCCCCGTGTGGGTGTACCACTGGCAGGTACTCGTTGTGTATCTGTGTGTGCGGATCAAGTGCAATTATAAATGGCGTAATGTGTGCGCCGTGGTGGCCGTGTCATGAACATAGCCGAACCAGTGCATCCTAGAGTGGACCTATACTGTACCAGGATCAAGACGACTCCGCGGGGGCGCAGCAAACGGACGGAGGCTCGCCGGAAAAGCGAGTTCCTTCGCCGACAACACGCAAAATGGATGAATGCGACAACCCAGTCGTCGTCTCACTAGGAAAACTCGCATCGCAGCAGCTGAACGAGGGGGTCGCCGAGCCGAGCGCGGAAAATTCGGATCAGGAGCAGGCACTTTGTGACTACAAAGAGCCGAACATCGATGATAAGGAAGCACTCCTCGAGCAGGACCTTCACAAATCATCAGTCGAGGAGGACGCAGCCAACGACGCGGAAGTCGAGGCAGTCATCATGGTACCGCAAGAAAATATACAATTTTGAATAGCCATTCGGAGATTAGTTATGTAGAAAAATTGGCTTTTTAGAAAAACACACACATCGCAATAATATCTCATAGATAGTTCCTTGTTTCGGATAAAGTATCTCGTTAAAGTTTCTTTCTGTCTTCGTATAACTATTGTGTTAAATTTGATTGCCAAGTTAAATTAAGTGAATCCTACGTAAATTCTCGTATTTCTCGATACAAGCCATTCAAATACATCTCGTATATAGGCTACCATATTGATAATAATCATGATTCCATGAAAAGTATCTCGCAGATATGTAGTTATTGTTCGTAGAACCGAGTGACTCATGTAGTTAGCTAATAGTTGTGTATGCTATTGTGTGTTATCTCTTGTTAGGGAAGTCCTCGAGGCTCCTTTGTTTCCATGTGCCTCTCATCTGTGCTGACCCGATTTGCAAATGTGTTTCGCTTTCATCCTAATCGCTTTTCCTCTAACCCCTTTGCCTCCTCCATTTTTTCCGTGTTCCCAGGGACAGGCGGAGAGCAAGAAGCAGGGCAGCAAGTCGGGTCGCCGCCAGCACAATGGCAACGGAAATAGTAATGGCAATCCCACGGAGGCGATGGAACAGAATCAGACGGTGCACACCAAAGGCACCGCCATGTCCTTTGGCTTCCGCAAAAAGCTCAATGGGACGCCCAAGAAGTTCAAGAAACTCCTGGAAGGCGGCGACAAAAGCGCAACTCGCACAGACACAAAGGATGACAACGGAAATGCAGGTGGGTGGCGTGCACCATTTTCTTGGTAATAATAATTGCACATATTACTAACCGGGTGGTTAAATACCATTGTGACTTAGCCACCCTTATTTTATAAAAGAGCATTTGGTTTATTTTCTCTAATTGGGGAAAGTGTAGAAGCTAAGGCCTTGTTAAATGACAAAAAAAAGCGACCAAGCATTATGTCTTTTTAATTTGGCGACAATTTGGACAATTTAACAATGGGTTGACATGCCAACAATTCATCGGAATCGTCTCCTTTCTACTCCTCTTCCTTGCACCAGCTGTTCCCATTCACTTCGAGAAAGTAGGCGCCGCCGCTGTCCAGAAAGCTGGGACTTTGGCGACAGGTGCGGCCGGCGGACGTTTCGGTTATCGTGGGGCGGTGCCACGCCCCTCCTCTGCAGGCTTCACTGCGCCCAGTGAAGATTCCGAATCGGAATCGATGGCCAATGCCCAGAACAATATCAACAACAACAATAACAATAATAATGGACGTGGAGCGGAGAATGGTCCGGTGTTGGTGAGCAATTGTGAGTATCTGCTGGTTGCAAAAATAAAATAGAACTTTCATCCAATCAAATACGAAACTACATTCGATTTTTCCGCAGTGAAACGCCGCTCCAAGAGCGCACACGCCGGACGATCCGGCGATGGGGAGCCCAAAATAGCCCAGCCCAAGACGCTGACGTTCAACCTGAATCAGAACACCACCATCGAGTACCAGCGGCGTCAGTTCTTCGGCGAGATCGCGGACGAAACGTCGGGTTCCGGATCCGGATCGGGAACGGGATCGAGAGCCATGCAGCCGAGATATAACTACAACAACCTGGCCAGCATGCATGCCAATGTCATGTGAGTAACCCGGATACAGGATATACCTCATATATTCGAATGATTCTAGAAAACAAAAAAAAAGTAACTGGAAGCCTATGTAAGGAGAATAAACCAATTTTCTGTACTTTTCCAGAGTTCGCCCCACACCGCGACCCACTCCAGCCAGCTATGCCAAGTTCACCCTGCAGACAGTGAGCCTGCCCAGGCCGGAGTACCCGGTGGCCATCAGTTTGACAGCCACCACACCAACCACGCCCAGCAGCAGTGTGCAGTCACCCGTGCCCGCCCATTCGACAGGTGCCAGGGCCAAGGACATTTCGACCAGTTCCAGGCAACATCCTTTGACTTCAGTCCATGTCCAACCACAGTCGCGTCATCTTGACCAGAAGAGCGTGAAGCAGCTAACGAATAACTCCACGCGACGAGGATTCTCGGGAAGCAGGGAGATTAGCGCCGATTCTGGGATAGCCAGCATGGACATGGCTTTGGACAGCAGTTCGGGCAGCTCGGTGGGTTCCAAGCGGAGTCGAAGCAGGCCAAGAAACCTGAAGATGGTGATGAGTGGACGGCACACTTTTGAGGTGCGCGATGCGGATGATCCGCCATCCAGTGAGTCCAACTCGTTTGTGGAACCGTTGGCATTGCCAAAGTTACCCACTGATGGCAGTCAGAGTATTCCACTGCCATTACTGGGCTTGGTGCGATCCAATACGGTGTTGAGTCGGGAGTCTTACGAGCGACGTCAGGCGGAAACTCCAGGTTCCCAGGATCAGCAGGAATCGGAAAAACCCAAGACCAGCGGCTCCGATGAAAGCGAGAGTGTGGATGAAGAGAAACTTTACTTGGATTCGTCCACCTCCGAAAAGAGTGCCAAACATCAGAGCCAATCGTCAGTGGCCTCCACTTGGCGTCACCAGGCGGGTGAATCTCTGGCCGCCCAGGATTGCAGCAGCATGAGCATGAGCATCAGTAGCGACACCCATGCCCCCGAAAATCCACGCGATAATGACAAGGAGGAGGACATGTCCTTGGGCCTGGATGAGATCAGTCTGATCAACACTGACATGCAGTTTAGCACAATCTGTAAGTGTTTCGTTTGGTTCTTGGCTTTATTTTTGAATAACCTTTAATCCTTACCAGCTTCAATGACGGAAACTCCACCCAAAGTGGGTCAGGAGTCCCTGCTCAATCTCCACCTGGTGGACAATCGGGAGGCAGGCACCTCGCGTCCGCGCTCCTTCAACAATGCTCTTAATGAATCCAAGTTTGCCGAGCTGGCTCTGGCCAGTAGTAGTTGCCTCCTGTTGGATGATGAGACATCGCCCACAGATAGTTTGGTCAGCAGCACCGAGGATTCCGAGGAGGCGGGTGGCAAGTTGCAAAAGCACAAGCTCAATGAGGAGCGTCAGCAGAAGGATATCGATGACATCGACATAGATGATATTTCACCGGTTCTAGAACTGGATCTGGATCCTCCAGGTGGACGAAGTCCCATTTCACCCGGCACTCCCACTCATGCATCTCATTCCCTTTCTTTGGGTTCGGATTGTGGAAATCTCATAGATGATGAGATTGCCGATCAGCCAGCTCTGCTGTGCAACAGTGAGGCCCATGAGGTGGCCACCGATACGCCCACATTGATGGAAACCCTCACCCACACGCAAACAGGATCCCTGAGATCCTTGAAGAGTCAGTCGAAGGCACGTACCGCTTTGCAGCAGGCCATCGAGTTGAGTTTGCGGACTCCGGCAGCGGTGCGAAAGGCAGTTATGGATCGAGCCGAATCCTTGGATACTCTATCGCCCTGCGAATCCATTTGCTCCGATGACCTGATGATGGACTTCGATATGAACAGCAGCGTGGACTCCATCGATCACATGGCCAATTCAACGGGACGCAGTCGCAGTGGCTCGGATCTTCACAAGATTGGTGGTCAGGAAATCGATCCCATGCAGGCGGAAACTGAGGCGGAACTTCTATCCGAGTTGGAGCGCAGGGGCAGTGATGTGATGAAGGAGCTCAATACTTTGCTGCGAGGAAGGAGGCAGCGCGGAGGACCAAGGGAGAGGATTAGGTGAGTTCTGACTTAAGTTTAATAGCTAGAATGGTTCTATATTGGGATTACTTCATTAATCAAGGAGTAATCAAACCTAAAGTGCATCTTAAAATGTTCGAAGTGAACCATTTCGAGAAATGGGTCAAAAAGGTCGAGAGTTTATACCATATAATATATATTTCAAATGACCTCTCGTAACTCAGTATCTGAACTACAAATTGACCTGAAAATGTGGTTTCACGCTCTCAGAAACCAATCCTGCCACACCGAATTTCTATCTGATAAAAGCATTTCAGTTTTTTGGAATAATTTCCATTTTCCCCTGCCTATGCAAAGCTAATTGAATTGGCTGCATCGGGTCAGAAATGCGCTGGCGGTATCGCTTTGAATTGCCTTTGATTTGGTTTTATTAGCTCTTCAGTTGGCAGTTGGCCAGCGAATGTTGGAATATTATTAAGTGCATTTTCCCGGTAGTTCCCCCTCCTCCCCTCCCAACACAATTTCACTCGAGGTGCTGCAAATCAATCAGCAGCCTCTCCCCTTTTTTAGCGCAGGTTGCCTCTCTCTTTTTGGCTGCCCGACAAATTTCCGCCGGCCGGTAAGTGATTACTCAAGTTAGCCCTAGAAAGGCAGAGATATACGACTAACTTCGAAGTAGCACATAAATTAAATCAAAATTAAAAGAAATCTTAAAAATAGTTTCAAATTTTACAATAACTTTTTTCGTTTTAAATTCCATTAAATCAATTAAATAAATATGCAAGTATATAAGTAGAAACTTCCTACACTTTTAAAAATATAGTAACCATTAAATCACCTGCTCCAACCTGGTGTTAATGTAATTTAACATGCAAATCCAGAAACATTCAACCATTGATTTAACGACCAAAACAAACAGAGAGCGAATCCGACGTGTTTGCCTGTTTGTCTACTCGGATGTGTTTGCCAAAAGGGCACTCTGGGGTTAATCAAATGCAATTTACTTTGGCCAGCTCACAGCTTTGGCATGGCACGCCCTTATCCCCCCTTCCCCCCTTGGGGACTGCCCCCTTTTATTTTAAGGGTAAATGGAAATCGAAATGGAAATTGAAATTAGCCCAAAATTAGACAGACATCAGTGGGAAAAAGGACAGGTTGGAACTCACAGGTTCGCCTTTATGTTTGCTGAAGTTGCCAAAGGTTACGCTGCTCCGTTGGCGTCTCCATCATCCCACTCGACATTCCCATTGCAGTTTCCGTACCGTTGTTGGTTCCAATTGCCGTGTTTTAGCGCCGGCTACCAGAAAGAGAAGGGGCTATCCATTGGGGCATGTTTATGGGCCAAAAAGTGCTGCAGCCAGCAACTGCAACAACTGCAACTCTTCGTGGGCCTGGTGCATTCTGGGCGAAGCCAAAGACGCGACCAAACGGCAACGGCACTTGGCATTTCCAATTGTCTATGCCTCCCCCCCATCACCACATTCCCATTTCACTGCACTGGCAAAATATTAAATCTATTAAAATATAAATATTGTTGCATGCACGAAGCATTAATACATACATTAATACATTGTATGCATACCTTCTATACCACGCACAACTTTTTCTTTTAATATTTTTCTTCTATTTAATTTTCTTCTCTTAATAATCCAAAGTTAGTTAAGTTAGTTTAAACTATATGTCAATGTCTAAGATTGTTTTCAATTCAAAGCTAAACGAATCAGCTATTTTTAGTTCAAAGAGCTATTGTTAACTTTTTGTTCTCCGTGTGGCGTTCCCGTCTCCATCTATGCGAGCTCCAGACTGGGTCTTGGCTTTCTGGCCAAATCGTGGTCGTAGTTAAGATAACATTTTGACTTTGGCCAGAGACTTGATGGCGAGTGCCGCATTCTTTTGTCATGGCAACGAACCAGCGCAACAGTCACAACAGCAAACAGCAAAAAACAGCAATTCCAGCAACAACAACCGGCAACGGCACGACATCCACATCGATGGAGTTGTTTTCTGGCTCTAACCAAAAGTTGGGAAAAACTTTATTGCTAGGAAAAATCAATTGTCTGGCTAAAAGGCTGGTTAATATGTATATGTGTGTATGTGGTATGTGAACCTGTTTCGCAGCCAACAGCCAAATAACTGCAAAACGCCGCTGGCCATGGCTAAATGTGTGGCTGCGGTTTAACCTGTCACTCGATGGATCCAATAGATGCGCCTGCGTCGGGACATTGGCTTTCCTTTTACTTCAGTCTCCAGCCGACATTAGAAGGCCAATTTCGAAGTAGCCAGCTGCAGATACTTGCAGATAAAAAAAAAAAAACAACAAACCAATCACATGCAAAACCGCACTTGTGGATTAACCTTGAGACTGGCTTAGCCGCTTGGCCAGTGCATGAGTCATTACCTCCATCGCCTGCTCCCTGCCCTTCCAGCATCCAAGAAAGTGCTGAATAAGCCCACTCAATCTGAGTTATTATGGCCTCTCAGTCAATCCGCTCACGCGGATGCAACAAGAGCCCCATTGTGATCCCCAATCTAGAGATACCGGGCGCATAAATATTATGGCTGCTGATGCCGCTGTTGCTCTGCCTCCTTCCTTTCTTTCTACATTTTTCATTCAGCTAACATCGTCTAACGGCTGTGCCACACACTCTAAGAACATTAACAAAAGCGGCCCATACCCACACGGTCAACTCTTTCGGCCCACCAGCAACATTCTTAACACTCGCTCATGTTGCTATTGCAGGCGGCGATGTTGCTAATATTGCTAGTTGATGTTGCTGGTGCTGTTGTTGCTGGCGGAAACGGTGGGAAAACGGAACATTGGTAACAACAGCTAACAATTACAGTGGGGTTCATAACAGAAATGTTATTGATTGTTAAAGTTTGCAAGAAGTTCCGATTAATTAATTGATTTATGTTTCCATATCAAAATAAATAACGTAAAATAAGAAGAAATTAAAAGTAAATAGCCTTAGAAAGATTTAGTAACTAAAAGCTCAATTTGTATTTGTCTTTAATTGCTAAGATCAGGAAACTCTTGGTTGCGACTTCCTCTTTAGCCCCTTGAGTTATTTTCCTTTTAAGGAAGTAACGTACTTTGGCTGACATGAAATCTTTCAGCCCACTGTCGCGTTCCATTGCCATATAATACCACTCCATTGCCACTTGAGCGGTGGCTCCAACTTCGATTTCGGCTCCAGTATTAAACAAGATCTCAAAGCGTGCGGTTCGGTGCGGTTTATGAGTACTGTGCGGCCAGCTGTGCGAAATAATAAATTATATTCGTAATCCCATATCATTCCATCAGCAATATCGGTTTGAAAAAGCGCCGCCAATAAAGGCAATTGTAAATTGGTAAATTGTGCAAGAGCCGTTGTTCAAAAAGCGCGTGGGAGTTATTGCGTAGACCCATTTAATTGCGTTGTTAATAACCGAAACAAAACCAAAAATCCAAAAAAAAAAAAGGCTATAATAACCAAAAGCAAGAGCCAGTGACCGCAGGCAGTCGTCGCCTCGAGTGATACGCACTGTTGCCTCTTCCATGCCACAGATACATCTACTGCCTACCCATCCAAAGCTACAGACTCGGATACAGATACAGATTCAGCTGCAGATTCAGATACATATAGGCGGTCCAACGCCGACGCCAGCGAAAAACAACCAGCATTCATAACAAAAGACACGCCGCGGGCACAAGTGTCAATGAAACGAGCGTTTTGCCTGGGATACTTTTGGCATTTGGCCTAGACCCGCAGATTCGAGTGAGTAAAAAAGAGGTACGGTGGAGCTCCGATATCATGACCCTAAATAAACAAAGTATTTCCTAGTAATGGAAAAGTTCTACTGAATTGTCACCTATATTTTATTATTATTATTATCTACCAGTAGATAACAATATCAATATGTGTAGTGAGTATGATGGTTTCAGTTACTGTATTTCAACTGTCGCTGAGAACCGAAGTATGTACAATAAGTATTAACGAATGTGGCAGGGCTAACAATGGCATACAGAAGCTACCAAAAGCCCAGAAACCTTAGCCAAGTGGTAGCCAAAGTGGGTGATGATTTCCGCTGTTAGCTTTGCGTAATTCGATATGCAACCAGGGGGCAAAAAAAAAAAGTAAAACAAAAACTGTAGGGAAGGGGTAGGCCCAACACAATGGGGCTAAAAAAGTGTGTCACATGCAAATGCAGGCAACGTTTGGAAAATCTTTTGGAATTTGATGCCATAAAAGTAACAATTACAGATATCAGGCACATAAAGAAGAAAAAAAGGGGGCAAGATGCGGGGTTTCGGGGGTCGAGGTGCCCCCTTTTCTGTCTTTCCAGCCACTTCAAGTTCAGTTGCATTTGCGACGCGTTCAGGTTTTGGTTACGGATACGAGTACGGGTTCCCATCTCCATCGCATCGCATCGTCATCGCCATGCATAATTCAACAGAATGTTTGCCACACAAACTACGGACATAACATACCATCGAGTGCAAATACAGATACAGATAACTCGGCTGCTGCTCCAGCCTACCATCCTATCTACCTGTCTGCCTCGAAAGTGCTCCCCAACTCCAAATTCCCCAGTCCCAAACACACACTCTGGGCATATCCCCATCTTAACCATCGTTGATCATCATCCTCGACTCACACACTTGAAAAAAATAACTAGAATTGTTATACTAAGAACAACAGGGGATTCAATAACATTGAACATCTTGAAGATAATGCATTCAAGTTCATAGTTTGAAGACTTGGGAAAAACAGATGCTGTATTTAAGAAAGTTCTATTACCCAAAAGTATTGTCATTAGAATAAATTTGATCAGCAGTATTGACCTTTTAAAGAGGGCATACGTGAGTTAAACTTTCAAAAATAGACGAACTGTCCTTAACTGATCTTAAATGGTAATCTTCCAACCAAGATCTAGTATTTCTCTGCGTGGAGAACGGAGAACCCTGCGCAGATACACACCGGATTCTCATCAGAGGCGGTCGTGTGAGAATGTTGGTTATTTCTTTATTTTTTATGGCCATTACCATTACTTGCGTGGA
The DNA here is from genome assembly GCF_004382195.2 of Drosophila sechellia. Classification (NCBI taxonomy): domain Eukaryota; kingdom Metazoa; phylum Arthropoda; class Insecta; order Diptera; family Drosophilidae; genus Drosophila; species Drosophila sechellia. Next base: position 9,501,266 of record NC_045951.1, on the reverse strand, counting down.
TGGCAGCTCGCGCCCTCCCTCTTCAGGCCTCTAATGAAGCTGCCTTTCCATTTCCACTTCCCCTTCCTATGTGTATGTACGTATATAAGGATGGGTACCATACCATACCATACCATACCATACCATACCATCTATGTGCAGCTCCAAAAGGTCTGCGACTCTATGACAAATGACGTTTTGCCGCACAAATTGATAAGTACCGTTGGGAAGTGAAGTTCGAGTAGTGCATGTCAACGCCTCAGCTCCGTGGATCGCTTTATGACTATGATTATGATTACTTGTCATTGTTGGATGTCGACTGTTAACTGATGCAGCTAGCCAAGTGAGCCAACTGAGCCAAGTTAGCCATGTTAGCCAAGCGACAGTTGCCGTTGGCAGTGGCGCGTGTGCAGCCACAAATGAGGCACATTTGTAATAAATGTGTAGAAAGGTAGCTGAAAAGCAGGTGCGTAGCCATGGGGCTATTTTCAGGGGTTCGCTGCTCAGTTCTGTGGAAGACCTTATCGCCAGAAAAGAGAATTATGTGCTTAAATATTCAGCACGTAATGTTATTAAGTAGTATACGAAAAGCTATCTAGATCTTATTTACAAATTTCGTGGTAAGTGAGTTACTTCAACATTCACATGTATTTAAGAGCTATCAAAGGTACTATATAATTATCTTACGTTTTATTTATAGCTTTAATTGCTAGTCTAATTTTTATATTTACCAGCAAACTTCCTTGGATTGAATATTCCAGCATTGGCAATATCTCCAAATGAATCAGTTGATTAATGGTCTATATATATCGTTACCCCCTTCACTGCTCCCCTGTTGTTATTTCCTTATATGAACATACATATAACTCCATTTGCTGCACTTGTTGCAATGACAGGCATTTTGTCGTCTGACAATCGGTTTGTTTTTACTTTATTTTTTTTTGTTTAGAGTTCGAAATATCCGGCAGTGCCGTCTGTGGAGTTTTGCTGAATTGAGTTGTGCAAAGTACTCGTATTGTTTTGATTTCGGTGAATCTCTTCAGACCTCAATTCTGCATTCATATTCATATTCATACTCGTAGTACAAAAACCGCATAAAGTTGGCGTGCAAAACTCACAAAACATGTGGAATTTAGTGGCTGGTGTGTGTGGGATTTTGGAAAGTGTATTTTGTGTGTTTTATGATTTGGACATAATGTACACTTTAATTGCTTTTTTGTTTGGAAACACACGAGTGAGTTCATTTGAACTCTTGCTTGATTTTGCAAATGTACCGAAACTGTTTATTAACTACAACAGCTATTGGCATTTAAAGTGTTTTTAATTTACGCAAACTAATGGCATTAGGCCAATAAGCAATTGTGGTTGAACTAATAAATAAAAGTCATAAAACTTAGTTAGAATATGTGTATAAATCGGTTTCCTTTCAATTAGATAGTATTTGATATAGTATCTTACCTGATGCAATTCAAAACCATCGCAGCGGGAAATTTGCTTTTAATTAAAATGAAAAAGTGCTGAGAGCCTTCATAAAAAATGCCGACAAACTCCATCATCTAGCGGTGAAAATAGAAGGGCTCCACGGAACAATAAAAGATGCTTTCGTACTTTCATCGCCGCTCTAGATGAGCTGAAAATTGTTCACAGTCCATTTCGTGCGATTCGCGATCATCTTAATGTGGCCATAAACAAAGTTCACCGATTCAAAATATTCAAATTGCGCTGTGCCAGTTCCCTGGGGGCCAATTACTCTTGGATCTTCAGTTAGCCACGTGAACTCGGCTAATTAAGTTAGTGCAAACGAAAGTCTCACAGATTCCGTGGGATGCTCATATTAATTTTTATTGTCGTAATGGATCCACCAAACTAATATATAGTTATAATTGCTGGTTTTAAAGGCAGTATAGCTATTAACCTTCTCACATACTCGTACAAGCGTTTATAATCGAATGAGCTAACCAATTTTGAATGATTTTTCCTTTTGTTTGGCTTTTTGTTACCGTTTTCAACAGTTTGTTTAAATTATGCCGTGAAACTTTTGAAACTGCGCATGTGTAAGAGCTGCCCACCATCCCCCCTTTGCCCCCCCCCCCCCCCCTGCACTTTTTGGGCGTCTGCAACACGCAACAGTTGACTTTCACCAGCTGAAAGGCAGACGCGTCTGTGGATTTATTTCCAGCATTCATGTCGTGCAGGTTACCTCGCCACCTGACCCCCAATCCCCCATTCCCCCCTGCCCATCCCAGCGATCCAAACCATCTTAATGACCCATTGACAACTGTGGAGCCGAGCATTACTCCTTGGGCCAGGCCCTAATCAATGGCATTTCACTTTCATTGCGACCGCGTTAATTGAAGCTGGCTAAATAATTGCAAAACTCACCCCCAAGACTGATCTTACACTTGACAAATTAATTGCTAACAAAGCATTTAATTAAATAAATGTTACCAATTCTATACAATTCTATACATTACAATATTAATTACATGAAAAGTTTTAGAAGTTTGCTTCATTTGAAAACTAAGCCACAAGTTCTATTATATATATAGCATTTGATTTATCGAACTATATACCGACTTTGCCAAGTGTATTGGGGTCTGGTCTACAAACTCTCCACACAGCTGTTGGTGGTCTGCGCATGTCGCGATTGTGTCATTCCCGCAGAGCAACAACATGGGGCACTAGAATCCAAAGATATTCGATTTGTCAGCTTGGACGATGTCGGAGGCGGATTCCGCCAGCAAGTGCTCGCCCAGTGGAGTGCGAAGGGTTCGGACGGATCTGAAGACGTCGGAGAATCGATTCCTGGGCAGCCAGCAGCGGACCAGCTCACCCATGACCATCAAGCAGCGACACATCCACTACCACTATGCCACCTTTATGGCCAGCAGTGCGCCGCAGGCCCACGAAACATATCACAGGCACTCTATTGGATACTACCTATAAATAATTACTATGATATTGGTTTTACTGCTCAATTAATTAATAATGATGATACTTTTTTTCAGCGCCCAATTGCCTGCGCGTGCCACCAGATTGCTGAACCGCTCACGTCTGCAGGACCAACAGCTCGCCGGCAACGATTCGGATAACAGCTTGAGGTCATCCCACAGCGGCGGAGCTTCGGCGGCGGCCAGGAAGCGCAGCACGGCCAACTCAAGGACCTCGTCGGGCTCCACGGCCAGCCTGCCCCGTCAGCGTCACCTGCAGCAGCAGCATCTGGGATTGGGTGGCGGAGCAGGAGGTGGAGGTGGAGGTGGTGGAGCCACTGCGTCCGGTACATCCACCCAGAGGTGCGGGGGAGAGCTGCACAGCTCGTCGGACGATCTAATGTTGTATGACAAGTCCTTCCGCAATGCGATGATCCAGGATGTGCTGCAGTTCAAGAAGCAGCTGCTCCGACTGCGGCGAATACTCCAGGAGGTATGTTGGGGCTATATATAAACATTATGTATGATTAAATTGCTAAACAAATGGGGAGAAACAATAAACTTCACTCAACATGATAACAGAAAATCTGAAAATAATGCCAGTATGTCTCAATAACTTTCAAATGTTAATTTTAAACATAAGTTTATGCGTTCTTTTTCAAAATTTATATCTAAGATTTATTAAAAATCTGTTCAATGAGCCATAATTATTTTAGTAAATTTCAATTGTTCCTGAATTTATGTAAATATAGATAACATCTTTATCTTTCAATCTTTTCTTACTTCATGTAGATATTATAATTCAATCTTTCCCGACTTCCTGTAGAAACAGATAACATCTTTAAGTTATTATATCTAAATTACTTAGCTTAGGTACATTCATAGTTTTTCCTTTAAATTGCACTTTTCTTTTCCGCACATTTCCATGGCACACCCATCATAATCATCCACACTCACCATTCACTTGCACACCAAAGCCCCAAAAGGAGCCAGATTTTGATTTGAAGCTGGTACGTCGCTGACTCCATTTAGTTGTGCCCAAGGCAATATTTGCGTGGGAGGATTAGTGATGAGTGGAAAGTAACCTACTGGTTTTCATTGCCTCTCCCCAGACGGAAACGCTCAATCCCTTCGAGAACGACAACGTCCAGCTGTTCGCCGCCTGCGGATTGGATAGCAAGCAGCTGAATGACATCGATCTGGCCAGCCTGACCTCGTCCACGACGGAGGATCCGCTCCAGGAGCTATCGGATCTACGTAGACAGGTGGTTTACCTTCAGGTATTTGCACGTTTTTTGCATTTCGTTTGCTCGTTAAGCCGGGGGAACACGAAAACTGGGTCTCACAAATCGATCCGATCCAATTCGATCCGATGGATATCGATACGATTCGAAGCAGGACAAGAATTTTCTATCGCATTTTTACTATCTCGCTGTTGTTCTTTAATCTTTATTACATACACGGAATCTTACTCCGTGTAGCATGTTAAATACCCAATCATGAGAATACTATAACCATGCTTATTGTATATCTATCTTCAAATACAACATATACATTTTATATAAATACAGTCATAGTTTCGTGTTGATATTGCACTTTTACTTGATACCGAACACAGATCATACAAAAATCCTATAAATGAAAAGATCTTTCTTTCTTAGTATCAAAGGAGCAGAAGATTTAAATATTTAATCTGCTCCTTTGAATAGTACACTCCTTTATATACATTGTTAATAGCTGTTTAGTTTAACTATATGCTTTGATTCAGACAAAAAAATTGGCTTCTGAGTAAACCAAAAGAAGAAGCTCTTACATAAACTAATCAAAGCATGACAGTCTTCAAAGCCAAAAACTAAGCCAAGTTAGCATTTTGCCAACCTGCATATACATATATATATATATAGATATGATTTTCACACTCTCTGGCTTAGATACGTATAACCACTAGTGACCTTTCATGGCTCGCTCCACAAGAGTGAACTGACATTTACTGATCTCTGCCTCTCCATCTTACCTCCCAATCCAATTCCCCTGTCCAATCGCCTGCTCATCCAGGGTCAAGTGGACGATCGTGATCGCACCATTCGCCTGCAGCGCGATCTCATCGAGCAACTGGAGGCCGAGAAGAGGCAGAAGGCTTCGCATGGACCTGGATCTGGCGGGGATCAGGCCAAGGAGCTCATCAGCATGGCCACCCAAACGGAGCGGGTAAGTTTGGCCAACGCCACCGTGTAATATATACATACATATCATATGTGTTTGCACAACATTGACTAACCGAAGGCTATCGTCAATTGCAATTACAATTACGAATACAATTTCAACTTCAATTTCAATTCCAATTCCGATTCCACTTTCACAGACACGACCACTTGCCATTGGTGCGGAGGGTTTGTCCAGGTAGGCAAACTTTCATGTTTCAATTTCGATTTCGGCCATATATGTACTTACTGCATTATTTACCTGTTTCGCTATTATTTCGTTACTGCATTTTATTGTGTTTCGGTCATTTGGTGTAATACTTGTAATTTTTGGGGGCTTTTCATCAACCGCAGCTGCTTGGCCGCAAACTAACAAAACTAATACAAAACGCTGCCGCCTGTTGCAGCTCGTTAATGTTGCAAGTGCACTTGGGGAAAAGTTGAAAGAAGTTAAATAACATCTTGTTATTACAAAGTAAACAAAAGAAAGTAATATTTAATAATGTTAACTTTAAATGGGATAAGCAGCGCAGCAACATATGTTGATAAATCTTAAAACTGTTAACTATAAATGTGCAACAATCTACAAGCTGTCAATGCAAAAGATACTTCTTTTATTTTATTTCCAGTAAATTGATATTTCATTCTATTAACTTAAATATATTTATTTTTATTTTTGAATAAGTTAAAATCAATTAAGTTTGATTTTTTGCGTGTAGTTGCTGCTGTTCAGTTGGTGTTGCAAGTTGCAAGCTGCCGTTGCTAGTTGCTGCTGGAATCGGTTTCGGCTGGCTTCACGCTCCGCTGGCATGCAAATCAGTTGGCCACTTTTTGCGGCTCTTGACGTTAATGGCAGCAAATTGCAATTGGAGCAGTCTAATTAGGGCCGATTCTGCAGTAGCTGCAGCTGAAAGCTGCAAATCTTCAACATCGAACGTGGCAGCAACAGGAGGCGGTATTACCATTTTGTTCAACTCTAACTAACAATAGACCAGATCTCGCCCCGATTAACCCATCTGAAAAATTCTTTCTTTCCCACTCGCAATGCTCCCATGGAATTTACAAACATATACACTGAAACAAACACCTTTTTCCACTCTAACCATTCCGCTATTTAGACTACAATTTGGGGAGCAACAGGTACTATTTTGTGATTTCATCCTAGCCATCATTGTGCTGTGTGCCATCAATCTTATATGTATACTACACCTAAGCTACAACTGTATAGATAATTGTAATTCGTGCACTTGAGAAACTAACCCAATGCCCAAAAGCATCCACTAACTACCATCAAATGATACCCAACTAAGCTTTAATCTATCTAAGATAACCGAGTTACTAAGCTTAGCTTTAAGAACGTTACTAATTTGTCACTGAAAATTTAACACTGTTTGTGAAACGTTTTAATTGCATGCGGCAATTAAATAGAGTCCCAAGGTAATGCAAACTAAAAAATAAATAAACCACACGTCGAGAAGATGGGTTGGGTCGAAAGAAAAATGTAACCTCGATGATTCAGATGAGTCATGAATCATAATGAATCATGAATCATAAGTAAGCACAGTTGTTACCCCAAAACGGGATTTTGTGTAAATATAAGCCAATGCAGTCTAGAATATATTTAAAATTCCAATTAAAAAGTTGAAATAAAAAACAACCTGTTAGCAACTATATCTTTTAGTAAATCCAAGTACAGATATTTCTAAATATTAAAATAAAACTTGTTTTAAAATTTGTAGAAAATTAAAAGCAGTTTAAATAGGTTTCCTTCCCATCTTCTCAACATTACTAATTTTTTTTGGCATGGAAAAAAGGCTAATGGTTCCTCTCTAGAAAGTAAACTATTATCCTGGAACTGCCCACTAATCCCCATCTCTCTGTCCGCAGAAGTAAGCCCGAATATACCAGTTATACCACGCACTTTCCGATGCTCCACTTGCACGATTCCACGCTGGCAGCCACCACGATAATCCGTCATCACCAGAGCAACCACCACCAGCATGAGCAGCTCCAGCAGCAGCAGCAGCCGGAGAAATCCTGTCCAGCTCTTAGCCAGACCCGCCGGCACACCATTATCTCCACCACGCTGACCAACTACAATCAGCAGCTGGCGGCGGCATTTCCCGATGCCACGCGACGCTCCTCCATCGGCTGGGATACCACAGCGACCACGCCAACGCCGCATGGCAACGCCTCCAAGCCGGTGAGGATTACGCTGATCGGCGAGGCACTGCCGCTGCAGAGCAAGTCATCAACCGGTTCGCTATGCTCGTCATCATCATCGTCGTCGTCCAACTCATCATCAACATCCTTGTTGGCCCAAAATGCCAATGTGGTCAAGATGCGCTATCCCAATGGCTGTCAGAGTGTCAAGAACGGATCGAGTGCCCATTATCAGCCGTTGTACAACAGCAACAAGATGACAAGCCCAACCGTAACTATAGTCTGATTTGGATACCAGTTTTCAGTTTACAGTTATCGAACCCACAACTAATTTGTCTTCTGACTGGCGCTCCACATGGAAGCACAGAATTCATAATTGTGAAAATAGACCTAGTACAAGATCTTAATTATTGTAAGCGCCAATGTATTTGCATCTTAGCCAAGAGAAGAGCCCCGGAAAAGCAGTTTAGTAAAATATTTTCGTATTAAGCATACGTACTTTAAATATCTCCATATAAGTAATATGTGTATGTCCATTGCTTCAATATAATGTTAAACTTAAATTTAATCGTCTTTCTGCTGGCTTAGTTTTGGCTTCCAAATGAAACTTTGTTAGCCAGATAAACATACATTTAATAACCGCCAATCTGAGCATTTTCAAGAGCCTCCAAACGGAATAATACCCATTAGCACAAGGGCTATATACTCTTTGCATATGTATAATCTAAAGTAGATCCTAGTTAATTTTCCATTGTTACTTGTTTTTGCCTAAGTTTTAGTCTAAGCTAGTGAGTTTTTCTTGTTTCAATATTCCCATAATTTGTACAATATGTCTAATATGTCCAATCTCGCTAAAGAGGAGCAACATTGATAAGAGCAAAACAGAATATTTTTTCTCCAAGAGCACAATAATGGTCAAGTAATAACCGATATTATATAACGCATACTGTATGTAAACCACTATTAAAGTTATAGAATGTACCTATCAATAGAGAAAGATAAACTAGCGTGTGTGCGTGTGTTTGTGTTTGATTTGGAGGCATTTCACAGCTGTTGAGTGGATGGCCCTCTGCTCGAGATCCCATTGATGACGCCCCAAACCGGCTTGGAGCCCACTACCTCCGCCTCCACCTCCATCCAAACTGGATTTGCATTTCCATTCGCATTCTGCGGCTGTTCGCGGATCCTCAGTTGAGAACGAACTCTGGAGCAGGAATGTCGCCAACTGCCAACTGGGTTCTGTCGCTTTTGCTGTGCCTTCTCTGCGTGGGATTCCCCATCCTGCATGGCGCCGATCTCTGCCAGCCCATCGGCTGGCGCAACTTCCAGTGCAACGAAGTCGCCTCGCTGCAGGATCTGGTGGACCTGGGCGCCGAAAACTGGCATACTCTATCCATACGGAATGTGCAAACGGAACTGGAGGTGGGATCAGGTGAGGTCGGAAAAGAGGGCTAGGTTTCACTAAGGGTTTAGTCGGGATAATTAATGATGAAGCAATAATGGAACATAACTTAAGCTCTTCATCTTCACAAAGCGCAACATAATTGCTATTCCTATAAATAGTTGCTTCCATGAAAGCCAAACCAGTTTGGATTTTCCATATCATGGACTTCCTTTACTAATAAACCATTTTAGGCGAAAATGCCGATCACTTGGCCAACTTACTAGACCTGGATCTGACTGGAGCGGCTCCGATAAATGTGCATACCAGCGGCTTTTCCATTCTGCCCAATCTGCGGCAACTGAATCTCAGTGGCTGCGGTCTCGTTGACATCCGGGGAAATCACTTTGCGCCTGAGTCAGCGCTCCAGCGGATCGATTTTAGTCACAATCAAATGGAGCTTCTGGATCGCGACTTTTTTGGCAATCTGAGAAAATTGATTTATGCGAATTTTTCGCACAATGCACTCAAGCAATGCGATCTGCCGCACATGCCACTGCTAAATCGACTGGAATTGGGGCACAATCGATTGGTGAATGCCACTTTCGGAGTTTGTCCACAGTTGCAGGAGTTGATTTTGAATGACAATCAACTGACGCAGGTGAGTAGAACCCTTACTAAGGAATTAAGTAATTCAAAACTTGAATTAGCATTGATAATATAATCTTCTATATATGGAAGCCATCGGCATCTTTTGATCAGCTCAGCTTCATTTTGAACTTTCCATTTGACCGCATCGAACTTTAATAATGTTAATGTGTACTTAGTTGGATTGGCATATCAATTTGTTAAATTGGTCATGGTGATCTGTGGCATTTTGATCGAGTTGTAAAATGACAGTTGCATATGGGTTATAAAATTTAAAATTTAAAAGTCATATTTGAAAACAGTAGCATTTAAAAGGCAATGAGAAAATCGATTCTAATTTTAAAGCTGATCAAAATATTTGCCAACCTCTTTTCTCACACGGCGGAAATTGTTTTGTAAACAAAGTTTAATGATTTTTAAACTGAGAAAAAAAATGTAAACTTTCTATGAGTTGATAATAAGAAATTTTCAATTTTTCTTCCTGTCAGTTGGACGTGAATGCCTTTCGTGGACTCCATGGTCTGCTGGAGCTGCAGCTCAGCGGGAATAGATTGAGCTCCATTGGCCTGGAAACCTTTCAGCCGCTCGCCCAGCTGCGAAGGTTGAACCTTTCCCAAAACACCCTCGATGCACTGCGTCCAAATGTGTTTGGAGCTGTTCAGAACTTTGTGTTGCATCTGCAGCAGCTGGATTTGTCCGGCAATCGCATCCGCCTGCTGTTCGACAACCAGTTCCGAGTGCTGGCCAGACTGCAGATGCTGGATGTGTCCAGGAACAGCATCGCCAGCCTCAGTCCCGGTCACTTTGTGGGCTTGGGCTCACTAAGGAAGCTGTTTCTGCAGTACAATGCTATATTGGAAATCAAGCCGGCCACCTTTGCCGCCCTGCTGAGCCTGGACACCTTGGATCTGTCGTACAATAACCTGGAATTCCTGGAGGAACAGATCTTTGGAGGCAACACCTTGCCGCGCATGCGAAGGCTCAACCTGAATGGCAATCGTATGAAGCATCTGCATCCACTGGCTTTCTCATCGTTGCCATTTTTGGAATACCTAAAACTGGGTCACAACGAACTGAAATCCTTGGACGTGCGCATGTTTGCACCCATGCGGCGTCTTCAGAAGCTCCACTTGGGTCACAATCTGCTGGAGGAGATCAACCTCGATGTGCTGGAGAGCCTGAGTAGCGTGCAGGAGATCCTAGTGGACAACAATCGCCTTACCTTTCTGTCCAAGGTGAATGTGAGCTTCCCGAACCTTAAACGCGTGTCTATCGAGGGTAATCCCTGGCAGTGTCCTTGCTTCGTGAAGCTCCAACGCTGGCTGGCCACCAGAGATGTGGTATATCTGCGCGATAACACGGGCTACTACAAGGGCGAACGACCCCTGTGCATAGTGACCAATGTGGACTACTGCATCCAGAATTTGCAGGCGGTACGCCGCCTGGGAATTTTGGGCGATTTCCAGGGGGAGCAGGTGGAGGCGGATGCTTTCGACGACGATGCCAGTGCAGCTCAAGACTGATAGTTATGTTTGCTACCATTTACTCGTAGTCTTAATCAAAACTATTTACCTAGACTAAATAAAACCGTGCCAAAGTGGGAAAACCCTAAAAGATACCACTTTGTTTGCCCTAGGATATGCCAGCAAAACGCTCTTAAATTTAAATACGAACACTTTAAATATAACACCAAATTGCACAAAAGATCTTTTCAGACACGGACATTTTGAAGATATATTGGATCGATTTATCATCTTTCGGGCATATTCATGGTTCCGGTGTCTCGAATGGGTTTTAATTTACAAATAAACAACTAAAACTCGAATCGTTTAGGCAGACTTGACGCGCAGGGCCAGAGCGCTCAGATCGGCGATGCACTTGTTGAGAGTCTCCTTCTCCTGCTGGGGCGAGATGCTGGCCAGCACGTTGGTGGTGATCCAGTTGACCATGTGCTTCTGGCTAAGGCGACGCTCGACGTGGCGGCACTCCACCTGGTAGTCGAGACGGCGCTTCACCTCCGAGTACACATTCATGGCGCGCTCACGGAACGCGGCCTCCAGCTGCAATGCAATGTTCTCCTTCTTGGCCTCCATCAGCAGCAGGGCACCGTCGGCGCGCCACTGCTCCTTCTTCTCGGCCTCGATGGCGTCGGAGAGGACCTTCAGCTCAGCCTCGCGTCCCTCCTTCCACTCAGATTCGATTTTCTGCGGCAGAGATAAGTTAAATTAGCGGTTGGGTTTTGGGTATATATGTATCCCATGATGATAATCCAGCTAATACTCACATCGATCTCGCCATCAGCCCACTTGGCGATGACCGGGCCGAGCTTCTTGACGGCAATGACGGCCATGATGCCGAGCGACAGACCGCTGTAGTACTCGTGCTCCATGACGTAGATCTCCTTGGAGCAGAGATAGGTGATCAGACCCACGCCGAAGGTGTAGGGTCCGGTGACACCGGTCTTGTTGTAGAAGAACTGGAACCACTCCTCGGGCAGGAATCCCAGACGGACCTTGCCGGGATGCTCGGGGCGCTGGCGGCGCTCGATGGCTCCGCCAGGAGCGGCAGCAGCGGCTGCAGACCGGGTGGCGGCCACGGTCAAGGGGCGCTGGGCTGTAAGTGCAGTTCACCATTTAGTTGTACGCTACATTTTAGTTGCAAAAAATATCCATTGCGAATGGGTGGTGATTACATAAACCACGATGTCCGACGACTTTGCAATGCCGTAACAATTTTCACGGTCATTCGCGGCCGGAGATTCACTTGCCCACCTCGATATTTGCGACCACGGATTAGCTTGGCAGCTATTGGCACGGTTTGCGGGTTTACCTGTTAGAAGAGCGGCTCTCGAGAACATTTTCCAGGCAGTTGCGACGAATTTATGCTACTAAATTCACCCGAAATTGTCAGTTCACAATAGTGACAGGTTAGGAGAGCGTTGCCAGATCAACCGCTTGTCAGCCCGGTTTTACAACACTGGCGATGTGTGCCCCATATTTAAACTTTTCAAAATAAAAATTTATTTTTTTGAAATTGTATGTTTATAACTTTTATTTGTATTTTCAACTTCTTTTAAACTTATTTTTATGATATTAATTTTATATATAATCGAGTGTTTGGCAGTATTAAACCATTGTAAACCACTGTTTACATATTTAAAAGTCGAAGTTGGAATATAAAAAGCTTAAGTAGAATAAGTTAAAAATTAAACAGCCAAATTGTATAGCCATTTTACAATGCTTAAGATTAAAACGGAAAAAATACCTCGTCATAACTTTACAAGTTTTTATTTTAAAAAATATTATAATTTGCTAGATAAATTGTGCCTAAAGTAATCAGATTTAGTTGCGAAACAATATGCATTAAAATACTTTTACAAAATACTATAGAAACAGCGAACGGGGCTTGAATTTAAATGGTTGGTTTGGGTCTTCAACTGGATAGATATTCTTGCCATTTAACATTAATTTGTTTCTCAGTTCAAAGCTATTTACGTGCAGATTTCATAAATTAAGCATTAAAGCATGAGCATCTTTGTTGTTTGACTTCGCTAAACTAAATGACTGTCTTGTGCGTGGAACTTAAAACTTAGGAAAAACATACACACAGGCTACATTCAAAAGAAAGGGGGGCTAATTCCAAATCACTCGGTTACAGCTCGATTCAAACAAAACATTATACGACTATTTACAGCAGTGGTGAACAGATAGATATCTTTTAAAACGTAATAATACACTTAGCGAACTATGTTACAACTTTCAACTTATGCCTTTGATGTTGTTCTTTGCTAGATCTTCTCCTTCTCCTTCTCGTCTCACATTTTCTCTATTAGCTTCCGTATAAAATTCTGCGGAGGTGTTGCCTAACATTTATAATGAAGGTGTGTCTGTCTGTGGTGGTGATTGGGTGCCATAGTACATATAAATGTTTGTGTTTCTGTTTATGCTCGACGGGATGACATAATGCGGCGGACACACTCATCATCGCCCTCAAAGTGCTCGTGTGTCTAGGAAGCACTGGCCAGTGCTGTGTGCTGCGGTCGAGATTCACTCGATGAAGTTGAAGCGAGTGAGCAGCCTGTGGTAGAACCACCGCACCACCTGCTGGACTCGTCCGGCCAGCCAGGCGCACAGGCTGCTGGTGTGGCGCACCTTCGACGCGTAGTGCTTGATGTGATCTGTGCAGTAGAGAGTTAAGAGGGCAACCAAAAGTACAGCGAAATCATAGAGAGAAAAGCGATACAGCCTAGGGCGTATAGATATTTTGAAAAAGGATATAATAGTGTCCAGGGTGGATGGCCGCCGTTAATGTAGTTCACATAGGTGAATCCGTCCTTGCCCTTGCCCCGTATATTGTAGTAGTAGGGCAGGAATGAGTGAAGCGTAAATCTAAAAAGACAAAAACAGTTTGCACACTATTAATAGAACAAGGCCACGACGACAGAGGTGGTTGAATACCTTCTCTTCTCGTAGAAAAATATGGCAGGTTGATTGGTGGTCAGCGTGTGCAGGAAGATCGCCTTCACCGAATGCCGCTCGGCCGTCGTCAGGTGGTTCATTAGCGCGTCCAGCAGCAGCGATCCGATGCCATTGCGTCGATGCGAACGATGGACGCCCAGCGACAGTATATACCCGACATCGGCGGAACGACCCATCGAGTCCGGCAGGATGCCCTTGTCCTGCATGGGAAAACCGCTCAGCCTGGTGTACAACTCATCACTATCACTCATATTGGCTATTACCTCCTTGTTCACATTTCGATAGGGTTTGATTTCGGCAACGATTAAACCAATTATGGCCAGATTATATACAGCTGCCAGCGCAAAGAAGCGCGTGCTTGAGGTAATATCCTCATACCATGATAGTGGATAGTCGATTGGAAACCATTCTTGGCACAGCTGTCGCACCTACACACACACGATCATCACATGGAGATGCAAATGTGGGGGGATTATCTGCATTAGCTGATGAACTTCATTCACTCACCTCCGTCAGGTCGTCGGGTACCAGGAACCTTAGCTGCACATCGTTAATCGAGCACAGCGGTACGTGTTCGCAGTCCACACGCGTACTCTCGCTACTGGGCGGCGCACTGTGTTTGTTGTAGCTGCAATGGTATGATAATGTTTCATGATCCTCATGTATTAGTCAAGCCACAAGGCGGCGAAACATCGAGTTCCCTTGCATAATACCGCCGAATCGCCGTCAATAGATAAACAAAAGCCGCCCATTGACGGGGCTCCGGTGTCCGCATAAGCAGGAAATCCGTGTGCAGCCCGACTGATAACCAAATAGTTATATGTACGTATACTCACAGTGTGAATTGTGCCATCCTATTGCAAGGGGGGGTGCTGCTGCTGCTGCTGCTGCTGTTGATGGTGCTCGTGCTCCTCCGTTCCCACTGCCACTGCTGCTGCTGCTCTGTCCAATTAGAGCAATTATGTCCATTTATTGCAGCACCACCGCCACCGCCGTTGCCGCCTGAACAGGTTAAGCGCGGAATCTTGACCAACGGAGCCTTCTCCTCCGGGTGAGTGATTCGTATTTCGTATTCGTTTTCGGTTTGGTGCGTGTTTTTGGGTGTGCGCTCAATTGGCTTTAATTAACATTTACATTGAGCTGGAGCATAGAGCTTGGAGCACGGAGAGTGGGGCAGCCGGATCATGTAGGAACCACTTGTTCTCGCTGGTGTGCGGGTGCTCCGCTGATTTTGATTTTGGTTTTGAACTGGACTTTTGGGTCTCAAGTGGAATCGGTGGATCTTTGGGGGGATGGGAGAATCCCTTATAACGCTGGCCAGGTGGTGCTGATGCACTGGTGGTGTCGGTGTCGCATGCCGCTGCTGCTGCCCGCTGGTCACAATTCAGTTGGCCCGCGATGATTCCTCATTTGTCCTAATTTATTCTCCAAGTCAAAAAGAATTAATGAAAACAAATCAGCAGTAGTGAGACCGCACTTGGGCCTTTCAAACATACCACGCGATGGAGGTGGACCCACCTGTTTCGATAGTATCGATACATTGTCTAATTCGAAGTGCATTTAACACTCCAATTGGATTTTAATGTTCATGTTTTTCAAATATAAAATTATTTTTAATTTTAATTTAATTTATTTATTCGCTGATATATATTAAAAAAAATTGACATTGAAGAAAACACCATTTCTTGATCAAATACGTATATTTTCATTTTTAATTCATTTCGGATGTTATGCTTAAACTAATAATATTTTTTTAAATATTTAACCTTAAGACATATAAAAACCCGCATCTATGGTTCAAAACCTCCTCGTCTGTCCCACCGCCTGAGAAGTGCTCGGCGCTGGAGCGCCCTGCTTGCTAGGATCCTCCAGCACCCGCACAACCATCGAGGATTTGGGGCCAGTGCACCAGGTAATACCATTCTCGTCTACCACGAATGTTTCCAGCGTCACCTGGAAGTGCCCGCCATTGGAGATGGGCAACAGGAAGCTGCCGGAGAGGAAATCGCGCTGGGGCTTTACAATCTGATTAAGGGTCACAGTATCGTTGGCGCCCTGCTTGGGCAGCTCTTGCGAGGATCGCGGTGGCGGCGTTATTAGCTGTGAGGTGAGGCTCAATTGAACGGACTCCACGCGGCGGAAGTGTTTCTTCTGCTTGCTGAAGTGCTGCAGGACACCCTCGACCTTTATCACCAGATTACTGCCCGACTGGACATTCACAGGTTCGGTGGCGCTCCTTGGCTGCGGACTCACCGATAGCTTGATCTGTGTGGACTGCAGGATCTGGAAGAAGTAGCGCGGCAGGCAGAGAGGTGTCTTCGTTATGATCTCGATCTGCGCAATGATGACATCCAAATGCCGGTTACTAATGGTCTTGGCATTGGCCGGCTCTTGTGGAAGGTTTTTCTGCATCTGTTCCATGCGCTGGCAACTGGCGGCGAAGTAGCGTGTCTCCGGGTGATCGCCTGTGGTTAGAAATACAGGGGGTTCCGGAGGTGTGGCGTAGCAAATCGACTCGATGATGTGGGCGAAAAGAGCGCACTGAAATTCAGCCACCTCCAGAAACTCCAGCGTCACGTGATCCGCATCGAATGAGGACTTGTACAGCCTAGCGTAAGTTTCCTCGCAGGCCTTTAGTGCCTTCACCAGCTTGCGCAACTGGTTCGTGACATGACCAAACTTCTGCAGATAGTCGCGCGAGTTCTGGGCCAAACTGCCAGCTATTGCCGGTGGCGGCACAATCACCTGGGCATTCTTTACGGTCACAGCCAGGTGAAGGGTCTGCAGGAATTGCGCCCTTATCTTCAAATACTCTAACTGAAAGGTACACGGATGCTGGGGCGAGGAACCGGCTCGCAGGCTAGCCAGCGCTTGCTGATATAGATTGCTAGCCGTTTCCAAGCGCTTCATCAGCGTCATTAAAGGATCCGGTGCCACCTTTGGTGCATAATTGTCCCGCATGTAGGCGTATTCCAAGCCATAGTTAAGAATGCACTCCGCCTGCGAGATCTGCGACAGTGCCACCAGGAAATAGTGCATATGATCGCTGATCACAATCTGGGAGACCTTGGTATAAATGTGAGCAGCCACATAGTGGTGACCATAGCGACTAGCGGTGCGTGCAATCCTATACAGCGTCCAGCAGTTAAGCCTACCGAGGCACTTCTCAAAGCACTGAACAACCTTTTGCGGCAGGTAACAGCCCATGGTGGTTTGGAGCACCAGAGAACTCAGGATCTCCACGCTGCGCAACTGCTCTTCGCAGTTCTCCTGGTCGATAATGGTGTTCAGCTTGTGCAGAATGAGCGGCAAACGAGCTAGCATGGGATTTACCTGTGATTAGAGACAATTAGAAATTGTTGCATAGATGTATTAATGCAGTAGATACCTTGGGCGGGGGCAACTCATCGATGTCCATCGCGTTGTCGTCTCCTATCAAATCTTCTGCGGTGGAAAAGGCGTACTTACGCAGCTGAAAGTGCTCACAGAGACCCGCCAGTGCCTCGCACATAAGTTCCGCATTCGCTGGCGGATAGGCACCCTTATCGCCCAGGGTACTGGTCACGATCCCGATGAAGGATGTTCCAAATTCAGCGTTGGCTTTAGTGATCCTTATACCGTATGTCAGCACCCTACGCAGATCGCGGGTGCACTCCGCCCGCTTGGCCGTGCAAAGGAGCAGTCCTTCCATGTGCAGGTTGACCATATGAAGAATATCGTCCACCTGCTCGCCGCTGCCCTTCTTTTTAAGGCCAAATGCCACTAGAACCGACAAAACTGCCATGGCCTGAGTGGCGGTGGTGTAGTCGTCCAGCTTGCTAATGCACTGGATGCACAGACGGAGCAGGGCTACGCGATGCTCGCGAAGCAGCTGCTGGCAGGTAAGCGGGCACTCGCTTAGCTTCAGTAGGATTGAGAGGAAGAGGAACTGCTCCTTGGAATTGGTACACAATTCGAAACGATCAATGAGCGCTTTGATGGCTGGCTTGGGCCAGGCATGAACGCTTTGGCGTCCGGCCAACTCGTTGAAAGATCGCAGCACCTGTATGCGCACGGGTGTTCTTAAGTCCTGCATGAAATCCAGCAGAACATCCAGCTGGCCGGGCACTCCCACCAGCGTTCGTGATGACAATTGAGTGAGCGTGTCTATGATGGCCACCACGAAGCTCTGGGCTGGATATTTTGGCAGCAGATCCATGCACAGTCTGCTGACCAGTGAGGCTGTGGTAGCCTCGTGATGCATGTGTCGCAACACGGGAATCAGGAGCAGCTTCATTGGCACCGGCACCTGAAGCGATTCGATCATGTCCGAAATCTTGGCGCACATGCTGATGGCAAAGGAACTGGACTGGGCGGCAAAGCAGCTGCTAGCATAGATAGCAGCCTCCACCTCGATGGTATCGTGGCTATCCAGAGCACGTCGAATGGCATGATGAACCTGTTGCTTCTCGGGAATCACACGGGAAACGGCGCCCAAGGTGCGGAGGAGGAGAGCACGCGCCACCGGATCGTTGGAGTGCATCACCACAAAGATACAGCGCACAAAGCTGTCAATGTTGAGGATCTTGTCCAGATGATTCTCGCTCTGCTGGCAAACACGAAGCACCCAGAAGCGCAGTAGATTCGATCCGCTGACAAAGTAATCGGCCAGCTTGATGAACGACGAGTTGATGAGAATGGGAAACGGATACTTCTCGAAGAGGCGCGGAAAGCGGACGACCGCCTCGCACTGGATTCCTTGCTTGGTGCTCCGCAGCCCCTTGTCCAGTTCCATGAGCACCGCATTCGAGTCGTGCTCATTTTCGTTAAGGAAGCTCTCATTGAAGGTGCTGACGCGGGTGCCGGTCAGGTGAGCCATGGTTACAGGTGTCCTCACTCACATTTATCGCAGATAAATAGTGTTTATTGAGTTTTTCATTAGCAAAACGACACAAAAACAAACCGGCTGCAAATGCTTCTTCTTGCTAATTTGTCGTTCTTAGGAAACTACGGTATCATTGCAGCGATAACTGGTCACTTAACAGTAAAAAAACGATTGAATCCAAAGTCTATAAGTTCATTCTCGACCGTTAATAAAAATCAATTTGAGAAACAACTATTAACTTAGAAAATTATGTACATTCCATTATTAATTGTAGCCTAGCCAATTATTCTCGCTCCTTCTTTGTCTCTGTGTAGTTAGTTTGCACATCTGCTAAGGTCACACTGCTCGTGATTTGTTGAATTTGTGAATGTTTTGAAATTATGTTTGTTTTGACTAAAGGCACGTAAAATGGTCTAAAGCACAGAGATTATTAGTTTATTAACTTTTAAAATACCCTTTATAGATGACGAAAAGCTTGTGTTGTTTCCTGGTAAAAAGGTGTACACCATTGGTCGCCTGGCCACGGATTTAATTGTTGCGCAGGACCTCAGTATAAGTCGCAATCATGCCCAGCTGCTCATCCAAACGCAAGCGGATGGCGATGACTCCCTGCATATCGAGGACCTTGGCTCCAGATATGGCACCTTCATTTTCCCTAAGAATTCCCAAAAGCCGCGCAAGGTGCCTGCCAAAACATCGACTCCATTGCCTGTGGGCACACGCTTGCGATTTGGCGCAAACATGAGCATTTGGCAGGTAACCCAACTGAAGTTGGTCACAACTGTCTCCGCATTGACGCGTCCCGAGGTCCAGGAGCTCACGAAGATGCTTGAACCCATGGGCGGCACGGTCACATCGAACTGGACCGACGAGTGCTCCCATCTCACCATGAACGAAGTTTCGGTGACCGTGAAACTACTGCACGCTATGCTCGAGAATAAGCCGATTGTGACATTCCCCTACTGGCGAAAGATGCTGCAGGCAGCGCAGAGCATCCATGTCAAGGAGGGATGGCCACAGCCGGAGGATTACCAGCCCACCAACATAGATGTCACCTGGCGTCCCGAGCGTACCCGTCTCTTCGCCGGCAAGACATTCGTCTTCATGAATCGCAAACACTTTGATA
Source organism: Drosophila sechellia (assembly GCF_004382195.2). Taxonomy (NCBI): domain Eukaryota; kingdom Metazoa; phylum Arthropoda; class Insecta; order Diptera; family Drosophilidae; genus Drosophila; species Drosophila sechellia. Next base: position 9,481,496 of record NC_045951.1, on the reverse strand, counting down.
TGTACGGATCAGTGGTGCAGAAGGCTGGAGCCACATGCAAGGACATCAATTCGGGTGTCCGCAAAACATTCCTAACAAAAAGTGATGTGATAGTCATACAGTATGTGCCTTCATCGCAGTCCCAGGCCACTGAATCAATCAATAGTATACAAGGTAGGTGTAAATATACTGCCACATCACATTATAAATATATATAATTCTTATTTTTAGATATTCTGGAGCAGAATGGTCGACGTATTATCCAGGAGTACGAGATTGGCATGGCACTAATACATTGCTCTATAACAGAGTTCTGCAACCCAACGCACAAGTTCATCTCCGATTCATTGCCCACCACGGAGTCTGTAACTTCCTCGATGGCCTTTAACTCTTCGATCATAGTGCCCAACACGGAACGCGACTCGGCGCAATCCAATGCCACGCCCATTTCCGAACTGGTGGTGCCAGAGTCAATTGAATGTGAAATGGAACCAAATGCATCTAAGCCTAATTCAGAGCCCCAAGCTTCCTTGCGTAAGCGGAGTCATGCCTCAACAGTTGACTCCTCGGATGAGGAGAAGAAATCAACATTGTCTAAGCGAGCTAAATCGGAGATCGCTACGAAACTGACCATGAAATCAAAGAATGCCATATTGTTGGACTCGTCTTTGGAAGAAGATGTGACACCAGCTCCGGCGTTTGCTCCAGGTCAACGCGTAACAAGTCGGAGCAAAGCCATCGCTGAGGAGAAATCCGTACATCCATCTGTTCCAGCTGCGAGTAAACACATAACACGAAAGACCAAACAGGTTTTTTGTGTCGACTCATCGGATGAGGAGAACGAAAATGCTCGAGAATCAAAAGAAACGCCAGCTCCAACTATCCCTTCGCTGGCGAAGAAGAAAACGGAAGCACCAGCTGCCACCAGGATTTCACCACGACTCAATGGGAAATCATTGGCCACAAATATTACCAACCAACAGGCTGACAAACATGCAGTGCCTCAAAAACGTCCTGTTTTATCGGTGACCTCGTGTGACGAAGAAGATGAAGGGGACCTATTTCAATTCCGTAAATCTCCACAGAAGCAAACAGAGTCTGTGGTTCAGCCAAGGTCCGCAAGCAAAAGCCAAGCACCTGCCAGAATCAGTGTAGTTGACTTTCTAGAGAAATCACAGGCACAAGAACCAGCTCCAGTGCCACCCCAATTGGAGTCTCAATCCCAGACACAACCGCGCAAGCGTTTACGCCTTGAGCTGCTAAACGAAAGCGACAGCGATGATTGTGATAATCTTTTTAACTTTGCAGACAGCAAAAAGAAACGAAAGACGCAAGAGGTTCAGAAAAATGATGACTCCACCGATGGCTTGTTTAACTTCAACTCTGAAAGACCGTCTGATCATGATGACGAGGATTCCCGGTTAACCGAACCCTTTGTACCCGAAACAGAAAGCAAGAAGCAATCCAAGTACATAGTGGCACCGCGTAGAGATAGGCCCAAGAAAGTGGACATCAGTGGTTGGTTATCGTGTAGCAGGCTAAACGATGATATCAAATCCGAAATAGATGCGGACTCAGTTAAGATGGAAACCTCTATTAAGGCGGATCCAGATGAGGAGCAATGGCTGGCCGCCATGAAAGACAGCATTGAGGTGCGCATGTGCAACTTAAACATTGTCATTCGCTCCCAGGAGGAAGTGGATGCTTCTCTTGAGGATTCTGTGAACAAGCATGGCGGCCGCAAGAACTTTAAGAAGTTTGTTAAGGTGAGTCTCGAATTAACAAATATTTAAACGATTTAATAATTGTGTACCTCTGTTAGACCAAAAATCCCCATCCCCAAAAGCGAATTGTGGCGCTTAAGAGTCTTCGGCTGGCTGATGGTATGGTAACCTGTGTTTAATGTCGTGCCCAAACGTAATTAATCGTCGCTTGTGAAGTTACTTTATTTTGTTAACAATAAACCTGCGAAATATGCTCAACGCCTTTTCGGGCTCCTTGGACAACTTGCGCTGGAACAGCGTTTGTGCGGCCAGCCACTCGTGCTTGGCAATCTTTCGGGTAAAACAACTTTCTGGAGGAGGATTCAGTTTCCTAGCTTGCGACTCGCGTTCAATGAACTTCTGTGCATCCGCCACCGTAGCCAGAACGTCTTCATTGAATGTGGGTTTCTTTGCATCTTGAACGGGTGTTCCCTTCCTGGCAATTATGGTGCCCACATCAGATTTGGCCACCAGTTTGGCTTTTTCCACTTTGGTGACGACCTTTTTCGGTTTCAGGACTATGTCTGGTGTTTCGTCTTTCTGCGTTTGGTTATTAGTTCTCATTGGAGGTTCTAATCTGGCAGGAAGCTCTTGATTATCCGCCAGAAACTTGTGCTTCTGCACCTGCGGATAGTTGGCAACCTGAGGGCGCAGCTTGTTGTAAAGTGTGGCACTTTTGCCGGCCTGCAAGGAGCTCAGCTTGCTTAACTTGGCAATGGCAGCGATTAGCAGTGTGGTGAATTCCATGAAGAAGTTGTTGCGCAGGAGTTGAGTGAAGTATGCGGCTGCACTGAGGCAGCATTCCCTGATCCGCTCGTGCAGATGATAGAAGCCCAGGAGACGCACCAAAATAAACTCAAAGCTACTTCGCGTGGGCATGGCTCCACCCAAGTCCTCATCGCACACATCCGGCAGCGCACCGCGAAAGTTTTCCAGATCTCTGGCCAAATCCAGGCGCAGCAGGCGGCACAGAGCCGCATTAAGTTTGCAGACGGAACGAAACCCGGGCATATTTCGGAAGGAGTTCTTCCGGCGTGCCATTAGTCGTCCAATTAATGCCGCCGTCTCCTCGAAATCCTTGGCATCCGGTTCGGACAACTGTTGCAGGAACCTGTTGATGACCACGAACACATTTTTTGCTGTTTGGAAGGAGAAGAGATCCATTGTTTTTGTGATTGTTTCCACTTGCCAAGGGTATCAACATACCGAAACTCGTATCCTTCACTAGCAGCGTCACCAACGGAGGTTGTTTCAATTTAAAGTCATTCCAAAAGAATTCATTTTCCATTTTCCTGTTGCGGTTTGAAAATTCTAAATAAAAGAAACTGTCCGTCAGAGCTGTTTGTTTTTTTATAGCTAGATTTTGTTGTATCGGAATTAGACGAAGTCCATAGCGCCAATACAAAGTATCGGTATATATTTATGGTATATATAGGCTATGCTATATATTTTGCAACTTAATTCCATAAAAACTTTATATTTTCATTAATTATTTTATTATATATACACTTTCGTTTGGATTTTGGTAACCAGATTGTCATCACTAATTCTAGCTGTGATTAGTTGGGCCTTAGTTTTTTTTAAGATCTGGTCACACCGCCGTTCACACGTGCAAGTTGAATTCCAAAGGAAAACATTTAATTTTCCGGTAAAACATGAAGATAAAGCAGGTGGAAAGTGCATCCGAGGAGGAGGAAGTGCAGTTCGAAGACTCCGAGGCTTCCGACGAGGAGGAGCTGCAGGCAGAGGACTCCGACGAGGAGCAGCGGCAGGCGGAGGACTCCGAGGACGAAGATTCCGATGGATCCGAACTGGATCTGGACGCCAGTGACACCGAATCCGATGAAGATGATGGTGAGGAGGAAGATACAATCAAACCACAGCCCAAAAGCCGTGCCGAGATTATCGAAGAGAACATCCACACCAAGTACGAGCAGTTAAAGGGCACCCGGCTGTATGTCCGGTTTCCACAAAAACTGCCCCTGGATGTGGAGGAATTCAATGCCAAGGTGAAGGCTCTGCATCCACTGGTTCTGAAGTCCACAAAGCCGCGTCAGAAGCATGCACGTTTCTGCCTCGTCAATTTCAAGTCGAAGGAAGATCGCGACCAGGCTTTTAAGGATATCAAAGCTTCCATCAAAACGGATGAGAAGCACAAGGGTTTATTCGTATCCCTGCCTAAAACGGATTCCGATGATTTTGTCAACGAGCTGGTGACCCGCAAGCAGACATCCATCGTGAACAAACGCACCAAGGCCCTGATGAAGCGTGCTACTAAGAAGGTCCTCACCAAGGGTACCTTTACATCGTCCGTGGTCATTACAAATCTGCCAAAGACCAGTTCGTTGGCCCAGGTGCGCCAGCTGTTCAACGACCAGGCAGTGGACATTCAAATACGACCGGGCAAGGGTAAATTCCGAGACTACAGCACGGCGACCGTAACCCTGCCAACGACCCACGATGCACGCAAGGCCATCAAGGAGAAGCACAGCCTGGCGGGCACGCCACTGGTGTTGCGCTTCAACACTCAGAAGAAGCGGAGCTCTAAGAATAAGCTCAAGCAGAAGGCCGAGAAAGGGAAACCCCCAGAGAAGAAAACACTAAGTCAGAAGCAAAACGCTAAGAACTCCAAGGCGGAAAAAGGGGAAGCAGCTATAATTAAGAAACCAGAAGTAAATACTAAGCAACAGCCGAAGGAAAACCTGAAAAGAAAGTCGCCCAAGGAGAAAACACCTAATATTAAGACACCCAAGAAGTTAAAGAAACTAACCGCAGAATAGTGTAGTTAATGTTTGCTAATTTAAATAAAATTCCCCCTTTTGATTGACCATTAATTAGGTGTAAAAAACAAATATGAAACGTGTTTCAATCGTAGATTCTAGTTTACAGTGGTAGTTAATACCGTAAAAAATGCAGTTTAAATTTTTGAAATATTTATTATCGTACACGATATACAGACATAGATATTTATATATATATATAGATATATATATAATTTTTAGTAAGCCGGCTGAGTGATTTACTGGATATACATTGATTGGTTACTTTAGCTTATATACTTATGAGATTTTCCTGTGCAAAGAGTGTTCGTTCATTCGCGTAAACTTGACGGGCTTATGTGATCGATTTTTAGCTTCAAATGTGTATTAATCCAACAGCAAGCGCGGTAGGGTTAGGTAAACGTAATTCATATGTATAGTTTCCATTCTAGTACAAAATATTCAACATTTGCGTGTATGCATTAACATGGGGCTTCCATCAAATCTCGAATAGAAATCTACTACAGCAGTATACAAACGTGTGTTTACATTTGTTTATATCGCATATAAACGCATATCAACCGTGCACCGCACTCCGTAAATCCTGTTGCTGTGCATCGTTAGTCGCTATATTGATTTTTTGATACTACGGACCCCGGGAATGGCGGGGTGAGCAGAATCGATAGAACAAGTGGGCAAAGACCGGAGAAAAAAATGCACATTAAATGAGAAAATTGAAACGCGTTTCCCATTGTGTTTAGCTCGGTTTTAGGTAGTACATATGTATTCTTAGTTCCTAGAATGAATAGATTTTAGTTATTCAAAAATTGTGTAAATATAATAAAAATTTATATTTCCTTTTCGTTAGCTCCCTATGAATTACAGAAACAAAGCCGTCGCCAGCCGCTTTCCACTTTCTGATCTCTTCACTTTCTCGCTATCAAGCAGTCTCACATATTTGCTGTTATTTGTGTTTACTCCTCTCGTCTCGTTTCGTTTCGATCTCATAACTCATTTCTCGGTTCATGGTCGCCCTGGGAAGACCCTGTGACAGGCTCCTCGGACTCCTCTTATAAGGCGTTGAACATCCGCTCAAGTTGCTGATAAACGTACCCTTACATATTGGATGCAATGCATTGAAGGAAAAATATTTGCTTTGTTTTCACATTTTCTGTATGACTGAGATAAGGGAAGTGATTCAAGAATGTAGAGCCTGCTCCTACTATCTGGGCCCGCATTAAATCCGCTCAGGGGGTTATCGTTTCAATTTAAGAACTGACTTTACTTGACTGCCGTTTGTATCTCTGTGTGTGTGTTTTGTTGGGGAATCGGGGTATAGGGCATCTCTTTGGATATTAATTATATTGGGTAATATGGTGTGGCTCCCCGCGTTTAAATTACGTGTGCAGCAACCGATCTCGGGCCGATGGCGAGCAGTTTTGTGGAGCTGCAGCCGCACCACCACCACTGCCACCCATGTGGGCGGGCGGTGGTGGTGGCGGCTGCGTTGGCGGCGACCTTAGCGGTATCGAAGGCTGGACAAACCGCACGCGCTCCGCATCCGTGGATGCGGCACTGCTGCTGGCCGCCGCAGCTCCGGCTGCCGCATTGAAGGCCGACGTAAAGGCGGTGGCGGCTCAAAGGGTGTGGTAGTTGCGCTCGTTGCGGGCCTTGTAGAACTTGTAGGCCACCAAGCCGATGGCCAGCAGGCCCAGAGTCAGCACAATCCCGCCAATGAACGAGGATCCATCGAAATGGCCGCAGGGCACGGGCTTCGGCGCCGGCGTGGTTGATGTGTGTGGCGGCGGCGTAGTTGTGGTCGAGTTCGGAGACGGAGTGGTCGTAGTTGTAGTTCCAGACGTGGTGGTGGTCGTTGCCGGAGTGGTGCTGCTGGTGGTGGTGGTGCTGGCCGGAGTGGTGCTGCTGGTGGTGGTGGTGCTGGCTGGAGTAGTCGTGGTCTTCTCAGTCGATGTGGTAATTGGTGGCGTCGCCGTGGTCTTCTCAGTTGTGGTGCTCGCTGTTGAGGTCGACGGTGGCGTCACAGTGGTGGTGGTGTCCGGCGGAGTGGTGGTGTTCTTGGAATCCTGGGTGGTGCTGTTCGCTGGAGACGGTGTGGTCACTGCTAAGGCAAATAAAAAGAGTAATAGCTTATAGTTTTTGATAAGTTCGTAAAACTATTTCACATCAGAAAGATTCTAGTGTAGTAAATATAATAATAATGAAATCAATGAATGGTTTTTTTTATTAGTCACCCTTTTTTGAAACGTTGATATAATTCTTATTTCAGAATGAATATATCGTAAAAATATATTTTTATGTAAGTACATCGCCTATCAAGGTCTCAAAAAAAAAAAAACAGGGCTTGTGTAAGTAATCAGCAACGAATATTATAGATAAAAACTTATGCGTCACCCCAAAATGTTCAAACAAAATAGGAAAACGTAACAAAACAAATTGATTTGGTTCGAAAAATAAAGATTACTATATTCAAAATAAGCTGCATTTAGGTGCTATTTATTTTTATGCCATAATGGAATTTAAGGAATGGAAATTTAAGAAATCTGAAAAGGTAAATATTGTTTGTCAACAAAATATGGTCCAAATCTCTTAAAATCCCAAGATATGTACAAATATTTTCGTATGGTAATTACAACTTTTCATGAAATTGAAAAGCAGAAAACGATTTAAATAAATGCTTGCGAACAAAATATGGTTACAACTCGGTAAATACATATTTACCAAAATGTGCACAAATATTAACGTATGGTAATGTGACAATTTATGGAAGTGACTTTCGTCAATCTGAAGTTTCTTATTTTGTAAAGCTGCAGATTCGCCAGTTCTCATGCGGAGAACATTGCCCCAAAGTCGGAGTAAGAGAAAATGGCCGGAGAATTGATATTCAATATAGGAATTGGCATTTAAAAAACCCCCACATCCACACACTTAAACACATCCATGCACACACACATGCCCGCACACCGCACACACACACATGCGAGGGGTTTGCGCACACGTACGCATGCACATGCAAGCGTGTGTGTGTGTGGTGCATAATTGAGAAATGAGTGTTCGGTGTGTCTTCAATTCGATTTTAATTCGGTGTAATTTGATCAAAGACTCACCTTCGTCGCACAAATTCGCGGAGAAGAGGCCCACAAAGAGGCACAAGATTAGGAATTTCGCCTGCCGATTCATTGTGGTCGTTAAACTCGAACTGAATACTCCAACGATAAAGTCAGCAAATCTGCAAGTATGTGGCCCGGGGGGAAAGAAAAGACGTTTGCCAAGTGGTTGGGGATTAACAGATACCGCTGGAGTCAGTATTGCACAACTGGCGATGTCGCCGAGCTCCGATTTCGCTCACCCACAAATTAAAGCAAGGCGCAATTAAGGAATGAATAACACGGCACGAAGACCAGATTCTTTTATGCCAACTCGATACTTCGATGCATCCCGATACATCGACAGCTGAGCCGTGCTTTGCAGCCCTGGCACTCGGCACTTATCAGTAGGAGGGCTCCTCTGCTTTTTAAGTATGAGCGTAATGTAGTTGAAACGCCTTGCATTTGCTGCAATATAAAATTATGCTCATATATTTGTCCTCTTATTAAGATAAATCTATGTAAGCATAGGTAATTTTTCACAGTTAAATCTTTCTTGAAAACGCAATAACTCATTAATTTAATTTGCTCGACTAAAATGTACTATTTATATTATTTTATTTTAACGAGTATATATATTATTATTCTTTCAAATTGAAGAGTACCTCTGTTCCAAATGTAGAAATCAGGTGTGTTGGGGGAATACCACTAATAAATTAGCTGCATCATCATTTTGTCTTGTTGCTGCAGAACGAAGAAGACGTCAGTGTCAGTATAATTTCGTAATCCGAAGAACGGTAACACCTTACACTTGGTGAATCAGAATCAGTGGATATTTTTTGTCTGTTTATGGCCCCTGTGGAGACGGGACTCGAATTAGCGTAAAGGAACGACCAGGAGAGCACCAAGATGACCTCGTACGTGCGCGCCATGTACGACTTTACCGGGGAGCCGGGCTCCTCGGAGCTCTCCATCGCGACGGGCGACGTGCTCTCGGTGACCCGGAGCGACGTGGGTGAAGGCTGGTGGGAGGGCAAGAATGCCCGTGGCCAGATTGGCCTCTTCCCGGCTGCGTACGTGGAGGTGATGTCGGCGGCCGAAGCCCAGAAGCTGAGCGCCAGTGGAACGACTTCGGTGCCACAGGTTCCGGATCCCTTCGCCTCGCCCCCTTTGCCGCGTTACGATCAGACGGCGGATGATGATGGCAGCAACTGGGATGATGAGGACGATTGGAGCGACGACAATGACACGTACTCGGAAATTGGTCCAGGTGGCCAGAAGTCTGCGGGACAGTCGGCTCGCGCTGGCGGGTTGTCGCATTCCACCAGTGACTACGATAACAAACACCTGCCCATCGCGCCCAACGATGACACCCAATCGCTGGCCTCCGTGGCTGGTGGGACTGGTGCTGCTGGCACCGTCAAGAAGGGCATGTTCGCCAAAAGTTCCGATTCGTATATACTCGGCTTGTCCAGCACCAAGGAGAAGATACCCGAATGCGAGATGGCCTACATTACACAGGTGGAGGACTCGATCTACCAGTGGACGCAGAACCATTCGCCCTACTCCGTTGTGGTGGCCAGCCCCAAAAAGGAGTCCAAATTCAAGGGGATGAAGACGTTCATCGCCTACCAACTGACGCCTAGCTTCAACAACATATCCGTAAGTTGGCCACCCCTGATATCGCCGTGATTAACAACACAATACGATAAAGCTCCGACCGTTGGCGCATGAGTGTGTAACTACGGGTGCAATATTTTGTTGATAATATGTGTCTGTGCTGTGTTCGCTACCCTCTGCCAAGGGTAATTTGGGCTGGGTCATGTGCTCACGAGCAGATGGAAAGAAAGACCAGATCCTTTGTTTATCGAAACTCCGCACTAATTGCCGGCCAACATTTTCCAACTGAGTTGACCCAAAAGTGACCTTTTTGCTGAGAAAATTGAAATGCAGAGTATATATACTTCTTTAATTGGTTTGTTTTAAATTGAAGACTCTGAAAATAACCTAGATTTAAATTTATATTTGTTAAAGGTTTACTACCATTGAAAGCTATAGTTTATTTTAATTTTTATTAACTACTTTAATAGTACTTTATTATTTACAATAATAAGAAGCATAAATGCCCGACATTACTCTTTAACTGAAATCAAAGCTCTTTGTAAAGTTCTTTCAGTCCATTAAAACAGACATACAAATAGGTAGGGCATTACAGAGTCGTAAAATCACTTAAAATTCTTCTTTGTGGGGGCAATTCTGACCAACTGGTAGCCAACGGCACTGCGATGATTGCTTCTGCTTGCGAACCGCCGCGGGGAATGACTCAGCAACGAGCTCTGACCCCCCGAGCTCCGGGCTCCTCTTTGCGTGTCCCAATCAGAATTAATTGGTCATATCTAATCTGGGTTTCCCTTTCGTTAGGTGTCGCGTCGCTACAAGCACTTCGACTGGCTGCACGAACGTTTGGTGGACAAGTTTTGCCTGATTCCGGTGCCACCGCTGCCGGACAAGCAGATTTCCGGCCGCTATGAGGAGCAATTCGTGGAGCATCGACGTGTGCAGCTGCAGGAATTCGTCGACTGGGTGTGCCGCCATCCGGTGATCTCCAAATGCGAGGTCTGGTATCATTTCCTCACCTGTCGCGACGAGAAGATTTGGAAGTCGGGCAAACGCAAGGCGGAACGGGATCCCTACATGGGCGTCAACTACTGCCTGGCCATCTCGCCGCCGGACAAGAACCTGCTGCACTCCAAGGTGGACGCACAGGTTGAGCTGGGCACCCAGTTCATACACAGTATGGACGTGGCCGTACGCAACCTGAACAATATATCCAACGACATGGCCAAGCGCTCCATGTCGCAGAGTAAAAAGGAGTTCCAGCGCATCGGCGACGGACTCTCCGACCTGGCCAAGGCATTGGCCATTGACGAGCGGCGTGCGCCCACCCGGAACGCGGTTCCGCTCTCCGAGAGCGTCGGCCGCATCGGTGGCATCTTTATCGGTATTGGACAGGCCTTTGGCGACCAGCCAAAGCATGATTGGATTCCCCTTTCGGATCGTCTGCACATCTACAGGTGGGTTGACGTCTCTACAAAGTGATGGGAAGCATAGCACATTTCGTTTCATTCAGCGCTAATTGATTAGCTGACTGAAAATGGGAATTCCACGAAATGTGTCATTTCTATAGTAGAAGTTACAATCGGTACATATATGGCTGAATTACTCACAATTAAAAATCTTCGATTGATTAGTTTCTTGTATATTGTTTTTAAGGTATCAAGTTTATTTATAATGAACTCAAATTGTTTACTTTGAAGCAATGAATCAATGTATAGTTTCGCGAGAAAAATCGATTGGTGGCCAATAGTTTATTTTAGATTATTGTGGTTCTTACGCAGACTGATCTTTAGTTTAGCACGATATACATACGAATATATATATATAACTTCTAGAAAATGTAGTAACTTCCCGTCGCTTTTTGTTTATAGAACGATCTAGAAGCATTATCTAATTTATATTCCCTCTTTTCCCAATAGGGGCGTTCTCAACTGCTTTCCGGACATCTTCTCCACGCACAAGGGTGCCATACAGAAGCGAAAGGATTGCGAGAAATTGGCCGGCGAGGGCAGGATGAATAATCCCCAGCTGCACGACGTTAATCGGCGCACAGATGTCGTCTCCTACACGGTGCTGGCCGAGCTGACCCACTTTAAGAGCGAGCGGGATACGCATTTGAAGCATACGCTTAAGAATTTCATTGCCGAGCAGATTAAGTTCTACCAGGGCGTTGTGGCGCGTCTGCAGGAGGCCAGCCGTCAGATCGAGTAGATTGGCCACTGGCCCATGGACGACGACTCATCGCTGAAGGGATCGACGGCTGGGAGCACAAAGAAACAAAGTAACCGCACCGGGCACACACTTCCATATAGCTGAAAACATTCGCACGCGCGCATTTCAAATGCCTTTAAAAGGAACTCTTACTTTAAGCGTGGTTCTAACTAAATGTTAAACAGAAAAAATATTACATAATGTTGTTTGTAAGTGAAAAAGTTGCGTATTTATACAAAAATTAACTTTTATATGCCTATTATACACGGAACTTGAGATGCAAATATAACTATATTTATACAGAACTGCATCATCCGCGTTATCATCATATTTGGAAGATCCAACCAAACCCGCTGAATTAAAAGTCTCGATGGCGATTTGCTATTCTGTTGCCTTTATCAGCGAAATTCTCTAAAAGGGTTCTCTTTATTTGTCCATTTTCATGTTCATGCTTTTGCTTTGCCATTTTCGCGTTAATAAGTTTTGTGATTCTTGTGTTTGGTTTTTTTGTATCTAGAACATAAGTGTTAGATTGCACATGTTAGGGATGATGATTTCATAAATAATCAGCGTAATAACTAGTAAAAACAAAAAGAAACACATTTCGGAATGGATACAAAATCGTTGGTTGTTTGCCTTTTAGCCCTGCGGTTTGTTTTCGTTTGATTTTAGGTGAGGTCATAGGTGAAGGTGAAGGGTCCAAGGATTGTCCTGGCATTTTTCGGGGATAGTCGGATGTGGGGTTCCTGGGATGGGAGTCGGGTTGTGGGGGGATCACTAAGTGTAATACATCTAGATAAAAACGCTATATACAGACACACGAGTTAATAATAATAATAATATAACGCAGCTTGAGATAATAATAATAATAATAGATTTTGGTTAACAATAATACAATAATTAGGTTTTTTTTTTGCTTTTGCCTTCCGCTTTCGCGCTCTACATTATTTTTTGTTTACTTGTCGTGTTTTTTTTGTTTTTGCTTTTTGTTTTCTTTTCATATTTTTTGTGTTTTTCTTTTTTGTTAACAAACTACCAATAACAAATTTTTACTAATTCAATTTAAGTTTTTTATGTTTTCTGCTCTCCGCTTGTGTTTACCTCCTTGTTTGTTGTTTATAAATTATTGTTGTTTGCGTTCCGGTTACCTTGTTGTTGCTGTTCCTGTGTATTAAACTAAAGGAAAATCATGGTTTATCCTTTACCAATTCCTGGCGGTAAAACGGCCTATACGATGCCTCTAAATATATAGTTATTATTACACGCAAGTGTTACATATGCCTATATGTTTATGTTAATGCGCTAAAGTGTTTAGCGCTCCGGTTAGCTGAACCGTGAACCCACCGGACGACTCCTAGCCATAGTCTCCGCCGAAGCGTCCGTGCTTATTGCTACCGTTGCTGCTCTGGACCGCTGCCGCCGCCGCCGCCGCTTGGGCGGCCTTCTCCGCTAGCAGCGCCGCCTTCTGCTGCATGTAGGGATTGAAGTGTTGCATGTACATGGAGGCAGCGGCTGCCGCCGCATAGTTGTTGGCATAGTTGTTGCTCCTTTGGTTGCTGCTGCCGTTGTTGCCGCTCCATTGATGCTGCTGCTGCTGCTGGAGCTGCTTCTGTTGCTGCTGTTGGTGTTGCTGATGCTGATGTTGCTGCTGTTGATTTTGCTGATGCTGTTGCTGTTGATGCTGCTGCTGTTGGTGGTGATGTTGCTGGTGCTGCTGCCAATAGCTCTGCTCCGTCATGTAATTGCCGGCATCGCTATCCTTTTGATAGAGATATGAATTCAGCAGGGATTCGCGTGCGGCGGCAGCGGCTGCCATGTGATTGTTCTGGAACATATTCTCCATGGCCGCCGCCGTTGGATAACAAAATTTATTGCTACTATTGTTGCTGTGGTTTTGATTGTTGGCTGCTGGAAGATGTGGTTGCTGCTGTTGCTGCTGCTGCTGTTGCTTGGCCGAGCCGTGATAGTTGCTGTAGTCTTGCTGCTGCTGCTGCTGATGCTGCTCCTCGTAGCTGGCCGTCCTTGTTCCCGATCCAGGTGCTGGCTCCTTTTGAGCCCGGCTTGACTGTCATTCACCTGACGCCGTCACCGTGGTCCACTGCCACGGGCTATTGTAGCCCTGTTTGGGATTGCTGGACGGTAACAAATATGGATTAACATGAGCAAAGTGGGAAGTTGATATAATCCCATAAGTTTAGGAACATCACTCACCTTCCGAAGAGAGGATGCCACAGTGCCGAGTTGGCATCCATGCCGGCTGCTGCCGCCGCATCTGCGAGATTTTGCTGGTGCTGTTGCTGCTGGACGTCCTGCGTGAGCATATTGCCCCGCTTGCGCTGCTGCTGTGCGGCGGCGGCTGGGTGCATCTGCTGCTTGGCCTGCTCGAGGGGATTGTAGGTGACGCAGGCTTTACTGGAGCGTAGTGTGCGTCCCGTACCTGCGTCACCCTTGGCCTGATCTGGAACGGCCTTGTGCATGGAGGGACGCCCTCGCATTCCGTCGAAGGGCACATTGAGTAGTGGAACCACGTTCGCCTCCGGTTCCAGCAGATTCGAGAGGGATTTTATGGTCAGTCTGGGTTTGTGCTCCGCCTGAGCTGGTGCCGGAGGCGCAGCGGTGGCCAACGGTGCAGGCGCAGCGGCGGGTGGTGGCGGACAAGGAGTTGTACCTGGAGCATCGAATGAAGGCTTGGATTTGGTGAAATTGCTAATGGACTCCGCTTCTGTTTCCCTTCTGGGTCGCTTGTGCTCCTGGTGATGATGATGATTTGAGGTGGCTGCAGCTGCCGATGATGTGGATGATGCCTCCTTGGCCGCCTCCCAGTTGAGGAACTGCGGCAATTGCGGCTGCAGCAGCTTTTGCATGAGAGCCAGCTCTACGGGATTGGTGAAGCCATTAAAGGAATTTGGTCCGCTGGCTGTACTTTGAGGAAGAGGCGGAGGTGGAGGCGGAGCTGCTACAGGAGGCGGCACGGGAGTGGTAACCTTGGGCTGTGGCTGCTCTTCCGTCGACTTTTGTTTCATACAATGCTTGTACAGCTCGTCAAGATGCTGCAATCCAAATTGGTTGTTGTACAGCGGCAGGAGATTGCTCATAAACTTTCTTTGTAGTCCTAGCGGATCTTTGATCGTTTTAAAGAACTCCTGCGACAACTGGCCGAAATAGGGTAGCCACAGCATCTGTTGGAGTAGCGCCAGTGTGGTGGCATTCAGATCCGTCGAGAGACTGGAATCCGCCGGAGATGGTGGTGTTGGAGCCACCGGGGCAACTGGAGGCGGTTTGGGTTGAACAGGCACAGGTTTGGGTTGTATCTGCTTGGGACTGGGACTTCTCGCTTTGCTTGGCACCACGATCACTGGATCCGGGTCTTTTGTCACCTTGGCCGCCTGCTCCGATTCCGTTTTGAGGATAGCCTCCAACTGCTCCATGGTCACTACCAGAATGTTCGGATTCTGGATGATCTCCGGATAGGCAAAGGCCTCGGGAAGACGCAACTCGGGCCTGGTGGTCAACAGCAATGGAATCTCTCTGGCCGGTGAGGCCAAAACCGCTCCGAGGCGATCCTTTGGCACGAGTATCGGGTCTGGGACCTTCCACTGCGGATTGCTGATCAGCATTTTCAGTTGGGTAAGTGGATCCGGATCCTTGTCCATCTTAATGCTGGCCTTGGGTCGCTTCTTCAGCGGCTGGCTGGAATCCTCCTCCTCCTCGTCGTCGATAACGACCGTTTCGAGTTTGCCATCGCGGCCAGCTTTGCCTAGATCCATGGGCTCCGCCTGTTGGGGATTGTTGTTAAGCTTGAGGAACTGCTCCAGAATGAGATTTTTAATTGTTTCCGACGTCGTCTCCACCTCAGCAGGTATGGAGTTGGCCGGCAGCTGGAGTTCCCGCTCCGGTGACTTGAGTATATCCGAACTTGAGGTCACCGCACACTGACTACGTGATTCTGATGGTGGACACACCTCCTCGCGTTTCTTGTAGCTCAAATCCTTAGGCGTCTCCTCGACTACGATGGATTTTTCCATTTCCTTTTCAGGCGTCGGTGTGGGCGTAGGCGTTTGGGTCATTTCCACCGTGGCTGGAGTGGGCGGTTGTGGTTCCGGCTCGGTGGCCACAGCTTCATGCTGCTTCTCGAACGCCTCGATGCCCAGGAAGAGCTCTCCGTTCAGGCCCTCGATCTCACCCGCCTCGTTGAAGGACAAACACTTGGGCGCATCGTCGTTGTCCATGTTGAGTATGCTGGGCAGGTCCTTGTCGAGATCGGGCACACAAAATGAGCTCAGTCCGTCGCCGGAGGATGAGGAGTTCGGCGGATTGGTTCCGTTGCCAGGGCGTGTCTCCTGGACGAGATTGTCCTCGCAACTTCGCTTGACCAGCGAGTCGAGCAGATCCGCTCCACTGCTGCCGTTTTCACTACTGCAATTTTGTAGCAGATCATCGGCATCGTCCAGCAGATCCTTAAGATTCTTAGTATTAGCATCGAAACATTCCACTGCATCGTTTCCACCCAGTGGCTTGTCCTCCGCCTCCTCGGGCAGGACATCCTCCTCAGGCAGTTGAACCAGGGCAAGATCTCCTTTCGGCAGAAACAGACCCGTCTTGGGACACAGCTGCATTTGCAGCGGCGAGGGCGTGGAGCTCTGATATGTGGGCGTATTGGTCTTGGTAGCCTTGGTGGAGGCATTCGTCTCCTCACTGTCCAGCAGCCCATCGAAGCAGGGCGTGGGCGCCATCTCCGGCTCCTGGGCAGGTGGCATCACCACAACATCTTCGAGTACAGTGGCTAAGTGGCCGTTCTGTTGCTGCGCAGCATCACTTTCCTGTCCCTCTTCCTCCTCCTTCTCCTCCTCCTCTTCGATCTCGTCCGGCAGTTGCGTGGCACTTTCATCCCAATCCTGCAACAAAGTCTGCCCAATGGAGGGCAACTGCTGCTCCGGCTGATCCTGCTCTCGCTCGTGATCCTCTGCCGGTTCCAACTCCTGCTCCTGGTGCTGTTGCTCCTCCTCCTCCAAACGCTGCAGATGCTGCTCGCGCTTGACCTTCATCAGTGGGGCGGCGGAGCCGTGGAAGAATTTGACTATCCTAGTTGAGGAAGCATCTGTGCGCGGCATAGAGCGCCAGCCATTGGTCGTCTTGGTCAGACGAATCCTATTCCGCTTGTCGTAGTCCTCGCAGCGCACCTCCACGATTCGGGTATCGTCCTGTTTGACCCACAGGAAGATGGGATTGACGCTGGGCGTCGTGGGCGAAGTGGCGGGTGCGGCAGCGGACTTGGGTATTGGTAGTGAAGCAGGAGTGACTGCTGACACCACCTCCGTTTCCTTCTCCTGAACAGATGGAGCCTTGGGCTTGGGACTAATCCGCTTGGGCGCCACCACATTGGATGCAGTGGCTGTGGATGTGACGTGTGTTTTGGTTTCCAATTTAACGGCCGCCGTTCGCGGCAAGGATTTGGCTAACGTCGGCTCCTCCGGCAGCGGAGGATTGAGCGTGGCTATTTGCGGAGGAATTGGGGGATTCAGTGCGGGAATGGGTATGATAGCAGGGGCAGCAGCCGCTACAACGGCTTCCGAACTGCACTTTGGTTCCGTTTTAATGTCGCGCAGCACATTCTTATTGATGCGCGGCGTATTGGCCACCTTCAGGTGTCCGAACTTTTGCTTGGCCCTTGTGGCCTTGCCCCGTGCTCCCTTCCCTCGTCGCCGGGTGGTCTGCTCCTCGAAGACCAGGAATATATCACGGGCCACTCTCCGGCGCTCCGATTTTCGGTGGCAAACCGGCGGAGCGGCCTCCAGTTCCTGCTTGATGATGCCCTCGTTATTGTTGTTGTTGTTGCTGTGGTTATTGTTGTTATTCGCACTCGCCTCCGGCTCATCCTGGCTAGCAGTAGCGCATTCACTTGGCCTGCAAGTGTTCCGGGGCATTTTACGGCCGTATCCGCTAGTGGTCCGTGATCCGTACTCCCAGATCCCTGGTCATTTTCCCATCATCGCTGGCTAGTCCACACTCGTCGCTCTTTTTTTCTTTTTTGGCCTTTTGCTACTGCCCCCCGTATCCGGATTTTTCGCTCTCGCCTCCCCCGCCCCCTGCCCAGTTCTGATTGGGAGCAGCGTTCTGATTGGACAGCGGCCCAGGTAAAAGCCTTCGCTTTGGGGCTTCTATCTTCAGTCCGTTTGCATTGCCGCCGCACTTGTGCCGCTCCAGAGTTTCTAATTCAGTTGACCGTGCTATTTAACCGCATTCAGAATTAACTGCCCTGCTGCACTGTGTGTTTTACGTTGACAAAATCAATGAATTTTTGTATGTATATGTTTTGGTTTGCTTTCGATATTTCGATATAGTTTTCTAAGCAATCGCCAGCGCTTTATGACGGTAATCGTATGAGCGTAATCGAAAATTGGGGCTGCAATCGGAAATTTCCCCAAATACCGATAGTAGTAACGGTCATATTTTTAAAAATATTCGAAATACGAAGTTCTCTAAATTTAAATTTAAATTTAAAGAATGCTTAAATTGCGGATTAAATGAATATAACGTATATATATATATAGAACGAATAATTTAAAAAGTTACTTTAAGAAGAAATATGTGTTTTTTACTAACCAAAACAAATATTTTATTACTTTCCTGCTCGACTTGCCAATATGCCCTGTACAACACTGATATTTGCTTAACGGGAAATTGTTAAGCTTATAGAAGGAAATTCAAACAACAAAAACTAACGACATCGCCAAGTTTGTTTATTTTTTTAAATATAAATAAAAATAAAAGTTATAAGAGTTTAAATTCATTTTATACTTTATATAAGAGTTTGTTGTTTTATTGTTGGTTTATTCTTTATGATTTCCGAAATATGCGTATAATGTTTCATTTGTTTTAACATGAAATATCATTCGAATAAGTAATATTTAGGAAACATAATATATTTATTAAATGTGCATGTAATCTTAAATGCCTGGACAGCTTGAAAAATCAATTGGGGTCACCAGTTGCATTGTTTTTTCCGCTTTTCATTTAAGTAACTTCCTTGTTACTACGAGCAACGAAACAATAAATCAATAATGACCAATATCCTTTGATTTGTGCATTGGCCAGGATGCAGAAATCCGGCTCCGACGAGGGAGCCTCGGCTGCTGGCCAGCCTGAGGAGAAGCCAGCGGCTCCCTCCCAGAAATCCATTGATTCCGGCAATGGCGCCGAGTTTCAAATCAGTTTGAACGAGTTTCTAGAGTTTCTAAAACTATCCTGTCATGTGAACGATATGATTGCGAAGGCCGACATGGGAAAACTACACAATAGGGAGCCGATACCGCCGATGGAGGGCAGTGCGGTGTCAACCAAGAGAACTAACAAGAAGGACGAGTTCGACTTTGCCGAACTGGCGGACAATCCACTGGTCAACGAGCTCCTGGGACTGAGACGACCCTCGCGGAGCTCCACCGAGAGTCGCTCCAGCTTGCTCCAGGATGCGAAATGCAGTACATTGCGCTCGGGGCACAGCCACCACAGCCGCTCTTCCCGTCCAGAGTCGACCTATAGGGGATTGCATCCCAAGCTTGGCGAGCAACTGGATGCGGCCATTAATGAGGGTGTTCTGGACTCTGTTCTGTCATTTATATGCCCGGTTCCCATGCCCACGCAACTCCAGAATGGCAAAACCAAGTCCAAGCAGCTGCAGCCTCCGAAAGAGCTTCTCATCCAGACATCGGCCACTATCACTCCCTATCCGAATCCCATTCCATCGGCAGCTCCTCTCACCTCAGGAGCATCGAAATCCATGATGGAGATAGGCCACTCACATGGGCCTCTGCCGGCAGCCACTCCCTCGGCTCCTTGCCTGCAGCAGGCTAATCCCAGAGGAGATGCTCTACATTCGGATCAGATCACCAACAGCATGGTGCGCGCCATGATTAAGGAGCCGATTCCAAAGCCTGGTGCAATGAACGCCGGCAGACGCAAGTCTCTGCTGCTGGTCAAGGATAGCAAACATGCCAGGCAGGAGCGTAAGGAGTAAGTACCATATATTTACAGAGGGAATTCTTAGGTATTCATATATATCTCAAATTGTTTGACAGGCCGGAAGTGGTGATCCACGTCTGCGACGAGGTGAAGAACACCTCGAAGGATTTCACCTGCCCGCAGCATTTGCTGGTGACCAAAATGGGTTACTTTGCGGACGTGACTGCGGGTCAGAGATTGGAGGAGATGGACATATCGGTGCACTGCGACATCCTGATCTTCGACTGGCTGATGAAGTGGATCAAGCACAGTGCCCAGAGCCAGGATCTTCCGGTTCCCACCCAGAGCACTGGTCCCCAGTTGGATGGCAATAATGTGGTGCCCATTCTGGTGTCGGCCAGCTTTCTCCAGATGGAACCTCTACTCCTTGAGTGTTTGGCCTTTTGTCACGCCCATCTCAGCGAAGTTGTACGAACGTCCACGAATCTGTCCTGTCTGAATGACGCATTGGTCAGTCGACTGGCGGCCATGTTCACGAATCTGGAGCTGGAGATGGTCAGGGATAAAAAGGAGCGAGTGACACCGCGTCTGTGGACCAAATTGATTCAGTCCCTCTGCGAACCGGATCCGGAAGCCCTAAGGGGACACTTCTACAGCATGTCCGGTCTGTTCCGCTGCTCCAAATGCTTCAATTGCGTGACCAACACTATGAAATCCTATGTGAGCTGTGTGCCCAGCAACATTCGTCTGAATCGCTGGGGCCAATTGATGAGCCACCACGTGCGGGACAACAACTGGGATCTTAATGTCTACATCGTTCAGCTGTTCAAGGAGCTCAAGTCCTGGCGCAAGGTGTACTGGAAGTTATGGGGTCACTGCCACTACCTGTACTGCTGCACGTGCGAGGCTCATTTTCCGGTCTATCAGATGCACTGGTGCCGCTTCCATCCGGAGGCACCCAACTTCCTGGGTCCCGTGGGCAATGCCGGACCCGCCGGCCGCTTCTCCTGCTGCGGTCAGCAGGCCTTCCGCTATGAAACGCTGCCGGGACCAAATGTATGTAAACCTATTTCCAGAAACATCTACTACTGCATTGAGTAATCGGTACTTTTTTAGGGTTGCCAGTTCCGCGAGCACAGTGTCCTGGTGGAGACGGATAGAGAGCGTGCCATCCTGGCCATTGCCCAGTTGGTGGGCGAGAACTACGCCTTGTGCGAGCAGCCACCATTGAGGATTCAGGAACTGGCCGCCGCCGGCGAGATCAGTCCCAGCTGGCAGGGTATCTCCCTAACGCCACAGAGATGTCGCCAGGGACTTTTGCCCCAACTCTGCATGGATAGTGTGCTCAAGAGAGGTGGGTATGTGTGCTTGAAGGTAATGTGCTCTGTACTCAACCCGGCTCCATAGTGACCAACCATCGTGTGAGCCGTCGGATGCGAGGATCTCGCTACCAAATGGACACCAGCACCGAATCCGAGACGACTTCCACCAGCGAGGATGATGCTCGATGCCTGCGGCCACGCATGCGTAACGTTCACGATGACGACGAAGACTACAGTACGAGTAGCGATGGCTGCGAGTCGGAGCACCGTCCTCCACCAAGGAAAACTAGAGGCAAAAAATCACGAAAGCGGTAGGCATTGTGAAATATTAAATGTATATAATATAATAAGTATCTGAACTGTTTGGCCAGTCCCACCGATGTGTCGGGTCGTTTTTGGTCCGGCGAGTTGTCGGCGCGCAGCAACCAGGATCATCAGCGCGACTTCGAGGAGAAGATCATGAAGCAGGTCGCCAATTATGTGACCAAAAAGACCGGAACGGATCAGTGCCTGGTGCAGAATGCCCAACCGCTTGGTGGCTCCTACGTGCGACTCGAGTCCGAATGGAAGGAGATGCTTAAGCAGCGCCACACCCATCACACGATCCAGGGAACCAATGCCACTGGCCCATCCGTGCCCCAAAGCAGCAGCAGCTGCCTGGGATCGGCACTTGCAACTGGTGGCTCCTCCGTGTCCGTCATGTCCAAGCAAAAGCACAAGTAGAAATTCGTGTTATATTATTCGCTAGCATCCATCGTAGACCAAATATTTAGTCACAGATTCTTAGTCAAATATTTAGTGCAAACCATTAATAGTCACATTGAAATGTAGAAAAATTAAATGAATATGTAGCAGAATATATATATAAATGATTATATCTCGATAATATCGATGGGTTCTATGTTTCTTTCACGTTGTATGCAATTATTTGGTTTGTAAATTACCAAGAATTTGGATTTTATTTAAATTTTGGCATTAGACAGAGCCTTAAAAATGGGATTAAACAAGAATTATAGTAATATACATTACATATCTCAATCAAGCTAGGATAAATTACATTTTCCATTCTTCAGTCTAAGCATGTTTTACAAAAATCTATTTTAAGTTTGCAGCCTCTTCTTCACAAACCGAAATCATAACTTCTCATTAGACATTTATCAATATTTTTATTTATTTATTTATTTATTAACTTAACGCAATTTACAAAGACTTCGATTTGTTATACACTCCTCGCTTTCACATTTATTTTGTTTTTTAAATCATTTTTGTTTGTGTTTTAGTTTAAGCTTGAAATGGAAAACAACAGTACTGTTTAAGAAAGAGCCTGCAAGTAAATGCGACTGCACGTAAATTAATGAAACAGAACCTGGGTTCAATTACATAACACCACATGCGTGATGGGACGCGGGCATGGCCTTTGGCTCAACCTTCTGGTGACCCACCCTGCGACAAAGATGTGCACATTAATCATAATAAAATTAGAGAACAGATCAGGGAATTATTATAACTACAGGGCAATGTAATTTCGTGGATAAGATTTACGAAAATAGATTGATTGGTGCGTGAGTGAACAAGAATTTAGCGTGATTGCCGTTCTGAAGGATTGATGCTGAAGTTGGCCGGTGTTCTTGGTGTTGCCACCGCCGCGAATGGTACTGATGCTAGTGCGGCTGGGACAAGCTAACTGAACAGGCCATCGGTGGCCTTCCCCAAATTCCAGTTTTCCTTGGAGAGCACGGCGCGCGCCTCATGCTCGTCGATGCCCATGTCCCTGAGACGTTGGATCTTTGAATCACAATCGGGAAAGGTGTGCGGTCCGCCCGCATACGCGTTGGTCCAGTGCTTGGCCGTAAGCAGGAACAGATCGTACTTGTCCTTAAACTGAGAGGCCACCACTGCGTCCTGCGGATCGTCCGGCTCTGCGGCGGCCAGGAGCGCCTGCAGCGACAGCAACACGGTGCGCAGTGTCATCGCTGCAGCCCAGTTGTCCTTTAATATGTCCAAGCAAATCGCGCCCGTAACCGACGAAATATTCGGGTGCCAGATGCGCGTTATGAAGCGTACCTGCGAATAAGTTGCAATTTATTTAGGTTTTAATTACAAGTTATATGTTCTGATTGCGCCTTTCAGAATTCAAGTTAGCATTGTGGATTCATAGAAGTGTCACTTTCTAAGAAGTGAAGCCATTAGATATGATTTTTGAGAGCTGAGTGTACTCATGTAAGAGTTGTTTATTTCTAAGCTCACACTTACATCACATATTCTTTCGATTTTTTAAAGTTGCACTAAATCTTACATGGCTATTACATACCTTTGGTGGATTGAAGGGATATGTCTCGGGCACCTTGATCTCCAGGACGAACTTGCCGCCCTCGTAGGGCGTGTCAGGCGGACCGGCGATCTCGCCGCGCAGCTCCGTCCAACTGTCATTGACCAGTTCGATTTTGATGGAACACTGGACGATCTGTCAGGGATTACAAGCCAAATTAACAAATCAGTGGGGCCAATGTTTACATTTCACAAAGAAAACGGAGCCAATAAGCGCGCCAAAAACGACACCAAAGTCCGCGCACATCCTTCCCCATCTCCTGCACCATCACCAGGGGCGGTGGTGCAGCTGGCGTTGCCGAGGTGGCGTTTGAGTGTCCTTCAGTCCCTCAACCTTGGTGCTCGGGACTCACCTCCTCGCTGCGCATCACCTCCTTGAACTCCCGCTTGATCCGCGACACTGCCATGTTCGCCATGATGTTTCCTCCGTTTCTCGGACTCTCCTTTCTGCTCTCTCCCTGTTCACTGTTCGCCGTTCTCCTTTCTCCGTCTCTCCTCTTCACCACGCTCTTCTTGCTGTGTTCTGTTCTGCCTCTGTTTTTATTGTTGCCCCCGTGCAATTTTGGATTTTGTGTTGTGCGTTGCGTAAATTACGCCTGTCTGCTGGCCTACAAGGTAGCTCCTTACGATCGCTTTTCGTTTATGTCGAAGCAACGAGCTCGACCAGCGCACGGAAAATAAAAAACTTAATATTCCAATTTCAACGAAACTGACTTTTTTACAGCGCTCAGCACGTCTATTTTGCCAGTGCTATTTTTTTTTTTTTGTTTTTCCGCAGTGTGACCGCCGCGCTGCACTTGGACAATTCTTAAAGCTCGCCTATCGATTGACGTATCGATAGGGCTGCGGGGAAATAGCGCGAAAGCTTCTATCGAATTTTACAGTTCGAATATTCAAATGTTTAGCAAATAAATGTCATTTTGTTATGAAACCTTAATAATAATTAATAGAAGTAGGTACTGAGTTTGTACGACTTGCTGCGAGCCGAGACCATTGTAAAGGTACTCACCATTAAATCGAGACCCTCCGACCCTTTCGTCACTAAAACCTATAACCTGACTGAACTTATCAATGCTCCTAATTTTCGACGTTTCGTTACTATGGGTACTTCTGTGAGCTGAAATCAGAAGGAGGAAGCTTCTTCTTAACATTGGTCCTTCAAAAATGTTCACTGGATGACATGATGACTTTGTTTTCCTGAAGGCGACATGTCAGAATCTGGGAATCTTAACCGACATAGTTTCCTAGCTCGTTTCCGAAATTCAAATTAAAAAAAATGAAATCAAAATCTACATAGAAATAACCATATTTACAAACTACTTTCCTAATAAGTGCAGTTTATTCCAAGCCTTATACACGAAGTACTCTGTCTTGCCGCTTTTTTGATAAAATCTATTTACGTTACAATTATTGGCTGAATTAATTCCAGAGTTGGTTCTTGTGCCATTTGATAAAACAGCCGCAGCTTTTTAATGGCACACGTCAAAGGTTATTTTCCATTGCGTCTCTGATCTTGAACACTGAATACATGGCCTTATTATATAATCGAAGTTCTTTTGACCTCAGTAATATGGTTCCATTACGCTCGCCCGCCTTGTCTGCGGTCGGAAATTTGAAACTCGTTTTGCGCCCCATAAACAAAAACAAGAAGTTTATTCTTCTAAGGCGTAGGCCTCTCTTGGCAACAGTCCAAAAATAATAGACAAGCATTAATTATGCGCCATACGATCTTGTGTTTATAATGGGTATACTTGGAAAAGGGGTATATTAATATATTGACATTGCAATTTCTAACCAAACCCGAGAGAACTTTACTTAAAATAAATGTCTGATAAACTATAAGTATAAGCTGATAAACTATTAAGTTGATTACATTTTAAGTAAACTCTCATTAATACGTTAAATATTAACAATATAAACATATTATCAATACAATTATATGGTATATTTCATACCTGAAAAACCATTTAAGACGCCATTCTCTTTTACTGCTCAAATTCACGTTTCGCACAGCTCAAATGGCGATCGAGAAAAAAACGTGTCAGCAAAAGCGTGTGGGGAAGTTTTAAGAGCCAACGCCACAACAGTTTTCGGATAAGAAAAATACCCAATAAACTAATAAATAAACCGGAGACTAATTAAAACGGAAGAGCTTCTGGCTTCTCCAACTCTTTGGACACACGTGTTTGTGCTCCCCTTTTGCGCCGCTCTTTCGCCACAAAACAAAACGAGTGACCGACACAAACAAACATGCCGGTTCTCTTTCACTCTCCTCGATACACCCTTTCAAAGCATATTATGACTGTGTGAAGAGGGATGCTTTTCCTACCCCATAAGATCAACATTCACATGTGTACAAATATTTAAATGTTTGAGCCTGGAACAATTGAAAATATTTCATGTTTAAGGTTCAAACAACATTGTCAAAACTCAATTTCAGAATAAGGTTATTAAAAGATACATTTATTGTCTTGTAACGTAAGGGTATCCATACTTCATCTTGATTAAGTCAACATTCCTCTGCGTTATCTCTTGCTCTCTCGCACCAAACAACTCCATAAACAGATACTCAACTTCCCTCGCTCAAATTCAATTCAAAAGCGTTCTGATTCATTCAGCTTTTGCATTTTCTGAGAAGCGGCTGCATCCAAGTGGAATCACAAACTACAAGTTTTTTCTACAAACGTGTCCAAACCGCATCGTTCAGTGATTAATAGTTTGTAGTTTTAAAGTAATTGCGACACTTTGCTACCTCACATGTTTTAAGTAAGTCCAGTATGTTGCACTATTCGATTTGGAGGGTGTGTGCCTTTGTTTTCCTCTCGACTCAAAACGTGCGTCGCATTCGGCACGTGGTTTTTGCCTCATCAACCCGCGATCCCCGGCTCCATAAATCATGTACTTGCAATGCCATTTGCGTCAGTTTTTAGGGATAAAACACGGAGAAGAGTACGTCAGCATTTGGCATTAGTTCATTTATATTTAGCCATGGGCACGAAAATAACAATTTAACAAATCGCAGTGTTTTTCTGCCGCGTTCGTTTGTTCAGCATCCCAGGTACAGTTGCACAAACAACAAGAAAACATCTCGGGGGCAACAAAAGCAAAGACGAGCCCCCGTAAAATAAAGAAGCAAGAACTGTACCTCGGATTTGAGATCTAGAAAACAAAACATTTCTGCTAGTATGTACAAAGTACATAGCAGAGATATTTGCAGAGCAACAATTATCCAGAACCAATTGAAAGCGGCACACAGCACAGATACACAGACAAAAAATAAATTTCTAAGTATGTGCACAAAAAGAGTCGCATACATTTAGGTATTTAAAAGTGGAAAACTCAGCATTAAATGTTTATTATTGTCTCAGATATTAAAGGTTTTTTTTTTATGTTACTATGAATAGGAAAATATATTGACAGTTTTATGGGGCCTTGGAAATTTATTAACCATTAAAATATATTTGAAACAATTTTATTGTATATCTATGAGTTCTTAAGAAATTATTGAGTTGTGCAAACGTAATGACACGAAACCCCAAATTTTGTATTACTTTAGAAATAGAAAATGAGGTCTGTGATTATTTTATAAAAAAATTCTTATCATTGAAATTTTCGCTCTATGTGACGTTTTACATATGTAAAATTGCAATATGACGTATTAAAAAGGCTATGGAAATTGCCTATCGAAAACAGCTGATTCCGAAAAAGAGAGGAAAAGCGCGTACCGAAAGCTTTTCCTTGTGGCATCAACTGAAATGCGCATCATCCCATCCTTGGCGCTCTCTTGTGCTCTCTCGTGAAATATGGGTGTGAGTGTGTGTGGGCACCCGGTGCGTATGTGTAATAGACGCATACGCCATGCTGTACGGCGCTCAGTTTCATTCGCTCGCTCAATTTCGCCAGATGCGGCGCTCTGCGGCTGCTAATCCCAATCTTCCATTGTCGCTGAAACAGTGCACTTTTCACCTAACCTGGCGCAAAACAGCTGAGTGCGCCTTGTTATTAAACGGGTTGTTCAATCAATTAGTCGACGCCTACCTGTCGCAGAACCTTCATCACGGGATTTGCTTTGTGAATAATGCCCGATAAGAAATGCACGGAAAACGAGCAGAATGGTGCGTAGGTTATATTCTAGAATTCACATTCCTTTCATTTCCGTCCGCGCGTGTGTGTGTGTGGTGCTAGGTTTTCATGGCCAACTGGGGGGACATCCGTGGAACAGCTGCTTGCCTCAGCCTTAAAAGCTTTACTTTTGGCGCGCGCCTGTTGGCATGACAGCATATTTTTTATGTTAAAAAAACATTCATAGATTGTACGGGGGTGATAACAAGCTGTTTATCTATCGAATATAATCAGTGTTAATTTCCAATTTATATTTATTCCTTTTCATGTTCATATGAAAATTTAATAGCATACTGAGCCAAAATATTGAATATATAAAATTATTTGCAATGGAATTCGCTATTTGAAATAATATAATATGTATTTAAATTGATGTATCTATTTAAAAGTGCAATCACATTAACTTACATATTTGCATAAAGAAAACACACACATCTTAATTTAAAATTATAAAAACCTATCGAACCGCTTTAGCAGTCCGGAATCGAAATCGATAGCTTTCCAGTTCCCTGGAGAACGCGTAGAAAAATCACATGGTTTGGATGGGGATGGGGGATAATTGGGGTGGCTTTACAGAAAGAGCGAACGAAAGAGAGCGCGGTGCGCAGCAAAAAGCTTCGTTGCTCTCTTTTACGCTCTTGCTTTCACACCGATAAGGCGGCGAGGTCGACGTCGCTGC
The DNA here is from genome assembly GCF_004382195.2 of Drosophila sechellia. Classification (NCBI taxonomy): domain Eukaryota; kingdom Metazoa; phylum Arthropoda; class Insecta; order Diptera; family Drosophilidae; genus Drosophila; species Drosophila sechellia. Next base: position 9,453,653 of record NC_045951.1, on the reverse strand, counting down.
CCGCGTTTTGGCGAAAAAAATTTATAATAAAAACTTCTACTCATAGATTGTGTGATGCCAGTTCGCTCTGCTAATCCGATACGCGCTAGAAGTTTGATCCGAGACAATTTGGAGAAACAGGCTGGTTGTCTAAATTTAATCCACTCCAGAATGCCGAACATCAAAGTGTTTTCGGGCACCTCGCATCCGGATTTGGCCCAGCGGATCGTTGATCGCCTGGGAATCGATCTCGGCAAGGTGGTTACGAAGAAGTTCAGCAACTTGGAGACCTGGTGAGTAGTCCTGCAGGAGAATTTCCTTCGCAAATTGCGTGTGTGACCACCAACAAGTGTTTAACGGCAACGGACAAATGTGTTTTTAAATTGTGCTAATTCAGTTTGACGAAAAAGTGTTTGGTCTGCAAACACATGTGCTCAAAAGGTCCTTGACATTCGCTGAAGGTTGCTGGCGTTTCGCTGCCACAATCAACAATGGGAATCTATGGGAATTTGTGATTACCTAAAACTGAATGATTTTTCCCGAATTTTGTGGCCTGCCTTTGGCTTGATTTCTTTTTATTTTTATTGATTTAACAAGTGGACTGTACACCGTCTTTGTCGCGATAGCCGTGCGTGTGTGTGTTTAGTGGCGTTGTGCTGGTATGAGTGAGAGTAACACACACACCAACATACATCCACGTAAAGCTTGGCCAATGTCGCGTGCAATTTTCACAAAATTTAAATTGAATTTTTAAAAATCTTTTTAGACAAGAAATTCGCAAAGAAACCGAAAATGATTTTCATTTTATATTTTTAATTAAATTAGCAGATGTGTGTGCGTGCGTGTGTATGTCTAGACTTGCGGCTTGCACGCTTTTTGCTTCCCTCTCTCTCTCGCACGCACTCACACAGGCGCAAAACCAGCCAGTCAGCTGCTGATGCAACAACAACAACAAATAATAAATAAAGGCGCCCATAGTTTGTACCCCACCCACCAGCAAGCACCCTTTTCAGTTTATTCGGTGTCAATTTTCCTTCGGTTTTTTCCAATTTTAATAAAATTAAACAAAAGCCACATAAGCAAACAATTAGAGGAGGTGAAAAGGTGAAAGAAACAAACGAGGCAAACGGAAGAAAACCAAAACGAAAATAGAGGTTATAATACGCGCTAAGCTTTCTGACATGATACGCGCTCCGTCGGTGTGCGTGTGTTTTTGTTATGCTCGCACTCACTCGCACGCACACCAAGGTACGCGGCAGCGGAAAGAACCAAAGGCGGACCAGAGTAGAGGCTAGGATGCCCTGTAAAAGGTAATAGGAGTCGTGTCAACTTACAATTGTTTACAGTCTGATTTGTTATAGTTGGATGTTTTATTATCTTAAGAATCAGTTGAAGAAAGTATATACAAATTAAATTTAATAGTTAGGCATAGTCTTTATCTCTAAAAATTCATTATTTTCGAGGCTCTAGCTTTTAACTTTCTATTAATTCTCTATCACCGAAAGTTGAGACCCAGTTTGGCTTACTCGCTTTCATAGCCGACATACACGACTAAGGGAGGGTACCAACTGCCTGTGAGTAGAGAACCACAACACGACTCTGTCACGTTTTTCATTTGCTTACTGAACGGAGAGTGGGAGAACGCTCTCTTAAGGTGAGAGCGAAAGGGGAACTTGAACGCCACATCAAGAGTCGGCAGACGTCGACTGCGGCAGCGACGCCCCCGCATGGTGTGCATTTGGGCTCTCTTCGGAGCCCATTCTCCCGCTCACTCTCTTACTCTCCGACGAAGTGTCAGAACCCCACGTGTGCATAGTGGTTGTTGCTCCACTGTTGTTGTTTCTGCAATATTTCTGTTTGCACTTGTCGGCTTTGTTTTTGTTGTCCATCCCATTTTATCACTCTCTGGCATTCTCTAGAAACAGCGGCCAGAAAATCATTTTGACCGTTAAATGCGCTCTTTTTGCTCCAATTTACACTAGGTGTTGTTGTTATTGTTGCGGCTGGTGTAACGGTTGAACTTTTGCTTTTTTCATACTTTGTCTTGATTGCTTTTGTTGATAATAGCGAACGCAGGGCGTTGATGATAATGATTCAGTTGATGTAGTTCTACTTGCTATTGTTGTTGTGTTTGGTGGGGCGACTGGGCTAGAGATCAAGTTTTTAGTCTAGATTGTGCTCCATTGAAGGGCGCCAAGATGACATCAGGAAAGTTTAAACGAATGAGAGGTAATATTAAGACTGACACCAATTTCTTTTTGCCTAATTCGCTGATAATGGAAGATAAGAGCATAACAAGAGAAGAGAGAAATAGAGAAAAATACGATTTAAAAACTATAAAAACTGGCGATACCAGTTTATTTGGGAAACACGTGATTGTTCTTTATAGTTTTTTATATATTGTTCTTCATAATAAGAGTTTCTTTTTTAATAATTTTATTGCAATCCTCAAACAATTATGTAATCAATACAGAGGTCATAAAGTATACAAAGTATTATGACCGCCACCTAAGAAAACCCCCAAACGACCTTCGCCACAGGCCAAGAACAATTTCAGTGGCAGTTCATAATAATTTTTCAATAACCCCAAAGTGGGGCTCCAATTTCCAATTTCGAAGGTTTTGCCACACGCAATTCTAAACTGTTCTATACACCACCCCCTCCCTTGAAGCCACCCAACCACCCACTGAAAATGTCAATTACTAATCGTTTTTTTTTTGACTCTAAAGTTTGATCGATAAGGAATTTGCGTGTTTGTCTTGTGAGGTCGTTGGGCATCAGCGAGCTTTTGAAAGGAAGGGGCCCGAGTTAATAGTGATAAGGAGCGTATAAATCAAGTGGAACCAACAGAAACTAAGCGAAAGCGATTTAGATTCCGCCCAGCCTGAGATAAGCTTAGTGGGAGACAATTGGCAACAGTTTTTTTTGTACCTACAGTAAGGCTTCTATATATAGCACGATGCTTAGTAGTAAACTAAACTACATTTTCAGAAAATATGATCTTTGAAACATAGTAATTAATCTAGATAAGTCAACGTTTTCAATTATGTTAAATCTTCGAAATCCGTACGATAAGCGAAGAATAAAAGCGAAAAAGCATGTTCTAATCAAACACCTAGGAAAATAAACAAAATACGAAAAAGTGTGAAACTGGTGATTTCGATTAGAGAAGTACGACTGTTTTTCGTTTTCATGTTTTTTTCTTTTTTTTGTTGTTGTCTTTTTCGTTTTACATTATCACATGAGTCTGTCTGACTTGCGGACGAGGAAAGAGATAAAAATACGTAAAAAACAAAGGAAAATGAAATGAATTCTAGCTGAAATTCTATTTGACGGTCGTCCAAAGAAACAGCTGCTGGCTGAACTTTTGCTAGTAGTTGTTTGCAATGCGGCGGTTTTTCTGGCCCATTGCCAACTGTCTTGCCCAGCACACCTTTTTTCTACCACCACCCCCTCCCCTTTGATTTTTCCCAAGATTTCCCGGCATGCTAACAATGTCACGGCGGCTGGCGGTGAAAGTGTTTTCCTACAGCCCCGGCAATCTATTCAAAAATGCATGATTTAATGCCAAAATGCATCCGGCCAAGGTTGATGAAACCGCCGCATTTAGCCGGTCCACATTGATCTTCTTGATCAGAGTCGAGATAAGGAATACATATGTATGTACTATAATAATATCAATCAATATACCACCCAAAAAAGCCGGTCAATGGTGTGTTTTATGATAACCAAATGCAGAAATAGGTTATACTATAGTATACTACAAAAACGTGTCACGCGATTGACGACAGACTTCATCAATTTGTTTATGACAAAAGATAAACCCGAACTATTGGACAAATTAATTACTTGGCCACATTGGCACAGGTCGTTCAATCGATAGTCCGCCATGTAATTGAATTAACCTTCTCGCTGGTAAAACAAAAGCCAAAATAACCATGAGAATGCGAAAAAAATGGGCGTACAAGCCGAGAATCAGTTGAAACTGTGTTTTATTGACTGCAATTGATTGTTTATTTAATTTAATTTTTTTTGTACTGGGCATAGATTTTGTTCGAATGGAGCTGGAAAAGTTCTCTGTGGAAGTTGTTATTGAAATTTAAAACGAAATTTAATATTACTACGGTTGCTTGGACATCTAATACACCTTATTGACGTATGTTTATGTTTTGCGTTTGTTTTCTATATAATATTTCCGCCTTTAAAACGCTGACTGAACCATCAAGGGTATCGAGAATCTATAGTCCAAGTTGCTAACTGAGCTTCACAAACGCTAACCGAAACTGAAACCGAAACGAAACGAAACAAAACAAAACAAAACGAAGTGTAAACAAAATAATAAACGAAACAGCGTCAGTGGCCATTGCAAATATTGCGCATACGCCATGTGATGTGTGTGTGTGTGTGGGAGAGAGAGAATTAGAGAAGTTTTTGATTAGATTGCCTTGCCTTGCAGTTTCTTTTCGGCTTCGTCAAAGGTCAACAATTGGGGGGAGATTATCAATAGTTTTGGGGGAGGGTGTGTGCATACTGAAAAGGATACTTTTAGAACTAGTGAAATTGAGACGTGTTGAGAAGTGCGAGACAAACAATGGAAATTTCCGCACACTGAAGGACTGACGGCGACTATAGACATACATACATATCTATGTACATATACCATAAATGCTACAAGGTTGTTTGCAAAGGAATTTTGGTTATTACTTAACGATTTTTGATTGAAATCTGATTGAACTTGAGCTCTCTACTTTAATGAAGCACACATCTATTTCCCTTCGATTGCAGTGATATTTTTAGATAATGCTAGTCAATGTTTTTTTCCGATCAATCTATCCATTTGCTTGCTGACATTTTCCCACAGTGCACCATCCCCACATGCAGCCTATCAACTGACCCCCGCTCTCTGTTTTCTTGCAGTGTGGAAATTGGGGAATCGGTGCGCGGCGAGGATGTGTACATCGTGCAGTCGGGATCCGGCGAGATCAACGATAACTTGATGGAGCTGCTGATCATGATCAATGCGTGCAAAATCGCCTCAGCCTCTCGTGTTACAGCTGTGATTCCATGCTTTCCATATGCCCGCCAAGACAAAAAAGACAAGGTAGGTTTGCCTCAACACGATCCGGCCGCCGAAAATTACACGGTACTATTCTGGGGATACCCACTATTCGGATCCCGCGTGCAAAGAAAAGCAACGAAAACGTTTAATTAATTCTTGATTAATAATCTGACCATAAGTTCAACGCAAAGCCCACACACTGTTTCGATTGGGGAAAAGTGGAAACGAAAATGCGTAAACTTTTCCCCCGAATGTTTTTCCCAAAACTTTGGCTCGATTGTTGAGTGCTATACACATACATATGTATATATATATATATATATAACCGATCTATTTATCCTATATATATACTTCTGTTTTTCTGTGTGTGACTGTGTGTTTCTAATGCATTTTGTTAAGCGATTTGAATTTCTTTTTCAAAAAACTGTTTGCAACGAAGCTAAGCTGCAGAGAACTTATGTAAAAATACATGCACGCAATTGGAAAATGTGAAAAATTTAAAAAAAATTTAAAAAAAACCCTTCCGTCTTATTTTGCTTTATTTTCCTGCCGTTTGTAATTAAATACTATATTTATTTTTTTATTATTACGCAATGCTCGCTCTCTCTTTCTCGCCAACCTGCAACTATCTCCCTCTACGCGTGTGTGTGTGCCTTGGTGTATTTCTCTCTCTTTCTCCGTTTTTCTATCGATCTCTGTCTCTCTTTCCCCGTGAAGTTGGCAGGCAGTGAGGATAATGCGGAAAGCAAGAAACTAGCCAAGAAAAACTACGATTGGAAATTTAGGGTATTTACCTTGTAACTTTTCAATAACTAAACGATAACTCACCCGATTCACACTTTATTTTCTTCTCTCTATATATACATATATATTTAAATCTAATGGGAAATTCTTTATTAATTTTCTTTGGATCCAAAAACGAAACACTTAAAACCTGGAAGGGAATATTCAAAACGGGCAATCTCATCCTCAGAAACTCATAACTCACGATGGAAATTTTTTGGCGTCCGGCTTAACAAGTTTCACGTTTTTCTCGGAAACAGTCGCTTTTTTTCTAATTTGCATGTCCTTCCCCTTCTCCTATATCCTCCTAAATCCCCATATACCCGCTAATAAACTAATAAAGATATTCTTGGCTAACCCGCACAAAAAAAAAAAAAAATCGGTGAAAATGCAATGACTTTTATTGGAGATAATACGAAAAAAAAATCATTGAAAATTTTCCACATACTTACGTTGCCTCTGTTTGTTTTGTTTCGGCGGCTCTTCATTGCAACAAAAATAAAAAATACTAAATATGATATATAAAATTTACATTAATTAATCTATTTTTAATAACGAACCTCTAATAAATATTTTTGTTTGTGCTGTTGTTTCGACTGCCTGTTTGTTTGTTTGTCTTGATTGTTGTGATCTTGCACTTTTGTTCTTGTTGTTCTTATCGGCCCTGACAACAGCCTCCTTTTCGGGGGCTTGAAAAATAATGTTTTCCATTCCACTTGATTAAGTTTTTCCGTTGCTAGATAATACCCTGTGACGTCATTCGATCGGATCGACAGTGGGGGGTATATATACTGTATATAGACAATGAACTCCGCGGGTCAAACGCGCGAAATGCACAAATATTTTGTTCAATTCTGTAATCTGTAAACGAATGAGTTCCTTGACGTTCAAGATAATCAGTTGAAATGGAAGGAAAATATATATAAATATATTTATAGTATTATTTTGAAAATGTGTACTTGAATTGGCATTGCAACTTTTGAATTTAAATTGAGTCACAACCCCCTCCCCACCAAACAAAACCCCCCTTGACTAACAAAATACGGATTACGACTTTGTTAACTTTAATATACAGGGTGTATCCACAACCCGATTGCACCTTAATTTTAATTTTAAACTCTAAATTATTCTGAACTTTTTGTGTTTTCTTCTTTTTTTCTTTTTATACTCTTTGTCTCTCTCTCTCTCTTGCATCAAATTACCCAAAAATGTATAAAAACAAACCAAAATTTCAATTCTGTTGAACTTAGGAGTTTTCAGCCAAACAATATACTGTGAGTAGTTCGGTTAGTTCCTGTATCCCAGGCATTATTATTTTTAATCTTGCTGCGGAACTGAACTAAAAACCCAAAAATAAAAAACATTTTGCTTTAGAATTATTATTGTCTTAAGCCTTTTGCTTTGTTGCGTTCATTGATGTTTTCCCCTTGAGTTGATGAAACCAGACGACGCGATACAAACCTAAACTTCTATATTGTATATTCCACCGCTGTTTTGCATGCCGATATGTTTGTTGCTCCCCGAATATTAATAACACCAAAAACAAATGAGAAAAGCGAAAAAGAGAAAATTATTTGAAAATTGTTCAATTTTCTTTGCACTTGTTTGCTGCGTATTAACCGATCTATCTGTACATCTGTATCTCGAAATCTAAATCAATCAATATATATACAATGTCATCTATATCGATTGGATCAGAAATTCATTATTTCCCGGGGTCTGCTGCACCGAATCACATTTGTGTCCTTTGTGTTGTCGCAACTGAATTCTCGATTCTGTCCATGAATTATGTATCTTCCTTCATATGCAATCTATTGGAACGATAACCTCTTTGTTGATTTCTGTCTCTATACATATGTGTTGTTCGGTCCATGTTCGGTTTTGATTTCCATGATTTACTACTACCTATTACTCCTCATAATGCCTAGCCTTAAGACTTGAACTTGACTACTAGTTGCGCTAATGGAAACCTCTCCTTGCATCTCTTTCTACGCTGGCCAATGCACAGAGTCGTGCGCCCATCTCGGCCAAATTGGTGGCCAACATGCTGTCCGTTGCTGGAGCGGATCACATCATCACCATGGATCTGCACGCCTCACAGATTCAAGTAAGTCAGCCCATCAAGCATATATATTTGTATATATATTCAGCACAATATTTGTATATTTATCTTTGATATTAGAGCGATTTCTTATCGCGCCTCGATTTGTATATCAGTCAATTAATTACGATAAAGAAAATGTGATTTTCCTTCTGAACGACGTAACAATTTTTGTTTATTTGAGTGAAGCCAAAGAATTAGTTTTTTTAAGGGGTGTAAAATAAATTACAAAATATACAGTACAGATATATCCAATAACATCAAAAATAAGCTATAATCTCGCCGGATCCTCGGGGAACCGACGAATATCCATCCGTTGGCTAATAGCTGTCGAATTCATAGCAGGGTTCAGCGGCGTTGTCACAACGGGATTGGAGCTCTGTGTCATCATCGGTCTCGTTGAGCGTGTGTGGCACGGAAAGAATGCTCACGGACAGTTTGGCCATTTGGTGGAGTAGCACATCAATACGCTCATTCTTGGCGTCAATTGTGTTCTGCAGGTGGTTGGTCTTCTGGACAATGGAGTTGATGTAGCGCGTCTTCTCGGCACTCTCCCTAACAGCCTTGGCATAGTGTTCGTACGCGACAACTTTCTTAGATACCTTCTTCATCTGTCCATTGACCATGACATTCATGTCCATGGTCAGCACCTGGGGTGGCGTATCTACCGAGGGGGGGCGCTCGATCACTTGGGTGAGGGATCGGTTGAGAGTGCGTTCCACGGATTTCTTGTTAGCCAACTTTTTGATCAACACGCTATTCTGGGAGCTCGTTGGCGATACACTCAGCCGGGGTCTTGGTCTGGGGCTACCGCACTTGGTCACCGCGATCAGTTCGTGGAACAGTGATTCTATGGCTCCTGGTGCCGCGGACGCCAGCTGCTCCAGCTCCGAACGTGGCAAATTGATGCCCAACTTCTTCAGCACCTTCTGATTGAAGGTCTGCCAGCTCTGGAGTTTCAGCACCACGCTGCTCTTGGGCGTATAGTTGTGCAGATCCACCAGACGAGGATGACTGCGCTTGACAATCTTGGCCACCGGCAAGACATCGGAGAACGCACGACGAGCTTTCAGATCCAGGATAATGCGCTGCTCCTTTAGCCACTGGTTCAGTTCATTCTCCTGCTCGTTCTCCATACTTAGCAAGTGATTTGGGGTTTTCTATGTTTCGGATTTTACCTGCTTTTTAATTTCTGTTGTAAATTTATTTGGGCAAGACAAGCTTCCATATATGTTTCAGATAATAATGCTTGATAGATATACAATGACTGGCAGCTATGTCCACTGGCAATGACTACTGGATGGCTAAACTAAAACTTATTCGAAAAATTCTCCATTCACAGGGCTTCTTTGATATACCAGTTGATAATCTCTATGCCGAGCCGGCGGTACTCAAGTGGATCAAGGAGAACATTCCCGAGTGGAAGAACTCGATCATTGTGTCGCCCGATGCTGGCGGTGCCAAGCGGTTAGTTGCAGTCTTTAATCCATATGTGTAATAGATTATATTGTTATTAATATTTCACGTTTAGTGTCACCTCAATTGCCGATCGCCTCAATGTGGAGTTCGCTCTGATACACAAGGAGCGCAAGAAGGCCAACGAAGTGGCCTCCATGGTACTGGTGGGTGATGTCAAGGACAAGATTGCCATTCTGGTCGACGACATGGCCGACACATGCGGCACCATTGTCCATGCCGCCGATCGCCTGGTGGAGGCGGGAGCCACCAAGGTGGGTTTACTCGATTTTTGATTAATTTCCGTGTATTTATTGATTTATTTTGGATTTAATCAGGTATATGCCATTCTGACGCATGGCATTTTCTCGGGTCCGGCGATCTCGCGGATCAACAATGCCTGTTTCGAGGCGGTGGTGGTGACCAACACCATACCGCAGGATGGACACATGCGGGACTGTCCCAAAATCCAGGTGGGTTACCAACTATTGCTTCTTTTGGTGTAAATTTAATTTGGTTTAATGGTTTTATATCTTTTGTTTATCAGTGCATTGATGTCTCGATGATGTTCGCCGAGGCCGTCAGACGGACACACAACGGCGAGAGTGTCTCGTATCTCTTCTCAAATGTTCCATACTAAACAACAAACAAACAAACAAGCAAACAATCGGCAGAAAAACCAGCAAACGTTTGATAAAACAGCAACCAGAACACCGTTAGCAAGCCACAGCAAAATGAAAAGAGGAAAAAAACAACTTTAATAGCAATTTGTAATGCAATTCAACAAACACAACAATTCGAAAACACATATTTTGCCATCATCATCGTTATATATTTTTTATGGATTAACTATTGTAATTAAAGTAAATGCAAACTCAGTAGATGGGAAATCGTCATTGTGTAATTATACTAAATAGGAGCATAAAGATTAACACTAAACACCACTAAAACAATCCAAAAAGTAAACAAATGCAATGCCTTTCCTTTTGTATAGTAAGTTCTTTGTTTAAACAAACTTTTGCCGTTTTCTGATTTTACAAGTTAACACGAACGATAAATTCCCAGTTGATTGGTGTAAACATTGGCCTGCTCTTAGAGAGAAATTTAGAATTGTAGATTAACACCGTAGAAGATATACACCCAAAACACACACACACTCACACAAACACACCCCCGCATATACACCCGCACACCACACAACAAAAAATTGTAATTTTACACTGTGCAACTACTTTTTGATGATTCTTTATTGTAAGCTCATGAAGAAAAAAAACGCAAAATACTTGCAAGTTCAAAACAAAATCTAGTAAAATTAAGTAAAAAAAAAAATACAATTGAAAAGAACATAGCAAATAGGCGTTAAAAAACAATAAACAACCAAACAAACAACTAAAAAAACTAAAGAAAAAATACAAAAAAATATTACAGAAAACTAATGCAAGAATGTGTTTTTACTGGATTTATGGAAGGATTTGATATTTTAAAACACCTTTTTGATGATTGGATAGATTTTTTTGGGACTATAAGATAATTGTTATAGGATAGTTTACTTTTACTTTAACTGCTTAAGCAGAAATTCAGGTTGTTAAGCCATATCCTCAACCCTTGCCCAAAAAAACTCATAATGATTCAAACTCTTGGTTAATTTATTTACACATAATTATTGGATATTGTAGTGACTGCAGTCTGGCCGGGATTGTTGGAATGTGGGCTTAGAACTCATCGAAGTCCTCGTCGCCGCCCTCCTCGGCATTGTCCAGACCGACCTCCTCGAAGTCGCGTTCCAGGACGGCGATATTCTCGCGCGCCTCCGTGAACTCGCCCTCCTCCATGCCCTCGCCCACGTACCAATGGACGAAGGCTCGCTTCTTGAACATCAGATCGAACTTGTAGGAGAGATTGGAGAAGGCCACCGAGATGGCGGTGGTGTTGGACAGCATGCAGCAGGCCCTCGAGGTCTTGGCCAAATCTCCATCCGGCACAAAGGCGGGCTTCTCGTAGTTGATGCCAATCTTGAAACCAGTGGGGCACCAGTCCACGAATTGAATGTGCCGCTTGGACTTGATGGCCGAGACAGCGGCATTCACATCCTTGGGCACCACATCCCCCCTGTACAGCATGCAGCAGGCCATGAATTTGCCCGCACGAGGATCACACTTGACCATCATGTTGGAGGACTCGAAACAGGCATTGGTCAAAGTGGTAATCGCATGCTGTTCGTGGGCCGATCTCTCGGCGGACATGAGTGGGGCATAGGCCACCAGGGGAAAGTGGATTCTGGGGAAGGGCACCAGATTTGTCTGGAACTCATTCAGATCCACGTTCATGGAGCCACTGAAACGCAGAGAAGCCGTTGTGGAGCTCACTATTTGGGCGATCAAACGATTCAGATTCCTATAGGCGGGCCTGTCCACACCCAAGCTATTGTTACATATATCGTAGATGGCCTCGTTGTCCACCATGAACACACAGTCCGAGTGATCCATGGTGGAGTGGGTGGTCAGCAGGGCGTTGTATGGCTCCACCACGGCGGTGGAGACCTTGGGCGATGGATAGACGGCAAAGTCCAGCTTGCACTTCTTGCTGTAATCGGTGGACAAGCGCTCCACCAACAGGGATGTGAATCCCGAACCAGTTCCTCCGCCCAACGAGTGGAAGATGAGGAATCCCTGCAAGCTGTCGCACTGCTCTGCGATCTTCTGCAGCCGTGAGGTCACCCTATCGATCACCTCCTTGCCAATGGAGTAACGACCTCGGGCATAGTTATTGGCCGCATCTTCCTTTCCAGAAATCAGTTGCTCCGGATGATAGAGCTCCCTCATGCAGCCATTCCGCACATCATCGATGACCGTCGGTTCCAGATCGACGAAAATCGAGCGTGGCACTTGTTTCCCATTGCCGGTCTCCGTGAAGAAGGTCCTAGCATCGTTGGCCGAGGTGTCGTGACCCACACTGGCACTGCTGCCGCTGGCCGTCAGCTCCTCCTTGGTCTTAAGGCTGCCGTCCAGGTTGATACCGTGCTCCAGCAGGTACAGCTCCCAGCAGGCATTGCCGATCTGGATGCCGCACTGGCCAATCTGGATGGAGACTACTTCGCGCTGGCGGGGGAAACAATAAAAGTGGTGAGCTGGACAAGAGAAGGCGCCATTGTTTAAGGTTAGGTTAGGTCCTCCCTTTCTATTTTACTTCTTAAATACATTACTCACTAAAACTAATATCAAAAACAATATTATATGACGAAAAAGTAATACTCTTTTTTCCTTGGAACATTTCATTAGTTTTAAAGAAAAAGTTCAAATCAAAGATTCTTTATAAATTTTGATTGTCTGTTATATTATTTATATAAGAAATATATTTTAGAACAATTCTAAGATCTTACTATTTTTCAAGAATTTGTAGGCAGTTTTTTTTTTTTTAAAATCCGAAATCAGTATAAAATATGATGCTATTCATTTCGCAATTAACTTTTTTTCATGTTCACTTCCCACATCTCTTCATTTCACATCTTTTCTGATTTTAAATTTCACTTCCCGCTTTTCGCAACTCTTAAACTAATTAGTTTTTCTTCTTCTCACCATTTTATTCGTTTTTTTGCTGCACAAAAATTGGGAGTATACAAATTAAAATCTACTGCGGGACCTTTTTTTTTTATATTTTTTTGGTCGCCACGCGAAAAGTGCAGCCTCAGGTTAGTTGGTTCGCTGATTGGGGAGTCACTGGAAAAGCGCCGTTACAGGGCGCGAAAGAGGAATGTCAAATTGGGAGACAGGGCTGCTAGCAATAATCATTCCAAGGTTTTTCCAAACCATTTCTGGCGGCTTATCGATACTAATTTGAAAATATATGTATGTTTGCTTTACCTTGACTTAAATAATTATTATAAAATATATAAAATCTTATTAAAATTCTTTAAAAGCTTAGGTGTCTTCAAAACTTGTTTATTTTTTTTAATGTTATATATTGACAAATGCACTCTACTTGAATAAATATTTTATGGCATCTTTCTGTAAAGAGGATTTATTTCGTGCGAATTGAATTCTACCTCTCTAGACACCTATAATTGTGCTTTAAAATTTTAACTTAACATAAAGTGGGACGAAAATAAATTCATTGAACCTGACAAAATAAATAATCATCTAGGCATGCTAATCCTTGCGAAATCCGGGGGGCAGCGTCACATCGAAAACGATGGGAGCATTGTTGGGTAGGTAGTTGATGTCACACGTTGAGGCATTCACAAAGATGATCCTGCCATCGCTTGTGATGCCGTAGCCTTCGTGTACATGTCCAAAGACGTGGTATTTCGGGCGCACTCGTTGCTGCACTGTGCTGAGTAGCTCCACACAACCGGCTCGTACGCCGGAACAGCAGAGATCGCCGTGACCCACGGGCGGCGTATGGGTGACCAGAATATCGATGCCTTCCGGTATTTGATTCCACTTATCCAAACAGGCAGTTCCACGAGGAACATTAAAGGCCCAGCGACAGAATTCCGGTTGCCATGGCGATCCATAAATTTGAATGCCCCAAATCTCGAGCAGTTCATCCTCCAGATACCGACAGTTGGTCAGAACATCACGGACATTCTGCGTTTGCACGGCGCTCTCCAAGTTCTCCTTGGCATTGCCCAAAGTGGGCAGATCATCGAGGATGGACATGCCCGTGTGTTTGCTGCTCGAAGCATGACTTTTGCTCTTCTGGAAAGGATGGGTAAAGGTTCTGTCGAAGCTGAGCTCATGATTGCCAGCAATCACGATCTTATGGCGATGGGGCAGTGCTCCAATCCAGGTGTTGAACTCCTCCACCTCCTCCAGTTGGCCGCATTTGGTGAAATCGCCGGCATGAATGAATATATCGCCATCTGGTATATCGAACTTGATGTAGGGCGTCAAGGAGTGCGTGTCGGACATGCAAACCACTCGAGCTTTGTTGGGCGCCACCGTGGTGGTCGGTGGCTTCATCGTCACCTTGATCACGCGCTGCGTTTTGCTAATCTCCCTCCAAGCGGCCGTGGGGTCCTGGCTCAGCGGATGCACTGGCACTTCCATTTTGATATCTGCAATGGTATATGAGGATTACTATGTATTTTCTTATGGAGAACTGGTTTGTTTACGTATATTTTATCAAGGTATTTAAGCACAGATACTAAATCTTTTGTTCCAGATACTAAGAGCTATGCATAAGACGTGGCCAAGAATGTTATATTACTAAGACAGTTCTTTAATTTTAAAGTACTGGGAAGCATGTGTTTTTCGTATGATTCATAAATTTCATATTTTAAAATTTTATTCAATGCAGTACATTTGTTTAAAGAGGACAGACACTTGAAAGAGATTTAATAAGTGTGGTAGTTATGCCAATATAATTGGCGTACTTTCCAGTTTAGGAAGCGTTTGTAACTATATCTAAAAAGTAGAGTTTAAAGTCACAACTAATACAGGTAACAAGTTCATTTGTCAAAATCAATAGTGTTCATTCCTTTTACTTACTATTATTTATGAACTTTCCTAGTGATTGTTCCTTTTTAGCTTCTTTGCGCCTCGTCGACTTCTGATTGTTTTGCCATTGTGTTAGGCCTTAACCACACGTTGCAATCGCCGGCGACATGGTCGAGCCCTGATTAGCGCGCGTTTATTTATGTTTAGTCAAGTATTTGCAGATAAATGCGATACTAATTTGATAATACCAATCAAAATACAAGAAATTGAGAATTCACGCGTGACGTCATTGCCGGGGCAAACAGCTGAGCGCCGATAGCGCAACGTAACAAAACGTAACGTACAATCGCCTATCGATTGGCAAGTTTCTAAGGTAGCCCTGGTCAAAACAAAAATCAGCTGCTTCATAATTTTCTGCTTCTTCGCTACGCGTAAATTTTCTTCCAACATTTGCAATGAAAAACGTTCTTAAAATTGCCTAAATCAAATTGGAAATAGTGTTTTTTTCTTGTGCCCTTGTGCCAAAGTATGATAGAAGTGTTCTTTGAGTGTTCAAAAACGTGAAACGTGATTAAAAGCTGAAATTCCACGCTGGGCAAGCAAAAAATGGCCGCAGCTGCAACTTTTGCAGACGCGTATTGTTTTTAGCCATCAATTTTTAATTAAGAAGTGTATTGGATTGCGATGGATCAATTGGAGCTGCAGGACGATTTGTTTGCCTTGGAAGCAGGTGTTGCAGGTGAGTTTTTTCGCAATTGGCGTCTTGTTTTAGTTTTCAGCTGCATAAGTAGCTATTTTTGGGATTTAAACAGCCTTCTGCGTGATTTTCTCAATTTTCCCTTTTGCATCGCGCAACTTTTGCGTTTAACTGCACTTGTTCCTAGTTTTTTGCTTTTGTTGCTAATTGCACACGCCCACTAATTGTTTGCCTGTGTGCGCTGTTGTGTGTGTGTGTGTTATCTCACTGCATTTCACTCACTGCCTCGCCTTCTTTGTTCTCTCCCGCCCCTCCCACTCACACCTTCACACACTATACCTCTTTTGCATCTGTTTATCCGTTATCCATTTGTTTGTTTGCTTTGTCTTCCTCATTTGTTAAGTGATGATTCACTTTGATTGCCGGCCATCCACACGCACTCGCCATCTCTCTCTCGCCGACTCTCTTTCTCCTGCTCGCACTTGCACACCTAATCAAATTGAACAATTTATGGTTTTGATTTACTGTACCACAGTGGAGCAAGTCCTTAGTGCACAGGAAACGGTTTGTTTACTTTGAAAAACTTCTATCCTAAGGGCTCCTAAGTGTTTATATGTACGATATCTTCACAGAGAGTCGCCGGTGTGTTTGGACGTCTATGAAAATATTTACCTCTTCTCTCGATTTAGATCAAAGTGAGATTTTCATTCTAATTTTGGGTTCTTTGTTTACACTTGGGTATCGCAAATTTTGCAACAAAGGAATATACCGCTACATATGAATGTGTTTGCTTGGCTTCAATCTGAGAACTTAAATGTTTGCTTTGCGAATTCGTCGCTAGGGAACCATTAGTTTAATGGGGAGCACTTAAGAAGAAATTATATTATATACATACATATAAACATATGTACATATATACAAAAGTATGTAGTTACGTCAAAAAAAAATTGAACTTAAATAAGTTTAAAATTTAATGAATATATGCTAATATATACCCAAGATAATGAACACAAGCTGTGCAATAAATAATCCAGTATTTGCCTGAAACAAATAAGTCCTTGCCCATCGTTGACATAATGCAGTTTACGTATCTTTGTCTTCTTTAATTTATGGACACAACGTTTTCCCTTTTTCCTTATACTTTTATTTTTTGGCGCACAGCAATTTTTCATTATATTCCGAGATTGATTTACCGCCGATTTAAGTACGGTACGCGATCCGATTTGGCCCTATCTCAATGTTTTCCCCGAAAACAAACCCGCCAACTCACTTCTACGCTTTTCATTCACAATCGCAATCAAAAAAACAAAAAGGCGGGAAAAACAGAGTGCCAAATAAACCTTGATAATGACATTCAGCGCCGAAAGAGGAAGAAAAGCAAAACAAACGTCTGGCGTCAATGGGTGTGTTGGGCTTTTATTTCCATTTGGTTTTGCTGCTCTTTCAGCAGCAGCAGCACCACCACCACTACCATCGCTACCACCATCAGCACCACCTGGCAGTTATCCAACGGATTTTGTAGCGCAGTGTGGCAAAATTAGAAAATTCCGCCAGCCATCCAAAGTCAAATGTCGAGTCGTCGTTACCATCACCTGTGCGAAATTGCATAAGTTCGGGCTCCAAACGCTCGTACATCAGCCCATTTTCATTCTCATTCTCATTTGTTTGCCCGCCGTCGAGGCACAAAGTACCGAAACCAGAGGGAAAACACACTAGTCTGTTTCAAAATCCGAGTGTGCGGGGAAATAGGTTTATATAGCCGACTTGGGGCCAACAAAAATCAAGTGCGTTCTCAATTATTTTTTAGCGGGTGTAAAGTGCGTTCCGGTCGCGTGTTTGTTTGGTTTGCCTTCTCGAATCGCGTGCCAGTCCATCATTTTGGTAGTGGCAACTCCTAGTTATGCGGTGGGCGTGATGTAATTCGCCAATTGCAATAAAAGCAGTTAACTAATTCAGCTAACCAATATTGTACAAATGGAAAGTGCCCGTGCTTGTGGGCCAATGTGCTAATTTTTCGTACATATGGCAAACAATCTGGGCGCGTTCATAATCAATTTAACTGTTTGTCGTTATAAAATGCTTCACTCGGCATTGTTTTTTTTATTATGTTTGCTTATTTACTTTTTTATACAAGTTGGTGAAATCAATTTGCACAAAGTTTGTTTAGCAATTCGCCAAGGCAGTTGGTCATTTTCATAAAGGAAAATCAGAAGGGAGAATTATACAAAGTCTATCTTTAGAAACTATGACATTTCAAGTCAATTATTTAGGTTTGAAGTTCCTTAATTAAGTTTGCAAATTGTTCAAAACTTTGATTCGAACATTAGAATTTTAGGGAATCAATAAAACTTTGGATTATCGTAAGATAAAGCTCGACTTTTTATTTTCTGACTAGACTTCATTAGGTTATTTAAAATCAAGATCTAATAAAATAAGTAAAACATAATGTAACTTTAAAATATATTGCGCTTGGAAATGTGTTTCCATTGATTTTGTGTTTTCAACTTGTATTGATACATCTTTTCAAATAATTTACCCAGTCAACTGGATTCCCAATTTCTAATCCCTTCAAGCAAGTGGAGCGCACTTGCATTGAATTGAATTACCGCGGTTTTCCACACGGAATTCGGGTTAAGGACGTCCTGTGAAGTGTTGTAGTTGGAGCTCAGCTTCAGCCTTGGCTCTCTGCGGGATTTCCACGTCGCCGAGGGCGGAAAGTTTTCCACTTAGCACTTCTCTGCGGGAAGGCGCGGCCCAGGTTACCGCCAGTAAATTGAAGCTAATGCAACAGATATATTATATATATGTATATATATCCATCCACTAGCTGTGCTAATCAGCTAGAATCCGCAAAGAGAGAACGCAAATAGGTAAACAAACAAATGGTTTTCATCGTCTTCCATTTGGTACAACGCGGCGTATGAGTGTTGTTGTTTTGAAAGCAACTCAGCTGATTTTTGATTTCGCCGCAGTAGCCAAACAGCTGTTCCGTTCGCTCCAAACTCTCTCTCTTTCTCTCTCTCCCTCTCTCTCGCAATTGTTAATCATAATTTTAAATAGACAATAATCGTTTGTTTTGATTTCGAGCTTCCAATTTGCGAGCGTGCGCGAGTTGCTCACATTTTGTTGATTTTTGTACAGTATTATTTCTCTGCTGCCATTGACGTCGCGCTCGCTCTTTTTTTTTGTATTTGTTTTTGTTTTTTTTTTTCCGTTTAGCCCGTCCGTTTTTTTCGGTTCGTTTTCGCCGCAGTCGAAATTCGTCGTCGTCGCCGTCGTTTGCCTCGCATTTTGCACTTTGCGGTCCGTTCGAAATTTTTATTTTGGATTTAACGCGAGCTACCCGTCTATATATAACACTATATATAATATCCGTCTATATGTGCCACCATATCGAAATCGGTTCTATTTATCGGCACATACAAATAATCACATTCGGATGGCCAACGTAATTTGACATCGGCCAATAAATAAACTAATAAAGTACAAAAAGGTGTACAAGTTTGCAAAACGCTGAGCTCATTATTTCTGGCTAATTAGCATACAAATCGTAGAGAGAGGCTCTAAGAGGCGGCTGTAAATGTTAATAAACAAAAAAAAAAATATGTTTCTTCCATTGGGAAAATGAGTGTTGGTTGATTGCTAATCGTTAATTCCTTAGCAATTTATAGTGCAATAAACATAAATCCTGACCCAGTGACATAGTTGAAATCACCTTATCAGCAGCACCGTTTTTAATCGAATCTAAAACAATCGGACACGGTAGCAAACAACAATTGAAGCAACAATTAATAAATATTATTTGTAAACTGTGTGGAAGCAAAAATCACGTGCCTCTAATTGCAATACTTGTTCGCGTTAATTAGTGTTAAATACACTCGCTATCGCATTTGTGTTTTTTTTCTTAGCCGGGCAGAACAATTGTAAATCTGCCCGAGTATCATTTTCCCAGCTGCGATTCCCTGACAAATTTATGCTCCACTTTCATGTTATGGAATTTTCAATGGACTCCAAAAAAACTAAAAGGTACTTATACATACATACATGGCGATTTGAAAGTTCAAAACATCCAATATTCAAGCACTGAAAAAAAGGCGATAAGCATTTGGAAACGGTTTGGTTTGGTCACCAACCAAATATCCAGGAAATATTTGGTTTACAGACGATAAAAATAAGTTGCGATAAACAATTTTGAAGGTTTTGAGTTCAAGTTTATGTGAACAAATATTAAAGAACCACATGAGTTTACATGATTTTGCTATATGGAGTTATCTTATCGGGCTTATTACGAAATTCGTATAATGTTCATTGTTTTCGCTATCACTTGCTGCACAGATAATCGAATTTAAAAAAATAAAAACTTCAAGAAAGCAAACTGAAAAAAAGGTTCAAGGGCGAAAGTTGATGGATTAATGGCGAAGATAAGATAAATGTTTGAAAATCAATAACAAGTTGATGTGCGATTTCAAAGATAGCAATCGGTGGATTCTAGCAAACACACTTTTTTATAAACAACAAACGATTCGATATATTTAAATATACAGCTTGACTTTCCGCCAAATTCTTTAAATATTTTTCTGCAACGCCAATATTTTGAATTATCATCCCACACTTCTCGACTACTTTACTTATTCATTTAGCGCGTTTGCCAAAAATATTTGTTTATTATTGTTAACTCGCAATTGTTTTTCGTCAATTTCTTTGTTATCATTAACAATGATTTTAAAGAAATGCTTGATTACCTATCGATTTAACATAAATAAATGGATTTGATTGGGGTTATCTGCATTTTTATTATTGTTTTCTAAACGTTCTTTTTCTACATTTTTTATAAATAATCAGAGCAATTTTCAAAAACGAAAACACCAAGCGAAAATCTATTGGTGCCTGAAAATGCTCAACAGAGAAATAAAAAAGCTACTAAAAATAATTCCATGCGCTAAACTATAAATATTTTTTCCAACGAAATTGAATTGGATAATAGCATATGAAAATAAAACATTAAAGAAGACTACTTGTAGTTTGAATGTTTTACTGTTTTCTAAGAAAATAGAATATGTTAAAATGAAAATTAGGTAAATGGAACTCCATAGAAACATGTTGAAGATTCTGTACTTGCTATCATTCAAATTCCATAAAACAGTGTCTAATGAGTATCTGACAGTCGAACCCCCAGATTACTTGCCTCAGTTTCTTGCCTCCGCTGCAGTTTTTGAATATTTTACGTTTTATTTGGATTTGAGTTTGGCCCAGTGCGATGGATTAATCGTCTGGCAGAGATATTTGTTCGGGTTCGTCGAACATCTTATAAGTGGCATGGAATCGTGTTATTCGCGTGTGTTCTTGCTGCCCTCATATGACACATCCAGGGAGCTTTTATAAGACGTACGATTCGTTCGGGAAGACGATTTGGGTGAGCGTGTTAATATGGCATTAATAATACGTACATATATGTATGTGTATCTGTGTACATATGTTTTCGCATTTTTTAGTTGAGATTTCCTTGTGATGTTTTCTATTTTCTTCGCATACATGTGTTTAGTGAAATGTCAAACATATTCCAACCCATTACTTATTCCGCTTGGCTTGGACTTGGTTGTCTTTTGGGGGAACTTTCCTTGCCGGAGATTTCACGGCTTTTCGCTACAAAGTTTGGGATCAACCTTTGCTTGTCCCCCAGTGAGCCTTGTACTTCAACTTTATCAATTATTTACAAAAACCTTTACCCTGAACTTTACCAGACCTTCGGTGGCAGCTCAAAACAGCTGACTTCTTTGGTGCATGACACACGGCACATCGTTTGGATTACATTTGGTATTTGATATATATTATTCACCTGGTGCCATCCAATAATGTTATACTTGACTTGGTCATAAAGGACTATTGATTGAGTCTATTGATTGAGTTCGATTTTAAAGGAATTCTGGCCAGAAATAAGTCACGATAATTGATCTGAATAATAGAACGAGGTGTCGTTTTGCTAGGCAATTGAGGGATAACCTTTGTTTGTTTGATGCCAGCTTTCAGTTTTGAGTGTTCATATTCTTAATGACTTAACATTTGTCATCAATTTATTTGATAATTATGCTTACGTAGAAGGAGAATCTGAATCACTTTAACTTTTATAGTGTTGCTTTCCTTTCAGAGAGCGATAAATATAAAGTTGACCTCCCCAGATATTTGCAATTCAAATTCATTTCGACTTCGTAGTATCTTCAATTCAAGCCATATTACACATTCCCATCAGTTTCCTTAGTTAGAATTCGGTTTCGGCTCTTATCATCGTGTCAGTAAATAGATATGAGTTGCCAGAAGTAAAGCAAATCATCAATTGTAATTATTATTTTGCATATACCACAGAGTGTGTTTCATTTCGACAGATGGCCGATGGTATGCCATTCATCAGACCATGTGGCAGTATTAAGTTTACAGTGCTTTCCTGGCAATTAAGATATAAAACCGAAATATTGAATGATAACCAACCGACACGATTCAGTTCCCAAGTTCAAGTCCCCAAGTCCAGAATTATTGGGACCATAAAGGGAGCTCGTTTTGGTTTCTCTAACCAATTTGAGTTTTTCGGGGCGTGTTCTTGCCACACCCCCACACTTGATGATGATTAAATTGTTGATGGTTGCTGATGATAATTTCTATTTACAGATTTCGCTTTATAGGCGTGTCCTAGAACCAAGGTTGGGTAAAAAACTAAAATAACTTATCACAAATCAAAGATTCATACAGCATATATCGCGTATACGCAAGTTTTAGAATGCCAAAACAATTAATAAATGTCACATCATAGCTGACTTAGCGCTGATATCTCTACTTTACTATCTACAAAAGTGTACAATTTTAGGTTTTTGATTAAATTAAAAATATGAAATGTTATTATTTGTATAATTTATTAGTAAAATTAAATATTAAAATGTTATTAAACTTTTTGTTCCCATAAACGTGCTTATTTTATGATTTTTGCACACAGAGTGAATCATTTTTGTTTCTTGTCCAGCTATCTACACATGTAATTCTATACCTATAAATAACTGATAAGTGTAATCCGCTTAATCGTAAAACCGATAATGATAATGTGTTTCGTTCTTTTTTTAACCAGGCACAAATCAAAACCCAAATGAGCAGCACCTGAGCGATCCAGCTGCCTCGCCCTCCACCGCCAGTCCAGCCAACAACAGCAACAACAACGCAGCAGCTGGAGCGGCGACAACATCAACAGCCACTGTGAGCACTGCGGTGGGTGGAGCAGGCGGAGCGGGAGCGGGAGTGGTAGTGGGCGTGGTAACACCAACAAAGAGCCCACAGCGTAATGCTTTCCAGGAAGATGCTTATCAGGCGAACCTGGCTGGCGGCGATAGCGTCGATAACATTGAATCAGCTCAATTGGATGGTGGAAATCCGAGTGGTGGATCGCCCGGCCAGCGTCACTCGATAAACTCGGCGGAATACACATCCACGCCGAAGACGACTCGCAGTGGTCCGAATGGTAGCAACACGGCCAGTGGAACAACGTCGCCCATTAATTACCAGCTGCCCGGCGATGACTATCCGTATGGCATAGAGTATGAGTCACAGCAACTGCTATACCAACAGCAACAGCAGCAGCAGCAACAACAGTCGCAACAACAACAGCAGCAGGAACAACAATTGCCACTAGGCGATGTGGAGCAATCGTCAGCGGTAACATACCAAAGTTTGCCGGCCAGTCGCCAGAGTTACGCTTCACCGCCAGCTCTGATTATTCCTCAGCGGCAGTCGCTGCTACCCTGGGGAGCTCATTCCAGGAGTTCGATCATCAACGTCCTGCCCAGTTACACGCAAGCCGAGATGCATGCCTTGGCCGCCAGGGTGGCCAGCGTGGAAACCTCCGCTCCACGGCCTGGTGAGATCGTGATGCGCAATCTGTTCAGTGACTTTACAGCGCAAGCTGAGAAGAAGATCGAGCTGGTGATGCTGGAGAGTGCCGACAAGAATCTATCGAAGCTGCTGCAGCGCGGCGAGGATCAGCAATTCGATCAGTTGCTATCTGCTCTGGGCTCAGTGGCCGAGCACTGCCTGCCATCGTTGCTGCACACCTTGCTGGCCTGGCATCGTCGCCAGTTGTCCGACATGGAGATCAAGAATGATCTCAAGAAACCAGCACCGAGTGGCAGTAGCTCGCAGGCGGCAACCAATAAGCCCACCGTCGATCTGGACTTTCAGCTGCAGCGTAGGGAAGCGGCTGTGGAGTTCATTTTCTGTCTGGCTCTCATCGAGATACTCAAACAGTTGCCGTATCATCCGGGCCACGAGGATTTGGTGCGCAGCATCGAGAATCTGGCCTTTAAGCACTTCAAGTACAAGGATGGACTGCAAAACAATCCGAATGCCCTTAATATCCACATGATTGCGGATCTGTATGCAGAGGTTATCGGTGTACTGGCTCAAAGTCGATTTGCATCGGTGCGCAAGCGTTTCATGAGCGAGCTGAAGGAGCTGCGTGGCAAGGAGGTGTCACCCACGACCACGCAGAGCATCATTAGTCTGCTGATGGGAATGAAGTTCTTCCGGGTCAAGATGGTGCCCATTGAGGAGTTTGAGGCGTCCTTTCAGTTTATGCACGAGTGCGGCCAGTACTTCTTGGAAGTCAAGGATAAGGATATCAAGCATGCGTTGGCCGGACTGTTCGTGGAGATCCTGGTGCCTGTGGCGGCGGTGAGTAACAATACCAATTGCCTCTTAAGTCATTGAAGTAATATATTCATTTTTTCACAGGCCGTTAAAAACGAGGTGAATGTTCCGTGCGTTAAGAACTTTGTGGAGCTGCTCTATGTGCAGACCTTGGATGCTTCCACCAAGTCTAAGCATCGATTGGCCCTATTCCCGCTGGTTACCTGCTTGCTCTGCGTCTCCCAAAAGACATTCTTCCTGACCAACTGGCATTACTTCCTCGCCATGTGCTTGAGTAATTTGAAAAACCGCGATGCCAAAATGAGCCGCGTCGCCCTTGAGTCACTGTTTCGCCTACTGTGGGTCTACATGATCCGCATCAAGTGTGAGTCCAACTCGGCCACTCACTCCCGCCTCCAGAGCATTGTTAACTCCCTGTTTCCCAAGTGAGTAATGAATTCAAAACCATGCGAGGGAATATTGCTTATCCACACCAACTTGTTACTTTTTTTACAGGGGCTCCAAAGGAGTTGTGCCACGTGACACTCCCCTGAACATCTTTGTAAAGATCATCCAGTTTATCGCCCAGGAGCGTCTGGACTTTGCCATGCGCGAAATCGTGTACGATCTGCTGTGCGTAGGTCGTTCGATTAAGCTTATCCTGAATCCGGAACGCATGAGCATCGGACTGCGAGCCTTCTTGGTCGTCGCCGATTCACTGCAGCAGAAGGCTGGTGAACCACCGATGCCCAGGACGGTGCCAGTCCTGCCATCTGGTAACACACTGCGAGTGAAGAAGACGTTCAACAAGATGTATGTTTTGTTAACGGATGATACCGCCAAAAGTATTGGAATGTCTACGTACTTCCCGCATGTGCGCAGAGTTTTTGTGGATATTTTGAGAGCTTTGGATGTTCACTACGGTCGTCCCCTGATGATGACCAATACGCAGAACCAGAACAAGGAGCCGGACGAGATGTTGTCTGGCGAAAGAAAGCCTCGCATCGATCTCTTCCGAACGTGTGTGGCCGCCGTACCGCGATTGATACCCGATACGATGACCCCTCATGAGCTTGTGGACATGCTCTCCAGACTGTCGGTCCACATGGATGAGGAGTTGAGAATTCTAACCCACCAGTCGCTTACGACTTTGGTCATAGATTTCCCGGATTGGCGTCAGGATGTCGTGCACGGTTACACTCAGTTTCTGGTGCGCGACGTCACCGACACCTATCCGCAGCTGCTGGAGAACTGCACGCGCATCCTCTTCACTTTCCTCAACATCTGGCGGTGTGCCACAAATGTGAATGGGAATAACACCACAAGTGCACCTAGTGGAGCAACCAACGTGGTCAATACGTCACAAGCCAAAATGACTACGGCCACCACAACGACAACAGTGGTGCAGGCTACAGTGGTTCAGGTCACATCAGCGCCGGCCAAGGACACCGCCAGCAGTCAGTTGTCCAAGCAGCAGCATTTGAATACAGCCAGTAGTGCTGCATCCAGCATAACTACCTCAAGCGGAATGTCCAGTATCACGCAACACACCGTGCTGAACATGGCCAGCGATGTGGGCAAGAAGAATGAAATTCCTCTGGCCACCACTCTGCATTTTGTGGAGGGCTTTGCCCTTGTGCTACTCTGCAACTATCGCACGTATCTGCGCAAGCTGGCCGCGTTGATCCTCAAGGAAGTAAAGAATCTGATGCGGGCATTGGGTATCCCTGAAACGGAGCCGCCGCTCATTGATGTCATGGATCGTTGTGTGCCTGGCATCATTGAGAAGTGCCTGCCACAGCTGCCTCAGACGGAGAAGACGGCTATTCTGAATGCCAATTGCATTGATCTGCAGTGGATAGCTGAAAGATCGAGTGGAGTGTGGCTAGCAGGACTGACAGATGGTAGGCAGTTGTTCAAAACCATTTTAAACGAATATAAAAACATAATTCTTTTCATGCTTCTTCTTACAGACACCTCGAAGTCTTCTACGTCCACGCTCAACCTCTCGCAGTCCAGTTCAACACCGAATGCCTCGGCAACGGCGGCCAGCTCTCCGCAGCCTCCGTTCGATCCCTGGGCCACCTGTTTGTTTGGATTGCTGGAACGACAGAATGTCCTGCAACAGTGCCCATCGGCTGTAGCGCAGGCCTGGCCAATTTGCTTCACGCGCCTGAATGCGCTGTACAGTGTCATTGATCCCACGTAAGTTCCATGGGGTTTCACTAGAATCTATATTATTAATCATATTTAAATATATCCCGTAATGCAGCCCCGTGAGTGACAATCGAGCTTCGTTGCTGCGAAGTTCGGCGCCAACGAAGAAAGTGCCCACCGAGAGCCAGAAGGATTCGTACTTGCGTCTTTGGAGGAATCAGGTGGCCTGTGCCATGCGACTAGTGCCCCAGATTCCCAGTGTCGCCGTTCGATGTGCATCACCTGACTTGAGTTTGAGGTGAGTGACGAAACGCATTGCATTTGTAAGCCATGTTCACACAGATGAACAAATAACTGCCAAATTGAAATGAAATCGATTTATGCCAAGCCATTGAAACTTGCCGTAAGCTGATGTGATAAGCCTGTGAAAAGGGTTAACAATTTGTGTGTGTTATTTTTCTCTGTGCATCTATTGTGTCCCCTCACTAACAACCGCCCAAAGCTCAGAACAAACAAGACACTTCATTACTTCTGTTTGACTAACACTTCGCATTCAATTACATTCGGCACGGTTTGCATGTAGTGATTATACATCCGTGTACTACAGTTGACCTGTACTTTGTTATTAAAAGTGCGTGTGAAATTGTAATCAAGTTGGAAATTCATTATATATTTTGTTTTCTTGTTCAAACCAATTTTCATTGGAGTGGGTTTTGTGTTTTAAGTTGCTGTGTGTCAAGCAAAAAGACAGAACCGCATGTGTTTGTATTTTGATATTTGAAAATGGGGTTTGTCTTAACTCCATTTGCATATAGATGGTGAATGCAAATCGGTTTAATATGTGATTATCAATAATTGGTTCATTCACGTAACTCACACCGCTTGTTGTATGTTTAGCTGGTTTGTTTTACACGCATGCACTCGATTGGATTCTTCAGCAGTCACCCATAAGTTTATATTTGGTTAATTGAACTAAACTCCATGTACCAGCCTGCATAAGCACAAACAACAGCAGGGCTCTTTTGTCAATATTTGTTCATGCCATCGTGCGTTCATTAGCTTGTTTATTATTTCAGAGCCAAATTTAATGGGTTGGATTTGGTATGCTAGCTGAATACTCACATTTAATCACAGTTTTGCACACAAATGATCCCGAAATTAGATTACTTTAATGGATCTACAAAAATTTGGTTGATTACGATGCACAAAATTGAAGTCTGGTCACCGAAAACACATGTACTAAAGCTGGGATTCCGAGAAATAGAACCGTAAAGTTTAAAAAAATGTCTGATTGCCATTTTTTTAGGCTATTGACAGGCTAACAGATTCTTGGTAATTAAATTTTGTCGTGATTAGTTCTCAATTGTGCATTGTTGTTATCAACAATATTTGCTGGATCCCCTTCAAGTATTTTTTTACATTCAGCAATCGAACTGAAAATAAGCTGCTTGTAAATAAAATTCTTCTGATAAAAAAGGAGATTTAGTAAGAAAAACATACTATTCAAGAGCATTATATTTTTGCTATATTGATAAAAATCGATTTAGAATGATACTTTACTGAAAATTTAGCAACAGAGTTTCGTAAAATTTCATAAAAAGTGTATGTGCATGTTAAGTGTGTCAGTCTATTTGTTGTCATTATAAATTTATAATTTCCAGCAATTAGATGGGTTTTCAAAGGAAAGTTTTTATTGAATTTTTATTATATGTTATTCTGCACATCAAACCGTTTTTTCATAGTGATAAATCATTGAAATTCGTTTCCACGGACTGTTCGTAGAATTCCTAACTAGATTCAATTCAATTAAATGCGAAATATTGCAACCCACAACACACACACATCGCATTTCCATCGCATCAGTGTGTAAATGTTGGTCGACGGAAAATGTCAATAAAAAGGGGTATTTCAAAAAAGTCCACCACTATTTACTCCACGCCCACACTCCAATCCGGCCATCCACCCACCTGTTCACCACATTGCACCTGTGTCCCAGTGAATGTTAAAGTCCATGTCCGCACCAAGCGAACATCCCACGGGAGCTGGGCAAACAGATTGGTCAGCATTATGCCAATATGATATATCTCTGTGCAAGTGCGTACATAAAACATTGACCACATCAATCTCGAAATCGAACCATCCAACAGTCACCATGACCAGCCGTTCAGTATCGCAACCACACCGGCTGTTTATACATATATGTATCAATATCAATATATATATATGGATTGTAATTTATAGTTTACAAGATCAGTCGGACTCGCGTTCGCTGTCCGATTCCCTGGACAATATACCATCCAATGTGTTTGGGCCCGAGGGAATCGTCACGCGTTTCACGCTGCCACTCTCCTATGGACGCAAAGAGGCGCGCCAAAAGCGACTTGGGTAAAGCAAACTACTTACAGCCAAAACCAAAAACCAAAAACCAAAATCCAAATCAAAACTTTAACCAAAAACCTAAACCAAATCAAACTTAAACCTAAACCAATACCGAGTAATAATGAAACAAAATACTACCTGCAAAACTCGATTTACATAACTTTTTGTACAAATAGCTATGAGCGTATTCTGTATGCAAACTGAGTATATTCCTATGTTTATTATATTTTTGTTGCTTGTTATTTGTGTGTGTGTGTGTAGCTTTGGCATGTTATTAAAAATGTCTTAAATTAGCTCGAAAAGTTTTTATCCTTTGTATTCGCACTCTTGAGTTTGAAACGTTTTATGTTACACTTTTCAAATAGCCAAAATGGGCTTGTTTCTTTTTGTTAAAAGGTATAACTAGTTTCTGTTCAATCTGAAAACTATCCCAAATTAGCAAACATCCTGCTTCATTTCTAGTAAAATTTTTGCATATTTATATATATTATTTATATATTCTAAATGCAAATCTATTTATTTAAGACTGATTTTCAGAGATATTTTCCTATTTTCATCTGGTTATCATTGAGATGTTTCCATTCAATTTGGCAAAGAGTTTGCTGATCGCCTTCTATCGTTTTTTTTTCTGCCACGCCCCCTATTTGCAGTGTGCTGAAAATAATTTGAAGACAAGCTTGTTTATTTTTCATATAGCGCATGTCAGCCAGTTGCCCACAATTCCCAAAACCCAACGAAACCCGCAAAAGCTTCGTGTTCGCTTTTCAGCAGTAGCAGCAGCAGCAAAAAATTATATAAAATTATTGTTTGCTTGCTATCATTTATTATTATTCGTCCTGACCACGCCCACCCCCCCAGCAAGAAAAGGAAAAGGCGAAATTCAGGGCGACAAAAAAGCTGGGGTTTTAATTGAAAGATGATTTCGAGTTTAAAATTCATAATGTTTATCGTTGCAACGTAGAAACAGAGGGTCCCCGAATGAGATATATATATATTTGAAAAACGTCCTGGAATTTGAATTTGTCAAGTGAGCGAGTTTTCACAGATTCAGCACCGCGTAGCAGTTTAAATCGCAGTAAACTTTATGGACTCTCGCTAAACGATGACCTTGCCAAGGCAGCACAAGCACCCACCGCCAGATAGGAACATTAACAGAAATTACTGCCCCGGAGCGCTCGCTGTTCGACACTAAAATCCATGGCCATAAATTTGTTTTACAGCTCATCGCCGGACTCCCTGAACGCCGATCGCAGTGACAAATCAGCGATGGGCAGCGCATCCCCCCAAGCGCTCTACAAACTGGTGGTGCCGCTCCTCCGGTGCGAGGTCGTCGATGTGCGAGATGCCGCCGTAAATGCCTTGGGTCTGATAAACCACGATGCGCTCAAGTAAGTCTCAACCAAGTCTATATCCAACTTGATTCAACTGACAAAGTGCGTGTGCATTCTGGCAGGGATTTGATGGAGGAGCTGGTGGTGTACATCCGTGAGGCGGTGGACTGCAAGCAGGAGAACATGCGCAGGCGGCGGCGACGCGATGCCCTGCGTCTGCAGGTGGTGCGAGTGCTGGAGAAGATTGCCGAGAACGGAACGTTCGGTGTGAGGTAAGGAATTTCTAAGCACAATGATCAATATGAATATTAATGGCCACAACGTTTCCATCATCCATTTGCAGCACCTGTGTGCTGGAACGCGACACGATGTCGCTGCATCCCACCTTTGTGCTTTATATCTCGGGCGCCATGGGCTATCTAACGTCTGAGACGGACAAGGATAATCTCAGCATTCGCGAGGTGAAGGCCCACTTTTGCAATTTCATACGCAAAATGATTAAGAACTTCCCACGTAAGTCGACAAAGTGCTGCTCGAAGAGCTGTCATCTCCATCCATCTGCTCAAACTAATGGCCTGTTCGTTCTGCTTTCAGTCGAGGCCTGTGCCACGCTACTCTCCCGGGTCCTGAAGCGTAATCTGTTCAATTTATTTGCCGCCTGGTGCGGCAGCTTCTCTAAGCCACTTGGGTACACCATGCAGAGCGACCATACGCTCGAGGAGGAGAAGCTGCAGTTCAGCGCCCTGCAGGCAAGTTAAATACATATTCCTGATTTTAAAGCCATTAGGGAGTAACGTTCTAAATGACTTACCTTTCCCGCTTTAGGCCATGTCCGCTCTGCTCTGTTGCGGTCAGATCTTCAATCCATCGTATCTACAAGATGATAGCATCATTTACAAGTGGCTGGACATGCTGCTGACCTCCAAGAACGAAAAGGTAACGCGTCACCCACTTGACCCCCAACCACTTGAACTACAATTAACACTGAGGCCATTTCACACAGATTTACCAGCTGGCGAGGGATACGGTCGTTCTGTTGCTGGAGTCCAATCCGGATATCGGACAACTATTGGAATGGGTCATAGACCGGTGTTATACATCGACACCACGTGAGGCAGATGCCTGTTTCCTGGCCCTGGCCTCGATCTTTAGCGCCAAGTAAGTGAAAGGAAATAGCACTTTAAATATGGGCATACGGATGCCGCTTAAGCGCTGCGTAATCGCCTTACTTGTGCCCTTTAATTTGTTTCCACTTGTTCGACAGCCAAGTACATTACACTCCGGATTGGGGTGATAAAGGACTTGAACACCGATTTAACTGGCACTCTTAAGTAGCATTTCACGTGTCTGCCCACAATGGCAACTCTTTAAACTTATGCGCACACATGAGTGGTTGACAGCCTATTTGTTCAGGCCAAGTTCGTTTTTTGTGTTTCGTTTCCTCTGCCAGTTGTTTCTTTTGTATACATATGTATAGTACATATAATATTTTGCTTTGGCCATTATGGCAGCGAACTGTGGCGTTTCCTGTACACATCGCTAGATAAACAGTTGAGGCCATGAAGCATAGCATACATGGCTCATTGCATTTAGTGCAAGTGCAACTGTGGGTGGACAAATGTGTCGAAAGCGATTTCCTTTACTGGTTTTTAAGCTCCATAAAAAGAAAAATATTTTCAGCGCCAAAGGATGCATCAAAAAACACTTACAAATCATTATTTAATTTGGACTAACTATTCAACTATGTCAACTATTCAAAGCCATGCAGTTTTTGAGTTCATTGCCACAATTAAATCATATTAAAAAGCAGACATTTTTAATATGTATGCTGTCTGAACATTGTAAAAAAACAATGCATACATGTTGCTACATAATTTGCGTTTGTTTGCTCGGTCTTAATAGAAACTAATTAGCTATTCTAGAAACTAAACCGACTGTCTAACCGCAGTTAAAGCCGTTTTCATTCGCAATTTGCCGACATTTGTCGATGTCGCAGGCACTGGAGACGGTTTTACATAGTAACGAGGGAACACCAGATTGCGGTTTATCCCGATGGGTGGGTGGCTGGTGTGTGATATTTTGCGGTTCCCCCAAAACCGAAGGACAAAACGAGAGCAGAAGCATCTCGACCACTTTGGATGAACACACGCGCTGCAAAGATGTTTGTCGGCTGGACAGCGTCTTATTGCAGTTGCGTTTCAAATGGTGCTCCGTTGCACATACCCTGTAATCGCAGATTGCAGTTGTAGGTTGGGTCGCTAGTCATTTAAGAGCTTATCATTCTTAGTTTTAGAACTTTTTTCTGCAAGCCTTTTTAAATAACTAGACTAGGATAAGTATAAGTGCACATACAGGGTAATTCCTAGTCGCATCACACTGCTTTTGGGTCTACCTGTTTGTTCTAGTGTGGTTCAGCCACATGCAGCATCTGGCCAGCGCGTGGCATGCTCAACTTTATTTTCCGCTTGTCCAGATTTTTTGTGGCACTTGGCTGTTGGCATGCTGTTGGCATGCTGTTGGCACATCGATGCGAATACCATTTTAGTGTTAATGGGTGGTGTGATAAATTCTTTAAATTCTTTAACTTCCATGAAAGATTTAAAGGCGTCGAAGCAATCGAAATAGCTTGGCTCACGCATGATTGATAGTATCTAAACTGTTTTGCGCTTCCTTCGCTTGACTATGGCAGGCAATTTGCGCCTCGGAATTCGCATTATTTGAATAGCCCGCCATTTATCCTTGAACTTTGATCTTTACGGCCATACAAAGCCATAGACTACTATATGTACATATAAGTTGTGCACTTCCCTTTATTTTTTCGCTCAAGCCGAACTTAAACCACAACATACTTTGTAGCGACCAGGCCTGGTGTCTTGTATTTGTGGGGATGCAAAGCGAAAATCGATTTGCGTAAATTATTCAATTCAGTGCAGAAGTGAAGTGGGTTGGACGCGGGTGGTGGCTCTGGTCCGAAGGTGTTATTCCATTATTCCACACCCGCCCTGGGGGGCTAAAAATTAACGTATGGGTGCATGTGTGTGCAGACAAGAGAGTTTGAAAGTGGGCTACGACATTTTAATGGAT
Source organism: Drosophila sechellia (assembly GCF_004382195.2). Classification (NCBI taxonomy): domain Eukaryota; kingdom Metazoa; phylum Arthropoda; class Insecta; order Diptera; family Drosophilidae; genus Drosophila; species Drosophila sechellia. The sequence goes on along the minus strand of NC_045951.1, from coordinate 9,420,529 downwards.
CTGTCGGGATTTTGGATGGGGTGATGGCTTTTCTGGTCGGTCGGTTACCAGGTACCTGGTATTGGTGCCTGGTACCTAGTGCCGGCTGCAGGTGGAAGGGAGCTCAACAACTGTTGATTTCTGGCATGTGTGCCGAGCTGAACCATTCCGGCATTGTGTTGAGCAGAGCGAACCGCATAACCACAAGCCAACAACCTCATTAGGTTACTTTGTAAGCCGTATTAAAGTCCTTTCACCGCCTTTCCCTCCACTCTAATTACAGGGAATACCCGTGCGACCATTACACATCCGTGATAACCGTGACGCTCCTGATGACGGGCTGTCCTCGAGTGGAGGTGCATGCCACGGCGTTGCAACTGCTGCAGATCCTGGACAAGCGATTCTTCGGCAGCGTGATGGGCACTTTGCACAGTGACAGCGATAAAGGTATGAGATTTTCCTACTAAAGCGACAAGCAAAACGGTCTGATGGCAATAAAATGAAAATTAAGTGACAAGGTGTACTTTTTAGTGGTATACTGAAGTCTCCATGCTGCAATTCTATATCATATAGATTTGTTTTGAGCTAGAATTAATATTAGACAAATTTAAGCTATAGGACAAGGCGATGAAAATGAAGGTTTTTCAGTCCTTACATCTTGCTTTAATATTATTCTTATTTACTTTAAGTACTTGTTACTTAACTTTGGGTTTCAAATGTAAAAAGGCTTAAATTTCTTTAAAATCAAAATTTTATGTATATATTTAGTCATAGTTTTCACTATTTCCCAGCGACTAAGCTTCTTATGAAATGACGAAAACAAACTGAAACTTTGAATGTAAAATTGGGGTTTTCTCCTTTCAGTACGATTCCTTTCATTTTTATTCGTTAAGTTTCGCATTGTGGCAAGTGCTGTTTATTCGCCTTGTTTGTTGGTGCTTATATTTTGCATTTTAATTTTATATATGTATAAAAGGTGCGTACAAAGCACGGGAGTGCCTGTAGAATTTTTTATTGCATTACATAAGAAGATTTAACAAGCTTTGTATTCGATGTCTTCTGATTCCCTCGAAGTTTGTTTACATTTAACGATGGAACATTGGAATTTTCCACTCCTGCGTATCTCCTTTTTGTATCCCAAATGCTTTTGGCTAATCTCTGTGGATATTCGTTCATAAAATTGAGCCTGCACCATTGTTTTCCACTTCTTAGAAGGTTTTTTAGGAGGCAGCTAGATCCCACTAGATGTATAATTAGCCCAATTTCAGTGTTTGCACTTGTACATTTTCAGTTGCTTTTTATTATTTTTTGTAAATTTCGTTGTTGAAGGACTTTATTTTTTTTTGTAAAGTTCGTTATTGAAGGACTTTAAGATGTTGACTGAAAAACCTTGTTCGTCCACGTGAAAACAACGTTTGACCTTTTTTCTGCCTTTGCACTAAGCTGATGAAGTTTGGGTTGCCTCTTTTGTCCAGGATGCTGCAATAGAAGCTTAGTCCTGTAATGCTGAAAATATAATAATAAATCCATGGTATTTGGTCAGCATACGTAACTGAAATTGCCTTAGCTCAGGGATTGCGAACATGCAGTTGCTTTAAGCTGCCAAAAATTGCACAAACCTGTATTTATCTCCTTTAAAGTTGCTGCAAATAACTATAAGTCATCTGAAATTGTTATGCTAAAATGGAGAAAGCAATCCAATCAGAAGCCACTGCCGAATTTTCATTTAACGAAATTAACATTTATTACATGAATACATTTTCGCGTTTGGTTGGTTAGACAGGTATACGTTTTTATTAATCTAATCTATTGGGTTCAAATTGTGTTTCTGTGGTTAGGTTTCAATTACGTTTTGCGTGCGGATTTGAATTCGATTTTGGGGTTCGTTATAATAGCTTCTTAAATATGCGTATACATTGGAAAGCAAAACAAAAGTTAATTATTCTATTACTATATGGTTAGCTAAACACTTAAATCAATCGAAGTCGGCGGCTACGTTCTTAATTTTGATTTCTTTGATTTTTGTTTGATTCCGCTTGGCCTTGACAAACATCACAAAATAAAGGTTTCGCCTGCGCTCCATTCCATTTCGTAAAGTAATTTTTACGTTCTTTGTGCTCTTATTTCATATTATGTTTGCTGAAATCTAATTAAAAACAAAATTCCGGCTCATCCCGCGGCGTATTTCTCAATTTCACTTCATTCATTGGCCTTTGCAGCGCCTCTAAGTTAATTTTCCCGTAAGTTCAGCCATTCACTTGAGTGGATGCAACTCGTGCATTTCGTTCCAACAATGTTGCGTCATCATCCGACGTCGTGTGGATGTGCCAGTATTGCGACAGTATTCAGAAACTGAAAGGAAAAGCAAAACAGTTTGGTTAATTATATGGTAAAAATAAAAAAACATTTAATTAAGTCTCTTTTGATTGCGTACTGCCATATCGGCGATTCATTACGTTAATTTCTAAATGCAATTTTAATGGTTATAATTAACCATAATTAACCGGGATTCTTTTGCGAAACTAACACCACACTAAAAAGGTTAAGAGTGCAATTAGTATCAATAAAATGTTCGTTCATTATCCCTTATAATTACATTTATTTAGGTCACTTTAAGTAAAATAAAATATAAAAGCTCTATTTGCCTTCAATTCAGCAGAAAAAGTCCATTAATGGATTATGTGCCGTAAATAAACATTGAAAGTCAAAAATAAACATTATTAAAGCCAGATAAATCATTAGGGCATTAATTGTTAGACTAAATCCTTATTTGCTCATGTATTTTTGGTGACATTTGTGCGTCCTTTTTCCAAACTGTCATTCACCTGCACTTTTGGATTTACGTTGATTTCGTTCGTATCAAAATCCCAGCAGGGCGCACAAAAGTAGACTATAAATTTGGTACTTTGGGGTTTTCAATGGCTGTTTAACCGGGCTTTTTGGCTTATTTGGGACAGAATTTATTGGTATACCAGTGGAAGCAAATGTGAGCAGTCGAACACTGAACAAATCGGATTTAAAACCCACTGAAAGCACAACGAATCAAAAGTATTCATAAGCGTTTTGTTAGCTGTGTTGCAGCATATTCAAATTCACTTGTTTTCGTCCGTTTTTGTTCTCAACATATTGTGTTTCATGGCAATCTGAGCTAATCAATCATTCCTGTTCGAAAGCAAACAACGCCCGCAAAAAGTGCCAATAAACGGAGAACACTTTTCAATGGAAATCATGTTTGTGTCTGTCTTGTTTGCATTTGGTGCTTTATGATCTTAGCTTTTGGGTAATTATGGCATATCCTTTGGCAGCAATTGTATATTCGTGGCTCATTTGAATTCACCACAAAATTAAACTTTCATTCATCCGCCTGACATTCGACACACTTTGTGTCCCTTTAATTATTTAAAATGTCTCTCCGGGAAAGTCAACAAACAAGATGTATAAATAGCAATCTTCTGCCACTTGAGCTTCCTTGAGTAAAATTCCATCCCTCCATGGCGTTTTGCCTCAAAATTTTTGTTGATTGCCATGTGTGGTTACTTGCGGCCTGGCAAGATTAATGATGACGTGCTTCGACTGTCCTTGAAGCCGTCGGCTTTTGTGTGACTACTGTTTTTTCTTTTATATACCGCTTCTTTTAAGTTATTAAATAAATTATACAGTCACACACAGAAGATCATACGCATCTCGTCATCGCACAAGTCTTTCCACCATTTTTATCAAACGGAAGCCATTGAAATCCTAAGTGAATTGTCGTGTTGTTTTGTCAATGAATAGTCTCTGGTTCGGTGAAATTTGTAAGTAAGTATGCTTACGAGTCGAGGAGTTCAAGGCTGCGTTCGCCTATCCACTTACTATTCAACCCACAACTGTTATTTCCTGGCCAAACTCATGCTTCATCTGCGATAAATCATTATAAATGAGTCGTCTAACACAATATTTGCTAGAGCGATATATGTCAAGCGTTCGACAATTTTTCCAGCTGAAGATCTAGTTAAATAATTCTCAGAATATTAATAACGTTTTCTTAAGTACTTAAAATAGAAGTGTGCTCAACACTATTAAGACGTGCAATCTAAATCACCTTTATCTGCGATAAATACATGAGTCTTCTTACACAATATTTGCTAAAGCGATATGTCAAGTGTCAACTACTGTCGACAGTTTTTCCAGCTGAAGATATAGTTAAATAATTCGCAGGATATTAGGAACTTTTTCTTAGGAACTTAAAATGAAATTGTGTCCAACACCTTTAAGACTTGCAATCTAAACCACCTTAAGTCAACGAAGGTGGAGCATGTCTAGTTGCCTCTTTTCTATGCTTGACTAGCGAGTGGCACTGTCTTCTCCAGAGAAAAGCACTGATTGACTCGCCAAGGAAAGGACTGGAGGGCATAGGGATTGGCTTCCACCGCGAGGCATCCTGAGGAGGATGCGTGACTGGATAGGTTGGTAATTTATGGCCAATAAGCAACGCCTAAATGAGGGAGCGGGGCGGGTCCCGAGAGGAGCGGCAATTGCCATTGCATTCAGCGCACGTACCACGTTGCGTATGAGTAATGCCGCGCGAAAAGGAAAATATATTTGCGAAACTTAACTATACCACTTGCCGCAGGCCATGATTAGGCGCGAATAGATGGGTGGTAATTTAATGTGCGAACGCCACGCTTTTCTCATCAATTTCCGATGTTTGATTTTCGGATTTTTTTGACCGGATTTCGATTTCAACGAGAGCATTTCGAAAACGTTAAGTCGATCCATCAGAGTGCATTGAGATACTTCAGTATTCGATTTTACTGTTTTGCTAAATGTTTTATCATTTGTTAATCAAACTGGCATCTTGAAGATACAAACTTTTACACATTAAGAAACCCAGGAAATATAGAAAGTTGCAGAGTACAAACAGTAAATAGTAATCATTTTGGTACATCTCGCTCATTGCGACATTGTTAAATGTAAATTCAATTGTTGCAAATGTGAAAATCCTTCCCCTTTTACCCACTGGACACGCAAACAAAACAAGGACACCTCGAGTATTTGCATGGTGTAAACATTTGCATGGAACACACTTTCTTATCCTGTTTGATCCTTTTTAGCTCGCAGCTTCCGCCAAAGAATCCTTGCTGTAGCTCTGCTGCTGCCTTTCACTTTTCCCCAGTTTTCATTTTCATTTACATATGAATTTCACTCCAACCAAGGCCCTTTTTTTCTCATCGCCGCGTTGACTGGATGGCACAGTTTGTGAAACTGACTTGCGTTTTCCGGTTACTATATTTCCCGCTTTTAACGAATTGGCCAACACTTTTAATTAACAAGTGAAAAAGTGGAAAACCATACTTTAAAATAAATATGCACCTTGACATTTTTATGACTTTTCGCATACACCACCCCAGAGAGCTGAAGAAAAATAGCTCTTCAAAAATGAACTCGGCTTTAGTAAGATATTAAAAATGAATGACCCCAAAGGTGAGCTGCAAAATCGTAAAACTAAATTTTACGACTGGTGAATGAATGATGGTTGAATCGAAATGGGGGGTGAATATTTGCTGACCCGGTGGAAAACTCAAAACAAGTCATATAAAACTGAATTTAAATTTATATTCAATTTATATTAGGCCGAACTACATTGTTGGCAAAGTTTTTTCGAATCAATACCCACTTTTAAATAAAATGCATGAATTATTTTCAAACAAAGTTAATTTGGTTAAAGTCTGTGGTCAAGGTGCAAGTCAAGGCCTAACTATATTTTTACATAAATTTGTGGCAAAATGGCTTTCAGTTTGCTGACCAGGAGGCATACGTTAAAGTTTTCATTGAATGCATGAGAAACTTTCCTCGAGCGGAATGGAAAATCACTTGCCCCAGTTGCATGTCTGCCAAATTGCATTCGCAAAAAGTGAGCAATTAAAATGCTATTTGCATTCATAACCTTAAGTTCTGCATCTCTTCTCTAAATGATGGGGAATTGACCCAGAAGTGATGCTGTTCTATCTGAGTTAGTTATGCTGAAAGTAGTATATACCCTATAATCCTTTTTCACTCCCGATTACCGCTTACATCCTTCATTTCTTGACCCTCTTTTTCTTTGGTTTTCCCCCGTTGACATTGCTCACCGCTCTTCATTAACAGAAGGCATGGCATTAGCTGCGGATTTGGTTTTTCCCCCACTGCTGGTGCGTTTATAGGATAAGTTTTCCACGTCTCTGGAGAAGGTACGACAGCAACAAAACAACAATTAGTGTGCCGGTCTTTCGGGTAGAGGGAAAATTTAATTCCCAAGAAGAAAGTGTTTTAGCCGCTTAAATCCATACAAATCTCTGCTACAGACACATCCAGCCGTTTTGTGCCTGGCTGAGCTGAGTTTATCTGGGCTTTTGTCAAGCCAGCAGAAAAAGTGTAAAAAATGTTTATTCTGCCACTGGGTAAGTTCGTTGTCACAGACTCTTCTAATCAGCAAACTCGTCTCTAAAAAAACCTATATCTATATCTATATCTAACTTCATTCCACCAAATTAGGAGCAACTTAAATTGCTTTAAAGCATTGAGTGCAACACGTTTCCGAACATTTTTCCCCAAGTGCAGATGTCAAGCGCAGCTGTGGAAAACCACAGACTTGTTTGGCGTTTTGTACACGATTTAACCAGCCTTAAGTATGCACTGAAGTAAAGTTTGTTATATTATTTCATGCAGGAAGGAACCATTTAAGTTGCAAACTTGTAATCCTAAACTTCTTCTGACTGCGGGGCATTTTCTGTGCAATTTTCTCGGGCAAGCGTCTTTGTGCCATCAAAATTATTGTTTTAAATGCTTTCTTTTAAATTTAATATCTCTTGCTGCGAGAATCGTATGCAATTGATACTTAATCCTATTGCTTATGCATGAAGAAAGCTTGTGGGTAAACCAATTGTACTCATACGAAATGTAATCGCAGTTAAGTATGACGTAATTTGACACAAATCCCACTAAACTCGTATGTCTGAAATCATTTGAATATGAGTAGAACATGATCTTCCAAAAATGAACGAATCTCAGTTAGAGATTTAATAAGGAACCTTGCGAGGAGGAATGTCCCTGAATATTAAGTGTGCCTTGCACATCAAATCAAATGTTTAAGCACATAAAATCCCATTTGTCATATATGAGATTTTCTCATTTGAATGCAATATGTGATGTGCCCTTATCCCAAATTCACCCACTCACCTGTCACTTGGGTGTTTCCCGCCTCCCGTTGAGCGGATGAAACCCTTCGGAAAATACTCAATACGGCTTTGCTGTAAAATTCGATGAAAATGCAAAAGAAGAAAATGTTATGTATTTAAATGCTGATAAAAGCCGTCTCCATAAACATGCGTCATTTGGGGTAATTTGCGCATTACTTACCGGAAATTCTGTCCACTGACGCAGTAAAGCACGAAATTGATGCCAAAATTGGTGATGAAGAAAGCGTGAAAAATATATTGCAAAGCAATTGTGGAATTCTCGTTTCGGGCCGACTCCGTCTGCAAAATGATGGAAGAATAACGAAAATGGTAATAGCATCAATATGAATATGTCGTCTGCCAGTTATTAACTTATACGTTGTCCTGGTAACTCCTGACTTTATCTAATTCGGATAGGCAATACTGCTGCAAAATTTTGCATAACTCACTAATGGCTAAATAATTTCAGGAATTAGCAATTTATCTCATTTATTATGTGTAATGAGCACGTGCTCGTCGTTGTTGACCCCATTGAAATCGAAGGAAATGTCCAAATAATAATGTCTGTCGTCCCTCCGTTTCCGCTCAAATAATTTCATGTCTCAATCAATATTTGATTTTGCGGCGTTTTAAAAATTGATATGTGAATTGGGGAGAAAAAAATCAATACTATGGAATACTATCTATGTGTCCATTATGATTCCTTAATGCCTCTTACAAAAGTCTGAGATTTTCGTATAAGTTATTTAAATGGCATTGATATTTTTTTTTTGAGGGGCATACTCTCAGCTCCGACGATTTGTTTTGCATACAAATAAAATGTGTCAAAGCTGCGACAGTTGACGACATGTATTCAATTTGGCGTAATTTGGAATGACAGCGTTTTGCAGAATGCTTTGATATATTTTTTTAGAGCCAAATAGAGCATAATTTCAGCAACGAAAGAGTAATTTACTGCTGACAAACACACAATATTAAAGAGCAACACCCTTAAAGTTCTTGTGTATTGATTTGAATTTAATTAACATTTATGCAGTTCGGAAGAGCTTAAATACTTCATTTACGAAGTTCATCTCATTTTCAGAAGTCAGCTTAATTGAAATGGTAATTTCAATTGAATTGTGTTGGCATTTGTGCAGTTTTCCTTTGTGGAAATGATATCATATAGTAATTATCGCCTATTTTGACACGAAACTGATTTTATTTTTATGATTTGCCTCCGAAGTGCACAAACTAATTAAAGCATAATTAACACCTATGTATGAGCCTTTCACCATGCCAACCGGTCTGTGCTCACCTGGCGAGGACATTAAAATGTTTTGCCTTTTGATGTAAGCAATTCTTGGATTTAACACTACAGTTGAGCTAAGTGGGCGAAATGGCAAAGGACCTCAGTGGGTTGAAGCAGTTGCCCCCACCCCCGCCATACTCATACTAAACTACAACTAAGTAAAATAGTTTATAGTTGTCATGACAACAATTCGACTGTTGTTCTGGCCGTCTCAGATATGAGCAGGGGTCGGAAATTGATCCGAGCTTCACCGCCATCTCTCGCATTTGTGGCCAGATAATTAGCAGCAGACAGCTGACGTCCAACTTATAATACTACTTGCTGCGCATTGTTTTGGCCGGGCAATAAGCATACCTGCACTGAGAGAAAGTACCACCTAATTGGATAACATTGGTAAAAAAACCAAGTGACGAAAAAAACCTCTAACTTAAAATGCTAGTGATTAGATAGTGATACTAAAACATATATTTCTTTCTTGTGAATTATTTAATGGCTGATTCTAATCTTTCGTTAACATAGATATGCTAATCTACCCTTTGCCCACCCTATGGTGCGTTTCGTCACTATGCAACTACTTATATTTTGAATATAAGTGGAACCATTGTTTTCGGTGTACATTTGCCTAGTTTACTCATCCCACACCACAATCAGTATCTGGCCAACGGCTGCTAATACAATTATCTGGGTCAACCCAAAGTAGTGTTCCATCATTGTGCCGGCAAAACAATGCATGTGTGCTATCTTTGTGGCCCGATATAATGATGGCGGAGATATTCAAGCAGACTGATTGCGATGGGCCGAGAAGAGCTGGCACTATGTTTGCATCACTTACCTCCCAATAGGCCTCGATGCGCAGCAGGCAGCTCGGTAAATTGAGGAAAACAAAAACCGTCGAGACAATTAGCAGCATTTTGGTTACCTTGAGCTGCGATGAGTTTTGCACCTTGCGACGGGCTATGAAAAAGAAAAATAACAAGCGAAAAGAGTTAATCTGTTAATCTGAGACAAGCTTCACACTCCCGTAGACTTTATAATTAGTTGGAAATTATATGTAATAGTTGGCAAATTGTTTGACAATTTGTCAGTGTCGCATAAACTTGACTAAGAGTGCAGCTGTCAGAAAGTTTCGCATACATTTTTCCACCAGCAGCTTTCAATGTCTTTTGTTTTGTCATTTTTAATGTCAGACCCGGCAGTGCCTGCAAAATGGCTTCAAACAAATTCACAATTTGCCGAGCCAACTTAAATGGCTTAAGTAAAAGTTTTAGCTCTTTAGCCGGAGCCAAGTTGCCGGCAAATGTCAGCAGGACGACGGGAGTTCCTTAGTGAATGTCAGGTGCACCGAAGCCTCTGACATTTTCCGAACCATCCGAGGACTCTTACCTGGTTTCTGTGTAATCTCACAATGGTGTTGGCAATTGTTTATTTGATGCTGCGACTGCTGTTGCTGCTCCTGATCATCCGGCTGCCTGTTGGCCACATTATGCTGTCCACTTGGATGCGTTCCCGTCGACTTCTGGCGCTTCAGCGATGCCGAAAGGCGGTACGATGCCACTGCAGATGAGGCGCCGCCCGATGAGTTCGTTGGCATGCTGTTCGTTTGGGGCTTCCTGAATAACAAACAGCCAAACAAAATTGCATTAGGAAATTCTGACAGACGGAAAGAGCATAAAGTTACTTTCTACATTGTTCGGGTTTTCAAAGAAGTAAAGTATATAATAACTATGACAATCCTTAGGTAACTTCATGAATCTGTCAGTTTTACGAATTAGAGTTTTAATATTGGGAATCGTAACTTCGAACTTTGATTTGTGTTTGAATATTTCTTTAATTCCCTATAAATAATCATGTCTACCTAAAAATTTTATCAAACCAATATATACGAATTGAATTAACTTTTTGCAGCTTGTTAAAATTTTAAATTAAATTAAATGAATCCTTTCTGCCGCAATGTAATATAGACACATACATATGTAGCACTTTTAATGCAATTGCAGAAGCAATTGAAGAAACGCTATTTTGTTTCCCTTTTTTTCCCACGGACTTGTCATAAAATCCCCCCAATGGCAACTTATGTCAATGGTCAATGAGTCGAGAGGCGATTATCCAGTGGTCACTACTCACATCTTGTGCATGGTCAGCGTTCGGCGAACGGTGGCGAACTTCCACACCGTGCAACCCGTACAGGTGTTCAGAACGGCGATGGTGGTGAAGGGCACCGCGTAGACGACTATGGAGTCCCAGTAGTTGAAGAGGGCCAGTTGTTCCTGCGAATGAGAGGGGTATTTTTTTTAATTATTATTATTATCATCGTCGCTCGATGTGGTTGCAATTTGATTGGTTTTTGTGGCTTAGCCAACGTGGCGTATACGCAAACCGTACACTAAATCGAGTATACGCCACGGGTACGTAATTTGACCTTGCCACACCCACTAGCTTTAATCGTATTGCGACCAAATTAAAGTTTTGGTCGGGATTTTTTCTAAGCGCCAACATAGTTCTTTTGCATCGGCTGAAATAAATTCAATTTAGAAATAGAAATCGTATTTGCGTGTGTCACAGAGCATGTGGAAAGTTAGTTGGTGTTTTTTTTTTGCAAATCGAAATACCCATTGGATTTAAGCAAAATCGCGAGTGCAAGTTAAAACCACATTTCCTCGAAAATATCCTGTTTCAATTTGCATAGTTCGCTGGCGGAGAAACCTAACAGAATTATTTCAAGTTGAGCCGATAAGTTTCAGCTCCAAACAACAAGAAGAGTTTGACCTTTTGCCCCGTTTTTAATCTCCGCTTTTCCCGGGCTCTCTCGTTTGAAAGGGGTCAACTATTTTCACATCGTCTTGTGCATTTATTTTTCACTTTTCACTTTCCCCGGGGGTGAAAGCTTACGAAGCAGGCAAATTCCTGGCCGCCTGCATATTTTCATGTCCGAAATGTTCAATCTGAAATGTTCCAGGACGCTCGAATTAATTTCCCCCAAACACAGATGTGGCTGGCCATTTGGCTTGGCTAATTTTTGGCCCAAGCAATTCCATTTGTTTCAATCACAATTAACCAGAAATGGAAGTCCATAAGCGCATTACCATCCATTAAGGACTATCCAACTGTTCACCCGTATTTCCCTAATCAAAGCAGCTGCTAGTCGAGCTATTCAAGTTCAAATACTTTAAAGAACTGGTGGAGTTCCCATTCTAGATGGATGGCAGCATCATCAGTGGGCTTTGTCCTAATTCCAAGCGGCTCCTCATCAATATGTACTGCAGAAACCATTGCAATTATGCTAATCACCTACTGACAAAATCGAAATGGCTCATCAACTAATTTAATTCCTAAAGCGAGTATAAAACTTTTTGATCTTTAATACACAGAACAGATTCACAAAAATGTTCGCAATATAAAATTTAAATATATTTCGCCAACGGCGCACATCTTTTGCTTACAGGGTATGTAGTGTTTTGATTACATTTTCCTTCTTTTTCTTCATTGGTTTTAAACCCGAAATGTTCAATGTATCCCTTCTTTAATTGTTCTGTAAATTTAATTCGTTTTTTTTTTTATATTTTGTGCGAGTTAAAACCATCATCTATTTATCGTTCATTTTATTTGTCGACTGGCCATTTGATTCAGGGCCTTTTGGGCAGTAAACACCTTGGAAAACACTCTGGAAAATCCCCCAATGGCTGTCATAATCGTAAAAGCTGACCTGCTTGACCAAACCATTCAATCTATTTACTTTTCTATTTGCTTTTTTGGGAAGGGCATCCCAGTTAGTTTTTTTTTTCTTGTTTTTTGGGCGCCGGTGTGTGTCAAGTGGATCAAAGTGTAATAGCTCGTAAATTTTCAATCAACCAACGATGATGAGGATGTCTGCCCTTTGAGGTTCCTAATACACGAAATTTTGTTGTGGGAGTATAATTAATCTTGAAGAAAATGTAATTCTTTCTTTATTGTTATCCTTTTAATAGTACAGAATTTTGCAATTTCGATACATATGTATTGAAATGGATTGGGGAAAATGGAATATTATACGGATTTTGAAAAGAAAAGTTTGCAAAGCAGTGCAAATCTGATTCAAACTCGTTTCTAAGAAAATGTTAAATATATGAATATCTTGCAGTTCGAATGCAAATTGGTCTAAGCTATATCCGGAGTTAAATGTTACCCATGCCCCTGGGCAACCCAGTGGCCACTTCCTATTCAATTCCATGAATATTTTATTTGTGCTCTATCTTTGGTCACTTCCTGTGGCCTTTATTTTGCCACATCGAGATTTTCATGAGCTTAGTTGATTTCCATTTGGCATCACATCTGCTAGCCTAGTCGCATCACACATCAAAGGCACACATCCTTATTGATGTCTGCCGGGTATGGCATCGATTTTTATTATCAAAAGGCTTAAATCAAATACCATTTTAGTAGTAATGTGGACATTTTCAATTTGCTAACTTTAATTGGGATTGCCATTTTCCGCGAACGCTGAAAATTAGGCAACGCTTCTTTTGTTATTCGGCTATTCATCGACTTGCGGAGCTTCCCGAGGAGCATCTGGTCGGAGATTCCAGGGAGGAATCTCTCTCTGCTGCTCGCCTCTTCCTCGGCCGAAAGGCTATTACAGAATGATTTGTTTCCTTCAATATACCTACTGGCAAGTGCAAACCGTCTATTTACAGCTTAGAACCGATGTCTGTTTCAAAATTTATGTGGCCCCCTGTGTTCCCGTTTGGCAATATTGTTCACCGCACGTTGCAGCTTCCATGTGGCCACCCATTCATACTGCCCCCCACTCACATGCGAATCATTGGGTGCTTCCAGCCAGCACATGGTTGCTCATGGAATTCGTGCATATTTTCCTGCCCGCTAGACTTGTGCCATCTATTGACTGGCTTTAGAGTCGTGGGTTCCATCGCTCAAACGGAATTGTTGTCAAACGAAATTGCTGACAATTCATGAATACACTCAGAGATATTTTTATCAATATATGTAGGTAATGTATAGGTAATGCAATATGTTGAAAAACTACTGATTGTTTAAATGATTTAATCAAAAAGGTTGATGAGAATAGCAGCTTTATGTTTCTGTAAGCCTTTACAGTATGTTTTTTTCAAGATTATCTATTTGTTTTAAGTAGGTGTTTTTCTCAGTGCAACCTGTGCTGATTCAAAGCGCATATTGCCATTTGAGTTTAGAGAGAGCTACGCCCGCTCAACTCATCCATCAAACTAGCAATCGAATCGGGGAATAAACGTAGGCGCGACACTTAACGCTTCATTGGGGCCAATTTGGCTAATAGGCCGCCTGGCTGGCTGAATGGCTGGCTGGCTGACTGGATGGTCGAATGCCTGGCTGAGTTTCACTTTGTATCCTGGAGATCCTGGCCTTCTTTTTGCATTGCACTGCGTTTGCCTACGCATAGTGAAAAATTTGCATTGAATTTCAGGCCTCAAAAGCGAGTGCCGCCAAGGCAAAGGTAAACAGGTGGCAAAGCGAATGAAATTTGAGATTTATTGGGCCTTGAGAATTGGAATTGTCATCCTTTGGACGCAGTGGACACACCCAGTGGGTCGTCGTTTCGTTCACGTGCCAGGCGGTTCTCCTATATATTTTATTCGTCCTGTTTGTGCTGCGGGCCCAGAAGAAATATTTGTCTTGGCTTACGGGTCGGTGAAATGCCCTTTTGTTTTTTAGTCATCCTTGTTTACCCAACATTTTGAACGAAAGTGAAAATTTTCCCTTAAATTTTGCAACGCAGTTGACGTTATGGATTTCGCAAATAGGCTGAAATTCGATCAGCGTTAATCCGCAGGACTTATAAATGGAAAGTTTTTTGATTTTCTAGAATGCAAAATGGAATGTACAATAAGATACAAATGGCTTTCATTCCAGTCTGATTTATTTTCTCTATAAGAGAATTTGTATCTTCGACTTTTCCGCAATTCATATCTGGCTGAAACGTTTTGACATTTTTGGCTTTTCGCTGTTATTCTTTTTTTAGGACCGTTCTTTTAACCCGTTTGTTAGCCAATTTGTGGGGCCTTTTCTATTTCGCCAATGAATGCCTAATTTGCCCGGTTAACCCACACAGCGGTTGGCTATTCGTCTTTCGGGACCCAATTAATTGATTAATTGCTCTAGCTTTGGCCAAATTAGTGGGCACTTCGTCTTGCGGACCGGCGCATGATCGGCATATCTTGGCGGTATTTATTGCGCCTAATTGACAGAGTGTCAATACCAAGTCGAGGAAAAGTGACGAAGGATTCGAAAGAGCTCCGGAGCTCTCAAGTCGAAGTTTGCCCGGAAAACATCTGTAAATGCCTTTGACAGATTCTTCAGATTATCCCTTGTCCCTTAAACTTCTAGTTATTATTTTCCCGGAAAACTTGCACTCACCCAACTCGAATGCTTTAAAGTTCTTTTTTGTTGAATATTTGACAACAATGTAGCTGGCCATTTGGCAAAGCGAAACCTCCAACGCCACTCACATTTGAACTCCAATACATGTGTAGACTAATGGCAGACAAAAAAAAATACAAATACCAGGATTCCCACGTGTGGGTTACCTTTGGAAAAGCCAAAAGCCAAATATTGGTGCGGGAAATGGTAGATAAATTTCCGTTGTGTCGCTGGTTACTAGTGGCAACCCATATGAAATATTCAGGAAACTGTAAGAATGCGTTAGATGAAGTCTGAATTTCGATGCATGACAGCATGAAATTGCTACAACCTGAAAAGTTTTCGCTTTGATTCAGAAATTGCCCGAATCGTTTAAATAACTTTTCAAATACAAATACAATGTGGAGCTATGTGTATGTTTACACCATTTAAGTGGTTAGTGCCTTGTGGCAGTCGCATATTTTATTACTTGCTTCCACTTTAAACTATTGCTTAGTAAACAAATTTCCATTTGTATGGACTGCATTCATATATTGCTGAAAGCTTTTTAAAGAATATACATGTTTTTTATACACCTAAGGGGGTCTATGTTAATAACCGAAAATATTTGTTTACAAAATCAGCAAATTGAGATAAATTTCACATTTTGTGGGTAAATGGGTATGCACAACGTACAGTATAAATTACGCATAACAACAGACTAATTTCAAATTTCTGAGCACACTCACTTTGTATTCCGAGTTGAGATCGCAAATGGTCGTGTTTAGTTTGGGCACAAACACCGGCTTGGCAATCACTATATAGGGCAGACAGTGCAGACATCCCACGAGGGTCAGACAAAACAGAACGATCTTGGCACGGCGCACGGTGCACATGGTCTGGCGCTTCAGTGGATAGATGACGGCAATGAAGCGCTCCACGGTGAAGGCCACCACAAACCAGACGGAACAGAAGCTGGCCAGGTAGCTGAAGAACGTGAAGAACTGGCAGAAGTAGTTTCGATTATAGATATCCACATCGAGGAAGTTCAGCCACTGGGCGAAGAGTCCGGCCAGGAAGCAGGTGTCGCTGACAGCCAGAGCGGCCAGGTAAAAGCTGGAGGATAACTTTCTCAACTTGGTCCTAAAGAAGACAAACACGGAGAGGATATTGCCAATGCTGCCCGTGCAGCAAACCACTGGTATATAGTACTGGTGCACAAAGTGCCCAATAAAGAAGGCTATCCTTAGCATCTCCTCATCCTCGCCAGCTGAATCATTCGCGTACATCTCCGTTGTATTGTACTCCGTGACATTGGATTCGCCCAAAGTTGGACTAAAATCTGCTTCTGTAGTGGAAGTTATGTTGCCACTACTGCTGGTCATATACTCCATATCCATATTTAAAGTTGCAATAGTCCTTTGAAGTTGATTTTATTTTCAGATATTTCCAGAACAGTTTGTATTCCACTTGGACACTTTCATTACTGCACTGCCCTATTTATTTTGCTTTTAATTGAAGAAGGTCAAAGGCAAAAACTATTTGCATTTCCTCTGACATATGTTTGTCCATTGCAATTGAAAGATTCTTTTTTGATTGGCCAATCAAACTATTTCACTTGGCACTTTCACACGAATTGCTGTTTCCGCTTAACTTAATCTTAATTAAGAATTTTTAACTTTCAAACTTTGTGCCAAACTTTTCTTTCGGCAAACTGGTTGAAACTCCCGATTGCAAACAAAGAAGAAACGCCAGGTAAAATCATAAAAAAAAAACTTTTGCCACACACAAAAAGTTCTTGTTTTCCTCAAAAAACTTCTGAGGGTTCTTGTTTTCACAAAGCACAATTTATTTGCAGTCTAGTTTTATTTTTGAATTGAATTTTTTTTGCGCAAGCCATATAGATTCTTCGATATTTTTTCAATTAATTGATAATTCTCGGAATCGAATGCGTGTGTTTATATTCGGAATTCGCTGCCTTTAATTGATTAAGAAATAGTTTTTTGCTTATTCCGCCGGTTTTCAAACGCTCTGTTGAACTTGGCGGCCAATTGATTGGGCTGTTGATTCCTTGCCGGTTCGTCTCACCAGCAGGACAATGAGCGCGCAACTAAGCCGAGACAATGAACGTGGCAGCCTTTTAAACTGCTTTCAATTGACTCTTGGAAGGCGCCAAGTGAAAGCTTTTTAACCCGGCCACTGCGCCGGCGCGGATTCATTCATAAAATTAACAGGTGACAAGGTCAGGGTTGGCAGGAACAGCAGCAGTAGCAGAAGCGGCAACAAGTGGTAGTTTGTGCCGTCCAAGGATTAGCCCAGCAGGATTCGCAGGAGGAGAACGGCGCCACTAGGTGGTAGACAATGGGCCGCTAAACAGCCATTGTGACGCGCAATTCTTGTGGTCACATTGTCACTGGGCGGTAATGAAAACAATAACAAGCCGCCGATGTCGCGTCTTTTCCAGTTGCCGGAAAAGCTCTTTTCAGTGGCATTGGAAAATGGCCAACGCCATTACCGGAGGTTATACTTATTCCCACCTAGTTGCCTTTTGGCTGTGCTGCAGTCAGGAGCTCCGAAATGGCCACGCAGCCTGGGGCATTGCATCCTGGTTGGGCTTTAAAATTACGCAAAATTTTACGAGGTTTACTGCTGAATTAACTCGTCGTTTTCTTTCCCATTTTCAGAGGATGATAAGGTGGGCACCTTGGACGTCTTGCTGAGCAGCGCTTACTGTCGATCCCAGCGCTTTCTGTCGAAACAACTGGCGCAGCTACGACCGGAACTTACCATGTCCATATTTTCTGGTGAGTATTTCATCACTGTGTCTAAATTTATCAATTTATATTGGGATATATATTGGGATACAGAAATCACCCATCGATTCCAAAGCGCACGGGAGGATGTGCGTGCCCTGCTGCTACAGTGTCTCCTTCCCTGGCTGCAAAACATGGAGCTGGTGGCCACAAGTGTGCCGCCCGCCACGCCCCTTTCCTACATTATGGTAAGCGAAGCATGAAATGGTTTTCCCTTTTTGAAAACCGGAGACGGATTCAAACCTTTGCTTCTTTATATCCTTTGGCAGTATTTTCCGGATTCAGGGACGCGAGGACGACGCGAGGGCACCGGTTCAACGGAGGCAACGGAAATGATTCTGAACAATCTCTTCTACATCACAGCCAAGGTATGGTGATACACTGCTCATATCCACGGCACAGCGGATGGACTTTAATCTTTAATTGTTTCCACTGCAGTTCTCCGACGCCCATCCACGCGACATCGAGGAGCTGTGGGGCACACTTTGCCAGTTCTGGCCGAACAATCTGAAGGTTATCCTGCGCTACTTGGTAATCATGAGTGGCATGGCACCCACTGAACTGCTGCCCTATGTAAGTGCCGTACTTCAACTGCAACCAAAAGTATATCTAATGTTTTTGAAAACTCCTTTAATCAGGCCAAGCGAGTGGCACTTTATCTAGTGCGGAGCTGTCCGGATCGGTTGCTGGATGAGCTCATGGCCGAGCTGCAGACGGTGGAGACGCTCAACTGTCTGATTGAGCGCACGGAGACGCCACCTTTCTACCGATTGACCAGCATGCGAAAGGCATCCAGTCACAGTGCCGATGGTAGGTCCTATAATTGGCCTCTCGAGAACCTAAAACTTAAATTTTGAATTTAAATTGATCATTTTGTGGCAGGCCAAGCTGCAGGTGGCATTAATGACTCCAGGATTCAGGACCTGGCTGTCGAAAAGGGCACAATTCACACCAAGCGGCACAGCGGAGAGGATCCCATAAAAATAGGGTAAGTTCATTTGATTATTTTTCATTTTATATGGAATTAATATATAAATATTCAATTCCCGCAGAACCTGCAAATCCGACAGCGGTATTAGAGCCTACACACAAGCAGCCGCAGCTGCTGCCGCCGCTGCAGTTACTTCCGGATCAAGTGGCAATCGTCCACCTCGAGGCGCCGATAAGATTCGCGCCGCATCGGGTCCTTCCATACTTCCTCGCCCAGAGGATATTCTGATCAACGATCCGGAGTTGCGGCAGGAGGAAAATGTAGAGCTGCGCGGTACATCGGATGCTGCGCCAAACGGCCATCCACATCCACTCCCAATGCCAGAATATGGAGGATACTTTGCTCCACTAACTGAATTTCTACCCGATGTTAGTTTGCCGATAAGTGGATTCCACCGGTAAGTTATTCTGTTTTTTTTTTTTTAATTTAAATACTTTTGCACAAATACTAAAACCTTTTCAATTGATAGTCAAGAAGTTTGGTTTGCAGTTTTCGAATGAATTTATTTAGAAAAGCAAAGGCTTTGCTGAAGAAACCTCAACATTGTCATTACTGTTCCAAAGCCATTTAGTAGGAGATGCCAGTGTGGTCGCGGATCCATCCCAGGTAGTCCGAGACGCGGGTGTAGCCAGAGGGTCCGTTGTGGCAGCTGACGGAGGCAAAGGTGATCACACCGACGAGACGAGCATTGTCGTGTGTAACCAGGGGGCCACCGGAGTCACCTCCGCACACGGACTTTCCGTCGGCGTGACGGGTGCACATGTCGGTACCGGCAACCGAGCCGTAGGCCTGCTCGCACTCGCTGTTGCTGATGTTCTGCACATCGACGCACTGCAGCCAGTCAGCCAGGTTTCCGTTGTCCATACCACCCCATCCGCAAGCGACGCACCAGGTGTCCTGGTAGCGGTCGTTCTGCTCGTTCATGCTTACAGAGGGATCTTGTTGATCAGTCCATTGAAGTCGACATGGGGAGTGCGGATCAGACCAATGTCTCGGCCGCCCTGGGAAGGCCAGTCGGGGTGGCTGATGAAGTTGTCACGGCGGACGGTCTGTCTGAAGGCACCGTTCCAGCCCCAGTTGGATCCGTAGTGGATCTCCACGTAGTCTCCGGTCAAGCAATGGGCGGCAGTTAGGATCCAGTCGTTGGCAATGATGGTACCAGCACCAACGGCACCACTGTTGCTTCCATCGGTACGGATGAACAGGCCCACAATGTAGGGAGCCTTGCCCTCGGGAGCTGGGTAGCCATTGACAATGCGACCCTTGGGTCCCTGGGACAGGAGGCTGGTGCGGTTGAGACCGGTCGGGAAGGCGGCCACCAGGGCCAAAGCCGCGGAGAGAGTTAGCAGGAACAGTTTCATGGCTGCGATGAAACTTATTCTTCTGGTCGAGGCAACCTGCTTTTATACGATTTTTAGACAATATTTATTGATAAGGCTTCCTATTATCAATCAACAATGAAATCGTATCCCACCCATACTTAGAGGATCCATTCATGCCTTGCACTTGAGTTCGTAGTGTCCGTTTCTAATCATTTGTTATGGAATTAGCATCTCGGGGGGGATTGGACCACTTCACATCACAGCTATCGGTACAAGTAGGAAATGCAAAATATACTGGGAGCCAAAGTGCCTCGTAAATCTATTCTACCTCTTATGAAGCAGGTATAGATAAGAGTATGAGCTGATCTATAAATTAGGCCGTGAAAGAACTCAATTGTCGTGACACGTAACTAATATAGTAGACATTCGCTAGCCAGGAACGCAGACAAAAAATAACAAAACAAGCCGTATATTTCCCTTATTTTGATAGTAAATTCGACAGATTTAAAAAAAATGGGGGTTTTGTTAGCTTTGTTATCTTAGACTCCATATGGTTATCTTACTTGGCTCCAATAATCACACTTCTTATTGCCAACTACTTATATTTTACTTAATTTATTTTATTAGAAAGGTACTTCATTATAAGGGCCCCTTGAATAGTACTTTAAGGCGTGTGAAAGAAGTCTTTTGTTGACAACAAATATTGGGATGCTAAAAATAAACATATTAAAATACTCTTTTACAACTGGTGTACGGGGCACCGTATACGGATAAATTTGTCAGGAGCACCTGGCTTGGGGCAACTTGATTGTGCAAATGGTATCCTTGGTCGGGGCATCGGACCACCATGTACACAATGTACACAATAGCTTCTATAAATAATATAGACCTCAGTTGATACTGAACTTAAAACTAATATATGCTTCATTGTCACATTTTAAAGAGTGAAGTACAGTTGTATTTTATATAAAGATTTTATTGAAATATAAAGGATTTATTAAGAGTTTAGTAGGAGATGCCGGTGTGGTCACGGATCCATCCCAGGTAGTCGGTGACGCGGGTGTAGCCGGAGGGGCCGCTGTGGCAGTCCACCGAGCCAAAGGTAATCACTCCCACGAGACGGGCGTTGTCATGGGTGACAAGGGGACCACCGGAGTCGCCTCCGCAAGAGGATTTGCCATTGGTGCGGCGCGTGCACATGTCCGTGCTGGCCACGGTGCCGTAGGACTGCTCGCACTCGCTGTTGCTGATGATCTGGACGTCCATGCACTGCAGCCAGTCGGCCAGGTTGCCATTGTCCATGCCGCCCCATCCGCAGGCCACGCACCAGGTGTCCACGAAGCGGTTGCCCTCCTCGCTGAAGCTTGGCAGGGCGACCTTGTTGATCAAGTTGGTGAAGCCCACGGAGGGAGTGCGGATCAGACCGATGTCACGACCGCCCTCAGCGGGCCAGTTTGGATGGCTGATGAAGTTGGCACGGCGGACGGATTGCCTGAAGGCTCCGTTCCAGCCCCAGTTGGATCCGTAGTGGATCTCCACGTAGTCGGTGGTCAGACAGTGAGCGGCGGTCAGGATCCAGTCGCTGGCGATGATGGTTCCAGCTCCAACCGCGGCACTGTTGCTGCCATCGGTGCGGATCAGCAGTCCTACAATGTAGGGAGCCTTGCCCTCGGTCGCTGGGTAACCGTTGACGATGCGACCCTCGGGACCCTCGGAAATGGTCACCTGGGGCAGAAGACTGGTGCGGTTGAAGCCTGGGGAGGCGGCGACCACGGCTAGGGCCACGGAGAGTGTAAGTAGGAACAGCTTCATGGCTCGGATGAAACTTAGAAGTCAGCACAGACCACCGCGTTTTTATATACGACTTGGTAGCCTTATCGATGACGGATTTGTTCATTGTCTTTGTGTTAACCGTATCACGGATACTCATAGCCGCAAACGCAATACAAGTTTAATTTTAATCAACTCAAGAACTTTTCTACTCGATAACCATTAATAAATCATTAACTAAACTTAACTAAATTTAATTCAATCTAAAGTTTGAATATAGTAAAGTAAACCCCATTTTCTGCTCAATGTGGATATATATTTACATAGGTTCATCATCGGTCGATTCTCCTCGTTAGTAATAGGCAATTCCCGACTTCTCTCGAATCCAGTCCAAGTGATCGGAGACACGGGTGTAGCCCGATGGTCCAGACTTGCAGCCGATGGATGCAAAGGTGATAACGCCCACTTGAATGGGATTGTCGTGGGTGACCAGTGCTCCGCCGGAGTCGCCGCCGCACACGGACTTGCCATCGGTGGCCCGGGTGCACATATCAGTGCTGGCCACCGATCCGTATGACCTGGCGCATTCTCCGTTGCTAATGACTTGCACGTCCATGCACTGCAGCCAGTCGGCCAATCCTCCATTGGACATTCCTCCCCAGCCGCAGGCCACGCACCACCAGTTCTCGAAACGCTCACCTTTTTGGCTGAACTTGGGTAGCGAAACTTTGTTTATCAGATTGGTGAAGCTGACGTACGGTGTGCGAATGAGTCCGATGTCGTGACCAGCGGTATTGGGATATCCTGGATGGCGAAAGAAGTTATTCTTGTTCACCGTATGCTGGAGCTGACCGTTCCAGGCACGATTCGAGCCGTAGTGTATGGTCACGGAATCGGTGGTCAGGCAATGGGCAGCGGTCAGGACCCAATTGTTTCCAATTACGGAACCTCCGCCCACGGCTCCATTGTTCATACGCAGGCCCACAGAATACGGTGCCTTGCCTTCGTAGGCCGGATAGCCATTTACGATGATGTCCTGGAGACCCCCACCATGATGAGCCGTTCGACTGCGATTCCTGTGGGCACAGGCGGTGGCAACAAACAATAGAAACAATACCAGCTTTTTTGTCATGCTTAAAATTAAATCTATATGGCAATGGCTTCTGCTTTTTATAGAAGAAATGGTTGCACGTGTTATTTACGGCTGGGGGTAATTAGTCTCCAGTCCATCGTGTGTTATTTGTGCTTTCGACACTTGATGAGTGTGGGTATTAGCTCAGATATACTTTGTCAATGGCAATACATTTTTATTTTCAAACCCATATTGCCTAAATTCAATTAACGCTGCGGAGTTTCTAATTCCGACATATAATGTGGCCATAGTATATACATCAGTTTTAATGCTGGTTTCACTTGCAGATGCAATGTGGCCGTTATGCTGCTCACCGACATTGTAGTGGACGGCATTCCGGGCATCGACTGGACCCTTCACTTGCCTCTGATGCTGCACATCCTTTTCCTGGGACTGGACCACACTCGCATCATTGTGCGGGAGCACTGCAAACAGCTGTGCGTCAATCTGCTGATCGTGCTGGCGGAGCACAATGATCACCTGACGGTGGCCCGCATCCTGTTGAACAGCGAAACGAGTAAACTGGACCTGGGACTCACGGTGCCAGCGCTGCCCGTGATCGACAATAACTTTACGGAGCTCCATCAGCAATTCGATAGCTATCTGCTGCACGTGAGTCCCCAGGCGGCAGCCTATGCCCTGCAGCACAATCACTCCAGCTCCACGATCATAGCGGCGCATCAGCAGAATTTATCACAAACGCCGCAGAGTCAGCAGCCGACGGGTTCGCAAAATGGTCAGACTACGACGCCTCCTGGCTTGACTGCTACTCCAGCTGCCATGCAAATAAATCCGAATAACTCGGAGAATTCGGAGGTGCCGCTGATCCATCCTTATGAGCATGCTCCTCCACAACCGGGTCCCAGTATGCCCATTGCCCATGTGATCAAGAGCCTGCTGAAGTTCCTTGCCCAGGACACGTGTCAGCCACTGTGGAACTATGAGGATATTACGGCCAAGGTGTGGGCAGTAAAATCTGCAGAGCAATTGAGCTGCTTCCTCAAGCACATGGTCAAGGTGTTTGCAGACAGTTATCCCCAAGCTCGCATCGCCGAGCGCTGGGCGCAGACTGCCCTCCAGTTGGGTTTATCCTGCTCATCGCGTCATTATGCCGGTCGATGTCTGCAGATCTTCCGGGCTTTGAATGTGCCCATCAATTCGAGAATGCTATCGGATATTCTCTCCAGACTGGTGGAAACCGTGGCGGAGCAGGGTGAGGATATGCAGGGATATGTAACGGAGTTGCTTCTAACTCTAGAGGCTGCAGTGGATAGCTTGGATTCGGACTTCCGACCCCTGGATGTGATGAAGGATATATTCAAGAGCACACCGAATCTGAACAACAAGGATGGAGGACCGAACTCAATTCTGCCCGGCAAGAAATCGCCATCGGGAATGACGCCACAATCATCGAACTACTCGATTCCCAGTCATGGAAGGAGCACCAGTTACTCGGTGTCCTATTGCGGACGAAAGGCAAACAATTCACCCTGTGACAAGCAGGTGGAGCTAAGGAATCGATCTTCTGGAATCGATCTAGAGCGCAGCGTCGTCTGCAAGTTCGGCGTTGGCGGCGGAGGAGCTGGATCAGCGCTTTCCCGTTCCCGGAGCGCCCAGAGTCTGAAGATGCTGGGTGATACGGCCACGCAGGATGATAAGATGACCATTCTGGCGCAACTGTTTTGGCTCTCTGTTTCTCTGCTGGAATCGGACTACGAACATGAGTTCATGCTGGCACTCCGTCTGCTGACCAGGGTATTGCACCGACTTCCATTAGATCGGCCAGATGCACGGGATAAGGTGGAGAAGTTGCAGCAACAGTTGAAGTGGACTGCCTATCCGGGTGTTCATGCCCTCCTTTTGAAGGTATGTTTCTGAGTTCCCTCAATAATTACTAATATTTATTAATGTTTTCATCCATTTTTTAGGGCTGCACACACAGTGCCACGTATGAACCCACTATTACCCTGCTGTCCCAATTCGCACCGTTGCTGACCCTTCCCGTTTGTGATCCCACCCAAAGCTGCGCCTTCCCAATGAATGTAATCGCCCTGCTGCCCTACATGTTGCTGCACTACGAGGATGCCAATGAAATTTGCATCCGCAGTGCAGAAAACATTGCTCAGGTTTCAACGGAGTTGGGCGCAAAGCTGGAGAACCTGGGCACTGTTATGACACTCTACAGCCGAAAGACCTTCTGCAAGGAGTCGTTTCAGTGGACCAAGTGTGTGGTCAAGTACCTTCATGACACCTATGCGCACATGGGCCTCCACATGGTGGCGTTTCTCATCGAGGTCCTGGAAAAGGGGCCGCAGCAAGTGCAGGTGCCCGTATTGAATGTTATCCACTGCATGCTGCACTACGTGGATTTGTCGGCGCCGCAGGCTCAGAGTATAAATGCCGACTTGCTGAGGGCGATTGGAAAATATCTGGATGTAAGTAGAATATATGTATATGTGTATCTGGGGATTTTCCTCGTCAGTGCAAACAAAAAATCAATCTGAAACATAAACCCTTCATTAAAAGTAAAGCTATCTCGTTGAAACTTTAAACCAGTTCATAGTATTATTATGTCATAAATCTGCCAAATGATAAGTGCATTTTGTTTATTGTAATTATTTTGTCTTTATGGGCCAACATCTAATCTAAATAACCGAGCGAGCTTCTAATTTAGATTATTGTTGGTGGGCACTGAAATAATTTTTAAAAAGAAAGCATGGTTTGATCAACCAACATTATTTATTACAATATTTAGCAAAATCAAAAATACTGAATTCTTTTAATACTTTTAGACGGCTTACTGGAAGGACTCGCTGAAAATCCTGAAGCTGATCGTGACCCGGAGCTCGTCCCTGCAGGTAGTGCCACCCAGCGACGGCAGCAGCGCCGGCTTATCGTTCTCTTTCTATGGCGCATATCCGGACTCGGATATGTTCTGTAAAAAGGAACTGGCCGGTCGCACTATGGAGTTTACGTTCGACGTTTCGCAAACACCACTAATCGGTCGGCGCATCCTGTTGAAGACGGAGGAGCCGGTGGCCGGTGGAGCCGTCTCCACCACGGGCAGCTCCTCGCTGAACTCCACTCTGACAAATGCCACCACTGTGACGGTGGCGCCCAGTGCTGCCCAGCAGCAAACCAATGTCCAGATGCAACAGCAGCGTGCCAACACCAATGTGGCGGCACTGGCAGCCGCAGCAGCTGCCCAACACCAACAGCAGCAGCATGCCATCGGAGCTGGCAGCAGCGTGGTCGGAACACCCAACTCGCCGCGACGGAGTGCCAGCCTGTCGCCGGCGGATACGGTGCCACTGAGCGGATGGAAGCGACCCTGGATGTCTCAGTGTCGAGTGCGTGAGTGTCTGGTCAATCTGCTGACCACCTGCGGTCAGCGCGTTGGCCTGCCCAAGTCGCCATCGGTAAGTGTTGCCCAGGATCCAAACAGCCGACCGCTTGTACATAGCCAGGTGCATGCCTTAGGCTCCCCTAGAGCTCCCCTCTTCTCATGCATTTTTGCAATTATCAATTGTGCAATTATTACCTCTAACTCTTTTTCTTTCATGTAAACAATACCAAATACCAATACCAAATCCAATACCAAACCAAAAACAAACTAACACGCATTATCATCATTAACCAATCAATCTGATACCAAAATCGAAAAATATCTAGGATGATTTCATAAACTCAATTTGCTCAAAGGTAAAGGACACGTTTCTATGTGCCGCGTCTAGTTTTGCTTTGTGTGATTTTAGTTCTCGCATGTGGTAGTTATACATAAAATTTTTTATCATTTTGAATTTGATATTTTTAGTTCTATTGAAATATTAAGCAAGCAATATGTTTTCTATGTTCATATCAAGTTCTTTTTGATATGAAAATTACCAAGATTATTGATCATCGTTTTTTGTTTTGTCCTGTGTTCCATTCCACACAATCGAGTCACACAAAAATACCGTAATTTTGCTTTTCTATTCCGTTGTTCCGTTCGCATGTGGCATGTTTTGTTTCAAACTGTACTTTTCGTTTATATACTCTTTATCTAAACACATTTAGTCGTTGAGCACGTCACTACTAACCGGATCGATTGCGACCAGACAAAGCGTAAGCTTTATCTCAATTACTCTTCTATACTATTCATCTAAATGTTAATCGTTATCTTTTGTGAACTTAACTAATCGCTTAAACTGTACATATAGGTGATCTTCAGCCAATCCTCGGATCTGATGGAGCGCCAGTCTTCGGCCGCATCGTCTACGGAAGAAACTTCCGGTCCTCAGGGTGACCTGAGCAGCGGTTCGAGGCGCGACGATGGTCAGCCCGATTTCACCGTCTTCAAGGACTTTGATTTCTTGGAGTACGAGGACAGTATTGCCGGCGAATCCACGGACAACTTCAACTGGGGAGTTCGTCGTCATCAGCTCTTCGAGGGCGATGAGGATCGCTTGAATTGCGGCAGTGGCATTGGTGGCTCCATTAAAGGAGGTCACTCATCCGCCTTTGAGGACAGCTTCAGTGATAAGACTCCCATTTTGAGTAAGAGGAAACGACAGATTGCGGACGATTCATCCGACGAAGAGGCTGAATCGGAGTCGCCTTTGGACGAGGATCATCGTCAGTCGTTCCTGAAGTCCGGGTACAGTGCTGTGCCCCCCACATCATTAAGTCTTCGAGAGCGCAGGCGACGCAACTCGGTGTCGCGAAGCGATACCAGTGGATCCAGTGCTGGGGATTTAGGTGACCTAACACCCTGTAATGCCTCGCCACATCTACCGGGCATCATTCGATTCTCCGCCGCCATTCATGATGAGGCGGAGGAGAACTGGCGTCGCCAGGTGCAGGCTTTGTTGGTCAATCAGCCATCGGCCCACACCTCGGAACTACTGCAGCAGCTATACAGACTGATCAAGGAACTTACTTTCAAAACGGTCAACATTTCCAAGGAGGCGAAGAAGTTCTTTACCGGCATTGGCTCACAACTGGGCAACAGGATCTCTCTTTTCACGGATTTGCTCAGTTCTCGTGCTGATCCTCCTCAGGTTTGGTGCAGCGATCTGCAGGCAACCTCACCCAAGCTCTTTGAGACGTTGCGTTTCAATGTTTTGGAGGTGCAGGAGCATCTGGAAACCTTCTTCGATCGTAAAGATCAGGTTTTGGAGGTATAACCATACTCATTTATGGAATGGGATGACATTTATTTAACGAAATTGTCTTGATCTTAGTGTTTGGATGCAGTGAAGACAAGTTGCAAACTGTCGCTCTTCAACGAGGCGGATGTGGCTGCTTCTGGGCTGGAGTTGCCAAGCACCTCCAGTATAGTCTATATGCCCTTCGATCCAGCTTCCACTGAGGTGGTCCTCGACTTGGGCCGCTCGCTTTACAAACTGATGTTCCAACTGTTGCTGCTCATCGAATCAAATCATAAGATATCCTCGAATGTTGTTAATCATTTCCGTATGAACGAAGACGTGAGTGAAAAGACTGAATTTGATTGAGAACCAGTTGTAATAACGAATCCAATTGCAGATGCACGACATATCCGATCTCTATGCCCTGGTTCGCGATGCCTTGGTGCGCTATATCAGCGAGGCCGAACTGGATTGCTTGGAGTCATCCACTTCGACGGAAGGCGAGCATACGCCAACGCCTTCGCCTGGCTTGCCTATGACCCCAGAGGAATTCGAGGCTGCCCTTACCGAGCACATCGATCTGCAGCGCTGGCCCAGCGCCATTGCTCATGTGCGACAGTATCGACGGATTTCAACGCTCAACGCTAGTGGTTATCAAAACGTTACCATATTTAGCTATAACAGCGGGGACAATCGGCAGAAATGGGATGAAATGTCCGTGATACTAAATGCTTATGCGCATGGTATTATGAAGGATCGCACAGGTATGCTAATAAGACAAAGATACAAGTGCTCCGTAACTAAAACCTTTTTACTCTTTCAGCAGAAGCCTTTATAGTATCCAAATCCGACTCGGAGCTGTTCGAGATCTATGCCATTCTGTCGGAAAACTTGTATCATGTATCCAGCGCTCTGACTAACATGGAGATCAGCATGAAGAGCTACTCGGCAGGCAGCGCATCGGGCAATTCGCATCGCAGCGAACAGGACATTGTGACAAATCTTTAAAATAATCTGTAAACTAAGCTAATCGCAGAAGTAAGCTCCCTTTTATATGTAATCTTTTAGTGCGTAGGCTGCATATTAGACACTGCGGTGTACGTAAGCGATCATTATTGTGTACGAACAAATGTAAGTTAGGTACGATTCAATATATTTATCAATTACAGCCCAATACGCCTATCCTTTCCATTTAAACGAAAACTAGCGCATTACCTTCTTGTGGTAAACCACTGACTTGGTAAATCCAACATTTATTTATTAATAAGTATTTACATTTAAGAAGCCATGAAAATGGTGACTGGCTGCCAGCTAGGCAAATAGATTTTTAAGGGCATTTCGTTGTTGTCGGTTGTACTGGGCCAGGAGCTGCTTGGTGCTGTTCAGTTCATTTAGGATCTGTTTATTCTCCGGCAGGAGATTGTGAGCCGTTTTCAAATCGTTAATGGCCTCCTCGTAGTTGCGCAATCCGCGTTGCGCCTGGGCGCGTCGATAGAAAGCCTTGCTACATTTCGGATCTCGGCGAATGGCTTCATTGCAAACTTCTCTAGCGCTCGTATAGTTGCCAATTTTTAGGTCCACAGCGGCTGCATTAATGTTGTTTACCACGGAGAAGCCGTCGACCTTGAGCAGATCCTCATCGACAAGGTGTTTTTTGAGGGGATTCAGTTGCTGCCAGCCGAACTGTCTGCTCAGGTAATGATAGTAGCGATTCGCCTTGCGATATTTTGCCCGCGCTTCGTGATAGCGGCCAAGCTGATAGAAGTGATTGCCCGATTGGCGAATGCCCGTGAGAAGCTCCACCGCCCCATCACCCTGTTGCACAATAAGCAGTGTTATTGGGTCAGTGCTAAAGTTATGACGGAATATATAACCATAACTCACTGTGAACTTGTCAAGCTTGCGCGGCCAGTCTTGGGGATAGGCAGGCAACTTGTCCGCCGTCTCGTCGTTGCACTCGATGCCCCAGTCCTCGTTGTGACCTATCTCTCCGCAGTCCCGTATCACGATCACCGCCGTCGGATCGCCTTCGTCATTGCAGTTTTGTTCCATTTCAGCTACAATACCCAAGCCACGTAAGACGCGACCTACGACTACGTTTGTTCCATTCAGATTCTCACAGCCCGCGGCCGAAATGAAAAACTGCGAGTTGTTGGAGTTCGGCTTGCCGTAGTTGGCCATGCTGACCACGCCCTCTTCGCTGTGCTGTGGAAGATTATAGGTTATATGATTTGGTTATAAGAGATATGCATGCATGTTTCCAGCTTAATGTCAAAAGATTTAGATCTTATAACAAGTGTTTAACTATTAAAGAAAATAGATTTATGCATTTATGGGTTGTTCTATTGGAATTAAGAATCTAGAGATATCCGTGACCTCTTTTTTGTAAAATGGAACTTACTGAGAGTTCAAAGTTCTCGTCATCGAAAACTGGTCCGTAGATGCTCTCGCCGCTGCTTCCATCGTTCTTGACCACATCCCCGCTCTGGACGACGAAGACTCGCTTGATCTTGTGGAACTTTGTGCCCTTGTAGTGGAGCGGTTTGCCCAGAGTACCGATACCACATTCGCCCGTGCACAGGGCACGGAAATTTTCCGCTGTCTTCGGCACAACATCCTTGCGCAGTTCAATTATCATGCGACCCGCTGTGACAATATATATGTACGTGTGAGTAGCAGATTCAACTAGTTGGTTGGCATGGCAATGGCCTCAATCTCGGTCAGATTCCACTCACCATCCTCCTTGCCAATGGAAATGTCCAGGTAGACCAGTGGATTTGTTGATTTCACCGGACGGATCAGCTTGCGTTCCTCCATTTTAGCCCTTAGGGGCGGGCCTTCGCTAATGTGACTTATCACTGCCCGCCAAGTACTCCAGACTAGTCCAAACTGATATTATCGCCCGATTTCTGAGTTGCGAATAAAATTGTTTACCTTATTTCGCAGTGTGACTGTGTGGGGATAACGGCAAAACACCTGCAACTCGCAGTAGACAACGAATGCAAGACAATCCATGTAAATTTATTTATTCGAGTCGAATGTATAATTTAAAGTAACGGACACAATTTTCAAAAATAAATGCAAGATTCTACACGGCACACAAGCAGGAAACATATTTTTGTAACAATATTTGAGTAAATTCAACGACATTACAGAGGTTAAGGTAATATTATATTCCCTTTAGCATATTGTTGCAAAGTTAACCAGAAAAACGTATTGTTTGAGCTTTTATTAACGTGTTTAATAATATATATATACGCAAACTTAGAAAAGTAAGGGATTAAGCGATTTCTTTAAATTTAAAGATGTATTAAAAATCAAGGCGATGTTTCCGCTTACTCGATATTGCTAACACTAATACCAATAGTGTTCGACTTTAATTTCATTATTAGCCTTTTTTGAGGCCTTTGTAGCCATGGACCTTCGATGAGTTCTAAATTTTTAATGCTTTTGAGTAACGCCCATCCAATTTGTATAATTATTTGTGTCTCCTATCGAGTTGCACAATAACCACAACGTATAGCAAATTATTTGGAAGGAACCATATAATTTGGGAAGCCTAATTGAGACCCGAAAGCCATTGCAAATGCATAAAAAGCGTATGATACGAGTTCTCTTCAAACAGTACAGTATTCATCAATACGGAATGGAGGACCAACTGGATCATGAGCTGGAGCGGATCGACAAGCTGCCAAAGCTGGGACTTCTGTGGGTGGAGTACAGTGCCTATGCACTGGGTGTTAATATTGCACCGAGGAAGCGTAGCTCCAAATACTGTCGATTGTATGGTTTACCCTACTATATAACTATATTTTTTGGTAAATTAGGGTCTTTCTTATCCAGAACTCGCATTGCGGTATTGATTGTTAACTTAAGCATCATCTACAGTCTGGTCGCCTTCATTATGGAGAACTATATGATCTCCTTCGAGACATACGTTGAGGTTTGGTTTACTGTGGCTTATACTTAATCTGCGTACCTCTAATCCATTGTATTTTATATTAGGCTGTTTTACTTACCTTTCAATTAAGCGTTGGTGTGGTCAAGATGTTTCACTTTCAGAGCAAAGTGGAATCGTGTTCCCAACTAGTGTTTTCTACAGAGACTGGTGAGGTATTAAAGTCACTGGGTCTTTTCAATTTGGGTAAGACAGTAGAATCAATGATATCTGTTCTTTAATATGTTTCGAACATTTCAAAAACAGAATTGCCGAGAAAAAAGGAACTGCTGAGCTCAGTTAGTTTGATTTTGCTTAACAATTGGATGATCATCGATCGTCAGGTGATGTTCTTCTTCAAGATCGTTTGCATGCCGGTTCTATACTATTGTGTTCGACCATATTTTCAATATATCTTCGATTGCTATATCAAGGATAAGGATACATGTGAAATGACCTTAAGTAAGTGACTATATTACTGCTTTAGCTACTATTTGAACGTTCTGATTTTATTAATTTATATTACAGCTTACCCGGCAATTGTGCCTTATTTGCAATTGGGAAAATATGAATTTCCCTCCTATGTGATTCGCTTCTTTTTACTTCAATCTGGTCCGCTTTGGTGCTTCTTTGGTGAGTCTTCGAAGTTATTTACTTAAATAATAATTGAACCACTTTTTCCATTAGCCGTTTTTGGTTTTAACAGCCTTTTCGTGGTCCTTACCAGATATGAGTCTGGTCTGATAAAAGTCCTAAGATTTCTGGTCCAAAATTCCACCTCGGATATCCTGGTTCCCAAGGACCAAAGAGTTAAATATCTTCAATGTTGCGTAAGACTTTTTGCTCGCATATCCAGGTAAGAGGATAGACTGTTTAAAACTAACACTTCTAACCACTTTTCATTTAGCCATCACAATCAAATTGAAAACCTCTTTAAGTATATCATCCTGGTTCAGTGCTCCGTGAGCAGTATTTTGATCTGCATGCTGCTCTACAAGATTAGCACAGTTTTGGCAAGTTGATTGATAAACTTTATGGTGTATACATCTATTAACATAAAAATTGTTTCTTTAGGAAGTTGGCTGGGTGTGGATGGGCATGATTATGGTCTACTTTGTGACCATAGCTCTGGAGATCACTCTGTACAACGTGAGTGCACAGAAGGTGGAGAGCCAGGTATATTATATTGTATAATTTTAATGTTTATGCAAGGAATTATTGTATTTTTAGAGTGAACTGCTGTTTCATGATTGGTACAACTGTAGTTGGTATAATGAGTCCAGGGAATTTAAGTTCATGATCAAAATGATGCTGCTTTTTTCACGTCGAACTTTTGTTTTAAGCGTTGGTGGGTTTACAAGTCTATCCCACAAATTCCTAGTGCAGGTATTACATTAAAATTAAATTAATTATTAAATTATTAAGATTCCACTTTCAGGTCTTTCGGTTGAGCGCAAACTTCTTTCTGCTCCTGCGCAACATGAACAACAAATAGGTTGCAAAGCATAGTTATTGCAGTTATTAAAACAGAGTCGTACAGTTTTGTTCATAAAAATAACAATTTCTATTTATTATATCGTGATCGTGATACACTTTCAAGCTACGTCGAGGACTATTGCTCCTCCTCTTCGTCGTCATCTTGATTTGGCTGCACACTGCCTTCTACATCGAAGAACGATTTTCTACTGCGTTTGGCCGCAGTGGCTGCTTGACTGCCATCGAATTTGGCCGCCGTCCGCTTGCGAAGCTCCTCCACGTCCTGATTGTCGTCATTAGCGCTCCACTCAAGCACCAAACGACGACCGTAAAGATGCGTACTGGCGCTTAGGGCGTCGAAGGCGCGTTTGGCCTCCGCCTTGGACATGTAGTCAACAAAACCGAAACCACGATGCGCATCCTCGCCCGTGGTCGCCTTTTTAGGAATACGTAAGGATCGCAGTTCGCCAAAAGCCCTGAAAGCACGTATTAGCAATAGCATTAGAATTTTTCCTAACAGGTATGACCTATACGTACTTTAATATATCTCGAACCTCGCGGTATTGTGCCTGGAAGGGAATATTTCGCACCAGGATTTTGGTTCCCGTTTGCTTCTTCTGTGAGGCCAGTCGACGTTGTGCACCATCATTATCTTGGGTCCTGTAAAAGATTATAGCATTAGCAAACTAAAAGTATCCTCTTATGTTCCGCGGCTTACTTGAGCACCCGATCGCTGCGCTTCAGTTCGACGGGATTACCATCTATGTGGGTGAGCTGCAAGTTCTTGAGAGCATGCTCTGCCACTGACGACTTCTTGAACTGAATGAAGCCGTAGCCTAGGGACTTGAATTCCCGGGGATTCTCGGGATCCCTTCGTTTAGCAATTTCAACAGTGTGAATGCTACCCAAATGGCGGAAGTGTTTCTCCACAGTTTCCTGTACTGTCTTAAAGTTAAGGTTCCGTAGAAATAGTGTTGTGTTCGGTTCGGGTTCATCATCGGCATCCTCTGCCCTAGAATCCTCCTCCTCAGCTTTCACATCATTTACAATCGGTTTCTCCTCCGGCTTTGCCTCCTCTGGTTTCGGTTCCGATTTAGGAATCACTGGCTCTCCACTAAGCGTCTTGGAAAAGACCTGTTCGGGAGCCCACTCCAAATAGAGTGGGGCATTCTTGAATTTGCTGTAGGCCAACTTTTTGAAAGCTTGCCTCGCTTCCAAAGGATCACAGTACTCAATAAGTGCCGTAACCCCACTGGGAGGTAGCACAATTCTGCCAATTGGGCCAAATCGACTAAAGATGGGGGTTATCTCTGAAATCTCTGTGGCTGCCGGAAGATTTTTGGCCAGTATAACAGTGTTGGAGCGTTTCTTTGCGGGCTCATCAAAAGCATCAAGGCGAACGCCTTCTTCCTCCAGAAAGCGCTTCATCTCGATGACGACTTGGGTTTCTCCCAAAGCCAAGCGCACGGCGGCACTACTGCCACCATCGCTTGTGTCCAGGATGCGTTCCTTTGAGGTCTTGAATTGCTTGGCGAGAATTTCTGCAACAGCATTGGCACCCAGAAACAATGTGTTCCAGCCAATTGGTTTTTGGGCGTTCTTCTTGAGTTTCAAGGCCTTCTTCTCTTTGAATGACAGACTGGCATCGTTTTCATCTAAATCCTCTTTCGGATTCTTTTCGATGTCCTTGCTGGGCAGAAGGTGCAATAGACGGCCATGGAAATCAGTGCCATCGAGGGTGTTGAAAGCCTTTAATGCGTGCTCCGGCATCATGTACGTAACTGTGCCAAAGCCTTTGATTTTCCGTGTGAGCTTGTCGAGGGGCAGGTTTACCTCCACCACGGGACCGAACTGCTCGAAAAGCTTGCGCAGATCCTCTTCGGTAGTAGTGTAGGCTAGATTCCGAAAGAATATCCTCCCGGACTCGGATATGTCATCTTCTTTGGATAAACTGTCCTGCTGATGCTTCCACTTCGCATTGCCCGCATCGACGGCGGCTGGTGCCAATGGTTGTCCACTCTTGCTCGCTTTGGTCACCTTGTTCTTCTCGGTAAAGTCGGAGAAGAATACTTGCTTGCCCTTGATGAAACTCTTGTTTTTAAGCATTCCCTTGGCCATGTCTTTCTCAGTTTTGAAACCTACGTAGCAGAAGCCGTGAACTTTGCTGGGAAGTCGAACGGAGTACGGTTTCAGGGGCTTGAAAAACTTTAGCACCTCCTGGCGCTTGGTGTTGTATGGTACATTGTGTATTTTGATGGTGAACAGCTCCAAATTTGATTTATCCGCCTTGGCTTTGGGTTTCTTTGCGGTAGGTTCGCCGGATGTGGTTGCCATCAGGGATTTCATATACTCCAGATCGCTGATGGGCTTTTCGGCTAATTTATCGGTGTCTTCTTCCTCATCTGCCTCATCGTTTGAGCTATCCTCATCTCCTGCATCCGCATCCACACCACTGTCATCTCTGCCAACTCGAGATTCTTTCTGTTCTTCTTCATCCTCTTCGTCGTCGTCCTTGTTTTTATTTATTCCCAAATCGTTTCCCCACAGGGTTCGCGACTTGTCATGCGCCTCTAGAAACTCTTGGAATTCCGGATCGTCCTTGTGTCTGCTTAAAATTTGGTCCACCTTGTCAACTTTCTCTTTCTTCTTCTTTTTCTCAGACTCCTTGGCCTTGTCCGCCGCCTCCCTTTCTTTCTCCTTCAATTTGTCTAGGTTCTTCTTGCTGTCCTTGGCGTACTTGCTCCAAGATTGTGGCTTATCTTCGCTGCCCAAGGCAGCACAGGATTCGACGCGCACCCGGCTGGTCTGTATGCATGTGTTGTCAAAGTGCCGGATGGCCGACTGGGCCTCCTCCTCGGTGCTGTAACCCACGAAGCAGAATTGCCGGAATTTTCCATCGGGCGTGTATTTTAATTGCAGATCCGTAATCGTGCCCTGGGCACCAAAAATCTGACGCAGTTTGTCCTCGGTAATCTACAATTTCAGTTAAGATAGATGCTTTTTCTGCCAGACTACATACTCACATGCTTGGGGAGCTGTTTGACTATAATTCGTGACATGTTTTGTAGCTAATTTGCCGTGCTGCAGCTAAAAATTCATTAAGAACACTTTTGTTTACAAACAAATTGAAACAACACGTGCATTAGATATGCAAAAAGAACGATAGTAGCCTCAATGCTATCGGCTATTGGTCGTCGATATTTTGTATGTTATCGAGAAGTATATCGTTCTATCGGTTTGTTTACTTTACTTTTTACATGTATACATTAAAATTTAAATAATTTCAAAAGCTCTGTTTTGATTAAAATGGATAATGGCGAATTAACTCTTATTGAAAGAAATTAGTGCAAAATAATGTTTATTATTCTAACTTCGACTTCAAAAAGTATGTTCGCCGGGCATCCTTATATTTTCCCAGTTCCAGTTTAATGGTGGATTTTTACAAACTTACAACAACGTTGGAAAAGTTATATTTTGAAAGGAAACTCTTTAAGCGACTTATACACAAAGATACATGGTAATTGTATTGGCACATTAAACGTAGATGACAAATATGTTAATATATAAGTGTTTAGAATAGACTTCAGGTGGAGCTACGGGAGAGATATAGATATGCGATTGGATTGTCGGATGGTGGGAGTACAAGGTCTTGTGTGTTTCGTTTAGTGTCTCATTTTTTTTTAACATATAATACAGTCCGTGGCTGGCTTGAAACTGGTGAAGCACAGTTGATTCTCGATGTAGTCATCATCCATCCCCTTGTATCCGTTGTATAATTATAGTATATGGCATACAGTAGGCGAACGATGATGCGTTAAAGCTTAACGTTGCTCAGTTGGTCTCCTTTGTGGATCCTTGGGCTGGGTCACTAAACAGAATATTTCGGCTAAGGCACTAAAATTACATAATTTCATTCAACGTCTACGTTCTATCATAAATCTGATTTGTTCGTCTCGTCTCTGATCTTCGTTCTTAGTTAAAATTGAAGTAGTTGTTATGGGAAGTGGGATTGTTCGTAGAGCTCTAGGGTTCCAGGCGATTGCGACTGAAGCAGCTATCGGGCAGAGCCTTGGAAATAAGTCCAATATTCTGGACTTCATCCTTGAGTTCCCTCAGCTCGGCATCGTACTTGTCGATCAGATTCTTCTGAATAGTGCGCTGTTCCCGGTACTTTTCGATGCGTCCCGTCAGGTTGACGCGATTGATCTCACCCTCCACAGTGGCCAAACGATTCTCTGCGGGATTAAGAAGATTACTCATAAGTAAATTCAGATTAGGGAGGTTTTTCTTTCTTACCCAATTTATCCAAATCGCCCGTGTTGATGTCCTTCAGGTTCTCCAGCTCATCC
Source organism: Drosophila sechellia (assembly GCF_004382195.2). Taxonomy (NCBI): domain Eukaryota; kingdom Metazoa; phylum Arthropoda; class Insecta; order Diptera; family Drosophilidae; genus Drosophila; species Drosophila sechellia. The sequence goes on along the minus strand of NC_045951.1, from coordinate 9,382,775 downwards.
TTGATGGCCGTCAGGTCGGCATTGGCCTTCTCGATCTGCTTCTGGGCCTCCTGGGTATCGGCCTTGGCCTGACCCACCTTTCGCTTGGCGTCGTCCACCAGATTGTCGTCCTTGGTCGAGCTCTCCTCCAGCTTGAATATGTCCATTTCGGTGAGTTTCACGCGATGATTCAGTTGGTCGGCCTCTTCGCGCAGATTGCGGGCAGCTACCTTGGTCTCATTGGCCTTGCGGCGGATCAGCTCAGCATCCTGTCAAGAAATTGCACGAATTTAGTAAGGATAATAGGGTGTGCCTGAATGAATTACCTTGGAAGCCTGTTCGGCATACTTCAGCTGCGCCTCCTGGGCATTCTTCTTGGCCTCGTTGGCATTCTTATTGGCGCCATCGAGAGCCTCCTCCGCCTGGCTGATCAGGCTCTCCGCATTCTGGATCTCCTTCTCGATGTTGGGCACCGTCTGCAGGGCTTTCTCCGCACTCTCCGAAGTGCGCTGAACATCTGACTGGAAGCCGGCCAACTTCTCGTAGGTATTGTTTGCCTCTTTTAGGGTATTGTCACCTTGTTCCACTGCCTTGGTAGCCTTGTCGAGGGCAGCCTTGGCTCGCTCTAGCAGCTCGATGTCCTCCAGTTGCTGCTGTTCAGCTCTGAAATTATAGAACAAGTTAGCGAAGAATTAATAAGGATTAGGCGTGGTGCACCCACCTCTTTAGCAGCGCCTCCGTCAGTTCCTGTTCCGTTTCGAAATCCGCAAAGAGCTCGCCGTTGCTGTTTGACAATTCAGTAATCTGCTTGAGTAGCTCATCCGCTCGTTCATTGGCGGCCACTGCATCCTTCTTCAACTGACTGATATCGATTTCCGGTTGAGTCTGACGATTCACATCATTGAGCAGGGTCAATGCTGTATCGTAGACCTCGTTGGCTTTGCGAAGAGCCTCCTTGGAGGTCTGCACTACGCTGCCCAGGGATTGCTTCACATGACTCAGCTCCACCCCAACATCCGACTGCAGCTCGGTGCCGATCTTTAGCTGCAAGTCGACGGCACTCTTGGCCAGCTGATGGGCCTTCTCCACCGCATCCTTGGCATCCTTGGCGTTCTTCAAATCGAATTGGGCCTCCGACTCCAGTTTGTCGGCCAGGGCACGAGCCTCCCGCGAGATGTCCGAGATCTGTTCCGATTGCTGTCCAAATTCCACAGACTTCTCCTTGGCCCGCGCCAAAGCCTGGGCACCTTCGTCATTCAGGAGGTCGAGGGCCAGCTGCAGTTCCTTCTTGGCGTTCTCGGTGATCTGGTCCAGAATGGTATAGTTCTGGCGCGCCCTGTCGATCTCCGCATTGGCATCAGTCTGGAACTTATCCGCGCTCACCAGATGCTCCCTTACGCTGTCCAGGTGCTTGTGAAGATCATCGATGACCTCTGCGTATGTCTGACCACCATCACCGGAATTATCGCGGGCATCCTGGGCCAAGACAGCCACCTTCTCTTGCACCGCCTTCAACTTCGCCTCGAACTCATCGTCATTGGTCACCGGCGTGCGAGCAATCTCGTCCAGCGTTTGACTGAGATTGAACAACTTGGCACGATGCAAATCGGCGGCATCTTGCACGAGGTTGTAGCAATCGGGGCAATCGATGCAACCCCGATGCCTGTCGTATTTGTTCTCCTTGCAGCGATCGCAACGACGTCCTTCCACGTTATCATTGCAAGGACACTGGCCATTCTGGTCGCACTGGAATCCCTTGGAGCCGCTCTCGTCGCATTCGCATGGCTTGCAGCCCTCGCTGGAGAATCCGTAGAAATAGTTCTCGCACTGATCGCATCGCTGACCCATCACACCTGGTCGGCAGTGACACTGGCCAGAGTAGCGATCACAGGTGGAGTTGTAGCTGCCCACCGGATCGCACAGGCAGTTCTCGCAGCCATTGCCCGATCGGATGTTGAAGTAGCCCGGCTGGCACTCTCCGCAATCCCTTCCAATCACATTCGGCTTGCACTGGCACTGACCAGTGACTTGGTCGCATCGAGTGATACTCTGTTCATCCTGCTCGGTTCCAGCCTCGTAGCAACTGCAGCGATCACAGCGTCCATGTGGCAAGGCCAGAGGATCACCAAAGTGTCCGGACAAACACTGATCACAGTGCTCTCCGGCTGTATTGTGAATGCACTTTAAGCACTCGCCCGTAGTCCGGTTGCAATTGCCCACGGCATTGGGATCCACGTTGCCATTGCAGTCACAGCTCTTGCAGGTCTGCACCTCACCCAGGAGACCCGTGGGATCTCCAAAGAAGCCATCGCTACACTGCTCGCAACGGGAACCGAAGTAACCTTTCGGGCACTCCGTACAGATGACCGTATCTTCGTTGATCTGCAGGCATGCACCATCATTGGGACAGGGGCAACGCTTGCAGTCGTTGGGAGTTCCGCCCAGGGCATTTCCGTAGAATCCCTTGGCACACTGATCGCAGTTATCGCCGTGGGTGTTGTGCTGACAGATGCACCTGCCCGTCTCCGAGTCACAGATGTCCGCATGACCATGGCAATCGCAGGGGATGCAGGGCATGAAGGGACCGCCGCGAGCGGGACTGTGGCGATAGCCTGGAGCACAGGACTCACAGAACTGACCCAGGTAACCCTCCGGACAGGTACACTGCTCGATCCAGGTGGCCGGGTGGCCGGCGGCTCCACGATGTGCCGTCTGCAGCTCGACATCGTCCAGGATGGCCTCACCCTGCACCGAGTACGTGGCCCTGATCTTAATGGCCGTCAGATTAGACAGAATCGAAAGGAATCCTCGAGCCGACTGGCTTGGTTGCCACTGGTAGTCATGATGTTCGTGCAGCCGGAAGGTGTACTCCTTGACACCCTGGTCGGGTATTCCATTGCCCTGGGCGAAGATGGGCAGCGAGATACGGCTTCCAGCACCCTCCAAAATCACATCACTGACTCCGGTATTGGCCACCTGACCAACTAGCTGGAGCTTGAATTTCAGATCCCTGTTGTAGGAGGCACGCTGATCGCCAAGGAAGCGATCCGGTGCCTGGAAGTACACATGCTCATTGCCCTGGGCGGTGGTTCCAATGCTCCGGCTGTACTGGTTGTACTTGATGTCCACCTCGCGTTGGTTCAAATCGGCAGCCGTCCAGCGTTCCTTGAATTTGTTGAAATTCGAGGTGACCGAAACAATGGAGTATCCTGGGGCAGTCATGCACTCGGAGGTGTGGCCATAGCAGAAGCAGGGTGTGCATCCAAATCGATTGGTCTTGTCCAGATTGAAAAAGCCCGGTTTGCATCTATTTAAGAAATTAAAAGTTTAGTCGAGATAGTAAGCTGGGATTCTCTATGGCTGATGAACTCACTCATTGCAGCGTCTGCCCTCCACATTCTCCTTGCAGAAGCAGATTCCAGTCTCCGTATCGCAGGCGGGCGTATTCTGATGGGATCCCCCAGTGTCGCAGCCGCACTGCTGGCATCCATGGGGTCCGAATTGGTAGTAGTTGTTGTCGCAGCGATCGCACATGTCGCCGGTCACACCCGGCTTGCACTGGCACTTGCCCTGGCTGTTGCACTGCAGCGATCTGGAGCCCACGGGATCGCAGGCGCAGTTGACGCAGTAGCCATCGTCGCGCATATAAAAGTTCTCCTTGCAGCGTTCGCAGTTGGGTCCATCGCGATTCTCTCGGCAATCCAGACAGTGACCTCCATGACCCGTCCGGTTGAACAGATTCGCGTCGAAGAAGCACTTGTCCGCCAATCCATTGCAGTTGCAAGCTAAGAATTACAATATAATTTAGTGCATTTCCTTTATCTCGTCTATTATAACTATTTATACAGTTGATCTGGTACCAATTTGGCACTTCTGGCCCTATAAGATTGGTCTCCAAACTGTAATCATGCGACCAGCCTTGGACAAAAGGCAGCACCAAAAAGATGACCGCTGGCAAGCTAGGCACAAACATGACTGATGGATGGACTGTCTTCGTTTCTCTTAAACAAAACTGCCTCTAACGGCAAAGTGGTCTGTCCTTATAAAGAAGGTCTAGACTGGATGCAGTGTCCAGCTAATTGAAAACCAGAAAGACCCTCTCCCCCACCTCGCTGAAAGTGCAGTTGGGTAAAACTAGTTTGACAAATGTAGTTCCTTGTTATGAAAGAGTATTTTTGCTGGGTCAGCAATCGAATTGCACCCACCTTTGCACTCGTTGACCTCTGTTGAGGTGGACCTCTTCCACTTGAGGTCGTTGTAGAGCGGCAGACAGCGATCGCAATCGGGTCCATCGGTGTTGTGCCGGCACTCGCAGACCAGAGTCCTCTCGCCATGCATTCCCGTTCTCGGGACACACTTGCTGGCATGTCCATTGCACTTGCAACGCGCACCCACGGCAATGTCGCTGATGGCATAAAAGTACGACTTGAGCACCTGGGAATCACCGAAGAGTTCGTCACCGAAGGTGTTCAGTCGGTCCAGCGTGATACGGATATCCGTGGCCGTGACCCACTCCTGCAGCTCTCCGCTGCGCTCGAAATTGATGCCACTGGGGCGACCCTCCAGCGTGGAGAAGGCAATCTCACCGTCCCTCAACGGCGAGATATCACTGTACTCGCTGGTACACAGAGCATGGGCCTCGCCCTCACCCTTGCGAATGGTTCGCGAATCTGGCAGGGAGTAAGTGTCGCGACAGGTGGCACTGTAGAACTGGTACGGAATCCAGGGTCCACTCTCCGAGGTCCTCTTGTAAATCGTAAAGGATTCGGGTCGTGGTGAGCGGAAGAGAATGCGCACGTAGGTGATGTCATAGGATTTTCCTGCGTTTCAGAAGATGTACACATATTAAAAAAATATTGTTTTCAAACTCATCATCTATTATGCTTACCAAGGTGCAAAGTCAGATTCACATAGTTCGGGTGCTGAATGCCCTCGAACATGGTCTCCGACTGCCACCAGGTTGGACTTTGTGGATCATGCAAATCCGTCAAGAAGGATGGATTATGATCATTGTACCTTTACAGAAATATTTTGTATTAATTATTGATATAGGTATTTTGTATGTTTTTTTTTTTACTTACTTGCAAAATTCGCAGTTTTTGTGATTTTGGTTCATGGTTTGTATGCAGAAGTGGTTGTCGTTCTGCTCACCACAGGTATTAGTTGACTCAATTTGCAGTTGATAGGCAGCATTGATAAATTCTGGCAGACATTTCTAAGGAGTAAATAAGCAATAATAATAATAATAAAATATATAATTACTCACACAGTTGAAAGTTTACTAAATAAAGTCATACTATTCATTAAAATTATTCTGTTTTGACTACTGCAATTGATAGATTCCCAGAACTTCCCCCGATTTCTTTCCTTCCTACGAAACTGTCGCTTAATTACTCAATTAGTTGGCATCTCTCACTCGAATTGACCCAGCCCAAAAGCTGAATGCCCGACTACTAATTCTAAATTCTTCTCAATTGGTTTGTGGACAAACAATGAGGGTAAACAGTGGCTCCGAGTGCCAGTCCCTTACCTGCGGTCTGCCGTATGGATCGTAGCACTCCAGGGCCGGCATGAAGGTGGTTCCGCGCAGTTCGTGACCTCCGGCGGAGTTGATGGGCGGACGCTGGGCGCCCAGGATGGCGGTGGAACAGCTGGCGAACAGGACTCCGATCAGCAGGAGACGAGCCGTGGAGGAGCCACTGTGGCTCCACCGGCTGCGCTTCATGGTGGGTTCGGTTTTGGGTGGCTCGTTGGGCTACAGGTGGGCTTGGGTGGCACTAGGACGAGTGGAGAAGTTCCAAAGTCTGTGTGGCTATCTGGACTAATGGGTTGTTCCTTTGAGGTTGTACTTTGGTGTCTCGCTCGTCAATTCATTACGAAATCCTATTCCTGTTGGTGGTGCCTGAGCGACTTCATATGCTGGAAAATGCACGAGATTATGAATCAGTCTAGATATACCAAATCGCAGAACATGTGTGCCACATATTGTTCCATGTTCCGGGGCCGATTTTTAATTAGTTCGCCGAGCAAATCGCTTGAAAAATAAACTTTAGTGGCCAGGCCGGCAATGAGTTCATTTGCTTTTCGTGTAAACAAAAAGAGAACTGCAAATGAAAATTTTAAACAACAAGCAGAGACATAAATAAACGCTCGAGCATGAGCTCCAGTCGAGTGAAGTATATGTGCTTGTACTGCCCACCATGTGTATCTTTGCTATTCGGGAACTTGAAGTAATTCTATGCGATGATTTCATCTACTCCTCAACTCATTCTCATTCTCAATTTTGAGCTGCAACCGCCACAATTAATAATGAGGTTTTTAGTTCTTAGTATGTACGTATGAGCACTGCACTAGTTGCAAGGTTGGATTAATTGAGATTCTGCATATCCAAGCTCTAAGATTCTGTGTGTGTCTTTTCTATGAATTCAGTTAAGTAGAGGCACTAATTAGCAAATATTTGCCCAGTATTTGCGGCAAGATGATATCACATCCTCTGAAAACGAATGCAATATGAGAGCAGACTCAAAGATTCCCTTGGATACAGGAAAATACCAGTTCTCGTGGGTGAGATGCGGAATTCAAGTTCTATTCCAAAAGCATTGTCTGCTCGAAATCACAATCTGAATCAGGGTTTCGATTCGTTTTATTTTTAAACACCGAAACACGAACAGTACACAGCCAAGATTTTTTTTGAGTTTTATTAATTGTTTGCACATAATAAGTCGTATGTTTATCAATGGCACCCATTTATTTCCCGCTTTCGTTGAATGGTCTGCCTTATCAGCCGTTGGGCTCTTTACGGTTCGAAAACTATACGAAATCTGTTGTCAGGACGGCCGACTTTCAGATGAACCCTTTGCGCAGAGTTCAGTTCAGTCCATCCAATCACATAACACTGATACTGGAACTATACACCCCATACACACACACACACACACCACATACTATATATGGTCGGAACGAACATCCGCTCCATTCAGATTTCAGATCCCATATTATGCTGCACATAACGGGAGTATTGTATATAGACTGGGTCTTGAGCCGAGACGAGATACGCGCCTATGAACACGAACACGAGTTCCTTTGGCGATAAGAATTTGGGGCTACGAACTAGCTGATATCACACTCTATATAAAGACTATAGCCCAAGTCGTGGTTTTCTTATGTCTGAACTGCGGTTTTTGTTTGCACCTTTTGGCCTGTATCTTTATTGCTTGGTTTGTTTTTATCCACTGGTTCATCGGCACAACACACGCACACTCACATTCACACACACACGCACAGAGCAGCAGGTAGAGGGAAATCGGAGGAAAGCACTCAAAAACCGCTCAGATACTTTTTCGAACTCCGTTTCGTATCTCACGGATGCACAGAGGGCGCAGCAACTGCGTTATTTTCGTTTATTTATCGGCTATATTTATATGGTAGATACATTTTCCGCTGCGACCGTTCGTCGAGTAACACATGGCACTATTCGGCGATTTTCCAAAATATATTTCTCTACTATTAATATTCCATATTCCATTTTAATATTAACTGCAGTTTTTCAAACTTGAGTGCACACTTCGCTGCCAAGTTGCATTTCTGCTGACTGGCGTTTTGAACTGGGATTGTGTTGCCTCGTTTTACGTGTAATTGTATCGGCACCTCGAAGGCAAGAACCTCACGGGGAAACACTCCGTCACATGCGAGATACTTTTTATGTTTCATTTTTTTTTTTGATCTAGGTGGGGGCTTTTCTTTGCCTTTTCTTAACTGACTGGCAGCAACAACAAGTCGAAACAACGAAAAAACAA